>NC_080415.1:28452500-29077500 GCF_030265065.1 Corythoichthys intestinalis
TCACATTTTTTATTTACATTTTTTTGGGAGAAAAAAATGAAAACATTCTTTTATTATTCTTTAATTTTATATGTATGTGTACCGAAATGTAATCACTTCAAGGTTGTTAACCAATTGATCCACTAGAATGGAGAGACAAGATTACATTGTGGTGCAGTTGGTTTGTATGTGTGTGGGGGAGAGAGAGATGCTGGCGAGAGGGTGGAGACAGCTAAACAAGCTAAACAGGCCATCAGTGGGATCACTTTTGTTTTACATAATACATCATCCATCTGTCCGGGACACACACTCACTGACACACATAAGTGAAGACAAAAAAGGTTGATGAGGCTTAACAACAGCGGAAACGGAGCGTCTTGGCGACAGACGCACTTTAGAGCAACCGTATATGTATACTCGGGCTGCCACCATTATTATTAAAATAATAACTATTAAAATAATATTAGGGCTAATTTAAAAACAAGTATTCTTAGAAGTACAGTGGGATCTTGAGTGATGAATGAGTTCCGTTCCTAGCGTGGCGAGGAAACCCGAATTTTGCGCGAGTCGGAGTTCACCGTTAAGTCCGAATTTACGTCAATAAAAAATCTAAAATATTTTAACTAGGGCTGTCAAACGATTAAAATTTTTAATTGAGTTAATTGCAGCTTAAAAATTAATCGTAATTCATCGCAATTCAAACCATCTCTAAAATATGCCATATTTTTCTGTAAATTATTGTTGGAATGGAAAGATAGTAAGTAAGGTAGTGATTGAAAATGCACCACAAGGTGTCAATGGCGAGTTTTAAATTAATTAGAGATCTAGCCAAGGCAAAGTCTGAGTAAGTTTTATGTGTATTGGGAATGCCAGTTCTCTTTGCATTGAGCGCTTTCCTTATTGTGAACATTATTTTTTTGAAGGATAGGAATATTATTTTTGTTGTGCTTTCACTAAATGATACTGTAGCGACTTAACTGTTCTGCCCAAATGCATGATGGGAAGTTGGGCAACCATGACTGTCAGTGGTGGCTGCAAATGGTATACGGTACGTTATGCGTTATGTTCAATTAAGCGTGTTAAGAAAAAGATTGTCTCCTGCTACACCCAAATGCAGGTTGGGAAGTTGTGCAAACATGATTGTCAATAGTGGCTGCAAATTGTATATAATATGTTCTGCATTGTGTTCAATTAAGCGTGTTAAGAAAAAGATCGTTTCCTACTTCGCCCAAATGCATGATGGGAAGCTGGGGAACCATGACTGTCAGAAGTGGATGCAAATGGTATACAATATGTTCTGCGTTGTGTTCAATTAAGCATGTTAAGAAAAACGTTGGTAATGAATGCCTGTGTCCACTCGCATTTCTCTGCCTTTTCGCTCCCAAAGTGCTAAAATGGCGTCATTGTAAACGGTTTGAGGCAACGTATGAAGGGGTTGTTCCGTGCATGCATTAATTGCGTCAAATATTTCAACGTGATTAATTTTAAAAATTAATTAACGCCCGTTAACGCGATAAATTTGACAGCCCTAATTTTAACGAATCAGGTTGCATGTATGATTCAGGTAGGAATATTGATGTGTAGTGTTTTAAATGCTGTCCGTAAACACAACACCTGACTGACTGGTGAGAGATGGAGGGGTGGACGAGTCGGCTGGAGCACGGAGGCAGTTTGTTTTCGTTTTTGTTGGCGTTGGCTACGGTTTACAGTAGTTGTGTTCAGTTTCAAGCTTTCGGTCAAAAATAAACCATTAAACTAACAAAGTTGGTGCTATCCCTATAGACCAGGCAACCCAAGATTGCTACAAAGGAACGCAATACAGGATAGGAACTATAGATAGACAACATTAAATACTGGAAAGGTCAGCCTACTGTATGTTTAATTGAAGTCGGGCCATAAAAAATGAAGTAGACATAAGTGGCACTCCACGTCATGCTGTCATAACCCGAATTAAAACGTATCATCTTTCCTCCATGGACAAAAGCAACTTTCCTTCACTCGGCCACCTTTTACCCCCTCTTGATAAAAGAGGCGTCGGCACCTGTGTGCCCTCCACCCCCTCCCCCGCTTATAAATAGACGTGCTGCCTTCCAGCGGGAGCGTGTGCATGCGTATGGATGGCAGAGTCTCCGTGACGACGGGACACAGAGGGAGGAGCTTCTTAAAATAGCAGGTGAGATTGAGCTAAGGATAAGCGTCTGAGGGACCGACGCGTCTCAGTGCTGATTGGTCACTCGTACCGTGACCTCGCTGTTCCGCCACGCCCACCCTTGAACTTCCAGAGTTCATGTGTGCGCAAGTGTCTCCATCATTTTCTTGCGGGAAGAGAATAATCTGACCTAATCTGACCATCTGCACTCTTCTTGCATTACAGAGTTAGCACGTTTGAGCGTCGTTGACTGAAATAGACGTCCAACCCTCCATTAAAAAAAAACGCTGACTACTTTGTAGTACTTCCATGTTCTATGTACTCGCACCACACTTTAAACTCATTTTACTGCTACTAAATTCGGAACTTGCTACAAATTAAAAGAAGTAGGAATAATGTAATTATATTCGATAAAATATTGAGAGCACTCTTAAGAAATGATACTGTAACATTTAATGGTAAACTCAATGCAAATTTCTTGAAATCATCTAAATAAGATAATCAAATACATTGATATCAAAACAAAACAAACACCAAATTTAAATAAAAAACAACTACCGTATTTTCCGGACTATAAATCGCACTTTCCCCCCCCTCGGCGGGGTCTGCGATTTATATTTTGATAGTTATACTCGAGGCGTACGTTCTACTTCGAGTTGGTGCAGCTGCTCAAAAGTGATACTGAAGATGAAGATTTGAATGGATTCGGTCGTGATTTGGAGTGAGATCGAGAGTTTTTTTTTTTTTTTGTCTTTTAGGGCTGTCCCAAATGACTAATTTTCTCCCGATTAGTCAGCCGACTATTTTTACGATTAGTCGACTAATCCAATAATTTAAAAAAAATTTTTTTTTTTTTACTAATTTAGCAATGAAATTTTTGTTGACGCTTATCAATTCACAAAAACATATTGGAACACTTAAATTATTTATTAAAGTACAAATAAACACGTAAATAACAATAATAAATCACAAATAAACAATGAGTTGAACAAATGCTGATGGAATTAACTAGTGCAAAAGAATGGAATGTAAAGAGATTCAGAACACTGACTTCGCCTTTCCAACATGATTCAAAACAATTCTTAAAAAACACCTAGCATTAATATTATAGTATAATACTATATATAATAGTTTTATAATAATTATTCATTGACCCATTGAAAGTGTATCAAATACTTGTTCTCCCCACTGTAGATATGTTTTCTTATTTTGTATGTCTGAACTTTAATTCTACAACGTGTTGATAAGAGAAAGGAACTGGAGTCTCATATGCCATCAGCACGCACGCACCAATGTATGCACGCAAGTGCGCAGCGATAAAAGGCAGCCATGAAAATTTCCGCCCTCATTTTTATTTGCCGTGCGATAAATGGACTCATTGCATATCGCGACAGGCTTAGAAACATCAATAAAACATGTCGTTAGTTAGATGGACTTACTAACTGGGTGACGGCGCTTGAGGTGTTTATTCACGGCCGACGTGCAGCCAAGCTTGGCATTGAAGAGACAGGACACAAGAGTGTACCCTCCTTTGTTTCTTTGAAATAAGTCATTGTTTTGGACACTCTGGTGCGCTTTTTTGGCTTTGTACCACTTTCCCCGCTTGCATACAGAGCGTCCGACATTCTGAACTTTCCACGCCTATATTTTTTTAACCCTTCATTCACCGCCGACGGGATGTTGTGCTCGTCGACGGATTTACGTCATCGATGACATCGACTATGTCGACTAGTCGGGACAGCTCTATTGTCTTTATCTGAATAACTCTTCATATGTCAACAGATATCAATTTAGCACTTTGTTCTCCCATTTATTACGACTTTAATGTTTGTGCTTGGTCTCTGATCAAATAAAATGACCTCCCCAAAATTCGGGTTATACTCCAGTGCGACTTATGTTTTTTTCCCACTTCATTGTGCATTTTTTTGGCTGGTGCGACTTACAGTGCCTTGCAAAAGTATTCGGCCCCCTTGAACCTTGCAACCTTTCGCCACATTTCAGGCTTCAAACATAAAGATATAAAATTTTAATTTTTTGTCAAGAATCAACAACAAGTGGGACACAATCGTGAAGTGGAACAAAATTTATTGGATAATTTAAACTTTTTTAACAAATAAAAAAACTGAAAAGTGGGGCGTGCAATATTATTCGGCCCCCTTGCGTTAATACTTTGTAGCGCCACCTTTTGCTCCAATTACAGCTGCAAGTCGCTTGGGGTATGTTTCTATCAGTTTTGCACATCGAGAGACTGACATTCTTGCCCATTCTTCCTTGCAAAACAGTTCGAGCTCAGTGAGGTTGGATGGAGAGTGTTTGTGAACAGCGGTCTTCAGCTCTTTCCACAGATTCTCAATTGGATTCAGGTCTGGACTTTGACTTGGCCATTCTAACACCTGGATACGTTTATTTTTGAACCATTCCATTGTAGATTTGGCTTTATGTTTTGGATCATTGCCCTGTTGGAAGATAAATCTCCGTCCCAGTCTCAGGTCTTGTGCAGATACCAACAGGTTTTCTTCCAGAATGTTCCTGTATTTGGCTGCATCCATCTTCCCGTCAATTTTAACCATCTTCCCTGTCCCTGCTGAAGAAAAGCAGGCCCAAACCATGATGCTGCCACCACCATGTTTGACAGTGGGGATGGTGTGTTCAAGGTGATGAGCTGTGTTGCTTTTACGCCAAACATATCGTTTTGCATTGTGGCCAAAAAGTTCAATTTTGGTTTCATCTGACCAGAGCACCTTCTTCCACATGTTTGGTGTGTCTCCCAGGTGGCTTGTGGCAAACTTTAAACGAGACTTTTTATGGATATCTTTGAGAAATGGCTTTCTTCTTGCCACTCTTCCATAAAGGCCAGATTTGTGCAGTGTACGACTGATTGTTGTCCTATGGACAGACTCTCCCACCTCAGCTGTAGATCTCTAAAGTTCATCCAGAGTGATCATGGGCCTCTTGGCTGCATCTCTGATCAGTTTTCTCCTTGTTTGAGAAGAAAGTTTGGAAGGACGGCCGGGTCTTGGTAGAGTTGCAGTGGTCTGATGCTCCTTCCATTTCAATATGATGGCTTGCACAGTGCTCCTTGAGATGTTTAAAGCTTGGGAAATCTTTTTGTATCCAAATCCGGCTTTAAACTTCTCCACAACAGTATCTCGGACCTGCCTGGTGTGTTCCTTGGTTTTCATAATGCTCTCTGCACTTTAAACAGAACCCTGAGACTATCACAGAGCAGGTGCATTTATACGGAGACTTGATTACACACAGGTGGATTCTATTTATCATCATCGGTCATTTAGGACAACATTGGATCATTCAGAGATCCTCACTGAACTTCTGGAGTGAGTTTGCTGCACTGAAAGTAAAGGGGCCGAATAATACTGCACGCCCCACTTTTCAGTTTTTTATTTGTTAAAAAACTTTAAATTATCCAATAAATGTTGTTCCACTTCACGATTGTGTCCCACTTGTTGTTGATTCTTGACAAAAAAATTAAATTTCATATCTTTATGTTTGAAGCCTGAAATGTGGCGAAAGGTTGCAAGATTCAAGGGGGCCGAATACTTTTGCAAGGCACTGTATACTCGGTTGCGACTTCAAGTCCGAAAAATACAGTAAATAAAATAAGTAAAATGAAACTTTATTTGCCCAGGTATGACGAAACAGTGCTGAACTACAATTTAAGGGGAAAAAATGTAGGAAATATATTAAAAGTAAAAGGTTATGACTAGAGATGTGACAGAAAATTCGGTGCAGAAAACCTTTGGCCGAAAATAGCTAAAGTTGCGTTTTCGATATTCGGTTAAAAGACCAATAGTTTACCACTGAATAGTGTAAGGAACCATAGTTCTCTTGTAATGACATAATTAAAACACTCTGTCTCGCTAACACTACTGTCCTACAGCCAACATGTCCACAATTTAGAAGTATATTAAAGTATCGAAGAAATAAATAAATTATTAAAAGAAGGAAAATAAAATAAATTTTCTTCATTGCTGCTAAACGCGTGTTCTTAATTTGCTTTCCACTGATGTCCAGCGTCACATCTAGTGCAGCGCATTTGAGCCCATGCACGAGTATTTTAGTTTGATCAAGCCAACAGTTTCCAAATAAAGTAGTATTTAAAGTGCCTGTGACACGAAAAAGCATGTTTATTTCATAATACACGCGATATTTTATGCCCCTGAATGATATGGACCGCTTGGATGTGCGTGGAAGCGATCGCTATTTTTATTTAGTTTTTTGAATCCCGCGCCATGAAAATGAGTGACTTCCGCCTTCGGTCTTGCATTGAGGAGGAGGGCGCTGTGACGTGTACGGTAGAAGACGTCCTCTTCACGCTACAGTGTACTGTTGTGTATGAGGACGAAGGATTCAGCTGATTTTGCGGATTAATACGTTTATTTTTCGCATCACGCCAGCCAAACGGCTGCAGAAAAATCATTCTGTATGAGGGAGAGGCGTATGCGCCTTTTTGGAGTTTCAAAAGGTTCCCATTCACCGTGGATATTGGCCAAGCCCTGCTACTGTGGGACCATTGGACTTACGAGGAAGTGAGTAAACATCTTGTTTTGTATTATGTCAAATACGAATACAGCGATTACAAAGTAAACACTACAAACTTTCTTTAAATAAAGGACTACTTATGTTTGATCATTGATAGGCATGTAAAAAGCTCTTCTAATGCTCATTAGCAGCAGCACGTTAGCTGCACTTTTTACATTCTCCGAAGCCGGGGAAGGGAAATGACATATGTCCGATTTAGGTGTCATAAAATTTCGTTCGGGAGGTGCGACAGTAAAGGTGAAGTCGACAGTTTTGACCATTATGGAGTAATTTTGCCATGTCGTCCTGAATAAATGCATTTTTATTATTTCATATTCCATTCAGCACAAGACTGTTATTTGTCATGACCATGCCATTTATTTAGCAATTGGGGAAAATACTTGGATAAAAAGAATATCCTGTAAAATAT
Source organism: Corythoichthys intestinalis (assembly GCF_030265065.1). Classification (NCBI taxonomy): domain Eukaryota; kingdom Metazoa; phylum Chordata; class Actinopteri; order Syngnathiformes; family Syngnathidae; genus Corythoichthys; species Corythoichthys intestinalis. Next base: position 28,459,598 of record NC_080415.1, read on the forward strand.
TGAAGAAAAGAGACAGAAACACTGACATTTTGCCGCTCTTTTCGTCGCGTTTTCCTCGTTGTGAATAGTTCCCCCTTGACGGGCTGACTGGTCCTTCTCAAGCCATTTATATAGCTATTGGGGAAAAATACTTGGATTAACAGAATATCCTGTAAAAATATTGGAGTAGAGAGACTGAAACAATGACATTTTGCGGCTCTCTTCGTCGCGTTTTCCTCGTTCTGAATAATTCCCCCTCAATGGGCTAAATAGTAAAACTGATGAGCCCAGTCTACCGCTGACGTCATCCACCTGTTGGGGACGCTAAAGCCCTATAATGGTAGGCGTGGCTAACCGGCAGATTAAAAGACTAATTTCTCGTCATCTGTGCTTTGCTAAATTGTTGTATATAGTCGAATCGTCTCAAAATATGATTCTAATTCACATAATAATGCCATTTAAGACTTTTTTTCTCGTGTCATATGCTCTTTAAATGCATACATGTCCATTTGTTGTGGTTTAGTACAATACGTTTATAGCACAGCCTCTTTTTGTCACTTTTTTCCCGCGAATTTAACCCAGCTGGAAGCCACTTCGTTCGGCTTCGTCTTCACGAGAACTCCGCCCACTTGGCTGGCTCTCGATCGATTCCACCAGTTGCTCAAGGAAACACCAAGTCTTGTTTTAAGGAGTAGTAGAGATTGTAATACCCTTTAATAGTTTCGGCGAAAGGAATCGTTTTTTTGTGGTTGTGGTGAACACAGTTCCACACAAACGTACATCGAGATTTCATTTAGCTTAGCTATTGGAGGCGCGAGACCCATTTTTCGAGTGTCCCAACTTCCAAGAAAGCGCATTTATCAAGGTTTCATCGGCCGTGACGTGTGTGTCGTGTGTGTCTAATAGTGTTGTATCGGTCGCGACCGATTCGTTCTTTTTGAACGAATTGTTTGGGTGAACGAGACCGAACTAATCACCATCTGCACTGATTCGTTCTATGAAGTTGGGGCTTGTTCGCTGCGTGGGAGGGCGTTGAGCAAGCGGCAGCGTCTTCTGACATCGCACACAACCAATCAGACGCCAGCCTCATCGCGGGCAGGGTGGGGAGCGGAAACCGAATCAGGGCGTCTGTCACTCACTTCCACGTGTAGCCAATAAGCAGCCAGCGTGCAGGCAGGAGGGCAAGACTGAGTTACGTCACTTCCCGCTCAGTGACTCGGTCCTCCGGTTCCTGACCTAGCTTGCTGCTAACTTGACTTTGCAGTAACGCGGTGAACGAGTCAAAAAATGAAAGGAAATGACTTTGTCACATATTTGTTAATGTGGAGCCTATCAAATGCTGCTCAAACAGACAAAAACACCACACAAACCTAGCGAGCATGGTTTAGTGTACTACTTTTCTCAACAGACTCGGGACTACATATAATGACATACTATCAAATTTACAGTAGTTTAAAACACTTTCGCGGGTAGCTACGAGGCAAGCAAAAGCTAAGCTACGGTCGCGTGACGGCAGTGCGAGGGGAGAGAACTGTCATTGTATGGAGGCTTCATGGCAGCGATATTTACCTCATAGGTGCACAGAAAAAAAGAACATTTCGTATGATCACCATAATACTGATTTGCAATGAAACTGTATATACATGTCAATTTTTTTCCCGACTGACATCATGAATGACATCATGAATGCTTTGAAATACCAGGAATTTTAAAATCAAAATCTGTTGCCCTCTGCCCGAAAGCTGAAGCTGGGTCGTCACTGGGCATTTCAGCAAGACAATGACCCGAAACATATGGCCAAATCTACACAGAAATGGTTCACCAGACACAAAATCAAGCTCCTCCCATGGCCATCTCAGTCCCCAGACCTCAACCCCATTGAAAACCTGTGGGGTGAGCTAAAGAGAAGAGTACAGAGGAGAGGACCCAGGTCTCTGGATGATTTAGAGAGATTCTGCAAAGAGGAATGGCTGAAGATCCCTCTTTCTGTCTTTTCCAATCTTGTGAAACATAATAGGACAAGATTAGGTGCTGTTTTGTTGGCAAAAGGGGGTTGTACAAAGTATCAACACCAGGGGTGCTAATAATTGTGACACACATTATTTGATGTCAAATAATTATTTCTTTATGTGGGATTTTTTCCCCACTGAATATATGCACTTGTATTGAAGGTTGGATTTTTCTCTTTTTTTCTATTAAGGTCCCATATTATTTAGAAAAAAAATATTAGAAGCTAAAAAACACATAATTCTTATAAATCCAATAATTACGGAGAGCACTGTATCATTAAAGCGATGTTCTGTCATGACAGAGCTCAGCTACTCTCAAGTTTAACCAGTTTGCATTATTTTATTGCAATGTTTTTCCTTATTCAGATTTGTTTCAAGACTACAGTTCGACTTCACTTTGATGGTTAATGCAGTTATTGCAATTTTGTTGTTTTATCACAATAGATTGGTTTATTTACATTTCATTGTGATTGCACTTTAGTTTACATATCTAAATGTTCAGATATTAGGATTTGACTGACGCAAAATAACATGCTTTTCTCTCAAATATACTGTTATAATCATTTGTTTCAGATGTACTGTAATTATTTTCTGTATAAAAATTAATTTGGTGTTCAAAAAGTCTTTTTTCCAAACTTGAGTCTTGAAAAAGAAGGGGTCGTTTTATAATCAGGGCCGTCTTATATTCGGGCCGATACGGTAAATAATTTGCTGACTAACAAAATGATGCGAAACTAATATTTCACGGGAAAAAAAACAGGAAAAATAGATTTTTCTCAGGTTTTTTAAAGCATCTTCCCTCCTAGATAGTGCACCTTTGTGTGTGTGTGTGTTAAGTGTCTCACCTTCAGTGGAAGATCCAGACAGATCGATCACCACGTAGACCTTCCCCTCAGGCTCTAAGTCAATCTGGACAAAAGAAGAAGGAGGAAAAAAATTAGTAGATGTGTTATTTTAGATAGATGTAGAACAGGACTCTTTGTTAACATTAACACTGGCTGCCATTAACGATAGATGTCCGATCTGTTTTGACTGGGAGAGGCTGGCAGCGATTATTCGCTGCCAGCCCTCCCAGTCAAAACAGATCGGACGTCTATCGCCGTCAATGGTTGCTTTCAAAACAGCTTTTCATCTAAAAACACTAAATCAAGCCAGAGCGCTTGAGTGTGCGATTAACAGGAGAGATTAAGACCCCAAACGTTATAAAAGACAGCATCTGACCGAATTATTCAAGCCCTTATGACATCATCCCCTTACAATACACATGCAATTACACAGATTAGAGTTGGGAGAGGGGGCGGGGCATGAGAAACGAGAGGGTGAATTTAAAAAAAAAAAAAAAAAATCTTTGGTTAAGCTCCGGGAACGGCCGCAGATCCTCTTACGCAAGCGGGCCGACTCGCGCATCCGACAGGCGAACAAATATGAGACAGCAAAAAATTCATATTTATATCACACTGGCGCACCATGGTACGTCCCGATTTTTAGTGGCAATTTTTTTTTAAAAAAATCAGCGATACGATTATCAGGTTTTGTTTTTTTTTTAGATTTCATTTTTATACATTAGCATCCACACTATTAGGATTGGGATTTTTTTCGTCCACACGCTAATCCTTCAACGCGGCTTCTTGCGTAACGCGGCGGGTATCAAGCAGAATTTGGTGTGATGCCTTCAGGTTCTTGTTGGCTCGGGAATTCTCGCCAATCGTCGAAGAAAGTGTTTTTGCCGATGAAATGTTGAATATCTGTACAGACGGCAGGTCAAAAGCAAATTTGTAGTGGAAGATTTTCACAGGTGCCAAACCAAAGGGACAGATTCAGCCCATCACATGATTTTGTGTCGTGTGTGTGTACTTTTTTTTTTTTTTTTTTTTTTTTTAATTCTGCAGGTTTTTTTTTTTTTTTTTTATTTTTTTTATGATTTATGATTTTAATGAATGCTTATTTTAATTAGAGCATTTAAAAAAAAGAATACTATTTTTCCCTGTTTTGTTTTTTAAATATGGCGGAAAACACAGACAAGACTGAAAAAGCAGTTTCTGCTCTTGCACCCCTCTGTAAAAGAAACTGCTGTATTTTAAGCCAAAACAACTGTTGCGTTTGATAGAAAAATATGTCTATATGCTGCAATAGCACATTCATGGCGCATGAAGCCCCCGAACTATTTTTAATTTTTCCGTTTTACCCTGAAAACCCCCGTTTACAGACGTCGCGCAACCGCTTTTGTTTCAATCTAGCCACAAAAAGAATTATATTTATTATTCAAAATGTCTGTCATTTTTAGCTTAGCATCATTAATTGATGTCTAAATTTTAGTTTAAAAAAAAAAGAAAAGACTAAAGAATTATTCACTCACATATTTTAAACTTTTAAACGGATTACGTCACAATGAAAAATTTGGCGTCTGTAAAAAAAGTCACGGATATCAACCTCATTACTATCGCTTAATTGTATTTTTTTTTGTTACGGTTGCATTTTCCCCGATATGTTAGATGATAAATAATTGATCCAAACAAAAAAAAAAAAATGTTTAAAAGGGTAACTATATGAAAAAGAAAATCTAAACCACTCCTTGTTGTCTGCGATTTATGCATCGCGACCCTTTGTTATATCACCATGTTTCACCCATAAAATAAAAAAAAAATCCGGCTGTGGCCATTCACAGCTGTGTCTTGACTCTCAGTGATACAGTGCCTTGCAAAAGTATTCGGCCCCCTTGAATCTTGCAACCTTTCGCCACATTTCAGGCTTCAAACATAAAGATATGAAATTTAATTTTTTTGTCAAGAATCAACAACAAGTGAGACACAATCGTGAAGTGGAACAACATTTATTGGATAATTTAAACTTTTTTAACAAATAAAAAACTGAAAAGTGGGGCGTGCAATATTATTCGGCCCTTTTACTTTCAGTGCAGCAAACTCACTCCAGAAGTTAAGTGAGGATCTCTGAATGATCCAATGTTGTCCTAAATGACCGATGATGATAAATAGAATCCACCTGTGTGTAATCAAGTCTCCGTATAAATGCACCTGCTCTGTGATAGTCTCAGGGTTCTGTTTAAAGTGCAGAGAGCATTATGAAAACCAAGGAACACACCAGGCAGGTCCGAGATACTGTTGTGGAGAAGTTTAAAGCCGGTTTTGGATACAAAAAGATTTCCCAAGCTTTAAACATCTCAAGGAGCACTGTGCAAGCCATCATATTGAAATGGAAGGAGCATCAGACCACTGCAAATCTACCAAGACCCGGCCGTCCTGCTTCCAAACCTTCTTCTCAAACAAGGAGAAAACTGATCAGAGATGCAGCCAAGAGGCCCATGATCACTCTGGATGAACTGCAGAGATCTACAGCTGAGGTGGGAGAGTCTGTCCATTGGACAACAATCAGTCGTACACTGCACAAATCTGGCCTTTATGGAAGAGTGGCAAGAAGAAAGCCATTTCTCAAAGATATCCATGAAAAGTCTCGTTTAAAGTTTGCCACAAGCCACCTGGGAGACACACCAAACATGTGGAAGAAGGTGCTCTGGTCAGATGAAACCAAAATTGAACTTTTTGGCCACAATGCAAAACGATATGTTTGGCGTAAAAGCAACACAGCTCATCACCCTGAACACACCATCCCCACTGTCAAACATGGTGGTGGCAGCATCATGGTTTGGGCCTGCTTTTCTTCAGCAGGGACAGGGAAGATGGTTAAAATTGACGGGAAGATGGATGCAGCCAAATACAGGAACATTCTGGAAGAAAACCTGTTGGTATCTGCACAAGACCTGAGACTGGGACGGAGATTTATCTTCCAACAGGACAATGATCCAAAACATAAAGCCAAATCTACAATGGAATGGTTCAAAAATAAACGTATCCAGGTGTTAGAATGGCCAAGTCAAAGTCCAGACCTGAATCCAATCGAGAATCTGTGGAAAGAGCTGAAGACCGCTGTTCACAAACACTCTCCATCCAACCTCACTGAGCTCGAGCTGTTTTGCAAGGAAGAATGGGCAAGAATGTCAGTCTCTCGATGTGCAAAACTGATAGAAACATACCCCAAGCGACTTGCAGCTGTATTTGGAGCAAAAGGTGGCGCTACAAAGTATTAACGCAAGGGGGCCGAATAATATTGCACGCCCCACTTTTCAGTTTTTTATTTGTTAAAAAAGTTTAAATTATCCAATAAATTTTGTTCCACTTCACGATTGTGTCCCACTTGTTGTTGATTCTTGACAAAAAAATTAAAATTTTATATCTTTATGTTTGAAGCCTGAAATGTGGCGAAAGGTTGCAAGGTTCAAGGGGGCCGAATACTTTTGCAAGGCACTGTACATGCTACATGGAGTTTTTGGATCGAAACAAGGTAAGTACGCGATAATATCTCGTTAAAATCCTGGCGTCTTTAATTCTGCTCTCGCGTGTTCTCGCCTCCAATTAGGGTTTTGCTGTTTAATTTTTTTTTTTTTTTTTTTAAATGCCTTCCTGTTCAAAATTTTTGTTCCCCCAGAAAATTTAGATTTTAAGCTTTCCAATGATGTATCACACATGCATTTCGGACAATTTTGAAAGTTGGCCAAATTGAGGGTCTCAGAGTGGAACTTCAAGTCACCTGAGTGTTTTCTGCCATATACATATACAGTGGTATGAAAAAGTATCTGAACCTTTTGAAATTTCTCACATTTTTGCATAAAAGCAGCATCAAATGTGATCTGCTCTTCGTCAAAATCACACAGATGAAAAATCTGTGTTTTAACTAAAAACACCCAAACATTTATAGTTTTTTTTCATATTTTAATGAGGATAGTGTGCAAAAAATGAGAGAAGGAGGTGAACCCTCTGCCCTCTGCGTTTGGTAAAAATTGATTTCAATTATTCCTCAATTACTTAAAGTGCATGAGACACGAAAAAGCATGTTTATTTCATAATACACGCGGTATTTTATGCTCCTGAATGATATGGACCGCTTGGGTGTGTGTGGAAGCGATCGCTATATTTTTTTAGTTTTTTTTAATCCCGCGCCATGAAAATGAGTGACTTCCGGCTTCGGTCTTGCATTAAGGAGGGGGGCGCTTTGACGTGTACGGTAGAAGACGTCCTCTTCACTATACAGTGTACTGTTGTGTATGAGGACGAAGGATTCAGCTGATTTTGCGGATTAATACGTTTATTTTTCGCATCACGCCAGCCAAACGGCTGCAGAAAAATCTTGCTTTATGAGGGAGAGAAGTGTGCGCCTTTTTAGAGTTACAAAAGGTTCCCATTCACCGTGGATATTGGCCAAGCCCTACTACTAGGGTTGTTCCGATCATGTTTTTTTGCCCCCGATCCGATCCCGATCGTTTTAGTTTGAGTATCTGCCGATCCCGATTTTTCCCGATCCGATTGCTTTTTTTTTTGCTCCTGATTCAATTCCAATCATTCCAGATACTTTTTCCCGATCATATACATTTTGGCAATGCATTAAGAAAAAAATGAATAAAACTCGGATATATACATTCAACATACAGTACATAAGTACTGTATTTGTTTATTATGACAATAAATCCTCAAGATGGCATTTACATTATTAACATTCTTTCTGTGAGAGGGATCCACGGATAGAAAGACTTGTGACTTTGTATATTGTGACTAAATATTGCCATCTAGTGTATTTGTTGAGCTTTCAGTAAATGATACTGTGGCCATCCCAAATGCATGATGGGAAGTGGAACCATGACTGTGCAACGTGCTAACAATTGCTAGATCTTCTCTGCTTTGGGAAATAACATAAGGCGTTAAGACAATGATTAATTGCCACCTTGCTTCCCCAAATTGCTTCCCCAAATTGCTTCCCATGATTTTTCTAATCATAGAGAGAGGGATTGCAAGGCTTTAGCCAATGAATAAAAGGCTCCAAAGGCTGCCAAAGTTAACTCTATTCATTTTGCGCTGCCTTTTATCTCTCTATATAGGTAAAACGGCGTCATTACAGATTGAGCGCGACAATGAGTGAGAGGGTCATGCAGCGCATGCATTAACTGCGTTAAATATTTTAACGTGACACATTTTTTAACAAATTAATTGCCGCCGTTATCAGGATAAATTTAATAACCCTACCTTAAGCCTAAACTAAAGACTCTGGATGAGTGTAACATATTATGTCTGTGACATTAAATACAATTAGAAAACGATTTAATTAAAATATATATATATATATATATATATATATATATATATATATATATATATATATATATTAAAAAAGGTATGGCCGATACTTTTTTGCCGATTCCGATACTTTGAAAATGACGTGATCGGACCCGATCGATCGACATCTATACCTTCTACTGTGGGACCATTGGACTTACGAGGAAGTGAGTAAACATCTTGTTTTGTATTATGTCAAATATTAATACAGCGATTACAAAGTAAACACTACAAACTTTCTTTAAATAAAGGACTACTTATGTTTGATCATTGATAGGCATGTAAAAAGCTCTCCTCAAGCACATTAGCTGCACGTTAGCTGCACAACAACTGCAGCCGCCCTCCTCCGGGGAACGAACTGTAAATTGCTCTCCGCCGGGCGGTTTGCCGATCCGCAAAGACATTCGACAAACCCAGTCATCATGTCAAATAATCCGGGCTAGTTATGTGCGATTTTCCGCTTCAAAGACTTTGAAACATCACTCGGTTCGGGTTAGCATGTCGGCTAGCTGTCACGCCTCTTGGTTTGTTTACATTCTCCGAATCCGGGGAAGGGAAACGACATATGACCGATTTAGGTGTCATAAAATATCGTTCGGGAGGTGCGACAGTAAAGGTGAAGTCGACAGTTTTGACCATTATGGAGTAATTTTGCCATGTAGTCCTGAATAAGTGCATTTTTATTATTTCATATTCCATTTAGCACAAGACTGTTATTTGTCATGACCATGCCATTTATTTAGCAATTGGGGAAAATACTTGGATAAAAAGAATATCCTGTAAAAATACTGAAGTAAAGAGACAGAAACAATGACATTTTGCAGCTGTCTTCATCGTGTTTTCCTCGTTATGAATAGCTCCTCCTCGACGGGCTGACTGGTCCTTCTCAAGCCATTTATTTAGCTATTGGGGAAAAATACTTGGATAAAAAGAATATCCTGTAAAAATATTGGAGTACAGAAACTGAAACAATGACATTTTGCGGCTCTCTTCGTCGCGAGTTCCTCGTTCTGAATAATTCCCCCTCAATGGGCTGCATACTAAATCAGATGAAATCGTGACTCCGCTGACGTCATCCACCTGTTGGGGATGCTAGAGCCCTATAATGGTAAGCGTGGCTAACCGGCAGATTAAGAAGACTAATTTCTTGTTATCTGCGCTTTGCTAAATTGTTGTGTATAGTCGAATTGTCTCAAAATATAATTCTAATTCACATAATAATGCTATTTAAGACTTTTTTCTCCTGTCGTATGCTCTTTAAAGAGTAATTGAAACCAATTTTTACCAAACGATTTCAGTCACGTGTGCGTCCAAACACTGATGAGTGGTTTAAGGCTGCTCTGCCTACTATAAAACATACACCTGGTAAGAATTGTCTTGATGCAAACAACGACAGAAGGGTGAAAATATGTGAGTCGTCACATTTAATATTTTGTGCCCCCCCCTTTGGCAGCAATAACTTCAACCAGACGCTTCCTGTAGCTGCAGATCAGTCTGGAACATCGCTCAGGACTAATCTTGGCCCATTCTTCTCTACAAAACTGCTGTAGTTCAGTCAGATTCCTGGGATGTCTGGCATGAATCGCTGTCTTGAGGTCATGCCAAAGCATCTCAATAGGGTTCAAGTCTGGACTTTGACTTGGCCACTCCAGAAAGTGTATTTTGTTCTTCTGAAACCATTCTGAAGTTGATTTACTTCTGTGTTTTGGATCATTGTCTTGTTGCAGCATCCATCCTGTTTTTAGCTTCAACTGTCTGACAGAAGGCCTTAGGTTTTCCTGCAAAACTTTTTGAATTCATTATTCCAATCATGATTGCAAGTTGTCCAGGCCCTGAGGCAGCAAAACAGCCCCAAATCATGATGCTCCCTCCACCATGCTTAACGGTAAGGATGAGCCATGCATTATTCTTTGACATATTTACGTGACATAAATGCTAACTGCACAATTTTTTATTTTTTTTTTCACCAAGAATCAAGACTGTTTTACATCCATATCTATTAAGAATTCAGGGATTTAAGCATTTATTCACGAGAATTTTCACCGGAAAAGCTCTGGTTAGATAAGGTGGGCCACATTGACTGACAGACTAGCATGGTACTTCGACATATTTACGTAAAATAAATGCTAACTGCACTTTTTTTTTTTGCTTTTAACCAAGCATCGAGACTGTTTTACGTCCACATCTATAAAGAATTCAGGGATTTAAGCATTTATTCAAAAGAATTTTCACCGGAAAACCTCTGATTACAAATGGCGGCCGCCACATTGACTGACAGACTAGCATCGTTCTTTGAGATATTTACGTAAAATAAATGCTAACTGCACGTTTTTTTTTTTTTTGTTTTTTTTTTTGCTTTTAACCAAGAATCTAGACTGTTTGATATCCATATCTATAAAGAATTCAGGGATTTAAGCATTTTTTCCCAAGAACTTTTACCGGAAAAGCTCTGTTTACATATGGCGGCCGCCACATTGACTGACAGGCTAGCATGGTACTTCGACATATTTACGTAAAATAAATGCTAACTGCATTTTTTTTTTTTTTAGCTTTTAACCAAGCATCGAGACTGTTTTACGTCCACATCTATAAAGAATTCAGGGATTTAAGCATTTATTCATAAGAATTTTCACCGGAAAAGCTCTGTTTACAAATGGCGGCCGCCACATTGAGTGACAGGCTAGCATCATGCTTCGACATATTTACGTAACATAAATGCTAACTGCACATTTTTTTGCTTTTAACCAACAATCGAAACTGTTTTATGTCAATATCAATACAGAATTCAGGGATTTAAGCATTTATTCACAAGAATTTTCACCGGAAAACCTCTGTTTACAAATGGCGGCCGCCACATTGACTCACAGACTAGCATCGTACTTCGAGATATTTACGTAAAAGAAATGCTAACTGCAAGTTTTGTTTTTCCTTTTAACCAAGAATCGAGACTGTTTTACATCCATATCTGTAAAGAACTCAGGGATATAAGCATTTTTCACAAGAATTTTCACCGGAAAAGCTCTATTAATCGGCCCCGCACCCAGTGTCCTGTCAATATCATTATGAAGTCTATGGTTGAGCAACTCTTGGCATCACTGGCAAAGAAAAAAAAATTGATATGTAGAATAGAGAGGAAAAATGTAACAACTCTTGAGTAGCCCAAAGTCGCGGAGTAAGAGTGGCGTTTTTTCTTCACACATCAACTCAAGTAAAAAGTATGTCTTAGTAAAACTACTCTTAGAAGTAAATTTTTCTCAAAAAGTTACTCAAGTAAATGTAATGGAGTACATGCAACACGTTACTACCCACCTCTGCTACACACACAAAGAGTACACAATCATCTTCAACAGACGAAAACAAGACTCCAGTTTTCACGCTAAGCAGCTATGAAGAAGTCGCACGTGAGGGTGCTGGAGGCCTCAGCTGACATCATGTTCTTTAGTTGAGACACAAACTCACACACATTGAAACACAGTCCTTGGCCTGACTACAAACGTTGGTAAGAGAGGCCTGAAGAATCTTGTTGGCCTCATTAATCTTCTTAGTCTAATTAGGAAGCAAATACAAGCAGGAGGAGACCTTCACAAACCCATGAGTCTATCAGTTGCACAATAGAAAACAGTGATATTTTACTTGTTTCACTCATTTACTGTCATTGACAAGTATAATGGACAATTATATGTTTTCACATGGAGGGTCTGACGCTGCTTCACTGCGAATTTCAAGTTTGGAAACAATTTTACTGCTGTACAATTGCCAGCAGATGGTAGTGATGCAGCATTTTAGAGCTCCGCCCACTGTGTGATTTGACATGAGAGGTTCCGAGGGAGAAGTGGATTCATTTTGTAAAAGCTAGCACTTTTCAACTGCTTTCTACTCGAGAATGGAAAAAGTAGTCAAATGTGTGATAAATTTGGGAGATTCATTTTTCTCAGATCACAATACAGTAGGGTTGTTCCGATCATGTTTTTTTTTTGCTCCCGATCCGATCCCGATCGTTTTAGTTTGAGTATCTGCTGATCCCGATATTTCCCGATCCGATTGCTTTTTTTTGCTCCCGATTAAATTCCAATCATTCCCGATAATTTTTCCCGATCATATACTACATTTTGGCAATGCATTAAGAAAAAAATGAATAAAACTCGGACGAATATATACTGTACATTCAACATACAGTACTGTATTTGTTTATTATGACAATAAATCCTCAAGATGGCGTTTACATTATTAACATTCTTTCTGTGAGAGGGATCCACGGATAGAAAGACTTGTGACTTTGTATATTGTGACTAAATATTGCCATCTAGTGTATTTGTTGAGCTTTCAGTAAATGATACTGTAGCCATGCCCCAATGCATGATGGGAAGTGGAACCATGACTGTGCGTAGTCTTACCAATTGATATATCTTCTCTGCGTTGGGAAATACCATAAGGTGTTAAGATAATGATCAATTGCCACCTTGCTTCCCCACATAGCTTCCCATGATATGTCTAATAATAGGGAGAGGGATTGTAAGACTTTAGGCAATTAAAAAAAGGCTCCAAAGGCTGCCAAAATTCACTCTACTCATATTACGCTGCCTTTTATCTCTCTATACAGGTAAAATAGCGCCATTACAGATTGAGCGTGACAATGCGTGAGTGGGTCGTGCAACGCATGCATTAATTGCGTGAAATATTTTAACATGATACATTTTTTTAAAAAATTATTACCGCCGTTATCGGGATAAATTTGATATCCCTACATTAAGCCTAAAGACTGTATGAGTGTAACATATTATGTCTGTAACGTTAAATACAATTAGAAAACGATTTAATGAAAATATATATATATATATATTATGACATATGTCGTGATCGGACCCGATCGATCGGGACATCTCTACAATACAGTATTAGGCGTTTCTTGAAAAATGATTGAAAATGTTTATGAAAATACTATTTTTTCGGGGGCATGTACAAATAAATTAAGTTATGAACTCAAATTAACTGATTAGCTGCCACTGACGTTGAATCCAGTTTAAACTGGGAGGGAGTTAATATTCGTATTAATTTTTGTTTATATACGGCGGAAAACACAGATAAGGCTGAAAAAGCACTTTCTGCTCTTGCACCACTCTTTAAAATAAACTGCTGTATCTTAAGCCAAAAGAACTGTTGTGTTTGATAGAACAATATGTCTATATGCTGCAATAGCAGTTTCATGGTGCATTATGCCCCCGGACTATTTTTAGTTTGGCCGTTTTACCCTGGAGACCCCCGTTTACTGACACCTTGCAACCACTTTTGCTTCAACCCAGCCATAAAAAGAAGGTAATTATATTTATTATTCAAAATGTATCATTTTTAGCCAACAATCATTAATGAAGTCTAATATTTAGTTGTTAAAAAATGACTTTATAAAATTATCGACTCGCATATTTTAAACTTTTAAACAAACTACGTCACAATGAAAAAAAGTGTCTGTAAATGGCAATCTACCTCATAACTATCGCTTAGTTTTTTTTTTGTTTTTTTTTTTTTTTTGGTTGATGTCGCATTTTCCCCGATATTTTAGATAACTGATCCAAATAAAGAAAAATTGAAGTTTAGAAGGGTAAATATTTGAAAAAGAAAATCTCGACCACTCCTTGATGTCTGCTATTTCTGCATTACGACCCTTGTTATATTACTGTGTTTTACCCATAAAATCCCCACAAATCCCGGCGATGGATGTCCGATCCATTTTGAACTGGAAGGGGCTGGAGGCCATCATAGGATTGGACGTCCATCGCCGTCAATGGTAGCAAATACATGAATTGCTTGATTTTTCCTCTCCATTTTAACACTGTGTCACGCAAACACCAACACACACACAAACGCGCCATATGCGCTGCAGACAGGCCACTCAAAGCGCGCATTGTATCAATCGTGTGCTAGTGGCTGGCCGGCTGGCCCCCCCACTCAGACGGCGGCCCCCGGAGGAACGTTTAGTCTCGTTGACAAGCCGCCTCCCACATCCATCTGTCACATGACACGTTTGGCCGCGACCGGCGCGCTCGCCTGCTCGTGTATGCGTGCCAGCCAGTTAGTATTTGTTTTGCGAGATGCCGACAAACACACTAACAATACCGCCGACATGAAAATACACACGTGGATAGAGAATATATTCACACATGACTACACACATGGACACTGTAAAAAAAAAAAAAAACACAAGAAAAAAATCCTATTAATCATGCTAGTTAAGCTTTTAGATAGCCATAACACAAATTATTTAGTTCTCTTAGATCACTTGTTTTGAATATTCCGAAATGATTTTATCAGGTTAATATTGTGAACTTGATTAAATTAGTCAATCTAGCTTGAATGATTAGGTTTGTGCGCCGTGCTTAAATTTCTGAGCTAAAATAACATGAGAGGATAGGTTTTGTGTACTTAAAGGTGCTATAAAATGGTGACCATGTCAAAAAATGCAACTGCACCAATGTAATTTTACACGTACAGTTGTGGTCAAAAGTTTACATACAGAACATAATGTCATGGCTCTCTTGAGTTTCCAGTTATTTCTACAACTCTGATTTTTCTCTGATAGAGTGATTGGAACAGATACTTCTTTGTCACAAAAACATTCATGAAGTTTGGTTCTTTTATGACTTTATTATGGGTGAACAGAAAAAAAGTGATCAAATCTGCTGGGTCAAAAATATACATACAGCAGCGCTAATATTTGGTAACATGTCCCTTGGCCATTTTCACTTCAATTAGGCGCTTTTGGTAGCCATCCACAAGCTTCTGGCAAGCTTCTGGTCGAATCTTTGACCACTCCTCTTGACAGAATTGGTGCAGTTCAGTTAAATTTGATGGCTTTCTGACATGGACTTGTTTCTTCAGCGTTGTCCACAAGTTCTCAATGGGGTTTAAGTCAGGACTTTGGGAAGGCCATTCCAAAACCTTAATTGTAGCCTGATTTAGCCATTCCATTACCACTTTTGATGTGTGTTTGGGGTCATTGTCCTGTTGAAACACCCAACTGCGCCCAAGACCCAATCTTCGGGCTGATGACGTTAGGTTATCTTGAAGAATTTGAAGGTAATCCTCCTTCTTCCTTATCCCATTTACTGTCTGTAAAGCACCAGTTCCATTGGCAGCAAAACAGCCCCACAGCATAATACTACCACCACCGTGCTTGACGGTAGGCATGGTGTACTTGGAGTTAAAGGCCTCACCTTTTCTCCTCCAAACATATTGCTGGGCATTGTGGCCAAACAGCTCGATTTTTGTTTCGTCTGACCACAGAACTTTCCTCCAGAAGGTCTTATCTTTGTCCATGTGATTAGCAGCAAACTTCAGTCGAGCCTTAAGGTGCCGCTTTTGGAGCAAGGGCTTCATTCTTGCACGGCAGCCTCTCAGTCCATGGAGATGCAAAACATGCTTGACTGTGGACACTGACACCTGTGTTCCAGCAGCTTCTAATTCTTGGCAGATCTGCTTTTTGGTGATTCTCGGTTGAATCTTCACCCTCCTGACCAATTTTCTCTCAGCAGCAGGTGATAGCTTGCGTTTTCTTCCTGATCGTGGCAGTGACAAAACAGTGCCATGCACTTTATACTTACAAAAAATTGTTTGCACTGTTGCTCTTGGGACCTGCAGCTGCTTTGAAATGGCTCCAAGTGACTTTCTTGACTTGTTCAAGTCAATGATTCGCTTTTTCAGATCAATGTATGTATATTTTTGACCCAGCAGATTTGATCACTTTTTCTGTTAACCCATAATAAAGTCATAAAAGAACCAACCTTCATGAATGTTTTTTGTGACAAAGAAGTATCTGTTCCAATCACTCTAGCGGAGAAAAATCAAGAGTTGTAGAAATAACTGGAAACTCAAGAGAGCCATGACATTATGTTCTTCACAAGTGTATGTAAACTTTTGACAACAACTGTATAGAATGAATTTTGCAAATAAATCTGGCTGTTTTTTGCCATTTCATTGTTATTCAACAGGGAACACCCACTTTTTTTCAGTAATTCTGGTTGTCACATCACAGCCATAATTGATGAGCATCTCCAGCTTTTTAGGGCTGCGCTAGCTAGTATATGTTGACCAGCGTTGTTTTCGTCAACGATGACGATAACGAAAATTTTTCATCAATGACCAATTTTATTCATGACGATGACGAGCTAAAAACATGTCTTTGGAGACTAAAACATCACGAGATAGATGCCAGATTTCGTCTGACGAGATGAAATTCGGCCATAGTTTCCGTTCACAATGTGTGAGATTTTCTTATCGTATGTCTAGTTAGCACGCATCATAGCAGTGTTTGGTCGTGTCACTCATGTGACGTGCTGCACCATACACACACCCTTACTTTCCGGCCGGTGAATAAACACGTGTCCTCTCCAGGCTCCAGACTTTTGTGAAACACATATCAGGTGCTACTTGGTAGGTTTTGTTTTATTATTTTGGTTAGATATGCCATGTTGCTTTAGAATTTGAAGGTCTGTATTGAGTAGTGCTCCAACGATTAATTAACTCAAGTAATTCGATTAGAAAAAAGATTTGAATTAAAATTTTGCTGCTTCGAGTATTCGTTTAATTAAAGTGGCGTTGTAATGGTTTGTTTTGAAATTGTTTGCATTTAGTTTTATTGATTTGGGTGGATACACTGCCCTCTAGTGGCAACATTGAATATGACATAACTCATTTCACATGGCTGAATCCAGCTGCTCCCTGTTAAGACCAACATAAGCGAAGTTTTCATTTGAGCTAATGTTTTTTTTTTAATGCATTCATAATTTAGTTTGTAGGTATATAAAGTCGTTTTTTTGTGGGAATATGTGTTTGAACCAACCGTTTAGAGCAGGGGTCTCCAACCCAGTCCTCAAGGCCCACTGTGGGTCCTGGTTTTTGTTCCAGCTGATCCAGCAGAGACAGTTGAACCAATGAGGCTTCTGCTAAAACAAGCCACACCTGACTGCAATCAACTGATTGCACTTGTAAAACACCGGATTGGAAAAAAATTGTTGTCATCTTGTTTGGTAGGAATGAAATCCTGCACCCACAGTGGAACTTTGTGGAATAGGTTGGGGACCCCTGGTTTAGAGCACTGTTAAAAAAAAATTTAAGTTAGCATTTTATAGCATTTAAGCTAGCGGACTTTTGCTATTAAGTTAGCCAGTTGTTCTTTAGTTGTACTTAGATCCTCATTTATTTATTTGATTTTTTTTTATACCGTTTGAGGCTCAGCTCAGGTATCTCAATTTTAGATGTTCCTTATCCGATTACTCGATTATTCGAACTAATTAGTCCATCGATTAATCGACTACTAAAATAATCGATAGCTGCAGCCCTAGTATTCAGTGATCATCATACACTAAATGTAACTTGTAGTGTTAGCATAGTGTTCGCGTTAGCATTCAGCGTGGCGAGTGTCGTCTTAAATTGTTTGCGTTCCTGAGTTTAATTAAATGAAAATAATGTACTGTTTTCCTTCTGAGTGTATATTATCATCACAAAGATGGTGATATCCTTTTAGACTCTACAGTTATACGCTCAGCTGTCAATGTTCATTCAAAATTGTTGGAAATCTTGTGTTTGTTTGTTTATTCTTTCACTGCCTAAAACCTTTGAAGTTTATAGACGCATTTTGAGTAATTGTCGACTAAAATTAGACAAAATTTGTCTAAGTTTTCATTGATAAAAACTAGATGACGACAAACATACGTACAGTATATATACAAACATACAAGAACAGATGAAATTACACATAAACAAGAATTAACGTGCACAACGCACACTAAAACCACACAAATGTGAGAATCCACATTCCACATTGTGAAATCCAGGTCATTCCAATGCTTTCCACACTTTCTGATGCAAGCGCATCAGAGAAGCTACGTGTTGTGAGGCAGCATGAGCCTCATGCATTCTTAATGCAACATCATAGACGGCTAATAATGTAATAGGAGCTGCGCAGTGTGGCTAAACAAGAGTGAAGCAGAGACGCATTTGGGAGCTCTGATTAGGCGTGCTAGATAAGGCCGCGGCTCAAATGACCGTCGAGGAGAAGAAGAGGTCACCTTAATGTTGAGAGTGATACGACTGACCTTAGCTTGAAAATCACAAGAATATCTTACGGTGAACTTTTACAATGCGGTACATGTTAGCGATGATGGACGCAGTAAAACTTCATATTCATAATTCATATTTTTATCTGTTACATATTTACATTTTGTAATAAAAAAAACAAATACAGGGAAAACAGTAACAATTATATTTTCATTTGTTTCTTAAATTGGGCCATTAAAAAAAACACGCACACACAGGAAAAACAGGTAACTATTTTTTTTTTATTTTTCAAATGTTTTTTTTTTTTTTTATATATTTTGTGAAAATGATTTTTTTTTTTTTGCATTTTTAATTTAAAAAAGAAATATTCATATATAATGTTATATATTTGCATTTTTAGATTTAATAAAATGGGGAAAAATGGGGATGATTGTTGACTTTTTACTTACCGTAATTTTCGCACTATAAGCCGCACCTGACTATAGGCCACCACCCAACAAATTTGACACGAAAACGACATTTGTTCATCAATAAGGCCCACTGGACTATAAACCGCAGCTGTCCTCACTGTATTATGGGATATTTACACCAAAAGATATTGTGACATCAGGCGGGGACAGGTAGTGGAGGGCCGTTACATTCCTTTTCCAGAGCAGAAGAATCAAGTCAAAATGGCCGCCAGCCTAAAGACTACAATTCCCAGCATGCCGCACAACGCAGCCAGGTGTGGCTGCTTAAGCCACCTAATTGCAGCTGGCCTGGAGGACAAGATAAAAGACGACCAGATGAAGCAAAAGGGGAGGCGTAAGGAGATTGACAGAGAGACTTGGAAGAAAGTATTTTGAGAAAAGACCTAAGTTGCCACTTGTAAGACATTTTGAGTATTTTGATGAGAACAGACCTAAGTTGCCATTTTTGAGACATTTTAGTTGATTGTTTGCTTTGTTACTGTTTGTGCCACATTTGGGCCTTTTTCTTTTGGGGAAACCCGCTGGTTTTGCTGATTAAAGAACTGTTTGGTTGGACACATTGGTGTCTCAAGCTGCTTCCTGGCCAGGCCTAACTCGTGTGCGGTCACAATATTAACCGGTAACATTATTTGACAGCGGCATCATACGACTGTCATTAGACCAAATGAACCACCATGAAGCTTTGAACCAACTGGCTGCAAAGCTTCACTGCATCAAGAAGCTTCATTTCGCCATCACTGCTCCCTTGGGGGAGGCACTCAACCTCTGCTGCCACCTGCTGTCAATACTGTTGTCGTCCAACATGCCTCCTAGCATGCATTGCAACGCTACAGGTGTAAATAACAAAATTCATGTTTTGTGCTAATTATTTCTTGAGTTACTGTTCCAGCTGTTTCTTTAATAGCTAGTTATGCTATTTGGTAACACTTTATTTGACAGTGGTGCCTTAAAACTGTCATAAAACCATCATAATTATGATATGGCACTGTCATGAGGGTTAATGAATGCTTATAACTGATGTCATTTAGTGTTATCTGTAAAGATGTCCCGATCGATTGGGATGCCGATCGATCGGGTCCGATCTCGTCATTTTCAAAGTATCGGAATAGGCAAAAAAATATCGGACATGCCTTTTTAAAAAAATTTTTTTTATTTAAATCGTTTTCTAATAATATTTAACCTTCCAGACAAAATGTCTTACACTCACCCAGAGTAGTTTTAGCTTAAAGTAGGGCGATCAAATTTATTGCGTTATCGGCGGTAATAATTTTTTTTTAATTAATCACGTTAAATAATTAACACATGCGCTGCACGACCCATTCACGCATTGTCGTGTTCAATCTATAAGGACGCCGTTTTACCTATAGATAGCGGTAAAAGGCAGCGTATAATGAGTAGAGAGAATTTTGACAGCCTTTGGAGCCATTTTTATGTGGCTAAAGCCTTACAATACCTCTCTCAGCAATTAAAAATTACGTGGGAGGCAATGTGGGGCAGAAAGGTAATAGTTGATCATTTTCTTAACACTCTATGTTCTTTCCCAACGCAGAGAAGATATATCAATTGGTGCCCCTACGCACAGTCATGGTTGCACTTCCAGTCATGCATTTGGGCAGAAGTTAAATGGCTGCAGTATCATTTACTGAAAGCTCAACAAATACACTAGATGGCAATATTTAGTCACAATATACAAAGTCACATTTATCCTTTAAGAATTACAAGTCGTTCTATCCGTGGATCCCTCTCACAGAAAGAATGTTAATGATGTAAAAGCCATCTTGAGGATTTATTGTCATAATAAACAAATACAGGACTTATGGACTGCATGTTGAATGTATATATTCGTCCGAGTTTTATTCATTTTTTTCTTAATGCATTGCCAAAATGTATATGATCGGGAAAAATTATCGGGAATGATTGGAATTGAATCGGAAGCAAAAAAAAAGCAATCGGATCAGGAAATATCGGGATCGGCAGATACTCAAACTAAAACAATCGGATCGGGAGCAAAAAAACATGATCGGAACAACCCTAGTTATCTGGCAAATTATCTCACTTTTGAATGGACATAAAAGATCCGAGCTGGACTTAAATGGAATTAGTGACGTAATTTGACGGATGACACTTGATGACATCTGTCATAAGCATTCAGTAATGCCCATGATAGTGTCATGTCATAATTATGACGGTCATATGACACCGCTGTCAATTATAGTGTGACCTATTAACCAAATAAATCAACAAATAAGTCGCACCGGACTATAAGGTGCAGGATTCAAAATGAAGGAAAAAAGTAGCGGCTTATAGTCCGAAAATTACGGTATTTAATTTTTTTTTTTTTTCTTTCTTTTTTTTTTCAAAAATAAAACAAAAGAAAACGGCATTGATCTTTTAATTTTTGAAATGTATTTTTTAAATATATTTTGTGAAGAAAACTTTCAATATTCTTCGATTTCTGCAGTACAAAAAATGTATGTTATTTTACCAAAAACAATGGAAGTCAATGCACAAGAATTTTCAAAATAAAACAAAAGAAAACGGCATTTATATTTTAATTTTTGAAATTTATATCGTAAATATATTTTGTGAAGAAAACTTTCAATATTTTTCGATTTCTGCACTACAAAATTTTTTTTATAAATTTTATTTTACCGAAAAAAACGGAAGTCGATGCACAAGAATTTTCCAAATAAAACAAAAGAAAACGGCATTTATATTTTAATTTTTGAAATTTATTTTTTTAATATATTTTGTGAAGAAAACTTTCAATATTCTTCGATTTCTGCATTACAAAAAATGTATATAAATTTTTATTTATTGAAAAAAATGGAAGTCGATGCACAAGAATTTTCCAAATAAAACAAAAGAAAACGGCATTTATATTTTAATTTTTGAAATTTATTTTTTAAATATATTTTGTGAAGAAAACTTTCAATATTCTTCGATTTCTGCATTACAAAAAATGCATATAAATTGTTATTTATCGAAAAAAATGGAAGTCGATGCACAAGAATTTTCCAAATAAAACAAAAGAAAACGGCATTTATATTTTAATTTTTGAAATTTATTTTTTAAATATATTTTGTGAAGAAAACTTTCAATATTCTTCGATTTCTGCACTACAAAAAATGTATATAAATTTTTATTTATCGGAAAAAAATGGAAGTCGATGCACAAGAATTACTTTTGCCGGCTACACAAAATGATATGGGAGGCCAGTTCTGGGCCCTTGAGCCGCCAGTTTGACACCTGTGCCCATAGAGAAATAAACCATTTTAAGCATTGTCTTCAGAGACGTTTAATTTAAATAACTTGGACATACAATATTGTCAGTGGCAGTCAAGCAGTTCACCCTGACAAGGTTAACAAGACACTGTGATGGAAACAGTGGTGCGTTCAAGTGTTGACACGATGATAGTAAAGAGGAAGAAACTAGCACCCGGAACCAACATACTCATATGAAGCCGCAATATGTTAACACCTGCGAGTCAGAGTAAAGCGCTACTTCTTCTTTTCCAACTAAAGTGACTACAAACCACGACGATATTGCAAGAAAATTGTGAACGAGGCAGCAACACAATTCCCCGTTTTTTGGACATGCTAAGATTTTTGGCTGGTTTCAGCCTCCTACACACACGCACACTCTTTTAAGTGCTACCGTGTAATCCCGATGACAGCAAATACACCACAAGACGTGGGTGCAAGATGTTGCCAGGGGAAAAAGTGAGGGGAAAAAATTAAAGAAATTAAAGCATCTGGTTTTAGTAACCATAGTAGCTGGTTTTGTAAGTAGCCAATTTGACGCCTGATTTTGGTAGCACCTGTTTTGGAACGTAGTGTCTGGATTGGTAATGGGTTCTTGTAGTAATGGATTTAAAATCTGATTTTATGAAGTATTTTCGTTGCATTTTAATATAACTTCATTTGATAGCTGATTTTGGTAGTGCCTTCATTGGTAATACATGGTTTTGTTAGTACCTGGTACCTAGTATATCAGACATGTCCAAAGTCCGGCCCGGGGGCCAAATGCGGCCCTCGGTCAAATTTCATCCGGCCCCCAGCCTCTGTCATAATAATCATTAACATCTGGCCCGCATAGACTTAATATATTGGTCAGCATTACTGCTACCAGCATATGAAGTAGCTTACACACTAAATGCTGCTCCTCATTTACCCACTAAAAGGAAGCAGCACTCTAAGCTCATTACCCCGTGTGACCATTTACTCCCAATTTCCTAAAATGGCGACAATCAACAAAAACTGTTGACTGCGACGGCCAATGCTTCAGGGATAGGTGGAAATTGGACTATTTCTTCACTAAAATCCACAACAGCTGTGTCTGCTTCATTTGCAAAGAGACAGTGCGCTGTTTTTAAATAGTTCAATGTTAGGCGATATTACCAAACAAGACACGCTGACATGTACGAAAAGATTACAGGGAAGAAACGAGAAATTGAAGCAACTTGAAGCTAGTTTAATTTTACAGCAGCATTATTACATTACATATAACAGCAATATTTCGCAAGAGCCCGAGAGTCGAAAGAACGCCACAAAGGCTAGTTGTGAGATTGTTGAAATTATTAATTTTTAAAAATTAGGGCCGCAGCTATTGATTATTTTAGTAGTTGATTAATCGATGAACTAGTTAGTTCGAATAATCGAACATGAAAAATTAAAATACCTGAGCTGAGCCTCAAACTGTATAAAAGATAACTAAGGATTGACAAAAGAACAATGGCTAACTTACATAGCAAATGTCTGCTAGCTTAAATGCTATAAAACACTAACGTTTTTTCTTTTTTTTTTTACAATGCTCTTGACAAATCGTTCAGACACATATTCCGACAAAAAAAAAAAAAAAAACTGCTAAATATACCAATAAACTAAATTACGAATGCATTTTTTAAAAAATGCATGAAAAAATTATGTTGGTTTTAACATGGAGCAGTTGGATTCAGCCATGAGAAATGAGGCAGGCTAGAGGGCAGTGTATCACTTTAATTAAACGAATACTCGAAACAGCAAAATTTAATTCGAATCTTTTTTTTCATTTATCGAATACTGGAGTTAATTGATTCATCGTTTCAGTACTAAAAAGTTTCAGCACTAAAAAATAAATAAATAAAGCAAATGTGACACACAGAATGGCTTGCAAGCAATTCCTTAAATACATTGTTTTACATAAAGGACGTCAGCCAAGGTCGGTTCTCCACATTTTTACCACACCAAATCTGGCCCCCTTTGCAAAAAGTTTGGACACCCCTGTAGTATATCATCGTGTGATGTTTTCTAATTTGGCATTTGGTTTTAGTAGTGACTGATTTAGGGCTACAACTAACGTTTATTTTTATAATCGATGAATCGCCCTATTAATAGAACGATTAATCGGATAAATGTCACTTTTTCAATTACCTTCATTGTTTAACTTGAGGCGTGTTGTAAGTAACAATGAAGGAAAAGTCCAATTTTAAAACACACCCTCTTGTAAGACAATTTACAGTTTGAATGGGAGTTTGTGTTGAGACTCTAAGGCAGGGGTGTCCAAACTTTTTGCAAAGGGGGCCAGATTTGGTGTGGTAAAAATTTGGGGGTCCGACCTTGGCTGGCGTCCTTTACGTAGAACGATATATTTAAGCAAATTTTAGCAAGCCATTCTGTGTGTCACATTTGCTTTATTATTATTTTTAATTAATAATTTCAACAATCTCGCAACTAGCCTTTATGGCGTGCTCCTTCGACTCTTGTGCTCTTGCGAAATACTGCTGCTGTAAAATTAAACTAGCTTCTAGTTGCTTCAATTTCTCGCTACGCATTATCCCTGTAATCTTGTTGCACATGTCAGCGTGTCTTGTTTGGTAATATCGCCTCACGTTAAACTCTTTAAAAACAGCGACTGTCTCTTTGCAAATGAGGCAGACACAGTTGTTGTGTATTTTAGTGCAGGGGTTTTCAACCCAGTCCTCAAGGCACACTGTGGGTCCTGGTTTTTGTTCCAGCCGATCCAGCAGAGACAGTTGAACCAATGAGGCTTCTGCTAAAACAAGCCACACCTGACTGCAATCAACTGATTGCACTTGTAAAACACCAGATTGGGGAAAAAGTGTTGTCATCTTGTTTGGTAAGAATGAAATCCTGCACCCACAGTGTGCCTTAGTGGAATAGGTTGGGAACCCCTGTTTTAGTGAATAAATAGTCCAATTTTCACCTATCCTTATCCACTGATCCGTCGCAGTCACTGTTTTGTTGTTGTTGCTGATTGTCGCCGTTTTTGAAAATTGGGAGTAAAGGGTCACACGGGGTAATGTTGCTTAGAGTGCTGCTGCCTTTTAGTGGGTAAATGAGGAGCAGCATTTAGTGTGTAAGCTACTTCATATACCTAAACCACATACAACACCTTTGGAGGAAGCTCAAACTCCGCGTTTCTCAGCGACAGCCCAGAAACCTGGTGAAAAACTACAGGAAACGTTTGACCTCTGTAATTGCAAACAAAAGCTACTGTACAAAATAATAATACAGTGGTACCTCTACATACGAAGTTAATCCGTTCCAGGACCTTGTTTGTAAGTCGAAATGGTCGTATGTCGAGCAGGATTTTCCAATAGGAATATATTATAATTCCATTAATTCGTTCCATAGCTCAAAAACCTACATTAAATCCCTAATAAATACTGCTGGTACTATTACAAATTGCAATTACACATAGCAAAACAAATAAATTATAAATAAAAATGTAATGAATCGGGTTATAATGTGGCGGACGTTTTATGTGCTACCTGAACGCACCGCGGGGCTGACGTGCCAGAGACAGAGAGCGGTGAGCTTGAGAGTTTCACTTTCACTTTTAATGTTTTCTTGAGAACACCATCAATTGCAGCACACAGTAGGTGTTTTGTCTTGAATAAGTTGTGAAATAAATGATAAAAACGTGGCGAATCTGGCAATTTATATGGAGATGTTACCACAATAAGAATTGTCAGCTTAATTTATAAAGACTGGCGAACGATGGTCGGAGGAGGACTGTGGAGATTTATTGTTTAGCCATTTCACGGACGCCCAGCCCACGCTCATATTTTTCAATCATTTGCATTTTCATTTAGAAGGTAAGCGTCAACTTTTTCCTTGTTTCACCACCTGTAACAACCTTTTTTTGAAACCTGTGTCGATTTGTCATACAAGAAAATCCGTCGTGCATTCGTCTGCGGTGCTGCCATGCCGTCGTATTTCGAGCTTTTCGTCGGATGTAGAAACAAATGGCGAGTCAAATTTTACGTCGGATGTCGAAAAGATCGTGTGTCGAAGC
Source organism: Corythoichthys intestinalis (assembly GCF_030265065.1). Classification (NCBI taxonomy): domain Eukaryota; kingdom Metazoa; phylum Chordata; class Actinopteri; order Syngnathiformes; family Syngnathidae; genus Corythoichthys; species Corythoichthys intestinalis. Next base: position 28,485,585 of record NC_080415.1, read on the forward strand.
GATCGTTTGTCGAGGTACCACTTTTGTTTTCTCAGGTGTTCAAATACTTATTTGCAGCTGCATCACCAAAAAAATCATACATTGTGATTTCTGGATTTTTCCTGCAAGATTATCTGTCTCACAGTGGACATGCACCTACGATGAAAATTTCAGACCCCTCTACGATTTCTAAGTGGGAGAACTTGCAAAAGAGCTTAGTGTTCAAATACTTATTTGGTAACACTTTACAATAAGGGTCCCTTAATTTGTTAATGCATTTTTAGACAGTAACTAATGTTTAAGGAACATTACAATAATTAATCTAATTGCTTAGCTAACATTTATTAATATATTAATGAACATGAGTTAATGCATTAGCTAATGAATTAGTTAATGCATTAGGAAATGCATTAGTTAATGCATAACCAGACAGTAACTAATGGTTTGGTAAAATTAAAAATATATATAAGCCTAAATAGGGTTAGGGTTATGGTTTAGGGTTTAGAGTTAGGGTTTGTTAATTTAGGATTTATAATTTTTAGTTAAGGGACACATGTGCTACACTTTACAATAAGGGTCCAAAAAACATTCAGTAATGGTTAATTAAGGTTAAGTAATACTTATGAGATACGTTCACGTGAAAAAATATCATACTTACCTATCTATATTTTTTAATTTTACCAAACTATTAGTTACTGTCTGGTTATTAGAGCTGGGAATCTTTGGGCACCTAACGATTCGATTATGATTACGATTCAGAGGCTCCGATTCGATTATAAAACGGTTATTGATACACCCCCCTCCTTTTTTTTTTTTAATTTTTTTTTTTTAATACGTTGTTGACGTCTAACATTAAAAAAAAAGAAATTTCATATGCCCAAAAATTGCATTGTAACATGAGCGCCTTTGAAATGATTTCAGTGAGACTTTGTTTTGCGCCCCGCTCCTTCTTGGCCTCCTCAGTAGGTGCGAGGCTGTCACCAAGGGGACAGCCTGTCAGCGTCGCCATAGGGACGCTCTTCACAGAGCATCTCAATTACTCCGTCGGTGGGGGGGTGGCCATGGGGGGGGCAATTAATAAGCATCAAAGCCTGGTTAATATTTTACCCAAACAACGACGCCAGCGGCCAGGGGGAGTCTGCTTCAATGGACGGAATGAAGGAATGAATTTAGCTCAAATTCATCTTATCAAAAATACAATTACTAAAAATGACTTACTCTTTACCATTTTTTTGGGACTAATTTTAGAATTAGTTTTTTTTTTTTCCTTTTTTTTTAACCCAGCAACTGAATGTTGTTTCTTTTTTTTGACAGTGAATTTTTGTGCAAATTCCTAAATATGTTCAGCAAGTGAACATTGGTATGAAAAAGTATATAAACCTTTTGGAATTTCTTACATTTCTGCATAAAATCCACATCAAATATGATCTGATCTTTGTCAAAATCACACAGATGAAAAAAAGTGTCTGCTTTAACTAAAACCACCCAAACATTTATAGGTTTTCATATTTTAATGAGGACAGCATGCAAACAATGAAAGAAGCGGGAAAAATTAGTAAGTGAACCCTCTGCCGAAGGAGACTTAAAGAGCAATTGAAACTAATTTTTACCAAAAATTTTAAGTCAGGTGTGTGCCCAATCACTGATGAGTGGTTTAAAGCTGCCCTGCCCACTATAAAACACACACCTGGTAAGAAATGTCTAGATGAGAAGCATTGTCTGATGTGCATCATGGCTCGGTCAAAACAGCTGTCTGAAAACCTGCGATCAAAGATTGTTGATTTGTTTAAAGCTGGGAAAGGATACAAAACCATCTCTAAAAGTCTGGATGTTGATTAATCAACAGTCAGAGAAGTTGTCTACAAATGTAGAGAGATTGGCACTGTTGCTTCTCTCCCAAGGAGCGGCCGTCCACCAAAGATGACGCCAAGAATTTAGCGCAGAATACCCAGAGAGGTAAAAAGGAACCCTAGAGTGTCTGCTAAAGACTTTTAGAAATCACTGGCACAGTCCAATATCTCTGTGCACACATCAACTATAAGTAAAACTATGGCCAATACCGGTGTGCATGGGAGTACTCCACGGAGGAAGCCACTGCTGTTTAAAAAAAAACATTGTTGCTCGTTTAATATTTGCAAAAAGGCACTTGGTCACGCCACAGAAGTTTTGGCGAAATATTTTGTGGACTGATGAAACCAAAGTTGAATTGTTTGGGAGTAACACACATCGTCATGGTTGGAGGAACAATGGAACAGCTCACCAACATCAACAACTCATCCCCACCGTGAAGCATGGTGGAGGGAGCATCATGATTTGGGACTGTTTTGCTACCTCAGGGCCTGGACAACTTGCAATCTTTAATGGAAGAATGAATTCAAAAGTTTATCAGGATGTTTTGCAGGAAAACCTGAGGCCGTCTGTCAAACAGTTGAAGCTAAAAAGAGGATAGATGCTACAACAAGACAATGATTGAAAACACAGAAGTAAATCAACTTCAGAATGGTTTCAGAAGTACAAAATACACGTTCTGGAGCCGCCAGGTCAAAGTCCAAACTTGAACCACTTTGAGCTGCTGTGGCATAACCTAAAAACAGCGATTCATGCCAGACATCCTAGAAATCGGACTGAACTACATCAGTTTTGTAGAGAAGAATGGGCCAGGATTAGCCCTGATCGATGTGCCACACTGATCTGCAGCTACAGGACCCTCTGGTTGAAGTTATTGCTGCCCAAGGGGGGGGGGGGTTGGGGCACAAAATATTAAATGTGATGGTTCACTTACTTACTTTTCCTCCTTCTGTCATTGTTTGCATACTATCCTCATTAAAATATGAAAACCTATAAATGTTTGGGTGGTTTTACTTCAGCAGTTTTTTCATCTGTGTGATTTTGACAAAGATCAGATCACATTTGATGGTTATTTTATGCAGAAATGTGAGAAATTCCAAAGGGTTCAGATACTTTTTCATGCCACTGTGTTATTAATTAAAAATACAGTCAAAGACTGGAGAAAACGTCACAATTTTTTAAAAATTTTATTCTACTTGTGAGTGCATTTTGGGAAAAATACAAATATAAATAATAACTTACATTTGCACTGATTACAGGGCATTTTGGTGCAAAATTCTGCTTGATTATATTCAGCAATTGTGGCATATAATAATTATTTAAAAACATTTGTACTTTTAGTGCAAAAAAGGGGGGAAAGCACAATTTCACTACTTACTCGGGCTGCAGCTATCAATTAATTTTAGTAGTTGATTAATCGATGAACTAGTTAGTCCGAAAAATCCAGTAATCGGAAAAGGAACTAGCAAAATTTAAATACCTAAGGTGAACCACAAACGCTATAAAAAATAAAAATAAATGAAGATCCAAGTACAACAAAAGAACAATTAGCTAACTTACATAGCAAAAGTCTGCTAGCTTAAATGCTATAAAATACAAAAAAAAAAATTTTTTATAATGCTCTTTAAAAAAAATGGTTCAAACACATACTCCCACAAAAAAAACGGCAAAATATACCTATAAACTAAATTACGAATGCAATAAAAAACATTAGTTCAAACAAAAACTTAGCTTATGTTGGTCTTAACAAGGAGCAGCTGGATCCAGCCATGTGAAATGAGTTATGTAATATTCACTGTTGCCACTAGAGGGCAGTGTATCCACCCAAAGTCAATAAAACCAAATGCAAACACTTTCAAAACAAACTATTACAACGCCACTTTAATTAAACGAATACTCGACGCAGCAAAATTTAATAATAATATTTTTTCTAAAAGAATTAATCAAATTAATCGATTAATCATTGCAATACTACTAATACCAGTGCATTTTTGTACAAAACCTGACTATTTATGGTGCGTTCATCAAAGTACAGTATAATGCATAACCCAATATCAATTAAGCTGTAGCTTTTTGCACCATCAAAAAAAAAACAATTTCCGACTATTTTATGAAACATCATTCTCGTGACTGACTGATTGCCGACATAAGAACATGTATGCAGTTTAGTTGCCGCGTCGCTGTGATGTAATGATTGATCGGCAAACTAATCAATAGGAGCGGGGTCAATCAACAGAGTGGTCCGTAAGGTCTGACCTTAGTTTGGACAATAACGTATGCGACTAAAGGTTACATAAGCATGACGCCGTTCGGGGGTTGTCATGTTTAAGCGTCATTGATGGCGATAGACGGCCAATCCATTTGTTTTTTTGTTGTTGTTTTTTTAAATCTGTCCTGTTCAGCTGTTTGACACGGGGAAATGGAAGTCTAAGTGCCCGGATGGTCTGAACAGTTTTAATGTTTCACATTGAGAGTCTGACATACTCCCATTGTGATCATTCAACATACCTCGTTTATTATGACAAAGCAGCGAACAGTAAGGTGTTATGGAGGAACAGAAGAAAAGAAACACAAGAGAAGAAAGAAAAGAAACACAAACTACAACAAGAAAAACATTGAACGTCTACACTAACTACTAATATGTTGGTGCTGTCGTCAGCTAGATGTATTTCCGGTTGACACCATGTGGGGAGCCTGTTGACCAGGAAAAGAGGGGGGCGGGGGTGAGGGAGTCCATAAGCTAAGTGATTGAAAGGGGTAGAGTGTACACAAATCAGCTCTGTGATCTAGAACCCAGTAATCGTGTGAATCGCTTGCGAGTGTAAGCCCATTGGCGACCGACCCTACGCCGCCCAATCACCAATCCTGGCATCGGTACTAAGCCTGTCGCAATATGCAATAATTCCATTTATCGCGCGATAAATAAAAATGAAGGCGGTAATTTTTCTGCTGCGATTTATTGCCTCGCGTGCACGTGCGTGCGCGCGTGCGGCAGACATGCTGTTAAAAGTTCGGATTCCTTGTTACCAACTGCGCAAAATGCATCTTCGTTCCAGGTCCGGCAAAAAATAGCGCCAGAGCCAATCGTTCCCATTATATCCTATTGTTCAACATATACCGGCCGCGTCAGTGCTCCGGAGAGACTGTGGACCATCTACGGCACGCCGGTGTTGTTGACGTGTGGGCGCTCCTGTCAGGAGTGACATTTCTGCGGGGCAGAACCTCGTTTTGACAACAAACAGCTGAATGAAACTAAGAGCGCTGTGCTTCAAACTCGTCCTGTTTATGAAAGTCGATTGTCATATGCTGGTGTTGTGTAGTAATGAGCAGACGTGACTTCAGCGGCGCTTGTTAACTTTTTTAATGCGCGCACACACTAGATATCATGAAATGGCAAACTAGATGTGCTATGTCCCATGCCATTGGCTACGTGAGCCCAGAGTGATTATGGGACACGTAGTCCATATACTACATCGATGAATTCTAAACTGTCATGACTGAATGGAAGTTAAGAAGGCCAAATCAATCCATACCAGTGACTATAGATAATGTTACAAATATTGTTAATTCAGTACGTGACACAGATGGATTCGGACCACAAATAGGATGTCTTGCTCATGTAGTAAACCTAGCTGCTAAGAGAGCTGTAGCAATCAACAGTGTGCCCCGCCTCACTTTACAAACAGTAAAGCTTGTTCTCAGCACTTTTATACAATTTTTTTTTTTCACATCAGTAAGAAGTAAGCACATAAATATTAAGCACTAAAATGCATGTTTATATGATGGCAATTTAATTTTTGCTCGTCAGCAAAAAAAAAAAAAAAAAAAACAATGAAAAAAATGAAACAAAAAATATAATTGTTATTTTTTTTACAGAGCATTAAATGTATTGAATGGGATTGAAAATCGTGTCCCCCGTATCAAAAATCGTACCGAACCTTGACTTAACTGTATCGTTGCATCCCTATGGAACACCATTGCAGAAGCTATGACGGGAAAAGTTTTCATTTGCCTAAATGCTTAAGTTATTAAGTGCAATTTTTTTTTTTTTTAAACACATTTTGTTTATTCTGTGTTTCTGTGCGGTATCAATATTGTTTTTTACTTAAGAGGCATGGTCTATTGTTTTTAGTTGATTTCTTAAAAAGTATTTTTGAATTCAAGAGTAAATATTTATCGCGTTTAAATGGGTGTACTTGATCTATTATTATATACTGTATTCTCACTGTGTTATTGTAAATTGGTTAAAAAAAGATTGGGGGGGCGCAATAATATCGCAATAATCTATGAGAATAATTATCGCACACTAAAATTTGTTATCGCGACAGGCCTAATCGGGACCCCCCACCCAAGCACGCTCCATCACATTCAGCCGCATGCGTGCCCCGCCAGGCGCGCGACAGCCACGCAGACGAGCAGAGACGCCACGCGGGCCCCCACCCAGCCAGCCCGGGGAGGGAGGGCGGGCGGGCAGGTGGTTCAGCGCAGCCCATCCCTCCTCCCGCAGCCCAGCAAAGCAGCCACCCCCCCGGGATCCAGGGTGGTACCCGGGCCACCCGCGCACCCATAAACCGGCCTTCAGGGATGGCAAGAGGGGACACACCACCAACCCCACTCATTTTTACAGTGCTGTACTGGTTAAAGATGGACGCCTTAACACTTCAGCTGCAATTGATGGGGACAGACGTCCAACCCACTTTGACTGGATGAGGCTTGCAGCGTATGGATTGGACGTCTATCGCGGTTAATGGCATAAAACGGGTCAAGAAATTTTTCCAAACAACAAATTCCAAACAACACGTGCGTCTAATTGAAACCAGCGTCAGAAAACGAAGTCAGACGAGATAAAACAAAAGTACTGTAGACCCGGGGGGCGCAGATCACATGTTGCCACTAAGGACAAACTCTCAGGGCCCCGAACAAACGGGCCCTTTATACGCAGCGGCTTACAGATGCGCCGTTCCGACATCACGGTACCGAGACCAATCTGATTACACGACATGGACACAGAAATCATGAAAGGAGGCTCAGTGCGGGGGCCGCGAGTTAACACAACCTGGACGCGCGGGTATGAAACTTGCCATTCCTTCCGGCCAAGGGAGGAATGCGAGGAATTGCGGAGGGAGGACCGGCACCGGGGTGGACCCGGTGGGGATGCGTGAACCCAGTTTTAAGACATTATTTGAATGCATGATTTAGTAGTGCCTGATTTGGCATCTGATTTTTGTAGCACCCGATTTGGAAGTAGTTTTTTTTGGCATCTGATTTTGCCAGTACCAGGCTTGACGCCAGGACTTAGCCGTGCCTGATTTGGTACCTATTTTTGTAATACACCATATGGCATAGGAGTGGGAACCTCTTGGTACGTCGCGATACGATACAAAGCTCACGATCGCGATGATCTGACGATATGGCGATACAACGATTATCGATAGGTCAGGAAATCATTCTAGGATATTCTACAAACAACTAACAATCATAAAAATAAGCTTCTGCTGTGAATTGGAAAGAGTTTATCAATAGTAGACGTCCAATCCATTTAAAGTGGGAGGGTGGCAGCGAATGAACATTCGTTCATTCGCTGCCATCCCTCCCACTTCAAACGGATTGGACGTCTATGGCCGTCAGTGGCAGCCAATGCCAGGCAATGATTAATTAAAGTACCGTATTGGCCGGAATATAAGACGGCCCTGATTATAAGACGACCCCCTCTTTTTCAAGACTCAAGTTTGAAAAAAACAGTTTTGAACACCAAATTAATTTTAATACTGAAAAATAATTACAGTACATCCGAAACAAATGATTATAACAATATGTTTGATAGAAAAGCATGTTATTTTGCCTCATTCAAATCTTAATATCTGAACATTTAAATATGTAAACTACTTTACATACATAGATACAGTGGAGAGAACAAGTATTTGATACAATACTTGTTCTCCCCGCTGTATATGTATGTACATACATACAATCTAGTAAACATGTTTTTTTCACTTTTTTCCCCCAAAGTAGAATTAAAAAAAAACCTTTAATAAAAAAAAAAAGTAGTATGTATGTATGTATATATATATATATATATATATATATATATATATATATATACACTAGGGCTGTTAAACGATTAAAAATTTTAATCGAGTTAATTACAGCTGAAAAATTAATTAATTGTAATTAATCGCAATTCAAGCCATCTTTAAAATATGCCATATTTTTCTGTAAATTATTCTTGGAATGGAAAGATAAGACCGAGATGGATATATACATTCAACATACAGTACATAAGTACTGTATTTGTTTATTATAAGAATAAATCAACAAGATGGCATTACCATTGTTAACATTCTGTTAAAGCGATCCATGGATAGAAAGACTTGTAGTTCTTAAAAGATAAATAAAAATAATAAATAAAATATATAAATAAATAAAACATAAATATTTATAAAAAATTATAGAAAATAAATAAAAGATAATAACTAGTACAAGTTATAGAAATTTTATTTTAAAACCCCTCATGTTTTTGTTTTAATAAAATTTGTAAAATTTTCAATCAAAAAATAAACTAGTAGCCCGCCATTGTTGATGCCAATAATTACTTACACAATGCTCATGGGCGCTGAAGCCTATAAAATCAGTCGCACCCAAGCACCAGCAGAGGGCGGCAAAACTCCGAAAAACACAACAAGTACACCTTTCACTTTGCTGTCCTTTTCTTTTTGAGCGGGGCATTTGTGCGTTAATTGCGTCAAATATTTTAACGGGATTGATTAAAAAAATTAATTACCGCTCGTTAACGCGATAATTTTGATGATTAGAATTTTTCATCGAGTTAATTACAGCTGAAAAATTAATCGTAATTAGTCGCAATTCAAACCATCTTTAAAATATGCCATATTTTTCTGTAAATTATTGTTGGAATGGAAAGATAAGACACAAGACGGATATATATATATTCAACATACGGTACATAAGTACTGTATTTGTTTATTATAACAATAAATCAACAAGATGGCATTAAGATTATTAGCATTTTGTTAAAGAGATCCATGGATAGAAAGACTTGTAGTTCTTAAAACAAAAATGTTAGTACAAGTTATAGAAATTTTATATTAAAACCCCTCTTAATGTTTTCGTTTCAATGAAATGTGTAAAATTCTTAATCAAAAAAATAAACTAGTAGCTCGCCATTGTTGATGTCAATAATTACACAATGCTCATGGTGCTGAAACCCATAAAATCAGTCGCACCCAAGCGCCAGCAGAGGGCGACAAAACACCAAAAAACAAGTGACAAATGGACATGACACTGTGCTGTCATTTTAATCTGTTTGAGCGGGGCTTGTGCGTTAAATGCATCAAATATTTTAACGTGATTAATTAAGAAAATTAATTACCGCCTGTTAACGTGATAATTTTGACAGCCCTAATGTAAACTAAAGTGCAATCATATTCATAAATGAATGGCTTCTGGTTTTTGAAAACAACAAAATTGCAATAATTGCATTAACCATCAAAGTGAAGTCTAACTGTAGTCTTGAAACAAATCTGAATACGGAAAAACACTGCAATAAAATAATGCAAAATTGAGAGTAGCTGAGATCTGTCTAGGGCTGCAGCTATCGAATATTTTAAGTTATCGAGTAATCGACTGAAAATTCTATCGATTAATCGAGTAATCGGATAAAACATTTTTTTTTTCGGTATAGAGCAATTATAAATATACATGAGAAAAAAGACATTTAATCCAATATTGAACCATTTTCAGTCAATCAATGTCTTTATTTTCGATGTACATTGTTGAAAAAGGCCAATAATTGTATCTCAGATGTGACTAGAAAAAAAATTCACTGCTTTCACTCAAACAACTTCTAGATCTTATATAAAAAAATATATATATATTTCTTACCTAAAAATGTAATTACGCTTGATAACACACATCACTTGAAAGCTACGTGTTTTTCCCACGTGTTTCAATTTAATTTCCATTTGTGTCAAGCTATTTTTAAGTTCTAGTTAAGTTTTAAGTTAGTCTAAACTGTAAGTACTGATAGGATTTTGAGCTTTTGCAGTGTTCAAAATAAATGTATGATACCTGCTGTATTCGAGCACATTAGGGACCAATGCTACTTGGTGTTTTATTCAGCAATGACTACTGAGCTAAAACTGACAGTTAGCTTTGTTATGTTTTAATTTTAAACCCTCATCACTCTACAGCACTGTGTTTTTACAGATTAAATAAAGCCTGTACGTAAGACACGTTAGCCACGCATCGACAGTGGTCATAATCAATAGAAATCTAGCCCTCCAAAGGGCTAACGTTACGTGAGCGAGTGACAGTAACGTTATATTTATTAGCGATGAGAAGTCTACTGCTTAAAGATGGCGGCTGTTTACTAACGCTGCCCAGACGCGGCCGAGTCTGTCATTTCCCATCCAGTCCTAAATGCATGCGATATCTATGAGACGCATGAGACACTACCTGCTACCACACTAGCATCATGCGGGTGTAGTTTTTAGCAATGTCGGCGTAGTTTGTAGCGGCTGTCGGCTGCAGTATTTTTTTTTTTTTTTAATTGCTTCTTCCTCTACGCACGTGATGTAAGCGCATTGTCCCGCATTAAAAGTAGTCCGGGCAAAACGTGATGCTAAGAGCTGGCAAAATTAAACGATTCCTCGAGGTGAATAAAATTACTCGGATCAGTTTTTAAACTCGAATTACTCGAGTTGCTCGAGTAATCGTTTGAGCTCTAGATCTGTCATGACAGAACATGGCTTCAATGACATCTGGCGCCATCTAGCGTCGTGAATGGGTATAATGTCTGGACAACGAATATAAGACGACCCCCTTTTTTTTAGTCAAAAAACACCGTCTTATATTCGGGCCAATACAGTATTTTGGGGCCATTTAAGTTCATTTACCTGTTGATTTTCAGTTACTTCCTGTTGATTTTGGGGTATTTTATGGGTCATTTCCTGTTTATTTTTAGTTACAGAACAGGGAGTGACGTGGGAATCACCCAAATAAATAGAAAGTGACTCGAACTCAACAGAAAATGACCTGTAATTGCCCTAAAATGAACAGCAAGTAACCTGTAAATTCCCTGAAAATCGGACAGAATGACTGTGAATCCTCTGGTTTCGAATGAACGAACGTTCCCAGTCTAAATGGATTGGGCGCGAGCACCGTTAATGCAGCCTTAGAGTTAACAGTCACTATCTTGGTAGATTTTGGTAGCAACTTGTTGGTTCCTTTTTATTTATTTATTTTTTAGACATTGACACCTTTTAAAAACATTATCTCGATTCTGGACAGGAGCATATCGATAACCTTTTGGGGTACAAATTATCACGATATTTTGTCACACCCCTAATATAGCACGTGTTTTGGGAACATAATCTGGCACCTGGTTTTGATATAGGTGAGTTTATGGTTTTGAGTTATACCTGATTCTGGCCGGCTTCATATGAAGAGCACCTCACAAGCTATCAGCTGGTTTGGCATCTGGTTTTGATATTTGCAGGTTTGGTAGCTGGTTTTTCGTTCATGGACTTGAAAATAGTTTTGGTAAAACCTGATCTGGCACCTGATTTTGGGAGTAGCCAGTTCAACCTCAATACTGCTAGTACCTGGTTTGGCACCTGGTTTTGTTTTAGTTACAGTATTTAGTATCAGATTTACTCGTATTGGATTTGACAATTAGTTTTGGCGCTGCATTCATTGGTTTTGTTAGTACCTTATTTGGCACCTGATTTTGGGAATGCCTAATTTGGCACCTGGTTTTGGTAGTTCCCGGTTTCCAGTGTGGTATTTAGTATCAGATTTGCTAGTATCTGATTTGACAGTTTTGGCGCTGCACTCATGTTTGGTACTTCGTTTTGTTAGTACCTTATTTGGCACCTGATTATAGGAATACCTAATTTGGCACCTGTGTGGCTTTGGTAAAACCATGTTGAAACTTCGTTTTGATCAAACCTTCGTGAACCTGATTTGGCACATTTTTCGACGTATCCAGTTTGGGACTAGTTTTTGGTTATACCTGGTTTGATCCTCGGTTTGGCTTAAACTTCATTTGTCACTAGATTAGGATCGCTTATGGTTTTGATTTATACCTGGTTCTGTCTGGCTTTATATGAAGAGCACCTTTCTAGCCATCAGCTGATTTGGCTTCTGGTTTGGGTATTCGCAAGTTTGGTACCTGGGTTTTGGTTCATGGACTTTGGAAAATAGTTTTAGTAAAACCTGATCTGGCACCTGATTTGGGGAGTAGCCAGTTCGTCATCAAGACTGCTAGTACCTAGATTGACACCTAGTTTTATTTACAGTATAGTACCAGATTTGCTAGTATCTGATTTGACGATTAGTTTTGGCACTGCATTCATTGGTTTAGTACTCGGTTTTGTTCTTACTTTATTTGGCACCTGAATTTGGGAATACCTAATTTGGCACCGGGTTTTGATAGTATCCGGTTTCCAGTGTGACTTTAGTAAAACTATGTTGGAACTTCATTTCAATAAGACTTGGTCTTCGTGAGCCTGATTGGGCACATTTTTTGACATATCCAGTTTTGGACAAGTTTTTGGCAATACCTGGTTTGACCCTCGGTTTGGCTTGAACTTGATTTGTCACTAGATTAGGGTCGTTTAGGGTTTTGATTCATATTTGGTTCTGTCCGGCTTTATATGAAGAGCACCTCACGAACCTTCAGCAGATTTGGCTTCTCGTTTTGGTATTCGCAAGATTTGTACCTGGTTTTTGGTTCATGAACTTGAAAATAGTTTCGGTAAAAACCTGATCTGGCACCTGATTTTGGGAGTAGCCAGTTTGTCATAAACACTGCTAGTACCTGGATTGGCTCCTAGTTTTGTTTTAGTTATAGTATATAGTATCAGATTTGCTAGTATTGGATTTGACAATTCGTTTTGGCGCTGCATTCGTTGTTTTTGTTAGTACCGTATTTGGCACCTGATTTTGGGAATACCTAATTAGGCACCTGGTTTTAATAGTACCCGGTTTCCAGTGTGGTCTCAGTAAAACCATGCCGGAGCTTGATTTCAATAAAACCTGGTCTTCGTGAGCCTCATTGGGCACATTTTTTGACATATCCAGTTTTGGACAAGTTTTTGGCTATACCTGGTTTGACCCTCGGTTTGGCTTGAACTTGATTTGTCACTAGATTAGGGTCGTTTAGGGTTTTGATTCATATTTTGTTCTGTCCGACTTTATGTGAAGAGCACCTCATTAGCCTTCAGCTGATTTGGCTTCTGGTTTTGGTATTCGCAAGTTTGGTACCTGGTTTTTGGTTCATGGACTTCAAAATAGTTTTGGTAAAACCTGATCTGGCACCTGATTTTGGGAGCAGCCAGTTCGTCATCAATACTGCTAGTACCTGGATTGGCTCCTAGTTTTATTTTAGTTACAGTATATAGTATCAGATTTGCTCGTATTGGATTTGACTATTAGTTTTGGCGCTGCATTCATTGGTTTTGTTAGTACCTTTTTTGGCACCTGATTTTGGGAATATCTAATATGGCACCTGGTTTTAAAAGTACCCGGTTTCCAGTGTGACCTCAGTAAAACCATGTTGGAACTTCATTTCGACAAAACCTGGTCTTCGTGAGCCTGATTGGGCACATTTTTAGACATATCCAGTTTTTGGCTATACCTGGTTTGACGCTCGATTTGGCTTGAACTTGATTTCTCACCTAGTTTTGGGAGTACCAACTGCTACAAAAACTCAGCAAAACCTGACCAGACAACAAAGCTTCACGACCTCTCGAGTCTCCACGTTCCACACGAAGCCCACCTACCCAGTCCTCGTAGTGTCTGGTCCCGTTCTGGAGCAGGTCCTCCAGCTGGATGGTGCAGTTGGCCACAAAGTCGTCGTAGCCGATGGGTGCATCGTGAAACACGGATAGCTCCAGGCTTCGGCCCTCGCGCACCTCTGTGCAGAACTCCTGATGCCAGGCCGGACTGTTAGTCTTAGTGCGTGTGGCTGTCTGTCCCAGGCGGGTCTGGTCCAGGTTGAGCGCCAGGTAGGGGTCCAGCAGGAAGGAACCGCTCTTGCCCACGGCATGACGCAGCGCCCAAGGAGTGGGCTTCAGGTCCACCGCCTCACACACGCGCACCTTCAGGAGGCCGCTGAACACCGGCATGGCCGAGCCTTCCGCACTTTATTAGGCCTTGTGTTTTGGGGGTCGTCTGCCTTTTCCACCAGTTTCCTTCCAGTGAGTGCGGGGGCGCGTAGGGGGAGTCACTCCACGGTGGGGCTACAACTACATCCCATAAGGACGCTTCGACTCTGCAGACACATCAACCGCGTGCGTACACTCAGGTCTGAGGATGACAGGGATGAAGAAGGTTTGTTTGTTTATGTTCGGGCACGGAGCGGAAACAAGGCCGGGGATCTCAAACCTTGGACGCCGTCTGAGAGCTCTTCTTCTTCGGGCCCCCCGCCACCCCTACACGCTGGCGTACACGGTCCTCGGTGTGCCTCAGTAGGGCTCCGGATCAGGGTGGGGGAGAGCGGGAGCAGCCGCGCCTAGCCATCCGGGATTGGCGCTCCGGTCTCCGGCCCCTCGTCTGCGGGCTGTCGCTCCCCCTCCGCCTCGAAGGATTAATCCCCCGCCGCTTAAACGCTCAATTCACGGGGCTCGCTCCCGCGTCCGAACGACGGATCCGAGTAGTCCGCCTCCCCCGGCGTACGTGTTGGCTTCCTCGGCGTTCACGAGTGCATCATTCCCATTTGGCTTCTTCGCCAGCCTTCGATTTTTCTCAGCGTGTGTGTCTGTGTGTGTGCGTGCGCGAGAGCGTGCGCGCGCGCCCCCGCCTGCCTCTGCTTCCCGTCTCCGCGCGTGCCCGCAGGAAATGCGCAAAACGCGTCACTCGAGCGCGCGACCGAGGAGGGGGAGGCAGAGAGGCGCATTCACGCGGACTGTGTTCACAGGAAAAACAAAAAAAAACATCAAGACAAAGATTCACTACACCAAAATAGGAGTTTTACCTTTAAGTAGAATATAATTCCTGGTCTGTACATTTTTTATAGCGTTGAAACAGTACTTCTATTTCAACAAACCACTGTCCTCATTTCTTCAACGTGAATACTGAGTGAAAGTAGCAGCTACTTTGATTACCTCTGTCATTTAGAAAGTTCTAGACCTTCCCAACTCAATTCAAGTCAGGACAAATCCCCTAGAACACAGCTGCTAGCCAGTTTATGCTAACGCACTAACCAGGCTGGTATTGGCGCCAAATTATTTGACAACAAACACGTTACGTCACTTCCAAATGAAAAACACAAGTGATCCCTCGTTTTTCGTGGTGAATGGGGACGAGAACCAGCCGCGATAAGTGAATAACCGCGAATTAGCGACCCCCCACCATTTTTTTTCTGTTTAATGTATTTATTCAGATATAGCATTGGAAAGATATACATATGAGACATGTTTTTTTCACATTTTCCCCCCAAAGTAGAATTAAAAAAAAAAAAAAAAGGAGTATATATATATATATATATATATATATATATGTCAAACAATTAATATTTTTAACCGAGTTAATTACAGCTTAAAAATTAATTTATCATAATTAATCGCAATTCAAACCATCTCTAAAATATGCCATATTTTTCTGTAAATTATTGTTGGAATGGAAAGATAAGACACAAGATGGATATATACATTCAACATAAGGTACATAAGTACTGTATTTGTTTATTATAACAATAAATCAACAAGATGGCATTAACATTATTAACATTCTGTTAAAGCGATCCATGGATAGAAAACTTGTAGTTCTTAAAAGATAAATGTTAGTACAAGTTTTAGAAATTTTAGATTAAAACCCCTCTTAATGTTTTCGTTTTAATAAAATTTGTAAAATTTTCAATCAAAAAATAAACTAGTAGCCCGCCATTGTTGATATCAATAATTACACAATGCTCATGGGTGCTGAAGCCCATAAAATCAGTCGCACCCAAGCGCCAGCAGAAGGCGACAAAACTCCAAAAAACACAAGTAACAAGTGAACATTGCACTGTGCTGTCATTTTAGTCTGTTTGAGCGGGGCATGTGCGTTAATTGCGTCAAATATTTGAACGTGATTAATTTAAAAAATTAATTACCGCCCATTAACGCGATAATTTTGACAGCCCCAATATAAAGTAAGTTTTTTTTTTTTTATTAAACGAAATATTAGACATCAATTAATGATTCTAAGCTAAAAATGAGACAATTTGAACAATAAATATAATTACTTACCTTCTTTTTATGGCTGGGTTGAAACAAAAGCGGTTGCGCGAAATCTGTAAACGTGGGTTTCCAGGGTAAAACGGACAAATTGAAAATAGTTCAGGGGCTTAATGCGCCATGAATCTTCTATGGCAGCATATACACATATATACAATACTACATGGAGTTTTTGGATCGAAAAGAGGTAAGTATGCGATATCTTGTTAAAATCGTGGCGTCTTTAATCATGCTCTCTCTCTCATGCTCTCACCTCCAGTCAGGATTTCGCTGTTTATAAAAAAATAATCATAATAAAATAAAAAATTAAATGCCCTCCTGTTCCAAATTTTTCTTCCCCCAGAAAATTTTAGATTTTAAGCTTTCCAATGATGTATCACACATGCATATAGGACAATTTTGAAAGTTGGCTCACAGCGGAACTTCAAGTCACCTGTTTTCCGCCATATATATGTGTATATTTACATGTTTTTTTCAATAAATGGTTTTTAAGCACTTCAAATATAAAAATTATACGTTTTAAACATGTTACTATCCCATCGAATTATTTTTAAACAAGAATAAAGTCGAAAAATGCTTGTCTTTATTAAGTCTTCATTGAGTGAGTCCACTCAAATCCGCTCAAGCTTCTCACTTACACACAATGAGTTGCCACAGCAACTGTTGAACAAGTTCAACGACAATTGACGCATGCGGCACTTTGAAGCTTCGGCTTCCAGTCATTAGTCATAGTTAAGTTTACCCTTTGAAAGGGGAACAATAATCACACAGGTTTTTTTTAGATACGTGCTGTGGGGAATGGGGGTTGAGGGTTTGTTGTTTTGTTTTTTTGTTTTGTTTTGGCGGGAGTTTTTTCGTTCAATTGCATTTGTTAATTTTTTCATTAATATGTTAAAAGAGGGTGGGGAAATGCTCAAATGTTGTCACCTCATTATGTCATGGGACCCATATGTCCAATAAACAAAGTTCACAAAAAAAGGAAAATAAATAAATAAGCAAGCAACTCAGTGCACTGCCTGACCAACAAAGAGCGGAGAAACGGAGGGAGGGAGAGTGAGACGATGTGATCGGATCGGGAGAGCTCATCTGTATTTATTCATTCATTTACTTATTTTAACTGAGAAAAAAATTCGAGATTGACTGAGGGCGCGATGTTTGAAGCGCGAATTAGTGAGGGATGACTGTAAATGCATGTTTGTTAAAAAAAGTGTCGAAGTATTGTTGAAAAGCTAACTAGTTGCGACCTCTGCTGGCCATCTTGAGGTGACACGTGTGATTTTTGTAGTGTTTGGAATGAGGAATTTACTGTATTATATGGAGTAAATACAAGTACAAATCATTTAGACACAAATCTAACTCCATAGTATTACACCGAGGGGTGACGCTCGTCTGTCTTCTGTTGTCAACTAACAGGCGGACCAATTTTTTTTTTTTTTTTTTTTTTTTTGGGGGGGGTGGGGGGGCACTAATTTAATGTCTTCAGGGAAAATACCGTACATCATTTTGACTTGTCCAAAAATAGTGTCGAAGTATTGTTGAAAGGCTAACCAGCTGCGACCTCTGCTGGCAATTTGGAGGTGACGTTGGCGTTTGGAATGAGGAATTTACTGTATTACACCGCAGGGTGATGCTAGTCTCTTTTCTGTTGTCAACCAACAAGCGGACCTATTTTTTTGGTACTTTGTTTAACTTCTTCAGGAAAAATAAATTTGGAGTTATCCAACTTGTTAGGAAATATTTGAGTTACAACTCAATTAGGTTCTGCAGCTATCGAATATTTTAGCAATCGAGTATTCGACTGAAAATTCTACCGATTAATCGGATAAAACATTTTTTAGGTAAGGAGCAATTATAAAAATACACGAGAAAACAAGACATTTCATCCAATATTGAACCATTTTCAGTCAATCAATGTCTTTATTTTCGATGTACATTGTTGAAAACAGCCAACAATTGCATCTCAGAAGTGACTAGAAATTATTATATATTATCGATTATTCGATGAACTCGTTCGAATAATCAAATAATCAGATAAACATGAAAAAAATAGAATACCTGAGCTGGGCCTCAAATGGTATTAAAAATAAAAATAAAAATAAGGATTTACATATGTACAACAAAAGAACAATTGGCTAACTTACATAGCAAAAGTCCACTAGCTTAAATGCAATAAAATATTATCGTTTTTTTTTTTTTTTTTTTTTTTTACAATGCTATTAACAAATGGTTCAGACACATATTCCCACAAAAATTGGCTAAATATACCTTTAAACTAAATTACAAATGCATTAAAAAACATTAGCTCAAAGAAAAAACCTAGCTTATGTTGGTCTTAACAGGGAGCAGCTGGATTTGGCCATGTAAAATGAGGCAGACTAGAGGGCAGTGTATCCACCCAAATCAATGAAACTAAATGCAAACACTCAAAAACAAACCATTACAACGCCACTTTAATTAAACGAATACTCGAAGCAGCAAAATTTCATTCGAATCTTTTTTTCCTAATTGAATACTCGAGTTAATCGATTAATCACTGCAGCACTAAACTCAATAGTAATTAGTACTCAAATATGACCTGTCCTTTTTGGCAAGATGGAAACGGTGTCATGCTTTAAAAAAGTTTTTTAAAAAATAAAATACACAGGAACCAAGAAACAGTTGATATTTGAAGGAAAATATATCAAAAGAATCAAAATGTTATTTTTAATTTGTGAACGTTTGAAGATGGCCAAAAGGAACGAATATATTTTTTATTGTTAAAATCTTCAACACATTTAAAGGAACCAAAGTTTATATATTTATATATATTAGGGCTGTCAAAATTATCGCGTTAATGGGCGGTAATTAATTTTTTAAATTAATCACGTTAAAATATTTGACGCAATTAACGCCCAAATGCCCAGCTCAAACAGATTAAAATGACAGCACAGTGAAAGGTGTACTTGTTGTGTTTTTCCGAGTTTTGCCGCCCTCTGCTGGCGCTTTGGTGCGACTGATTTTATAGGTTTCAGCACCCATGAGCATTGTGTAAGTAATTATTGACATCAACAATGGCGGGCTACTAGTTTATTTTTTGATTGAAAATTTTACAAATTTTATTAAAACGAAAACATGAAGAGGGGTTTTAATATAAAATTTCTATAACTTGTACTAACATTTATCTTTTAAGAACTACAAGTCTTTCTATCCATAGATCGCTTTAACAGAATGTTAATAATGGTAATGCCATCTTGATTTATTGTTATAATAAAGAAATACAGTACTTGTGTACCGTATGTTGAATGTATATATCCATCTTGTGTCTTATCTTTCCATTCCAACAATAATTTACAGAAAAATATGGCATATTTTATGGTTTGAATTGCGATTAATTTTTAAGCTGTAATTAACTCAATTAAAAATTGTAATCGTTTGACACCTTAATATATATACACACTGTATATACAGTATATATAGAGATTCACACAGTATATAAAAGGAACCAAAAACAGTTTTGTGAACACATCACAGAAAGTAAAGGAAAACAAGCAACGTGTACATTCAATATTTTTATTTATATATTGTATATATAAAAAACATTTGCTTTGAAGTACACAATATCACACAATGTCCAAATGGAGGTCAACTTTCAATTTAATAAAAACACGGAGTGGCTTTTTCGTGATTGTCGAAAGAATTGGACAGCCAGGAGATGCGGACACATGAGTGTTAGGTTGGGATTAAACACGTAGGGGAGGAGTCAAATTGCATAGCTAAGTGTGAGGATCCAGGGAGGTTGATTGCTTACTTGTGCCTTGGGACCACCACAGGGGTTTATTTTTGCAATCCAGTCCATTTCTTTGCCATTGATAGAGATTGACGTCTAATCTGAGCTATAAATCCAAAAGAACTGGACGTCTATCGCTGTCAATGGCAGCTAATGAGTTATTAATCAAGAGTCAGACCTCCAGGTCCGATTCACTGTCTGTTACAGAGAGGAGCGTCTGTTCGTGGGCTCGCTCTGCATCAACGTCCGGACTGCAAGCCCCCCCGCCGCCCAGTGGATGGTGCGTGCCCTCAGAACACAAACGGTGGTGCTGCAACCTAGACAGAAAAAAAAAAAAAACATTTTTAGTTTTATTTTCGTTGCTTTTAAGAAAACTGTGCAAAAAATATCAGACGACAAACATTAAAGCTGGATATATTTGTTTTAAACGATCATGAATTTAAGAGTTCTTAAACTTAAGACATTTTAAATGAGGGAAAGTTGGCCGTATAACATGTTTTTTACAACTTTCACATCGTGGTGCATAATAGCAATAGACAGTAATATTTTAACTACCACTAACAGCGATAGATATCCGATCCGCTTTGACCAAGAGGATCAAAATGGAATTGACGTCGAGCGCCGTCAATGGCACTGAAACGTGAGCATTCACAAACAGTCCTCCCAGTTTAACCCTTTCAGGGACAGTGGTCACTACACTGGACACCCATTCAAAAGTTCTTGCTAGCCTTACTCATTCACTGCCAGTGCCAACCCAGGTCACAGAGTATGTGTTGTGGTAGTTAGTAAAAGAGGGAAATTGATGTTGAAAACACATAGTGACAGCAATAGACGTTCAATCCATTTTAACTTTGAGGGGGCTCGAAGCAATCGCAGGTAAAATGGATTAGGCATCTGTTGCAGTCAATGGTAGCCAAAGAGGTAATCTGTGAGATTCATAAAACAATTTTTTTTCAAGTTTTTACAGTTTGAATTTAGAATTTCGGATTTCATTAACCTTTTCTTTTTGTATTACTTGTATTTTTTTTTTTAAATATATGATCATATATAATTTTTAACCCTATATTGCCATATGTATCACATTTGATTCACCTAAAATTTCATGATTTTGAGACTAATTCAGAATTTTGACATTTCTTTTTGAAAAAAAATGATGGATGCAAGTCAACACATGCATCTGCAGGTTCCATGAGAAAAACAAACAGGATTTATACAGGGTTATAACAGGGTTATAGATATAAGAGCGCTTATTACACATTCATTTTGACTTTTCTTTTTACAAATTTGAAAAAAAGGCCCTTATTTTTTTTATTTTGGGAATTTCTGATAATTGATTCATGTTGCAGGTATTTAAGGGTTAATGGAGAGCTGACGTCTACATTTTGGGTAATATAGTATACATACTTGTATACTAAATGTTAATATTGGCGATACATGACCCAGTTGACGCCAGGTGTATATGTGTTTTTTTTAATTACCAGAAATAATAATAAGGATAAGGACTGAATAAAAACCTTTCAAATAAATTTCAATGTTCGAAAAGCTACAGTAATTTTCATTGGCAACTCTTTAAAAACTCCTTATAATTAACTTCAATTTTTGTCGAGTTCGAATGGTTGTGCGCTTTTACGCGCGAAGGCTCCTTTAAATCCACGATCATCAAATGAATCAGAATAAACCAACATGTTGTCTGACCTGTTCTTGGCAGCGGCGGCTCGGTCCCTCTGCCTCCGGTTCTTGAACCAGTTGCCCACCTGCGTGGGGGTGAGCCCGGTGGCATGCGCCAGCTCCCGCTTCTTTCCGGGGTTCGGGTAGGGATCCCGCAGGTACCACTCGCGCAGCAGCCCGCGCGTTCGCTCCTTGAAGCAGTGCGTTTTCTGTTCGCCGTCCCAAATGGTGCGTGGCAGCGGGAACTTCTTGCGCACGCGGTACTTGTCAACGGGGCCCAAGGGCCGACCGCGCAACTTCTCCGCCTCGCGGTAGTGCGCCTCCAGCCACATGGCCTGCAACTTGCCGTGCGAGGCGCGCGTGAAGCGGTGCGTCTCCACGATACGGTAGAGCTCGCGGAAGCTGCCGCTGTGGTAGGCCACCACGGCGCGCGCGCGGCGCACCGACTCGTGCTCCGAGATGGAGTCGCGCCCGTCCGCGGTCACCGGCAACGACCACAGAAAGCGCGCCAGGCGCTCCACGTCGCCAGACTCCTCCAGCGTCTCGCACACGCCGGCGATCTGCGACGCCGAGAAGCATAGTCCGGGAGGTGGGACGTCCGAAGCCGGCGGGGGGGCCAGCAGCAGGCGGGAGGCCGAGAACAAGTCGAGAGGCGACCGGAACACCATGTGGAAGGGACGGAGGCGGCGGACCTTGTGTAGGAGCGCGCACCAGGGACTCGGCCTTTGAGCGCACCTTGGAGCGGGTGGGGGGGCCCATCCCAACCCCCAGCGTCAAAGCCATTGGATGAGCAGAACAGGGTTGTCGTGGCAACGCTGTCAATCAAACGGATTCCAATTTTGACGCGGATTATACAGGGGGAAACAATGTTAGAGAAACATTTAAACAGTAGGAAATGGTCCTAATTTCACCTCAAAATTGTGAAAATTGTTATTTTGCAAGATTAAAGCGGATTTTTTTTTACAAGAAAAGGAAAATTTAACAAAACTCAATTTAGGGGATAAAAATATTTTCAAACAAACGTTTTAAAAAAGTTTTAAAAACCATAAACCAACATCCAATGATTTTTTAAGTCAATGTTTTGACACAATTGTAATTTTTTTTTTCAATTCTAAGTTAACGCTATTGGAAAAAGGCAGCACTCACCCAGAAATTGAAAAAAAAAATACAAAAATGAAGTAATGAAAGTCATCATTTTATGAAAATTAATTTACATTTCTTTGACATTTTTTTAATAATAAAAGTTCATGCTACAAAAGTATTTTTTTAATTGTAATTGTATGAGAAGTAAACAAATTTGAGGCAAAGGTTCATATTTTAAGGATATTGAAAAGGTCCATTGACAGCAATAGACGTCCAATCCATCTCAACGGTGAGGGGCTGGAAGCAATCAAAAAACCTTTCAATTCATTTTATTTGAAATCATAAATATTTTTATTGCCCAGTGCAAAATATGTGTGGGCAACACTAATTACAGTGATCCCTCGTTTTTCGCGGTCAATGGGGACCAGAACACACCCCGATAAGTAAAAAACCGCGAAGCACTCCTCTTTAAAAGAAATTGCTGTATTTTAAGCCAAAACAACTGTTGTGTTTGATAGAACAATATGTCTATATGTTGTCATAGCAGATTCATGGCGCATGAAGCCCCCGAACTATTTTTAATTTGTCCGTTTTACCCTGAAAACCCCCGTTTACAGACGTCGCGCAACCGCTTTTGTTTCAACCCAGCCGTAAAACGAAGGTACTTAATTATATTTATTATTCAAAATGTCTGTCATTTTTAGCTTGGAATCATTAATTGATGTCTCATATTTCGTTTAAAAAAAAAAAAACGACTTAAAAAAATTATTCACTCGCATATTTTAAACTTTTAAACAAATTATGTCACAATGAAAAAAATGGCGTCTGTAAAAAAGTCACGGATATCTACCTCATAACTATCGCTTAATTGTATTTTTTTTGGTGTTACTTTTGCATTTTCTCTGATATTTTAGATGATAAATAATCGACCCAAACAAAAAACAAAAATTGAAAAAAAGTTTAAAAGGGTAAATATATGGGAAAAAAACTCGACCACTCCTTGATGTCTGCGATTTCTGCATCGCGACCCCTGTTAAATTACCATGTTTCACCCATAAAATCCCCCAAAAATCCAGCTGTGGCTATTCACAGCTGTGTCTTGACACTCAGTGATACATGCTACATGGAGTTTTTGGATCAAAACAAGGTAAGCACTTGATAATATCTCGTTAAAGTCATGGCGTCTGTAATTCTGCTCTCGCGTGCTCTCGCCTCCGGATGGGGTTTTGCTGTTTAAAAAAACTTTTTTTTTTTTTTTTTAAATGCCCTCCTGTTCAAAATTTTTATTCCCCCAGAAAAGTGAAATTTTAAGCTTTCCAATGATGTATCACACATGCATATCGGACAATTTTGAAAGTTGGCTAAATTGGGGGTCTCAGAGCGGAACTTCAAGTCACCTGAGTGTTTTCCGCCATATACAGTGGGGAGAACAAGTATTTGATACACTGCCAATGGGTTTTGGCAGTGTATCAAATACTTGTTCTCCCCACTGTATATCTTTAAAAGAAACTTCATATATGTATATGTTTTTAATAAATGGTTTTCAAGCAGTTCAAATGTAGTAATTATAAGTTTTAAACAGGTTATAGTTCCACCGCATTATTTTTAAACTAGAATGCAGTAAAAAACGCTTGTCTTTATTAAATGCTTTATTGAGTGAGTCCACTCAAATCCGCTCAAGCTGCTCACTTACAATGAATTGCCACGGCAACTGTTTAACAAGTTAAATGATGGTTGACGCATGCGGCGCGTTGAAGTTTCGGCTTCCAAGCATCTCTGCTAAGATCAAACCTTAAATCTGTCAGTCATCGTTAACTTTAATAAGCAACTCCAGTGTACTGTTTGACCAAGAAAAGGAGCAGCAGGTAGAGTGAGACTACATGATCGGATCAGGATAGCCATCTGTATTCATTTACTTCTTAATTGGGGAAAAAAAAATATCCACCATAGACTGAGGTCGTGAAGTAGTGAGGGGGCACTATACTATAATTGAATATCAAATGGGGGGGCTGCATAATATTGTCCAATGGGGCTGTAATTGGCCCCTGGGATGAAAGTTTGAGACCCTTGTCCGATATGAATGTAAACTAAACATTTTTAAAAATCATAATTCATGCCTTAAATGGTTAAAGTTGCAATTACATGAATATGCAAGTTAAAGAAAGAATTTTGATTGTTTTGAAAGTCCAAAAATTTGTAATTTTATGAAAGAATGCAGCAAAAAGTGTTAGAAAATGAGGTCAGCTGGAGAAAAAGTTGAGGAACAAAACAAACCTGGATGGAATCTCTCTCCATTTCAACTCTGGGGTGATATAAATCGTTCTTATATCCAAGATGGCTTCGTGTGTCATCTGCAAATATTGAATTCAGTATAGAAAAATCAGTCCGTGGATCTCTTGCCACTCTAATCACTTTTGCGCATTCCCCAATATTGTTGAAATTGTCGGCTAAGCCGCATCCTGGTGGACATCAGGGATTAAAAACGGGCCAACATTAGTTTAATAGCTGAGTATTATTCAATCAACATTAACACATGTTGGTGTCCCTGGGCCATATGTTTCGGAGGGTGCCACTTTTTGGCAACTAGAGGGGAAAAACTGAGTGAAAACAAAGCGTTGGAAATTTTGTCACACATGGACGCCCCTTTTGCCGCTGACTCTGCTGGATGATGTTGTGCAGCTGTGAAAAGGGGGTCGCTCGCTGCTTTAACTCCAATTAGCCAGGACCACGGGAGGGGGGGCGTGTGTGTTGTTGGCGAGCCGTGTGCCACTTTTCACTGCGCATGATGTCGAGCAAACTAATCCTTTTCATGCTGGACTCAAATCAGCTTTATGATGTTATTATCATAAGAATGATCATTATTAGAATACAATGATTTTGATTTCAAGACTTTTTTTAACACTTTGGAGGGTTAAAAAGCTGAAAGAGGCACACTGTAAGAACCCCTGTTTACATTATGTTTAAATTCGCAATTCAAACTATTAGAAATGTAAATGTTTTAAAGTTATAAGAATTTATGTTACAAGAAACTTTACAAATTCAAATACGAATTTTACAAAAAGATTTTTCTAATTGACCATAAATATTTTTCTTGCCAAATAAGTTTAGAAAACTTTTTAGCAGTGTAGACAAATAAGTATTTTCGTCCAAAAGACTAAGTCAGTGTTTTTAAACCGGTGTGCCACACCATTATCCATATACTGTACAGAAAGTTAATTTTGGAACATTTTTGGTTTGTGTTGTGCCGCGAGATATTTTCCAATGTAAAAATGTGCCGTGACACAGAAAAGGTTAAAAAAAAAAAAAACAACAACAACAACAAGAAAAAACACTGGTCTAAGTCATATTTTAGTCATTTCAAAAGGGGTTGGTCTTCGTGGACAAATACCCAGTTTTCGTCTACTTTTAGTCAACGAATACTGAAGATATTTTCGTTTGTAAAAATTCAAAGGTTTTAGTAAAAACAATTTCGACAGCATACTTTAATTCATTATATTTATTGATTATATTTTTATTTATATCTATTAATTAATTATACCGACCTGGACGCCATGAACTGTAGGTCGCTCGCCACACTGAAGCTAATGCTACGCTAACGCCACGAGTTACATTTTGTGTGTGATCATCACTCAACAACGATCTATTAAAGGCCAAAGCAACATTGAATATTCTCTCTCGTCAAGATAAGAATGCAAATCGTACCATGTTTTTAAAAGCAAGCAAGCCTGGAGCCTGGATAGGACACTGGTGAATGTCTGTGTGTATGTTGGGGGCGGGGAATGCAGTACGTCACTTGAGTGACACAGCTAAACACTACTACGATGCTGGCTAACTACTACTACATACAGTAAGAAAATGTCACAGAATGAGAACATATGATGGAAACAATGGCGCATTTTCGTCTCGTCAGACAAAAACTGGCACTCATCTTGTTATGTTTTAGTGTCCCAAGACACGTATTTAGATTGTTATAGTCTTGAAAAAAATTGTTCTTCAACTAAATATTTTTGTCATGGTGGACATAAACAACCATGCTTTGCAGTATTACAACTATAAGCGCATTTATGCAAATGTTGCAATGTTTCAAGTAAAATTTTTAAAATTTATGAAGAAAATTTTTTTCCAAAGTACTTTAAAAAGATATGTTTCCAAAATATAGTCGTGCACCTCATTTTATGGACGTCGCATTGAAAGAAAAAGTTGAAATATTTTTTTAAGTTCATTTTATGAATGTTGAAATTTCAGTAAACAGCCGTAAATTAAACATTTTCACTAATATTGTGACAGGATTGCACATGTCATCTTACAAAAATGAAGTCAGAATTCAATTTTTAAATCCCAAATATGAATTAGCATCATGGCTAATCTTACAACAAGCTAACCTAAACAAAAGTTATTTGTTGTCCTCAACCATTATAAGCTTCATTAGTAGCTTTCCCCAATATTGTGACCATTAAGCGTCACACTATTGAAAAGAAGCCATTTTCAAAACAGGCAGGAAGTCTACTTGAAATATTGAAGTGGACCCCCATGTTGCATTCATACAATAATGTTGAATAGAAATTTCCTTTCATTGCTCACACAATTAGCGTAAAGGATGACACTTTCCGAGTGGCCGAGTACCGGTTGTAAACAAAGACCACAGTCCCTAATTAACCCCTCTGCTGACCTCTTAACACCCCCCCACTAACTAAACTTTAAACCTACCTGCCAGGAGTGGTGGGCCTCATAGTCATTAAGTCGTTAATGACTTCCTGTCTCTTTGGAGGGGACATGTGTTAACCTATAGAAAAGGACAGCAAAAATGCTTAGAATAAATAAATTTGGAAGGTCGGCTCATCAGCGATCACTGACGGTGATAAACGGCCAACCCATTTTAACAGTTCAAATGAATTGGACGTCTATTGCCGTCAATGGTGTAGAACTAGGACTGCCATGAATGGTTTTGATTGTCGGTTAATCAACAATTATTTTTGCGAGGAGTTGGCTAATTGGCCCTTTATTAAGACTTGTTAAAAATAACCAAAACGGTTTTTAGTAGGGTTGTTCCGATCATGTTTTTTTGCTCCCGATCCGATCGTTTTAGTTTGATTATCTGTCGATTCCGATATTTCCCGATCCGATTGCTTTTTTTTTTTTGCTTCCGATTCAATTCCAATCATTCCCGATAATTTTTCCCGATCATATACATTTTGGCAATGCATTAAGAAAAAAAATGAATAAAACTCGGATGAATATATACATTCAACATACAGTACATAAGTACTGTATTTGTTTATTATGACAATAAATCCTCAAGATGGCATTTACATTATTAACATTCTTTCTGTGAGAGGGATCCACGGATAGAAAGACTTGTAATTCTTAAAGGATAAATGTGACCTTGTATATTGTGACAAAATACTGCCATCTAGTGTATTTGTTGAGCTTTCAGTAAATGATACTGTAGCCATGCCCAAGTGCATGATGGGAAGTGCAACCATGACTGTGCGTAGTGCTACCAATTGATATATCTTCTCTGCGTTGGGAAATAACATAAGGTGTTAAAAAAAAAAGATCAATTACTATCTTTTCTTCCCCACATTGCTTCCTACGATATTTCTAATCGTAGGGAGAGGGATTGGAAGGCTTTAGCCAATTAAAAAGTGGCTCCAAAGGCTGCCAAAATTCACTCTACTCATTTAACACTGCCTTTTAGTCCTCTATATAGGTAAAATGGTGCCATTACAGATTGAATGCGACAATGCGTGAGTGGGTCGTGCACCGCAAGCATTAAGTGCATTAAATATTATAACGTAATACATTTTTAAAAATGTTTATTACCGCCGTTATCGGGATAAATTTGATAACCCTACTTTAATCCTAAACTAAAGACTCTGGATGAGTGTAACATATTATGTCTGTAACGTTAAATACAATTACAAAAAAACAATTAAAAAATATATATATATTAAAAAAAGGCATGTCCGATATTTTTTTGCCGATTCCGATACTTTGAAAATGACGTGATCAGACCCGATCGATCGGGACATCTCTAGTGTTGGTCCTCATTATAGTAGAGAAGACTGAGTAAATATAATCTACACAAAGAAACTGCAACCTGGTCGACTCACAGCCTTGAAAAGTAAGGGTTATATATTACGTCAGAAACTCGTTCGGTACGCGTCCGTTCCGAACCGACTACCACGTACCGAAACGGTTCAATACTATTACATGTTCCGTGACACCCTTAGATAATATCGATATCGGTTTTGGGCCATGCATATGGCAGTGTTGTCCTCTTATTGCCTGTCTGCGTTTCTGGTGTTTTGTCATCCCCTGCTGGCGCTTTGGTGTAATTAGTTTGGATAAGTTTCTGCACTTTCTGCTGTCGTAATCATATGTCGACGCGAGCTCATTGCGAATAGAGAGCTAACGTCTGCGGCCAGTGTACCATAGCAGTTCTTGTCATCTTACCACCTTACCAAATTAATGAACGTTGTGTAGTATTTTGGAGATGTGTATATTTCATTTTCTTTGCGTTCGTGGTAAAATGTGGTAACATCATTGCTTGCAAGCTGTACTAGCAGTTGCCATTTAAACTGACACCTCGTGTATACTTTTCTTTATTTTGTGACTGTTTCATATTATTGACACAAAATTTTGTTGTTTTCACTTTTACAAAAATCAGTGCTCTTTTCAAGAAAAAGATGACAACGGTAGAGCCAATTCAACTTTACTCCAGCATCTGAGTCCTCTATAGATCCTGATTTGCTAACTATTTGTGCACCCACACACACATTGAGGACAGAATAAGTGTCTTACTGGCATTTTGCACTTGCACTTGAACCAAAAGACTTGATGTTTGCACGATTTTGGTTTCAACAATAAATATAATGGTGCAAAGAAGGCACTTTTCACATAACTACAATTGAAGTTTTTTTTTCACAGAATGTTTATCTGGAAAACATTGAAGGTGTTACATTTACCATTATTAAAGCATCCAGTCGTACATCATAATGCATTTAGCCATAATATGTTAAGTCCACTACCGTATATGTCAGTATCAGATTTTTAATTTCACGATAACAGTTAAGGGGAATTATCGGAAAACTAATATAGTCACAGGGTTTTTCCCTTTCATTGAATTAAATTCATTTTCCCAGCCATTTATCCTCACGAGGGTTACGGGGTTGCTGGAGCCAATCCCAGCTAACCACGGGTAGCAGGCGGGGAACACCTTGAATTGGTTTCATTGAATATGTATGCATTTAAAATACGATAAAAGATTATAAAGTGAATATTTTTTATAGTTTTTTTGACATTTTTGTCTTTAAACAGGATCCGTTGTTTACTGTTATATTTATATTTCTTGCTGTAAATACGTGCATTGGAAGCAAAAACTTTTTCCCCTTTTCATTAAATAAAAATATAATATTTTTTCTGTAACATTTTAAGTGATTTTAACCCCTTCAGACCCGCTTTTTTCTGCTTGGCAAAAAAAAAAAAAATCTTATTTACTCAAACACCAGAACAACGTGCAGTTTTTTGGACGGGGATATTTCATGCTTTTATTGGTTATTTTTTTAATGTTAATGTGTTTTTAAATGAAAACTGAGCACTTTACGTTATCCTTTTTGAAGTTGCGTTAGGTCAGCCATTTTCAAAGAGCCAAAAATAGCAAAGAGGTCGTGCCAGACCTTATGTTTTGATTTTGATGGGTAAAGTTTCATCCAATCATCTCCCAGAAGTGGCAATACCAACTAAATTCAGTGTATTTATCTGTTTAGAGACGCAAACGCTTCATATCCTTTAGCAGCATGCTTAGGTCTGAAATTCTGAAGGGGTTAAATAGTCTTATTTAATTTTTTTCATTAAAATATCTGCTATTAAGAGGCTAAAAAATGAGGACGTGACTAATCTTTTGGTCAAGGTCTCAACTATCGATCAATTATCAAAACTGCCAATTTCAGCATTGATTGTCGATTAATCAGGGCATGAGCCCTCTTGAAACCTAGTCAACGAACTGAACTAATATTTGCGCAAATATGTGGCCAGATGGATGACGCGTGCAAACATGAAAACAAACACCTTCCCGTTTAATAAACAAGATGATCGGATAATTTGACTAATAAATCGTCAAATGGCGGCAGATGTTGCACACCAGCCATAAAAATACCAACAGCTGGAGCAATGCACGTTCAAATATGTGACTACATTTAAAAA
Organism: Corythoichthys intestinalis; assembly: GCF_030265065.1. Taxonomy (NCBI): domain Eukaryota; kingdom Metazoa; phylum Chordata; class Actinopteri; order Syngnathiformes; family Syngnathidae; genus Corythoichthys; species Corythoichthys intestinalis. Next base: position 28,516,374 of record NC_080415.1, read on the forward strand.
AAATTTTTTTTTTACAGATAGAAACAAAAATGACGATTGACATACAGATTAAGATAGCAGATCAACTATTAAGCGACAAAATTGTCTTTTGTGGCATTTAAACGCAAACAAAAAGCAACGTGCGTGAAAGGAGCTGTTGAAAGCTAAATTAAAATCTAAAGGTGGGGTCACATTGGGGGGGTTCTTTTCAGGACAGGACTTGTCTGGTGTGGTGGAGGGGGGTAATCCCCCTTAATCCGCCGCATGTTAACCTATCTGAGCAGCAAGAGGCAGATTATCCCGATAACAATGGCCGGCCGCTCATCTTCTAAATTACTCCACTCAAAATCATATGTTTCACGCAGGGATGAGCGTGCACATTTGGGGCAAAAAGGGGAGGAGGGCACGGTTGTTTAATAACTGTGTATGGAAATTGGACTTCTATTTTTGCGTCATTTCTCTAAGATTAAAAAAAAAAAAGAGCAACGAGGAAAATGAGGAGGAAATTTGTGGGATATAATTTAAAATTTTTGGGATAGGGGTGTTTTAGGGTACCCCACTTACATTAACTGTATTGGATCGCAGGCACACACGTGCTAAATAATCATCCAAATTGAATGTAAACCCAAAAATCGCCACTGTATTATTAATACAGTATATTTAGATTGCTCATTCACATTTTAACAAATCTCATAATCCCGATGGGGATTGAGAAGATTTTAAAGACACAATGTCATTATGATTAAATGACGGCGTTGTAGATTAGATTCATATTGTTAGTTGGCGCGATAAGGATGCCACGATTCATTGATGAATCGAGACCTATTACGAGTCGATTCATTGTTTAGAGACGCCTGACCTAAATATTCCCGATATCCTCTTCATAGTAAATATTCATTTTCACATGAAAAAATAAAAGGCCAAAAGATTTTTTACGCACTATTAGGCGCACCGGAGTATAAGGCGCACCTTCAATTAATGACCTACTTTAAAAACTTTTCATATACAGTGGTACCTCTACATACGAATTTAATTCGTTCCAGGACCTTGTTTGTAAGTCGAAATGGTCGTATGTCGAGCAGGATTTTCCCATAGGAATACATTATAATTCCATTAATTCGTTCCAAAGCCTAAAAACATACACTAAATTCTTAATAAATACTGCTGGCACTGTTACAAATGGCAATTAAACATAGAAAAACAAATAAGTTATAAATAAATAATTCAGAATAATATAATAAGAAGAAGAATAATTAATAATTATTCCTGTAAATAATGTAACGAATCGGATTCTAATATGGCGGACACTTTTTACTGTCCCTGAACGCACCGCGAAGCTGACGTCTCAGTGAGATAGGTCGGTGCGGTAGAGATAATACTTTCGTTTTCTTGAGAGCAGTCAACTGCTTAAGACAATGGGCGTTTTGTGTTGGATAAGTTCTTAAATAAATGATAAAAACGTGACGAAGCTGGAGATTTCCTTGGCAATGTTACCACAATAATAATTGTCACCTTAACTTATAAATAGTGGCGAACGGTGGTCGGAAGAGGACCATGGAGCTATATTGTTGAGCCAGTTCAGGGACGCGCACCCCAAGCTCATATTTTTCTATAACTTGCATCTTCATTTCAAAGGTAAGCATCACTTTTTTCCTTGTTTCTCCAACTGTATCAACTTTTTTTGAAAACTGTGTTGATTTCTCACACAAGAAAATCCACCGCGTGTTCGTTTGCAGTGCTGTCATGTCGTCGTATTTCGAGCAACTCGTCGGATGTAGAAACAAATGGCAGCTCAAATTTTACGTCGGATGTCGAAAAGATCGTGTGTCGAAGTGATCGTATGTAGAGGTACCACTGTATATAGGGCGCACCGCATTATAAGGCGCAGTAGTAGTTGTAGTTGGGGCTGCGTTATGCATACACTAGATGGGGCTGCGCTAAAGAGATGGTCATGTAATGATGAATAACCAATATTAAACCATGTATAAAGTGCATCGGATTATAAGGCGCACTGTCGGCTTTTGAGAAAATTGGAGGCTTTTAGATGCACCTTTTAGTGTGGAACGTACAGTAATTGTCTGTCTGGCTGTCAAACGATTAAAATTTTTAATTGAGTTAATCACAGCTTAAAAATTAATTAATCATTATCAATCGCAATTCAAACCATCACCATTGTGAGTACAAGTTATAGTAATTGCGATAGTTAATATAAATATTGCCATCTAATGTATTTGTTGAGCTACACGAAATGTATGAAGAGTTTGACCAAAGTGAGTATTATTTAGCATAGCTAGTTTGATTGGGAATGCCTGTTCTCTTTGCATTGAGCGTTTTTCTTTTTGTGAACATTGTTTTTTGAGAGAGAGGAATATTATTTTTGTTGTGCTTCCACTAAATGATACTGTAGCCACTTAACTGTTCTTAACTGCCCAAATGCATGATGGGAAGATGGGCAGCCATGACTGTCAGTGGTGGCTGCAAATGGTATATCTTCTCTGTGTTGTGTTCAATACAGGGTATAAAGAAAAAGATCATCTCCTGTTATTCTTCCCCACATCGCTCGCCACAATAGTTATAATTGTTGTGGAAGAGATGCCAAAGCTTGTACCAATAAATAGCGTGGCTCCAATGAATGCCTGTGTCCACGCCACTCGCTTGTCTTTGCCTCTTAGCTCTTAATATACATAAAACGGCGTCATTGTAGTCTGCTCGCAGTAATGCGTGAGTGGGTTGTTCTGCACATGCGTTACATGCATTAAATATTTCAACGTGATTAATTAAAAAAAATTCCGCCCGTTAACGCGATCATTTTGACAGCCCTAATATATACTGTACATATATATTTCTAAATAAATGTGAAAATCTTATTTTTAAAAACTCTTCTTTCAAAAAAAAAAAAGTATAAAAAAACATGCAATACATGTGGTCGATGTACTGTACTTGTCAAAATATATTTTTAAAAATGCCCTATTTGATTTTGTTTTCCATTCAATTTTTTTTAAAGTCATAAAATTTTAATAATTTATTTTTCGACATTTTAATAAAAACACCAAATAGGGTGAAAAATGAAATATTCAACATACTTTCAAATGTATATGTATGAATGATATATATATATATATATTATATATTTTTTTTTAATTTGCTTAATATATTTTTTTATATTTTCACTTTTTATTAATTATATTAATTTATACAGTACTAGCCAAAAGTTGTTTTTTTTCCCATGACTATTTACATTGTAAATTCTCACTGAAGTTAATAAAACTATGAATGAACACATGTGGAATTATGTACCGTAATTTTCTGAATATAAGGCGCACCTGACTATAAGCCACCACCCACCATATTTGACACGAAAACAACATTTGCTCATCGATAACCCGCATTGGACTATAAACCGCAGCTGTCCTTACTGTATTGTGGGCTATTCACACCAAAAGATATTAACCGGTAACACTATTTGACAGCGGCATCAAAAGACTGTCATAAGAACAAATGAACCACCGGGAAGCTTTGAATCTTGATGAAGCTTCATTTGACCATCACTGCTCCCTTGAGGGAGACAGTCAACCTCTGCTGCCACCTGCTGTCAACACTGATGTCGTCCAACATACCTCCAAGCATGCATTGCAGTGCTACAGATGTAAATAATCAAAACTCTGTTCTGTGCTAATTATTTCTTCAGTTACTGTTCCAGTTGTTTCATTAATTGTTAGTTATGGTATTTGATACCACTTTCTTTGACTGTGGTGCCATAAGACTGCAATAAGACTGTAAATGCCCCGAAAATCGGACCGAATGACTGCGAATCCTCTGGTTTTGAATGAACGAACGTTCCCAGTCTAAATGGATTGGGCGTCGACCACCGTCAATGGCAGCCTTTTATTTTTTGTCAACTTTTTTAAACGATATCTCGATTCTTGACAGGAGCATATTGATAACCTTTTGTGATAGAAAGTATCACGGTATATCACCATTTTGATATTTTGTCACACCCCTACTGGAAATAAATGGAGTTAGTGACATAATTTGCCGACTGACACTTCATGACATCTGTCATAAGCATTCAGTAATGCCCATGATAGTTTCATGTCATAATTATGACTTTCTTATGACAGTCTTATGACGCCACTGTCAATTGAAGAGTTACCTATTAACCGAAAATTCATTGATTCATTCATTTTCCATGCCGCTTTTTCCTCACGAGGGTCGCGGAGGTGCTGGAGCCTATCCCAGCTAACTATGGCAGTAGGCAGGGTACACCCTGAACTGGTTCCCAGCTAATTCAACAAATAAGACGTACAGGACTTTCAGCCGCAGGATTCCAAATGATGGAAAAAAAGTGGCGTCTTATAATCCGAAATTTACAGCACTAAGAAAAGGAAGGGAAAAAAAGCTGAACTTAAAACATGAGTAATATTCAAGTATCTTTAAAGTAGCGATTACTTTTTTGCACACTGTAGCAATTTTTTTGATGAGCTTCAGGAGGGAGTCACTAAAATGTTTTTTGACTTTTCAGGTACGCCTTTTCAGGGTTGATTATTGGAATTTAATTATTTATCAATAATGGGGCTGGGACCTTTATTTGTGTTGCTTTGAATGAGGAGTGTCCAAACTAGTGCTGCAACAATTAATTGATTAACTCGAGTATTCGATTAGAAAAAAAATATTCCAATTAAATGTTGTTGCTTCCAGTATTCGTTTAATTAAAGTGGCATTGTAATGGTTTATTTTGAAAGTGTTTGCATTTAGTTTTATTGATTAGGGTGGATACACTGCCCTTGGGTCTGCCTTTTTACATGGCTGAATCCAACTGCTCCCTGTTGAGACCAACGTAAGCTAAATTTTTGTTTGAGATAATGTTTTATGTGCAGTGTTGTTAATTTTACTTTAAAAAAGTAATTAATTACAGTTACAAATTACTTCTCCCAAAAAGTAACTGCGTTAGTAACTCAGTTACCTGAATTTAAGAGTAATTAGTTACTTGGCAAAGTAACTAGTGATAATTTTCATGTTGTTTTTTTTTTTTTTTTTCCCCCCCAAAAAAAAAAAATTGGCCCGAGCCCAATTCTTTACCCTCCACTTAACTAGACACAAGGGTATTGCGATAACTAGATAGTAACCTTTGCTATGTGTGGAAGTCATTGTCATTGTGAATCAACCGTTAAAGTTGTTAAAATTGCTCCCGCTATTGCATTAGTTCCCTTCTGTCTTTCAACATGTGTAAGTTTTAAAACTGTTTCATAATTTAAAGATAGATTTAAGTCAAGATTTTGCCGATTTAGGACCATTTTAGATAAAAAATAAATTTAGAAAAAAAGTAGGTTCGCTAGGAAGGATCTCTACAACAGAGCCTTCCTGAGAGGTCTACTGCTTTAAGATGGCCGCTGTTTACTAACGCATGTAGTCCTTAAAACATGTTGCCAATGCAGCCGTGTCTATCATTTGCATCTAGTTCTATAATGTGTGATATCTACCGTATCATGTGGGCGTACTTTGTAGGCTACAGTCAGGTATTATTGGAGCTACCTAGCATCGCGTTAGCAACGGCGTCTTCCCCACTCCTGCTGTGCTCTCGTCTCCGTGAGTCCGTCTGTCTGACTTTTTTTATTCAACCAACCTAGTAACGCATAGTAACGCACGCCTTTCCTGCCTCAGTAACGGTAACGGCGTTGCCAAAATGAGAAAAGTGATTAATTAGATTACTCACTACTGAAAAAAATAACGCCATTAGTAACGCCGTTATATTCTAACGCCGTTATTAACAACACTGTTTATGTGTTTTGTTATAGGTACATTTAGCAGTTTTTTGTGGGAATATGTGAACCATTTGTTAAGAGCAGACATGTCCAAAGTCCGGCCCGGAGGCCAAATGCGGCCTGTGGTCAAATTTTATCCGGCCCCCAGCCTCTGTCATAAAATCAATAACGTCTGGCCCACACAGACTTAAATAAATTGGTCAGCAGTACTGCTACCAGCATATGAAGTATCTTACACACTAAATGCTGCTCCTCATTTACCCACGAAAAGGCAGCAGCACTCTAAGCAGCATTACCCCGTGTGACCCTTTACTTCCAATTTTTTAAAATGGCGACAATCAACAAAAAAAGACAGTTGACTGCGACGGCTGGCGCTTCAAAGATAGGTGGAAATTGGACTTTATTTCTTCACTAAAATACGCAACTGTCTGCCTTATTTGCAAAGAGACCGTCGCTGTTTTTAAAGAGTTCAGTGTGAAGCGATATTACTAAACAAGACACGCTGACATGTACGACAAGATACAGGCAAGATACGTAGCGAGAAATTGAACTAACTTGAAGCTAGTTTAATTTCACAGTAGCAGTATTTCGCAAGAGCCCGAGTCGAAAGAGAACGCCACAAAGGCTAGTTGCGAAATTGTTGAAATTATTAATAAAAAAATAATAATAAAGCAAATGTGACGCACAGAATGGCTTGCTAAAATTTGCTTAAATATATTGTTCTACATAAAAGACATCAGCCAAGGTCGGCCCCCCACATTTTTACCACACCTAATCTGGCCCCCTTTGCAAAAAGTTTGGACACCCCTGGTTAAGAGCATTGTTTAAAAAAAACTTTAGCATTTTATAGCATTTAAGCTAGTGTACTTTTTCTATGCAAGTTAGCCAATTGTTCTTTTGTTGTACATAGGTCCCGATTAAAAAAATAAATACTACAGTTTGAGGCTCAGCTCAGGTATTTTAATTTTTCATGTTCCTTATCCAATTACTCGATTATCCGAACTAACTAGTTAATCGATTAATCGACCTCTAAAATATTTGATAGCTGCAGCCCTAGTCCAAACTTTTGGCCTGTACTGTATGTTTTTTTTAAATAACGATTCAACGATTTATCTCAATCGCTTGTGACAGTCATACTTTACGGCTACCATTGACAGCAATAAACATCAAATTACTATGACTGAACTCCATCTATGCCCGGTAATAGCAGTGAATGAGTTACAACTCAAGTACTACTAAGCTACTTACTTGACTTCTTGTTACTCAACTTCCACATTTTATTTTGAAAACAAAAAAACTTCGTCTGGCAGCAGAAAAGAACCAACATAATCCGTGGCGGGGTTTCTCGCTCCCCCTCTCTGGTTTTATTTCATATATAGTCTTTTTCTGTAATCAAATGTTGAGTGCAAACAAACAACAGCAATACAAACATGAGAACCAGAAACATACTGGATTATTTTGAAAACCACCACTTCAGCTAAGGAATCTCATGGACAACATAAAAAAAAAAAAAAAAAAAATTTAAATGAGGAAAAAACATGCCTCCATGTGCGCTTCCAAGTGTGCTAGCAAGGGGTCGCATTTCAGGGTCGCAACAATAAATTCCAACCAGTGATATACCACCACCAACACCACCGTTTTTTAAATCTTACCCACATCCACGACGTCCATGTCTGATTATTATCACCTTGCCGTTGCGCAAATCTTCCAATCAGAGTCCGGAGGCGGGGTCAGTCAGTGTCAATCAAAGTTGAACATGTCCTCATGCAGTGTGGCCTGCGAGGGCGGCACAACATACAGTACGTGCACGGGTGAAAGTGTAAATGCGCGTGTTGCGTCCAAAGAAGTCCAGGAGAAAAGAAGTGCGTACAAAGTCTTTATCCACTTCTCACACATGTACACACATAAACACGCACGCTGTCCTTGTCAAGTCCGGCGTCAACATTCAAAAAAAAAAAAAAAAAAAAATTAATGCTCGAGTTCATAAAATCTTGACTCCTCCCATTTTGAGGCGGTGGCATGTGCATCGCGTTGTCGTTCGGCCGGCACAAACACGCACACGCAACCGACATACACTCCAACACACACACCGAGAGTCCCCGTAAAGTGGAGAAAGAAGATGGCGTCGTGGAGAGACGACGACGACTGTTGCTGATCCTCCAAGCAGGGGTGTGAGTGGTCGCCACGGCTACCAGGGGTCTTCCAGCTCGCTGGTGCACTGGGCGGAGAAAGTAAATGGAGGAAAATGGCGTGTTAGCTTTAAGACTATCTTAAAATGTCGCTCTGTTTAACCGCAATGTGAGCTTTTGTACAGAGTTTAACCAAAAGGTTACGAGATGTACGTTGACTCACCTGGTTTTGTGTCATAAGAACACCTGTCAACATTTAACTCATCCCTCAAAAGAGTAAAACATATCTCAAGTAGTTTAATAGTTTATTAGTTTAGGTTGTCAGATTGATTAAATTATTGATTGCCATTGACTGTGATTGATGTCTAATCCATTTTGACTGGGAGGGGCAATCACTTCCCATTCAAAATTCATTGGACGTCTCTTGCCGTCAATGGCAGTGAATGAGTTAATTGCGTTCTGCTTTGGATACACGCATGAATTGAATCGATGTGTACCTAACCATAATTAATGCTAGGTGTTAAAAAATTGTGTAAAACATCACGAGTTAATTCAGTCACTGCCAAATCTCAGATTTGAAATGGACAACTATTTCCGTCCAATGACAGTGAATGAATTAAACAACTGGAAAAAAAAAAAAAAAAACACTGTCAAAAGATTAATCATAGCAGCAATGATTGGTCGCCAGCTCATTCTTACACATACAGTACAATCTAACATGGCAACACACAAACAAGCGTGTGTTTGGAGTCTGTAAAGAAAATGGCGCCACGTGTTAAAGAAGGCAGTTCTGAGCGTGCACTCTTTGTCCTGTCCACTTGTTGCGTGAGGAGTGGGAGAAGGTGGGTAGGGTGGAGGGGTTTCAAAGTGAAAATGTCTAGAAGGACTTCAAAATGGCCGCCTGGCTAGGTGACAAGCGAGCAAGGGAAGGGAAAGCGCACTGGAGCAGTTATTAAAACTTTGGATAATAAAGAAGAAGTGTCTATGACGGAAGAAAACAAGGAGGAAGAGGAGGAAGCAGTCAAAAAGCGGGATCCTGGCGGGCGTCGGGCTCGGCCACGGCGGGTGAGGGCGGGGGCGAGGGGGGAGAGAGAGGGGAGGCGGTCCGCTCCCGTTCGCCGTCGTCATCGTCGCCGTCGGTCCTTCGTGCCTGGTAGCTGGCCAGCGAGTCCTCGAGGGCTGCGCGGTACTGCCCCCGGTGGTGGAGGCGGAACTGCCGCAACGCCTCCAGCAGGTGAGCCGCCGGGCCGCCGCCTCCCTCCTCACTCTCCTCCTCTCCCTCCGCACAAGCCTGAGGTGACACGCTACACTCAACCTTTCGCCACAACGGATTCTTTATAGTGTCAATTAACTACGGCCTGACAAAAAACACACGCTAAGCCGGACTGGCGTTGCATGGCTGAAGAGATGTGAGGTTGTGGTAGTGTAAAGAACAATGGACACTCACCCCTTCTTCTTCTTTGTGGGGGTTCAGCTTGTTGTACACTGCTTCGATCACGCTTCGTCTGCAAAATAAACAAACACAAGGGGACCCCTAGATTTAGCTTCAGCTAGCACTTTGGAGCCTCCACTCCAAAAGAATTTGACGTCCATCTCCATAAAACTTGCTCGTGTGTTACCTACTTGCTTGCCAGTCCTCCACCTGGTGGGAGGTTGGGGATGTTCTCCGTGGCGATACTCCTCAGCACAGACACCAGGTCCGGCGTTCCGGCTTCACCGCAGTTGGTGAGGAGTTCTGAAAATGTTCAAAGAAGACAAAATAAACCAGCTTCAAAGTCTTGAAGCATTTGTGTAAACTGCAATTGTGTGCAGACCTTCAACGCGGGCCTCCAGAAATTTGTCCAACTCCTCCTCTTTCTTCACAGCCTCCTCACAGATCTTAGGGGCACCAGGTAGACACACCAGAACCACGCTCATGTTGTCTCTGCTCCCCTACAATAGTTAATCAAAATGTAAAAAAGCAACTGAATCAATCACTATACGGAATCGTGTTGCCGCCACCCCCAGATTACCACATTTTACATGATAGTAACAAATAGAAATGTGACAACCTATCCTTTAAAAACGAGATATCTATTGTGTAAGAACATGTAAAAACGAGTTACAATAATGAAAACTTAGGTACTTAAAAATGTGAGTTCTGTAAAAACCTATAGGGAACGATGGATATAAAAACTTGTAGTTCTTAAAAGATGTAGGTTATGTTAAAATAATTTAAAAACCCCTCTTTATGTTTTCGTTTTAACACAATTTGTAAAATTAGTTTGTTTAAAATTAGTTATTGACGTCACAGGGCGGTGACATCACATGGTTACGCTGCCGGTCTTCCACAATATAATTCTAGCGACAAAAACATGTCATCTGTTCAACCCCAGAAGACCATTAATGAGCATGACAGCACTGTCGAGATTTCACAAAATGAGCAGCAAAAGCACAATGAACAGGAAAGACGGGATGAGACAAGACGAGAGTAGGGGGGGGGGAAAACTGTTCTGCCAAAATGTGCTACACCAGCGAACAGTCTACAAGAGGCGAATTGTTTGCTTGTTTTGTTTAGATTAATACAAACAGAACAATACATAAATATTGTAATATCAAATAAGGGTAATTTAAATACGCTACGCGACTAATGTGGTCAACAATTTCTTTAAAGCTACCACAAAAAAAAAATGCTTGAAGTATGAGAGGGAAACACATGCAAAAAGTATTATGAGGAAATGAAAAGAACTCGACAAAAACACAAATAGTAAGTACTCGCCGCTTTTAACCTATGTTCGCATGTGTTGGACATCTCGCCGCGTAGAAGGAATTGCCGTAACCCAGTAGTGTTCGTCTAGTGACAGTGAGAAACAACGTCATCACTGGGGTTGGGGATCCTTTGAATTTGAACGGTTCCCATATTTCAACTCCGGTTCCGAACGATTCTCAATTCAGATTCTTTTAATAGGCAGGGTAAAACAATTGAATAATATTTTATATTAATTCTTTAACTTTGATTAATTTTTAAATTATATGAACTTTCAATTAACTTTGCTATAAATTTCTCACAGGGCTATTTTTAACTTGTATATAAATATCAGTCTTTGAACTTGAATATGATGATCGGGCTCGGGTCGGGCTTGATTTTTTAGGCCTAAACTAAGGGGGGGAAAAAAAGGACATACGTATTCATACAGTCAATGGGACTAAACATACAATTATCCTGCTTCATGTGATGATGTGCGATAAATTATTTCTTACTGTTAACGTACCAAATCTTATTTTATTGTCCTGACAGCAGGCTTTATTTCTTTGCATGGACATAAGTAAACTGGCATATTGACGCATTCACAAATCACACGATCCGTAAATTCGCTGTCAACAGACCCGTTGCGTTCTACTCGCTGAAACGGTGTTCGATTTTGCGGTGAGGGTGGATTTTAATCCCTCATAACTCCGCATGATCATCGCGCATTCCTCCTCCGTGAAGTAAGGTGCCCGTGCCACCGTCACAAGTAGTGTTTGACTCTGGTGTCCGCCCCCTTTAATGTGAACGCACAGTAACTCTGACTGGGTTGACACAGGTTCGACTAATCAACCTCATAATCAGCGTCGTAGCACCGACTGACCACAAACTAGACAACCAGGTTTTGTCAACTCCGGTTACCCGCTGGTAAACTGGATTACTTCTGGGGAGGTTGAACTCAGTTCGTAGTATAGGCCACTGATATCATTTCCGTGTGTTTATTCTGTTACTTTGTTGTCATTTGTGTGAAGCCAAGCAACACGTTTTTGTGCTAAGCTAAATTTGCCACTTCATTTGATTTGCTCATAACGGAGCTAGTCTTCATGTAGCATCTCCTTCATGGTGTTCAGCAGCTATTTTTTCCGTTCGGCGGTCAGGGCATCGAAACTTGTAATTGAAATTTTAAAAATTTGAATGGTTCCAAGAGAACCAGAGTGTTAGTCCCGGATCCCATCGACGCCCAACCCTAGTCATCACCCCGAGCGTCCATTGCGTGCATAAAACATGACGCCCTCCATAGGTCAAAACATGTACTAAATATTACATATTTTTAAATCAATGGCAATGTTTTATGTTTCTAATAACATTTTAGTAAGGGAGAACAATTGTGGCTTATTAGAGCCTACAAGTCTAAGGGCCCAAGTACACCGCATGCGTGATCGTTGCGTTTGCGGTCCGACTCCGGTAAAAAATAGCGCCGGAGCCAATCCGTTCCCATTATATCCTATTGTTCAACGTATACCGGCCGCGTCAGTGCTCCGGCTTGACTGCGAACCACCTCCGGCGTGCCGCATGCCTGCTGCATGGTATAGGCTATTTTCTATTTTTGCCGGACACGCATCCGGCAAAATGGGCGGAGCTGGGCCTGGACGTAACAACCCAGGTGCCTAATCACGGTTTAAACACCAGCGAACATGGATGATGAGCGCTTCATCATGGAGGTGGAAACCCACAAAATCATTTATGATGCAGCAATCCTTTCTATAAGGACAATATAAAAAAGGAAGCTGCAAGGTGTCCTATTATGTGTGTTTTTCTGTCCTGATCTCATCATGATGCAGTCATGTCTGTCTCTTAATTCCAGATTAACTAAAATATCAATATGCAAAGAAAATATGTGCTCTCTCTCTGCTTCTCTGATGAGTATAGACTCCGTGTGTTTTTCGTTGTTTTAAATGGCACATTATCGCGCGCGATCACGCGAGAGCTCACGGGGGGGACGAGGTTGGCGGACCGCAGCCGTGCAGCAGCCGGTATGATTTGCCTGTTTTTGACGGACTGCGTGGCATGCAGGCAACACTGAACCGGACCGCAAACGCAACGATCACGCATGCGGTGTACTTGGGCCTTAAGTCTGAAGTTCCCTTTAAACCAGGGGTCTCCAAACCAGTCCTCGAGGGCCATTGTGGGTAATGGTTTTTATTCATACCGATTAAGCACAGACCTTTTAACCAATGTGGTTTCTCCTAAAACAAGCAGCACCTGACTGCAATCAATTGATTACACTTATAAAACACCAGATTGGTGAAAAGGTGTGGTCTTGTTTTGTTGAAGGGAAATCCTGCATCCACTGCGGCCCTATGTGGAATAGTTTGGAGACCACTGCTTTAAACAGTTATGTTAAGAGTATTATGTAAAAATGTTAGATACAGTATAATGTAGGAGTGGGAACCTCAGGGCACCTCACGATACAATTCGCGATACAAGGCTCACGGTAACGATTATCTGACGATATCACAATGCAGCGATTATCGATATATTGGTCAGAAATTTGATGCATGCTATTCTACGATACAACTGTTGAAACGAAAAAAGATTTCAAAATAGAAAAAAATACTTTTTTTTAAGTCATTTATTAAACAGTGACACTTTTTCTGTGCAACGTTGCTGTAAAATATGAATCTACTACTGCAAATTGTTTATCTTCACATATAGAGGAAACAAACCACAACCACTCATATCTCTTGGAGAGCTAATGATTAATGGCACCCTTAATTTCTTTAAAGTTATAAATCTTCTAAAAAAAAATTAACAGTCCTCCACCTCCACCTTTCCCGCGAAGCTTTTTTTTTTTTTTTTCCAACCCACTTGGAGCTTCCTCTCTTCTTCTCTAGACTTGTACGCACTTTACCTTCACCGCCACTCTTGAGCGCCCCTAGTGGACCGCCAATGAATTGCTAGACAAACACTGAGCAGTTTAACTAATTCAATGGCCAATATGTCAAATAAAAGTATCGATACTTGGCGGGAGCATATCGATAACATATCGGGTTACAAAATATCGCGATATATCGCTGTATCGAGTTATTGTCACACTCTTAGTATAATTATTATGTATGAATGTAATAAACACAAAAAATGTTAGATATTCCATCAGAGTCCTTGCAAGTTTCAAAAAGTTAAATGTAAAGCTTTTTAATTCCTTTTTAAGACCACTTAAAAAGAATTAAATTCCAGAAATATGCAAACTTCACAGCACACCTCACACAAAAAAATCTAACTTAAAATATCTGATTGCAAAGACGAACCTTGGTGCATTGTACAATTCCCTTCTAAATTCACATAGTACTACTTAATTTTACAACCTTCCTTTCCATCGGGTGAGTTAGGGGCGGTTTATACAAGACTAAATTTCGAGAAATTTCAATTTTAATATGCTTCGCTTCTGGATGGAGGATTTCAACCAATTTCAAAATTTCAACACAACAATGATGGGGAGATCGGTGGACTACATCTCGAACTAGGAAGTCAAAAAACGCAGTTTTACGGTAGCGCTGCAACGTGGCCAAAGCAGAGTGTATCGGGGAAACAGATCTTTGTGACATTGCGACGCAACCTGAGACGGCTAGCTCCAACTATACCATCATACAGTACCTATTCTGTTTCAAATCACCATTATGTTGTGAATGTGAGTGTGTTTTCATGTCATAGTACATTCCAATCAGCATTAAATGTACTGTCCAGAAATTTAATACCTATAATGATTTTACAGTAAGAATAAAACAATTTAAAATCTTAATTACATGGATTTTAGTTCAATTACTTTTTGTTTTTACATGATACTGGTCTTATTGTTTTTGGAGGATCATTTTGGCAATACGATTGCATACTGGCACGCATATTCCGATGCTCACCTTGTGCAGGCAGGTGTCCACCACTGAGTTGCACACCTTCTCCAGGTCCTCGCAGACCAGAAGGCGCGAGCGCACAAACTCGCAAAGCTCCTCGTTGGACATGACGTCCCATATCCCGTCGCAGGCCAGCACCACGAACTCGTCAGCGTCGGCCGCCCGCTCCAGCACGCAGACTTCGGGCTCGGGGCTGACGAGCTGCTCGGTGGGACCCTTGCCGTCGACACACTTGTAGTCGTAGTCCCCCAACGCCCGGGAGACCGCCAGTGAGCCGTTGACCCGCTGAATCATGACAGAGCCGCCGGCCTTCTGGATGCGCTCCTTCTCGCGGGGGTTGCAGGGTTTGTGGTCCTGCGTAGAAAAGCCCACCTCGCTGTGGCGGCTCAGCACAGCCCGAGAGTCTCCGCAGTTAATAAAGTAGAGGTGGCTGGGGCTGAGCAGCACGCAGACGGCGGTGGAGCCGCTGCGGTCCAGGCCCTGCCGCAGGTCGGAGAAGCCGCGCATATACTCGTCAATTTTCAGGAAGCCTGCGCGGATGCCGTCCTTCACGCCCTCCACTGAGCCGGGCCCCGACCCGAACTCTGTGCCGCCCGAGAGGATGTGCTCCAGCAGATGACCCGAGCAGTAATTGGCCACCCGGGAACCGGCGTGCCCGTCGTACACGGCGAAGAACGACCAGTCGGACAGTCCGTGCGGGAGGCCCACCACTGCCGTGTGGGCGTCCTCCATCTCCACCCGCCAGCCCTGCATGGAGCTCAGACCGTAACGGAGACCATTGCCATCGCCGTGGGCGCTGTGCTTCTCCGTCTTCGGCTTGTCCAGGAATGCACCCATCGCTGCCTACAGCTTGAAAAAAAAAAAAAAAAAAAAAATTTAAAAATAAAAAACTTTACATCCTTAATAGACAGTCATTTTCAGCCAATGACGAGTTTTCTAGTGTAGTTAGCTGTTTTCTGAAACATCAGATGGGGCGTACTCAATTATGACGTGCACTGTAAATATTTTAAAAAATACAAAAACAAAAAGAATATTCATCCCGATCGCATATTTTTGTACCAGATCCCGAGTCACCATATTTTGAAAATCTGCCGACACAGTCCCGATCCGATACCGAAAAAAAAAAAAAAATCTTAAACATGTTACTGTCCCACCGTGCCGCCTTCATTATGTGAAGTAATTTTAAACAAGAATAATGTAGAAAAAGAATTGTCCTTATTTAATGCTTCATTGAATGAGTCCACTCAAATCCGCTCACGCTGCTTAGAACAGCCTCTCACTTATACGAAGAGGCTACTTCTATACTTGAACAGATAATTTTTTTGCCTTGTAATTCGGACAATATTTTATACATGTCCACACTACATTTAAGGGGTGTTTATAAACGCCACGCTCCGACAAAGGGCGTCTGTGCAAATAGGAGCAGCCAGGTGTGTGACTTCATCTAATGCAGACATGTCCAAAGTCTGGCCAGGGGGCCAAATGCGGCCCGCGGTCAAATTTCATCCGGCCCCCAGCCTCTGTCATAAAATCAATAACACCTGGCCCGCACTAGGGCTGGGCGATATGGCCTTAAACATGTATCACGATAAATTGAGCAGATTTATCTCGATAACGATAAATGACGATAAAATCGCCCAAGCGGACTGTTATATACAGTATTTTTCGGACTATAAGTCGCGGTTTTTTTCATATTTTGGCTGGGGGTGCGACTTATACTCAGGAGCGACTTATGTGTGGAATTATTAACACATTATGATATAATTTCACATGTTATTTTGGTGTTTTGCAGTGACACTGATGGTTTTGTAAAGTTGTTAGCATGTTCTTATGCTATAGTTATCTGAATAACTCTTTATAGCTATGGCCACTTTCGCGTTCTGCCTTTGGCAGTGTATGTTCAATTGTATTATTGACTTTTTTATCTTGAAATGGATGCATTTAGTTTGTGGCGCTTTCATGCCCACGTGAGGGCGCACTCGCACTTGTTTACGTGGAGAAGAGTGCTCACACGCCAGAAGAAGACGGACAGCTACGTAGCTCTGAGTGAGTGGGCGAGTTACAGCGAGAGAGAATAGACGGCTGCGAGCCTACTTTCATTGTTTATGCTTTAAAATCATCTCTACAGAGGCAACGCCTGCGTGTATCATCTTTTCTGTTGTTGTTGTGTGTTTTCCACCCGCGATCGGACACTTAGAGCCAGTTGTGTGGTTGTTTGAACGATGTGCTAATGATAGCGAACGCATGCTAACCTGTTACTTATTACTAATAGTACCTAATTATCATTTATTTACGTTGATCCGAACCTGTTTTCTATCGAGGACCAAATTGATTCAGCAAATTATACGGACGTCCAGTATTGTCTTTTGGGAGTTCGCTGTACAGCCAGGACCGAGCTGTAGCGTAGGACAGTATATTCACATTTCGTTGTTCATGCACTGTACACTGTATATTTATTTAGCATGTTGTTCTCTATTGTATTTTTATATTAAATTGCCTTTCAAGATGACATGTCTGTTCTATGTGTTGGATTTTATCAAGTAAATTTCCCCCCAAAATTCGACTTATACTCCGGTGCGACTTGTACATGTTTTTTTTCTCTTCGTTGGGCATTTTATGGCTGGATCGACTTATACTCAGGAGCGACTTGTAGTCCGAAAAATACGGTAATTTGAAAATCTGAATCAACGCATGAAATACAGATTAACTATATCTTGTTGATTTATTTACCAGCATTCAATTTCATATACTGTATTTCATAATTGTACATGCAGTCTAAACATTAAGTTTATAAAAATGTATTGTAAGCAATAAGAATTCAAGTATGAACATTTATAACAGCGTGTATGACTTGAACAATGTACATTGTCAAAATCAATATGACTGTGCAAACATGTAATTGTAACACAAATGACTTGCAGCTTGAATAGTACACTTCAAAAAGACAACTTATTGTTAATGGCTGATGTGATATAATTATTAAATACAAGTGTTTACTTTATGGTTTAAGGTCCCCCCCCCCCCTCCCCAGTGCAATTTTTAATAAATGCACGCACAATAAAAATAGCTGGGGCCATTTCTCGGTCATTATAAGTTTCGCCGTTGGATTGTACTTTATGCGGAATTCTTTACCATCACAAAAGCTATTAGAGGAATCACACACAGACAGATACAAAATAACGCCACATAGTAATTGCTAGATGCAGTCCGTGCCCAATCCACTCATTAAGTTCAGCCGTTTTGACAAGGTTAGAGCCTCACATCCGACTCCATAACGTTCATTTGTAGCGTTAGCCGCTAGCTAGCGTTAGCCTGGCTATCAGTAGAAAGCACTGAAAGCACCATCTCCGGAAATCGTGAGAACAAAGGAGGACATCGGGTGAAAGCCCGTCTGGATGCCACCAAGAGTCTACTAAATGTCGGTTTAAAGTTTGGTGAACCTCCCTTAAGCCACACTCCATCACGTTTTGCTTGTAGCGTTAGCTGCTAGCGTTAGCTTACCGGGCTTTTGTTTGATTGGCTTCCTGATGATCACGTGACTCCCTACGTAAGCACATTCACTGCTTTCTTAAAGGGGAATGAACATAGACGAACAACACAGAATCAAAGCGGGATGAAAAGACTATATTTTCTTGTTTTATTAATTTACCGAATTTACCGACATGGTCAAAATTACGTCGGTCATCGTTAAGAATTTCGGTGACGGTAAATTTTCGGTTTACCGCCCTGCTCTAGCCCGCACACAGACTTAATAAACTGGTCAGCAGTACTGCTACCAGCATATGAATTAGCTTACACAGTAAATGCTGCTGCTCATGTACCCACTAAAAGGCAGCAGCACTGTAAGCAACATTACACCGTGTGACCCTTTCCTCCCAATTTTCTAAAATGGTGACAATCAACAAAAAAAAGAAAGTTGACTGCAACGGCCAATGCTTCAAGGATAGATAGAAATTGGACTATTTCGTCACTAAAATATGCAACAACTGTGTCTGCCTCATTTGCAAAGAGTCAGTCGCTGTTTTTAAAGAGTTCAATGTTAGGCGATATAACCAAACAAGACACACTGACATGTATGACAAGATTACAGGGAAGATACGTAGCGAGAAATTGAACTAACTTGAAGCTAGTTTAATTTCACAGTAGCAGTATTTCGCAAGATCCCGAGAGTCGAAAGTAAGCCTGAACGATATATCGTTTAAACATCGCCATCGCGATGTGCGTGTGCGCAATAGTCCCATCGCAAGCACGTGCGGTAGTTTTTCTTTTCCACATACGCCTCACTTTCTGGTCTGCGCACAGCCTCCTACCCTCCCTCTCCCAGCCTTTTGATCCTCTCAGTCACTGCGGCACAACAATGGCTCTGATCTGGCCAAAGAAGCAGACTTCACACGGGCATCTGTCAATCATCGTTTAACTTGTTAAACAGTTGCAAGGAAGCCGCTCTGGAATGAATGTGTGTACTGTGGGGACGTTGGAGACATTTAAATGCCAGAAGTGATCATGAGGAGTTTGAAATTTCTACATGTCACTTCAACGGTCACAGCTAAAGTAGATAAACAGAAGCATTTAATAAAGCCAAGCATTTATCTGCTACAGTACTTTATTCTTGTTCAAAAATGATTTGGTTGGACAGTTATGTTTAAAACTTATCATAATTATGAAATTTGAAGTGCTTAAAAAACATTTATATACATTTTTTAAATCACTTTGGGGGGGGAGTTGGGGGGGGCATGTCTTATACATGGTGACCCAAAAAAAAGTTTACACTGCCATAATACAACTTAAATGCCATGTTTATTCAGCTTAGAATTAGAATTGAATCACAAATTATACATTATTGTAAAGAACATGTACAGTACACTCTATTTTTCAATGTGTCCTCCCTTAAGTGTCACAACAGCCTCCAGGCGCCTGCGGAACGCTTCTTTATGTAGGATGCTGTCATCTTTTCCCAAGATCTAACAATGGACCTCTCCAAGGCTGCCACAGAAGTTTGTGGCTTCTTACAGGCACTGTCCTCCACAGTTGCCCATATGCTATAATCCAGGGGATTGAGATCTGGACTCTGGGGTGGCCACATATCACCTTGTCAATCAACTTTTTGGTCCGCACAGATCGGCACTTCCAGACCCAGGTTTTCGTGAGGCTGTTCCAATATCTTTCAGCTTCTTTTTAACTTTGTAGACTGCACATCTGGATATTCTCAGATTTGCTGCAATCTCAGTAGGTGTCAGACCGGCACGCAGCAATTCAGGTACAGCTAAAGTTTTCTTCATTTTCAGCAGAAGCACAGGAATTGTAGAGACAAGAGATTACCAACTGCATTGAGTGACCTCAATGAATCACTTAAGCATGACAACCTATTTAGATATGTTTCAATGGCTTTTAAACAAGCAGTCAACTGAGTGTAAACTTTTTTTGGGGTCAACCTGTATGTATCTCTTTCCAATGCTAAATCTGAATAAATACATTGGGCAAAAAACCACACACAAAAAAAAAAAAAAAATTTAAATGGGGGGGTGGGCTACTTCGCGGTTTTTCACTTATCGCGGCGGGTTCTGGTCCCCATTAACCGCGAAAAACAAGGGATGACTGTACACTGTGGTGATCTAAAGTCTTTCCAAACAGCTATTTAAGTCATCTTGTGAAAATATCTTGAAAAAAAATATATATTAATTTTTTTTAATATCGCAATATATTATCGCAATATATCGCAAACCCAAAAAAAAAATCGCAGCAATAGTTTTTCCCAATATCGTTCAGGCCAAGTCGAACAAAGGCTAGTTGCGAGATTGTTGAAATTAATAATTAAAAAAATAATAATAACGTAAATGTCACACACAGAATGGCTTGCTAAAATGTGCTTAAATATATTGTTCTACATAAAGGACATCAGCCAAGGTCGGCCCCCACATTTTTACCAAACTAAATCTGGCCCCCTTTGCAAAAAGTTTGGACACCCCCGATCTAATGCACGGGTCACCTCTGAACCGGAAGCTTACAATTTTTCGGCGTTGTTCAGTGTCTTCTCCGGACATATTCAAGCGTAAAATTTACAAGCTCTTTCAGTTGTAAAGAGAGGAGCAGGAAAGCCGAGTCTGTACCATTCGCCTCCATTGTTTACAATGCCGTAATGCGTAATGGCGCGCTCTACGACGTCACTTCCTTTGTATCAGATTATTATACGGATAGCCTGGCTATACTTGGTACTCTAGGTGCCATTCAAAAAATGATGTGCTCCTCTCGCCCGTGTAATAAAATCTCCGGACAATATTAGTGTAGCTGACATGCCATATAGTCTAACTAATTAACTAATCTGGGCGGCCATGGCGCAGTTGGTAGCTGGAGTTGTCCTTGGACCGAAGGGTCAGTGGTTCGATTCCCGGCTACGACTGCCCACTGTCCAAGTGCCCTTGGGCAAGGCACTGAACCCTGATTTGCCTCCAATGGGTTGATAGCGCCTTGCATGGCAGCAGCCTCATTGGTGTGTGATTGTGTGTGTGAACGGGTAAATGTGTGCTAATGTAAAGCGCTTTGGGCATGGTAACCATGCAGATAAATGCGCTCTACAAGTACTGACCATTTACCATTACAAGTTTAAGGCGATTATCCGTCCTAGGGTAGACGTTTTAAAGTGTGTTTAAAGCCTGAATTATGCTCCTGCGTTGCGGTGATGGGGAAGTGACTACGGCGTCAATGAGCATTCGATAGTTCTGCGGTGAGGGAACGCGTTGCTCTGTAATTTACCGCCGAGCCACTAGAGGGGTGTGGCGTTATGTTTGTACGGGTTTGGGGCATACTTGTTGACTTCCGCTAGTCTAGCTTAACGGAGAAAAAAATAATGCAAGATGGAATGCTTGAATGTAAATCTTCAGCTCATCAACATTGTATGAATGTTGATCACACAAATGTTGAGGCACAGGCGACGCAGAAGACTGTTTCGAGGTGGTCTGGCCGACTTTTGACACAGAGAGTTCTAGACTCCGGTGGAGACCAGCTAGCTGTGGCGGCTAGCTTCAAACTGGCGTCGAGCACTGCGTCCGAAGTCTGCAAAGCCCTCCATCCCGATTTGATTGCAGTGTCCTACAACCAGCCAGTGGGAAGCCATAGCAGATTTATGGCGGCTATGGAACTTCCCAAAATGCGTTTGAAGCCTTGATGTTAACGTTATCATAAAAGCACCGAGGCACTCTCAATCACTGATGATGTATTGAGTGTGAAATGTCTGTTGTGGAAAATTAAACATCAAAACAACTTTTTTGACACCAAACTTGTGCTTTATTCTTCATATACTTGAAGTGTGACACGTAAATAAGTCAGACTCACAGCAAACATATGTACACAATAAATGATGAAGTGCAGCAACAAAAAATACGGCATAAAGTGATAAAAAGCTGGCCGTTTCTGGCCGACTGGGTCACCGCTTCAAGTGGCCATTCGATTCCCAACACGCACATTCTTGTGTGGTCCTTCCATTCTTTTATTCAATCGCTGGCTGACCTCCAGCCCCGTATTTTCAGCAATCTACTCCCAAGAATTGCTTGCCATTTGGAAATCTTCACAATGTCTTAACGAACCATTGTAGAAGTTGTCATGCTTGCTCTTTGTTGATACTCTCGTCGGCTTGGTCCGTTTTTGCGCGTATCAAAATCATGTTTGATAATGGCGGTGATTTCGCGCTGAACCGGAAACAACAATCTGAGCGGACCAATCATAGTCCATTTCCGCCACGTCATATGTGTCGACGTGACGCTAGGGTTTGAAAATTCAATAGGACTATGTCAGGCTACTGCGCAGGGTCATTAATCGGGTCTTCCTTGACGGCGCAGGTCTGACGCGGAAGCATAACTCGGCCTCAACAAGCTAAACGATGATTAACACATCCGTGCCTTCGATGGTAGAGCCTGCTCTCAGACATAGTGATGGTAAAATACAGCGTCTACAACAGTAACAAAACTTTCCATGATGGCAAAACAGGAGTGGAAACAAACGCACACATCCCAATCCACTGACACAGTGCAAAAAAAAAATTTTATCGGGCCTATTAATAATGTTATCGGATTTATTCATAATTCCTATTATTGGATCGGCAATTATCAGACTGATAATTATCGTGCACCTCTAGTAAAGACACTGAGTTTTCATTGTCAGCAGCATCGATTCCACCATGAATGTCGAGCTTGAGCTGTAACGATGATGTGCCATATTTCACCTTACCTTGTTAAAAAAAGTTTTAAACACTTTACTGTCACACGTGCCGCCTTCATAATATGAATTATTTTAAAACAAGAATAACGTAGAAAAATGCTTGTCTTTTTTTCTTGTGTAAGCCTCTCACTTACACAATGACTTGCCACAGCACACTCCCGCTAGTGTTTAACAAGCTAAACGATGATTGACACAAGTGCGCCTTTGATGGTAGAGCTACCAAGCTTCTCTGGCAAGATAAAAGCTACCCCCGTCAATCATCGTTAACTTTAAATAGATAACTCTAGGAAACCGAGAAAAGCAGCAGGAGGGAGAGAGAGAGAGGCTTCACGAGCATTAAGCAGAAAAAATGTATATTTTGTTTATTAAAAACCTGAATCTTTTATTCCGATTCCGATCTTCTGAAAGATGGCGTGATCGGCCCGATTTCCAATCACGTGATAGGATCGAGACATCCCTTTTAAGTAATAAAATAATGAAAAAAAAACAATTCAGGGTGTACGTCACCTAGTGCCCATAGTCAGCTGGAATAGACTCCATCACCCTCGTGAGGATGAGTGGTACATAAGATGAATGAATTATGAAAAACTTTACATAGTAAACACATAAGAGAAAATTCAATTCAATTCAGTTCAATTCAATTCAATTCAATTCCTTTATTGTCATTGCAATTCACTATTGACAGAGTCCAAAAAAAGAGCATACAGCCAATTTTCAAAGTCTCCAAACAATTAAACGACACTTAATTTGTTAATTGATTACTTGTCAGTATAATCAGTCAGTGAGTTTACTCAGAAAGGCCTCTCCAGTCCAGTCATAAAACCCGGACGTGTTAAACAGTTTAGTGCTTGAAACATTCCCTGAGTAGCCGCTCCAATGAGCCCTCTGTAAATCATCTGCTTGTATTTTTTGGTGCGCGTCAGCACTTTGGATGGCCTAAACGCTTGCTAAGTGATGGAGCACTTTTAATGACTTCACGCCAGAGTTCCTGACAATACAGACCAAGATCGCAGCGGAGAAGGAAGAGGAGCAGGATTACAGCGCTGTCTGTAAAGCCTCTTCCAGTACACACGGCGCTACACTATTAATGCTATTAGCCTGGTCGGCCGGGAAACAAACAGTCACGCCGGAGCCTCACTGGGTCAAAGTTCTACCTGACAAGTTGGCTCCATACATTAGTGCTGGCAAAATGGAAAAAAATCTGATATCACGATACCCTACGATTTAGTATATATTTAATGATTTGATTAAATAAAAAGATTAGGGCTGTCAAAATTATCGCGTTTACGCGCGGTAATTAATTTTTTAAATTAATCACGTTAAAATATTTGACGCAATTAACGCACATGTCCCGCTCAGAAAGTATTCTGCCTTTTGGTAAGTTTTACAGCAAGACATTTTGTGCTGTCCAACAGCGAACTCTTGTGGTTGCTTTGCGACATGGTTTATTGTTTTCTTTCCAGTTCATTATGTCTGCACGACGTCTTGGGCTGATAATGTTGTGCTTATATGATCCTTCGACAAGATTTGTCCGTAAGTATGGTTGTTGTAAAGAATGTACATATTATGTTAGTAAGCGAAATGTTCTATTTTTTGTATAAGACGCTTTTTGTTTATGTTTAGTGAACCTGTATAGCGTGCTAAGCTAACGTTGTTGCTAATGCAATGCGACGGTCTAAAGAGGACAATGGTTTGAGGCCATTTTATTAATAAATCAGATGAAAAAGGAATAAGTCTGATTATTAAGGCGTCGTTCACTAGCTGTCTAGCTTTGGAAAAAGTAGACGCTTCGGAGTGAGGACAGCATAGACAGATTTAAATGACAGTAGAGTGAAATGCCCACTACAGTCCTTTTGTACCGTATGTTGAATGTATATATCCATCTTGTGTCTTATCTTTCCATTCCAACGTTTTATAGAATATATATATATAATTTACAGAAAAATATGGCATATTTTATAGATGGTTTGAATTGCGATTAATTGCGATTATTCATTCATTCATTTTCCATGCCGCTTATTCCTCACGAGGGTCGCGGAGGTGCTGGAGCCTATCCCAGCTAACTTCGGGCAGTAGGCGATTAATTAATTTTTAAGCTGTAATTAACTCGATTAAAAATTTAAATCATTTGACAGCCCTAAAAAAGATATTAAAGTGCCTGTGACACGAAAAAAGCATGTTTATTTCATAATACACGCGGTATTTTATGCCCCTGAATGATATGGGCCGCTTGGATGTGTGTGGAAGCGATCGCTATTTTTATTTAGTTTTTTGAATCCCGCGCCATGAAAATGAGTGACTTCCGGCTTCGGTTTTGCATTGAGGAGGAGGGCGCTGTGACGTGTACGGTAGAAGACGTCCTCTTCACGCTACAGTGTACTGTTGTGTATGAGGACGAAGGATTCAGCTGATTTTGCGGATTAATACGTTTATTTTTCTCATCACGCCAGCCAAACGGCTGCAGAAAAATCATTCTGTATGAGGGAGAGGCGTATGCGCCTTTTTGGAGTTTCAAAAGGTTCCCATTCACCGTGGATATTTACTGTAGGACCATTGGACTTACGAGGAAGTGAGTAAACATCTTGTTTTGTATTATGTCAAATACGAATACAGCGATTACAAAGCAAACACTACAAACTTCCTTTAAATGAAGGACTACTTACGTTTGATCATTGATAGGCATGTAAAAAGCTCTCCTAATGCTCATTAGCAGCAGCACATTAGCTGCACAACAACTCCAGCCACCCTCCTCCGGGGAACGAACTGTAAATTGCTCTCCGCCGGGCGGTTTGCTGATCCGCGAAGACAATCGACAACCGGGTCGTCATGTCAAATAATCCAGGATAGTTATGTGTGATTTTCCGCTTCGAAGACTTTGAAACATCACTCGGTTCGGGTTAGCATGTCGGCTAGCTGTCACGCCTTCTGGTTTGTTTACATTCTCCGAAGCCGGGGAAGGGAAATGACATATGTCCGATTTAGGTGTCATAAAATATCGTTCGGGAGGTGCGACAGTAAAGGTGAAGTCGACAGTTTTGACCATTATGGAGTAATTTTGCCATGTCGTCCTGAATGAATGCATTTTCATTATTTCCTATTCCATTCAGCACAAGACTGTTATTTGTCATGACCATGCCATTTATTTAGCAATTGGGGAAAATATTTGGATAAAAAGAATATCCTGTAAAAATATTGAAGTAAAGAGACAGAAACAATTACATTTTGCCGCTCTCTTCGTCGCGTTTTCCTCGTTGTGAATAGTTCCCCCTCGACGGGCTGACTGGTCCTTCTCAAGCCATTTATATAGCTATTGGGGAAAAATACTTGGATAAAAAGAATATCCTGTAAAAATATTAGAGTAGAGAGACTGAAACAATGACATTTTGCGGCTCTCTTCGTCGCGTTTTCCTCGTTCTGAATAATTCCCCCTCAATGGGCTGAATAGTAAAACCGATGAGCCCAGTCTACCGCTGACGTCATCCACCTGTTGGGGACGCTAAAGCCCTATAATGGTAGGCGTGGCTAACCGGCAGATTAAAAGACTAATTTCTCGTCATCTGTGCTTTGTTAAATTGTTGTATATAGTCGAATCGCCTCAAAATATGATTCTAATTCACATAATAATGCCATTTAAGACTTTTTTTCTCGTGTCATATGCTCTTTAAAAAGAGCAAATAATTACATGTTTTTCTTGTTGTACAATGTTGGAGTGGCTCTGATTTTGGCACCATGTGTGTGTGGTGTGGGGATTTCTCGCACCACTGGTATACTTGCATAGGGACATCTAGTAGCTGTTCCGCTGCTTTGATTTAAAAAAGGGCTCGCGTGCAGCTGGTTGTGATTGGGCGCGCTGGTGTGGGGTGTCTTAATTCAAGTATATTGTTCAAAACATCATTTGAAAGCATTTTTTAGACACCTGTCACGCATTGAATTACATTGCAAAATGGTACAGAAAACAATTTTGTTGGTCTAACTAAATAATTCACTAAATTAGTTCTAAAATTAGATAATCATTAATACTGCAGCACTTGCAAAGATTGGCAGCGGAATGTTGCGTCAGTAAATCAGCAGAGGAGTCAAACTCACTTTTCTCCACCAATGGGAGCGTCGCCGTATCGAACGCACCAATAAGAGTGCCGAGTTGCCGTATTGAACGCACCAATAAGAGCGCCGCGTTGCCGTATTGAACTCACCAATAAGAGCGCCGCGTTGCCGTATTGAACGTAGGCCTGTCGCGATAATAAATTTTAGCGTGCGATAATTATTCTCATAAATTATAGTGATATGCGATATTATTGCGCTCACCCCCCCAATTTTTTAAAAACCAATTTACAATAACACAGTGAGAATACTGTATATATTAATAGATCAAGTACACCCATTTAAACGCGATAAATATTTACTCTTGAATTCAAAAATACTTTTTAAGAAATCACAACTAAAAACAATAGACCATGCCTCTTAAGTAAACAACAATATTGATACCACACAGAAATACAGAATAAATAAAATGTGTTGAAAAAAAAAATGCACTTAATAACTTAAGCATTTAGGCAAATGAAAACTTTTCCCCTCATAGCTTCTGCAATGGTGTTCCATAGGGATGCAACGATACAGTTAAGTCACGGTTCGGCACGATTTTTGATACGGGGGACACAATTTTCGATCCGATTCAATACATTTAATGTGCTGTAAAAAAATAACAATTATATTTTTTGTTTCGTTGTTTTTTGTTGTTTTTTTTGCTAACGAGCAAAAATTAAATTGCCATCATATAAACATGTATTTTAGTGCATAATATTTATGTGCTTACTTCTTACTGATCTGAAGAAATTTTGTATAAAAGTGCTGAGAACAAGTTTTACTGTTTGTAAAGTGGCACACTGTTGATTGCTACAGCTCTCTTAGCAGCTAGGTTTACTACATGAGCAAGACATCCTATTTGTGGTCCGGATCCATCTGTGTCACGTACTGAATTAACAATATTTGCAACATTATCTATAGTCACTGGTATGGATTAACTTGGCCTTCTTAACTTCCATTCAGTCATGACAGTTTAGAATTCATCGATGTAGTATATGGACTACGTGTCCCATAATCACTCTGGGCTCACGTAGCCAATGGCATGGGATGTAGCACATCTAGTTTGCCATTTCATGATATCTAGTGTGTGCATGCATTAAAAAAGTTAGCAAGCGCTGCTGAAGTCACGTCTGCTCATTACTACACAACACCAGCATATGACAATCGACTTTCATAAACAGGACGAGTTTGAAGCACAGCGCTCTTAATTTCATTCAGCTGTTCGTTGTCAAAGCGAGGTTGTTCGTAGCAGCCAAGTCGGTAACAATTTTTTGGCGGACTTTGTTGTAAATATCCGGCGTTGTGCCGAAAAATAGCCGCCCCGCGTGAAATGTCACTCCTGATGGGAGCGCCCACATGTCAACAACACCGGCGCGCCGTAGATGGTCCACAGTCACTCCGGAGCACTGACGCGGCCGGTATACGTTGAACAATAGGATATAATGGGAACGACTGGCCCCGGCGCTAGTTTTTGCCGGACCTGGAACGAAGATGCATTTTGCGCAGTTGGTAACGAGGAATCCGAACTTTTAACAGCACGTCTGCCGCACGCGCGCACGCACGTGCACGCAAGGCAATAAATCGCAGCGGAAAAATTACCGCCTTCATTTTTATTTATCGCGCGATAAATGGAATTATTGCATATTGCGACAGGCTTAATTGAATGCACCAGTAAGAGTACCGCGTTGCCGTATTGAACGCACCAATATGAACGCCGTGTTGCCTTATTCAACGCACCAATATGAGGGTCGTGTTGCCGTATTCAACGCACCAATAGGAGGTAAAACGTTTTGTAATTTCACTCAATTCAATTTAATTTTGGTCACTCAAGTGGCCGGCATATCAATCTACACCTCACTTCAACACAGGCTGACAGGTTGTTATAATTTTGTCCACAAATGAACAACGAAGTGATAAGAACAATCATACAATCTCATCTACGTCTCATCTACGTCGTGCTGAATCTATTTTTGGAGATTCCGTGAGTTCCTCTGCTTTAATTTTGCAGTTTTAACTTTATCAACACACTGCTTACTTCAACCGCAACTAATGAGGTTTTTTCTAAAACGGAAGTTCGGAAGAGACATTTTCCAAGATGGCACCGCCCATGTTTCGCTCAGGAAACTTGTCTAGATACGTTTTTGTGGGTGTCGAATGAGCCATTGGAAATTAATTTTTGTCAAAATTTTGCAGAATTGTACATTTTGCTTTTGGCAATGAATGGGGCTTTTTTTGTAAAAACAAAATACCGTATTGGCCCGAAGACTGTGTTTTTTTGCATTGAAAGACTGAAAAAGTGGGGGTCGTCTAATATTCGCGGTCTAGACATTATACCCATTCACGACGCTAGATGTCGCCAGATATCATTGAAGCGATGTTCTGTCATGACAGATCTCAGCTCCTCTTAAGTTTAACCAGTTTGCATTACTTTATTGCAATGTTTTTCCTTAGTCAAATTTGTTTCAAGACTACAGTTACAGTTAGGCTTCAATTTGATGGTTAATGCAGTTATTGCAATTTTGTTGTTTTATCACAATAGATTGGTTTATTTACATTTCAAAAACCAGAAGCCATTCATTTACGAATGTGATTGCACTTTAGTTTACATATTTAAATGTTCAGATATTAAGATTTGTATGAGGTAAAATAACATGCTTTTTCTCTCAAATATATTGTTATAATCATTTGTTTCAGATATACTGTAATTATTTTCTGCATAAAAATTTGGTGTTTAAAAAGTCTTTTTTCAAACTTGAGTCTTGAAAAAGAGGGGGTCGTCTTATAATCAGGGCCGTCTTATATTCGGGCCAATACAGTATGTTTTGCAGCAAGTGTGAAAGACAAAAACATGCAACATGAACGAGCCATTGGAAATGAAATTTTGTCAAAATTTGGCAGAGTTTGAGCGAGAAAAAAAAAATGGGCTGAAAACTTGAAATATTTTGGCTTTTGGAAATGAATGGGGCTTTCTTTGTCCAAAAAAAAAAAAAAAAAAAAAAAAAAAAAAAAAAAAAAAACACTGTGAACACTTTCCGGTTTTGCAAAACATCCAAACAATTATTAAAACTGCCGATAATGACAATACGAGGGGCTCATGACGATACATTATTTACTATCGTTTTGGCACTATCTGTCATCATATTGCCCAGCAGTAGCGGGCATGTGCCCAAAAAAGGCCACTGCTCCACTCCAGGGATGACTACAACTGTTTTCAACGGAATGTGTGCATGTGTAGCCACACTATTAATACGCCGCTTTGAATTTCACAACCAGGGCGACGCCATTGTGAAAAACGAAACCCCACGCGGCGACGTAGAGGAGAACGCAAGCGCAGAAATGCGGTGCGTTCGCGCCGGCAGTGATTCCGGCTAAAAATAAAACAAACACGCCGCCGTCGCTTAGCGACCGCCCACCCTTGCAGTGCAAACATCCAGGCTTAGCTTCATTCAGCGACACCCCCCTCCCGCGCCGACTAGCGTGTCTCACATGAGAAGGAAGGAAGGCACATTGCATCATCCTGCCTTTAAAAGCAGAGAGAAGACACCCAGAAGGCTGCCAAAATAAACACGCCGTGCGCCCGCTACGCTCTTTAACACCGCAAAGCCCCTCAAAAACATCTCGTCACCTGCGCTCTGACCGCGGGTCAGCCCCGAAACCCGCCCCCGCACGTCTGCCAAAAAAGCAGTGACTATCAAGAGGGAAGCGAGGAGGATTACGTAACACTGCGGCGAGTGGAGACATGGTTAACACGCTAGCTCCTGGCCGCTAATACTATGTATAAAGGATTCTGATGCTTTTTGATAAATACCTGTAAGAATTGCTGTATCCACTGATTAAGTAGCTGCTGTCTGAAGACAACAAGATATTCTCAGTAAAAGTAAAAAAAAAAATCTGGTCAGAACAGACACTTCAAAATAGATGTTTTAAGGGCCAAGCTGAAAGCTGAGTATTCGATTAGAATACAATATTCGAATTAAATTTTGTAGCGTTGAGTATTCGCTTACTAAAAGTGGCGTTGTATTGGTTTATTTTGAAAGTGTTTGCATTTAGTTTTATTGATTAAGGTGGATACATTGCCTCATATTACATGGCTGAATCCAACTGCTTCCTGTTAAGACCAACGTAAGCTAAGTTTTTGTTTGAGCTAATGTTTTTTTAACGCATTCGTAAATAAGTTTATAAATATAGTTGCCGTTTTTGTGGGAATATGTGTCTGAACCATTTCTTAAGAACATTGTAAAAAAACGTTAGAACTTTATAGCATTTAAGCTAGCGGACATTTGCTATGCAAGTTAGCCAATTTTTCTTTTGTTGTACATAGATCCTCAATAATTAATTTTCTATACCGTTTGAGGCTCAGCTCAGGTATTTTGATTTTTCATGTTTCTTATCCGATTACTTGATTATTCAAACTAGTTCATCGATTAATCGACTACTTAAATAATCTATAGCTGCAGCCCTAATTTAATCCATCATATGCAGCAGCAAACTGACTATCTTAACAACTCAATATTCCTAGTTTGCTCGCAGTATATTACACTACAAGTGAGGTAAACTGTAAAGCTAAAAACACACAAATTACACACATTTTGCACTGAAATACATTAACTCATTTCTTCCCAAAAACATATAAATACATTCTATTTTTAATTGTTTCATTGTCTTGTCCCAAAGACGTATTTATACGTCTTTTACAATTTTTTTCACAAGAGACATCGCTGGGTTCTGATTCAACATAGCTCCAAAGCACAACGCTGAAAATCCATTTTAAAGCAATAAAACTGGCCACTGGAGGGCAGTAGCGCATTTGGTAAGACCCGCAACCCGATATAACGGAACAAACGGCCGGACCACACGGCCAGGGCGCCGCCGAAAGACGACCGAATGGGCGTCCACGATGCCAGGCGGCGGACAACTGAGCAGAACGACCGGGACCACTAGCGCAGCGAACGATGCCATTGAGTCCATGCTGCTCGCCGAGCAGAGACAGGCGGCGATGAGGGAAAAGTTTACCCCGACTGTGTTATGTGTAAATAAATTGTTACTTTGCTATCAAAAGCTCTATTTGTCTTGTTGTTTTTGTTTTTTTGTAAAAAGAAAACATTATTTCAAATGTTTGGGATGTAACTAAAGCAAAAAATAGCTGTGTTAAAGTCAAAGTTATGTTTGAAATGTATGCTTTCACAAAAACCTCAATTTCTCTTTTTTCAGCAGAAATTGGAAAATTGCTCAAACTAAGCTATTTTCTAATGCTGATTTCTAAAGAATGGAAAAAGATATGAACTAACTTTTTTTTCCTGCTGAAAGAAGAGACTCTAATCTTTCTTTTGGTGGGTTCCATGTTTATATAGCAATTGAACAGAATTTTCTGCGGGCCTTGCAAAATCAGTCAAAATCCATTAAAACAGCCGGGAGTGAAGGGGGCTGCACCGGTGAAAATGGCTGCGAGTGAATGAGTAAAGAGGGCATTTGAAAAACTAGCTTAATGTTAACACACAATGGAATACGCCATTCACTCACAAAAATTGGCGCACACAAATGCCTCGGTAACACTCACAAACAACTGTAAAACACGAGGGGATGCTTTTTGGACCCCTTCTTGTTCCTTTACTCCACTGCATCTTTACGGACTGTAACTTCGTCTGCTAATTCCCATTAGCGGTCCTGGGGCTTCCTGTCTATCCGTCCTGGGAGTGGATCTCTCCTGACTGTGGTACTCCCCAAGGTTTCTCATTTTCTCCCGAAGACTCTGGAGTTTTTGGAGTTTTTCCTTGCCGACATGAAGGGTCTAAGGATGGGGGATACTCAGGACTTGAATTTATTTATTCATCTTTGTTGCTTCATTTGCTGTTTCTGATTGTGCATCATACTGCCTCTGCAAAGCCCTTTGAGACAACGTTGTTGTGATCCAGGGCTATACAAATAAAATTGAATTGAATTGAATTGAATTTTTGTACACTACAAAAAAGTTATATCAAATTAGGCTGCCAAAAATAGGTTACAGTGGTACCTCGACATACGACCGCTTCGACATACGATCGCTTCGACATACGATGTAAAATTTGACTCGCCATTTGTTTCTACTTCCGACGACATGCTCGTTTTCCCGCAAGACGGCGGATTTTCTTGTGAGAGAGAAATCAACATGGGCTCCAAGAATGTTAGTGCAGGTGGTGAAAAAAGGATAAACGTGAGGCTTGCCATTGAAATGAAGATGGAAATGATAGAAAAATATAAGCGTGGTGTGCGCATCCGTGAACTGGCTCGACAATACGGCCGTAGAATGTCTACGATCTCGACAGTCCTCATCCGACCTCCGTTTGCCCGTCTTTATAAGGTGACAATTATTATTGTGGTAACGTCACCAAAAAAAAAAAAAAAAAAAAACGCCAGCTTCGTCAGGTCTTTACTCATCTATTTCCGAACATGTGCAATACAACATGCCTTCTGTCCGCCGCAGCTGAACATGAAAAGTAAAAAGTCCTCTCTCACTCTGTCAAGTCAGCCACGCTCAGGTACACCATGCAAAACACATCCGCCACATTAGAACCCGATTCGTTACATCATTGCAGGTATTGTTATTATTATTATTACTATTATTATTAGAGGTGGGAATCGTGGGGCACCTAATGATTCGATTATGATTCAGAGGCTACGGTACGACACCCCCTTCCCCCCCGCTTTTAACGTTTTGTACATTAGTTCCAAAATTATTCAAAAATCCTCTCAGACTAAACCAAACTACTATTTCACTATCAAGTTAACAGTTGAAAACAGTAAATAAAATACTCAATTCCCCATTCTGTATCAGCAGCTTTAAACTACATTTAATTAATTTAATGTTGTGAATCAACCGTTAACATTGTTAAAATTGCTCCAGTTATTCCATAATTTCCCTTCTGTCTACTTTCGACAAATGAAAGTTTTAAAACTGTTTTAAAGATGAAGATTTTGCCTATTTAGGAGCATTTTAGATAAAACGTTAATTAGGTTCGCTACAACAGCCTTCCAGAAAAGTCTACTGCTTTAAGATGGCGGCTGTTTACCAACTCCGGCAAGTCTGTCATTTTGCATCTAGTCCTCTATACATGTTCTAACGCCGCCGCCGTTGTCTGTCATTTCGCATCTAGTTCTATATATATATGTCATCTCTACCGTAGCATTATGTGGCCGTATGTTTGTAGCAACTAGCAAGTGGGCGTTGTTTGTAGCGGCTGTCGGCCACAGTCAGGTATTATTGTTTTTTTATCAAGCGGCATGAGTTGAACATGATATTTACTCTCAGTCCGTTCCTGATTGCGTCCTGAAGACCGCACTCACTGTGTTTTACTTCCTCTTTACCTGGTATAATTAAATAATTGGAATTTGGATGTTTGACAATCTTTTCTCGAATCTTCCACGGCCGAATCGCGAATAATCTAAGAATCGGAAATTTCGCACGCCTCTAATACTGACAACAATATATATTGTTGTTCGCGAGAGTAATCAGGCATTCAGTGTTGCTAATGTTAATATAATATTTACTTCATAGCCAGATAAAATGTCTACTCGAGTTTCATGTTTCATTCTTTAAAACGACCACTTAAAAAAATAAAGAAATAAAGAAGTACACAAAAAATTGTAAAACTGTGACATTGGCCGTTATTAAGGTCAACATGAACTGTTGCCATTGACGGTGATAGACGTCCAACCTATTCAAGTCAATGGCAATAAAGCATAATTCGCAAACGTACTGTAAGAATAATACTTTCAACTATTTGGTAGCTCATGGCACTACAAAGTAATTTTATTTTACAGAGTAGACTTCTATCCTGCCAATGGTACTAAAACTACTAAAATGTCCAGCTGCAATTCACTCACCTCGCACAACTCGCCCTATAAAAGGGTCTTGAGATGCATGTAATGTATAATGTAACGTGTCGCTAAATATATAAACAGAATATATGGCAGCGAGTTAGCGTATGACACGTGGCATTTGGCTTCGAATTTTTGTACGCTGCTCATCAAATTAAGAGGAAAAAGTCATTGCTAATTCACAAAATCAAATATGTAGTCTAATATTGTACATCTATACAAACAAAAAGTTTAAAAAATTATGCATTTGACTGGCAGTTACAAATAACCTGCTGTCTATTAGCTGTTAAGTTGCAGATAATCGATATTTGGAGCAGATTTTCCACGGATGGGAAACGGGAACATTTCAATTTTCAAATCATGTTTCAGTTTCAGAGGTACATGAGAAGTAGTGTTGGACGATTATGAATACAGTATTTATAGTAGTTTTGTGTCTTGTGTGGCTGTGTCATGAAAAATGTATATGACTTATTGAGAATACAGTAAATATTACTTTAACCCCAAAAAGAATTGAATAAGTGGAGATCAACTTGTAATAAGTGTTTCCAGGTGTTAGTTGCCTATCCATTTTTTTTATTTATTTAAAAATACTTGAAAAACATTAATAGGTTTGGTCCCAAACTGTATGCTTGGGTCGACTCCATTATTTCTCATTTCAATTCATTTGAATGTGGAAACTGATTTGGGATACGAATCCAACTCGTAAGTGAAGGCACTCATGTGATTTTTGACATTGTGTCAACGCTAGTGTAATTTGTGCAGTGTTCCAAGCCGGCGGCTAAGCTAACATGCTAACCATTGCAAGGTAATGACAAGGGAGTCCACCTAAACCTCTTTTAGTAATAGCCTTTATATGTTGCCCCCACAAAATAAGCCATATTGCCGGCTTTGCGTCACACTTACGAGTATTTCCAAATAAAACCGCTTTGGAGCGTCCGTGCTGTTTATGACGGCGAATACTTTGAAAACTTGTCGCCAAAGGCTTTTGACGCTCTACTAGGCCGCAACGTTCAAACGCACACGTTTACGTTTATCTAACGCACATTTGCGCGATTAAACGATGAACAATTCGCAAAGAATTAACTTATATAGACCCCATTATGGTGGGTTAAGGCCTAGCAAGTGTTGCGTGCTCATGCTAAGCGCTAGCACGCGCACACACATATACTCCGACTTAGCAAGGGCTACTTACGTTTTCCCGTCGCTCCGCGAGTCC
The DNA here is from genome assembly GCF_030265065.1 of Corythoichthys intestinalis. NCBI lineage: Eukaryota > Metazoa > Chordata > Actinopteri > Syngnathiformes > Syngnathidae > Corythoichthys > Corythoichthys intestinalis. The sequence continues at coordinate 28,552,241 of NC_080415.1, forward strand.
GGGTCCAATCTCGGCTGGATTGGCGTCGACGAAAAGGCCTCTAGAAGCTTCTCTGTGGAGCTAGCGCCAAGATGAGTTTCCTTATTTGACCGAGAAGGAGAGTTGAGGGAGGGGGAGAAATAATAATAATTCGAGGTTGGCTTCAGACGAGCGGCGTTAAATCCTCTCTCGGTGGTTCCCTGCTTGGATGGCGTTGATTTTTACTCATGTTTGACGCTACTTCGGTCACCCCCTCAGCAGTTAATGTTTTAGAAAAACAAAACAAAAAAAAACAGGGGGACTGGGAAGTGGGCAATGTTATACAAGAGAGACAAATGAAGTACTTTCCTCCATTGAGAGGCCCACAAGCAGAGCTTTCCTTCGACTTTGGGTGCTGAACAAGAGGAGGTGTTATTTTTGGCTACGGGCTCGCTCATTGGTGGAAAAATCCACGAGGCCAAGACGTAAGCTAATTTGCTGGTTTCCGTGTCAATTAGCTGGATGCCACGCTTTTATTGGTCTATTGGCTGACACTAAGTTACGCGCTCGTTTGATGTCACTTGGGTGCCCCGGAAAGGCGGAGCTCAAAACGGGGAGGAACGTCAGTCCTCTTGAAGGTGCGGTTTGAAAACCGGCCCTCAAAGGTGAATAAAATCAAGATAAAAGATAATTGACTGTCTTTTCGAAGCGTGTAAAGTTGCTTGCATTGCTACACTTTGAACATTGAGCCCCGCCTGGTTTATCATGTAGACACATCATGTAATCACTGCTGTCTACATTGTAAAGACATACAAGAGGTTTGGCTTAAGGTGGGGTGGTGACAGACGTCGAATTCATTTGAACTGGGGGACAGTTTGGATGTCGATCGCGTCAATGGCAGTCAGAGGCGGGGCTAGCGGACAGGAAATCCAAGCAGTTGCCTGGGGCCCCGCAGTGGTGAAATGAAACGAAGTTACCGTACTTAAGTATATTTTTGTGTATCTGTACTTAACTTGTGCACAAATATGAAGTTGTACTTTTTTTAGTACACTACACTTTACAGCATGTATCTGTACTTTTTCAGGAATGAAAATCTCTCACCCAAAAAGGGTGACCAAAATGAAATGTGTAGATCCGAGGAGAAATTTTTTGGGGGGAGGGGTTGGTCGGGAGATTTTTTTTAATTTTTTTTTTTTATGTCGGACGCTTGGTATGCAAGCGGGGAAAGCGGCACAAAGCCCCCAAAAAAAAAAAGCGCACAAAAGTGGCCAAAACATTAACTCATTTCAACGAAACGAAGTAGGGTACACTGTTGTGTCCTGTCTCTTCAATGCCAAGCTTGGCTGCACGTCGGCCGTGACTGAACACCTAAAGCGCTGTCACCCAGTTGTAATTTTGGAAGATGACAGGAGACAATTACAAGCTGGCAGATCGTAAGTCCATCTAACTAACTAACGACACGTTTTATTGAAGTTGCTAAGCCTGTCACGATATGCAATGAGTCAATTGATCGGTAAATAAAAATGAAGGCCGTAATTTTCACGGCTGCGTTTCATCACCCCGCGCGCGCGTGCGTGCATACATTTTAGCGTGCGTGCTGATTGCATATGAGACTTCAGTTTCTTTCACAGATGTTTATTGGTCATCAACACGCCGTAGAATTAAACCTCAGACATTCAAAATAAGGAAACACATCTATCTTAAACACTGTAAATGTTAGCTTTGCCACTTTGAGGCTAATGGTGAAAAAAGACAACCTACTTTAGCCTGCTATAAAACATTAGCAGTCTTCTCCAAAACGCAAACTTGTGGTTAAAACGTGACACTTCAAACATGAAAAATCACTGGAAAACAGCATGAAAAAATTTCTATTAACACTGACACCACATGCAATGACTTTTTGCGGAGTGTAAAGCTTACGGTTAGCGGTTTAGCAAACATACTTCCGGTGAACATTTCAAGATGTTTTAAAATGTTTAAATTGCCAATAACCTGACTTTTAATTATTCAATCGGTTTCAGAAATGGCTCATATGCAAGCTAAGACCCTCCCAAATGATGTTCAATGTACAAAAATATATTTGTTTCACTGAAAAGAGATTTATCATTTAATGAAGACATAAAGGTCAAATTTTGGCAAGACAAAAGTTTTGTCGCCTACAGAAAGTAGTCTGAAAATTGAACAAAAAATGTACTTCAAATACAAAAATATTTTACATAACATAAGCGAATTAAGTAGTGTTGCTGTGAGATGCAAATTTAATATTTTGTGTGACTTCCATGGGCTTCGGCAAGGATTCATACCATTTATTGATAAAGTCATCAGGAACATCAACGAAAGCAGTCTCGCATGCCTCCCAGAGTTCATCAACATTCTTGGGTTTCGTCTTCCATGCTTCCTCTTTCATCCTACCCCAGACATGCTCAATGATGTTCATGTCTTGTGACTGGGCTGGCCAGTCCTGGAGGATCTTGATCGAAGTATGCGATGGAGCACCATCCTGCTGCTGAATTTGTCCCTTTTTATGGTTAGGAATGTAAGAGGCAGCTAAGATTCATGCCATGACATGAAGAGTCGCCACAACTTAGTTTTTATTTTATTGATTTAAAGTGCGTACGACAGGAGAAAAAAAGTCTTAAATAGCATTGTTATGTGAATTAGAATCATATTTTGAGACGATTCGACTGTATACAGCAGGGGTCCCCAAACTACGGCCCGCAGCCATATTTGGTCCGGCCCCCTGAACAAAACGTTATTTCCCGGCTTTTTTCTGTGAAGAACCCAGAGAGGGTTATTTGGTTATTATCTATTTAATTAATAGTGTTATTATTATATTATATTATATTATATTATATTATATTATATTATATTATATTATATTATATTATATTATATTATATTATATTATATTATATTATATTTAGGGCTGTCAAAGTTATCGCGTTAACGGGCGGTAATTAATTTTTTTCATTAATCACGTTAAAATATTTGACACAATTAACGCACATGCCCTGCTCAAACAGATTAAAATGACAGCAGAGTGTCATGTCCACTTGTTACTTGTGTTTTTTGTCTCCCTCTGCTGCCGCTTGGGTGCGACTGATTTTATGCACCATTAGCATTGTGTATTTATTGACATCAACAATGGCGAGCTACTAGTTTGTTTTTTTTTATTGAAAATTTTACAAATTTTATTAAAACGAAAACATTATGAGGGGCCATTTCTTCATGTTGTCCTCCCATTTCCTAATGATGGCAGATGGATGCGACATTTCCAAATTGTCTTTTTTGAGGGATTTTGATGAGTGATGCCACTCCAGCTCCACTGTTGTTTCGGTTGGAGAAAGTGTTAAATGGAAGTCGCGAGCAGAAATGCGGAAGTACCTCGGAAACTTGTCTATACCTCGAATGACTGGATTTCTTGTCTTCGTTTTTTCGGGACATTTCCAGCTGTTCCATTCCTTCCGTGTGCGTGCGTGTGCGACTGTAAGCCCTAGCAAAGCTGGGAATGAACAAGCAGAAGATTGCAGTAATGACGTGACCCAGATGTCGTGGCGACAGGCTGAAAATGAGAGTGCAGATCAAGAGGCCTTGTTACCCCCTCCCGTCCGTTCGTGGGGGTATTTAACAGCAGGGTGTGTATGTGTGTCCGGATTAGACATAACACTTTTTTTTTTTTAATTTACTCTTTAGTTTTTTTGGGACCCCTTTTGTTAGACCAGGTGGCTCAACCAATCGCTCAGCGGGCCACTTTAGCGGATGAGAAGTGTGTGTGTGTGTCAAAAGGGGGACAAAAGACAACAAGAGTTTAATATTCAGGATAAGCTGTGATTGAACATCCAGCGAGATCAGAGCGGAATGATCAAATTCTGCCAGTGATAATCCCTCATCTTGGAAAATTAAATACCACTCGGGTCTGAAAGATACACACACACTTATTAAAAAGAAAAAAAAAATCAGGTCTTAATCTGACCTGTCTCATCACCCCAATTGCTTCCTTGGGGACGCGTTCTGATATCTGATGAGTTTTTCATTAACAAGACCCGAGTCTAATCCTGCGGGAGGAACACAAAATGACAACGGATAAACCCCACGCACACACTGATATCCAACATGACAGCTTTATATACACGTTTATTCTTTTTTTTTTTTTTAAGATTTAATCTCCTACTGCTAGTCGTATTGACGCCAATCTGCATTTTGGATTTTTATATTGTGAAGTATTTACTGTCCTGGAGGTTTGACATTTTTACCTATCATATTTCTCACTAGGGTTGTTCCGATCATGTTTTTTTGCTCCCGATCCGATCGTTTTAGTTTGAGTATCTGCCGATCCGATTGCTTTTTTTTGCTCCCGATTCAATTCCAATCATTCCCGGTAATTTTCCCCGATCATATACATTTTGGCAATGCATTAAGAAAAAAAATGAATAAAACTCGGACGAATATATACATTCAACATACAGTACATAAGTACTGTATTTGTTTATTATGACAATAAAGCCTCAAGATGGCATTTACATTATTAACATTCTTTCTGTGAGAGGGATCCACGGATAGAAAGACTTGTGACTTTGTATATTGTGACTAAATATTGCCATCTAGTGTATTTGTTGAGCTTTCAGTAAATGATACTGTGGCATCCCAAATGCATGATGGGAAGTGGAACCATGGCTGTGCGTCGTGCTACCAATTGATATATCTTCTCTGCGTTGGGAAATAATTTAAGGTGTTAACACAAAGATCAGTTGCCACCTTGCTTCCCCACATTGCTTCCCATGATATTTCTAATCATAGGGAGAGGGATTGCAAGGCTTTAGCCAAATAAAAAAAGGCCCCAAAGGCTGCCAAAATTCACTCTACTCATTTTGCGCTGCCTTTTATCTCTCTATATAGGTGAAACAGCATCATTACAGATTGAGAGCGACAATGAGTGAGAGGGTCGTGCAGTGCATACATTAATTGCGTTAAAAATTTTAACGTGACACATTTTTTAATAAATTAATTGCCGCCGTTATGGGGATATTTTTGATAACCCTACCTTAAGCCTAAACTAAAGACTCTGGAGGAGTGTAACATGTCTGTAACGTTAAATACAATTAGAAAACGATTTAATTTATATATATATATATATATATATATATATATATATATATATATATATATACATTAAAAAAAGGCATGGCCGATATTATTTTGCCAATTCCGATACTTTGAAAATGACGTGATCGGACCCGATCGATCGGCGGACATCTCTATTAAAAACCCATCAAAGGTAGTAAAACGCATATACAGAAAGAAGACAAAAGATGTACATAACAGCATATAACACATACAACTGATAGGGATTGAAAAAAAAATACATTTTTTTAAACCCCAAATTCTTAAAAATTCTTGTTTAAAGCGACACTTGGTAGGTTTTCAGTTTTGGTTGATTTTAGCGACACCGGTTGACAAACGCAGTAGTGTTTTGCTTTAAAGTGAACCTTGGATTTAGAGACTTGCAGAATCTAATAAGCCACAATTGTTCTCTTTTAATAAAATATGTTATTAGAAACACATAAAATATTGCCATTGATTTAAAAATCTATGATATTTAGTACGTTTTGACCTAAAGAGGGCGCAATGGACGCTCGGGTTGATGACATAGATTGTCACTTTCACTCACGAAACTACCAGGTTACTGCAATTCCTTCTACACGGCGAGACGTCCAACACTTGAGCTTTAAAACGGCGAGTACTTACTATTTGTGTTTTTATTCAGTCTTTTATTACCTTTTCATTGCCTCAAAATACTTCTTGCATGTGTTTCCCTCTCATACCTTGTGTCTTCTTGTGGCAGCTTCAAAGCAGATTGTTGATATTAAGGGCATAGGTTTGCATAGGGACATAACACTACCAACTTTTCAGGATGCTCAAACTGTCCCCACCAACTTTTAAGCAACCTGATTTGCATTATATAGTGTAATAACTCCAATTTTATAGATAATTTCGATTGTCTTCCGATATGTTGTAGGGATAGAATTGACCCTACCATTATTAAGTGAATTAATTTCATGAAATTTACCCCCTTTTACTTGCTGAATGTGTCAGTCTATTTTTTTTTTTCCAAATTTTCCTCTTGTAGGACGTTTCACCGGTGTAGCAGATTTTGGCAGAACACCATTTTTTCCCCTACTCTCATCTCGTTTCATCCCGTCTTTCTTGTTCATTTTGCTTTTGCTGCTCGTTTTGTGAAAAATTGACAGTGCTGTGATGCTCATTAATGTTCCTCTCGGGTTCAAATTGAAAGGGTTTAACAGATGACATGCTTATGTCGCTAGAGTCATACTGAGGAAGCCCAGCAGTGAAACCGTGTGACATCACTGCCCTGCGACGTCAACCACAATGGCGACATATATATAAAGGTTACAATATCAAATTATTTTTACTTAAAGTAACGTTTATCTTTTAAGAACTACAAGTCTTTCTATCCGTGGACCTTTCAGGAAGACTGCGTTTCCCATGAGGACCAGCGTACAACCGTGCAGTGTCGTTAAAATCATCAATCAATCAAAAATCAATCTCCCGGTCGGCTGCAGATGGATTGAACAACATTTCTGTTTTCAGCGGCTGTGTGAAGGATGAATAGTAATAGGGTAATGAATCCAGTTGTGGTTAAACAATGGCATATGATGATTAGCAACCACGTGGCTTAGTGTGACAACCCCTCCAACCCAAACTCGAGTGAAAGCCAGGCCAATGTTTATTCTGTATATCCTGGTAGCCTCTCTTTTTTTCCTCCTCAGAAAAACCTTTTTGTCTCTTTTTGCTCTGCCACATTTGCCGAGTTCGCGTGAAAGCGTTCCCATCGACTTCCGTCTTTATAATGAATAGGGAGAGGGGGAAGTGACGTATGTCGTAAAGCAGTCAGCACGTTTGCAGATTATTTTTTTTGAGCTGCAGGGTTCCTGCCACGCTCCTGAACGAAAATTAGTGCCGGTGAAAGCGATACAGACCCCCTCAAGATATAAAAAAGGTGTCCTTCAACTAGTTGTTAGTCGACATATTATCACAAATGTTATGATTAGGGCTGTCAAAATTATCGCGTTAACGCGCGGTAATTAATTTTTTAAATTAATCACGTTAAAATATTTGACGCAATTAACGCACATGTCCCGCTCAGACAGTATTCTGCCTTTTGGTATGTTTTACCGCAAGGCTTTTTGGGCTGTCTAACAGCGAACTCTTGCGGTCGCTTTGCGACATGGTTTATTGTTTTCTTGCCAGTTCAATATGGCTGCACGACGTCTCGGGCTGACGCCTACGTTGTAATGTTGTGCTTATATGATCCTTGGACAAGATTTGTCCGTAAGTATGGTTGTTGTAAAGAATGTACATATTATGTTAGTAAGCGAAATGTTATATTTTTTTGTATGAGACGCTTTTTGTTTATGTTTAGTGAACCTGTATAGCGTGCTAAGCTAACGTAGTTGCTAATGCAATGCTTGTGTACTTTTTTTTTGTAGTTTTACGACGGTCTAAAGAGGACAATGGTTTGAGGCCATTTTATTAATAAATCAGATGAAAAAGGAAGAAGTCTGATTATTAAGGCGTCGTTCACTAGCTGTCTAGCTATGGAAAAAGTAGACGCTTCGGAGTGAGGACAGCATAGACAGATTTAGATGACAGTAGAGTGAAATGCCCACTACAGTCCTTATGTACCGTATGTTGAATGTATATATCCATCTTGTGTCTGATCTTTCCATTCCAACAATTTAATTTACAGAATACATATATAATTTACAGAAAAATATGGCATATTTTAGAGATGGTTTGAATTGCGATTAATTGCGATTAATTACGATTAATTAATTTTTAAGCTGTAATGAACTCGATTAAAAATTTTAATCGTTTGACAGCCCTAGTTATTATATAATTTTATAAAGGTTGAAAAGTTGCTTTAAATGAGTGTTTAAAAAGAACTCAGCAAATGTGTAAACCCACAGGTCTTCAACCGCGAATAAGCGGGGTACAATTAAATATCAAACTAGACAGGTGTTGTTACACTGCACTCTAGCGGCAAATTCAGGTCATTACAACAACAAAGGTTTGCCATAAAGGTATGACGGCTGAAAAAGAAATCTTGACAGGCTTATTCTTAAAGGGGACGTACAGTATAATGAACCATTTTGGATTTATAACCAAAACAAATTACAGTATTATTAAATACAATATTTTCCTCATGAGTTAGATGAACATCTTATAATGTGCCCATAGAGGATTTGATTTGGAATGGTGACTGACTGTGGAGCATATCGACACTTTTCCTGATTTACACCTGGCCTAACATTCTTCAAAGGATCGTATCTGAATTTAGGAGCATCAAAACTGTGCTCCAGGTGAGGCTCGAACTCACAACCTCGGCATTGCTCTGCTGAATACTGTCTTATAAGTACCGCGCGCTAACCGATTGCGCCACTGGAGCTTCACGGTATTCTCCCGTAAACACGGTTTATAACGGATGCTGAGAATATTGTGGAAAAAGAGCTCTTGAATGTATGTCTTTGGGCTAAAAACGTTCAAAAGAGCTGGAGAAAATGCCAGGCGTAACAGGGAGACGTGAAAGCAGCACTCACAGTCGTGCTGTGTTTAGATACTTCCCTTTAAAAAAGGAAATCCTACAATTACGTATGTCTTCCTCTGTAAAACGCAAATTCTGGTTAGTTCGATTTCATTCCTTCTTACCTGGAGCTGTTTTTTGTTCACTAATGATATTTAAAGGTGATTTAAACGCTTAATATTGGAGAAAAATATAAGAAAACTCTCTGGTGCCTCCGGGCACAGGCGAATTTAAACGTAACAATTTAGCGGCGTTCAAGAACAGCGACAAAAGTAGGAATTTTATACTTGTGGAATTGATGTTTTATTTCTCGGTTTAAAAAAAAAAAAAAAAAAAAAAACGGGGGGGGGGGGTGAATTGTGTTGATTTTTATTTTTTATAAGGATGCAACTAATTATTTTTTTCTGTTAGTTGATTTTAATATAACACATCTACACTTCCTTTATCAAAAGCAGGGCATAAATTCAAATTGACGGAGCGATTGTGATTGAATTACTAGTTTGATGAGTAAAATTTAGACTCCAGACAGAAACTTGGATTTACTAAATTAAAAGCTGGCTTTGCAATTTCTTTCTGATTAAAAGCAAGTTCAGTTGCATTCAAGTACTCTACATTGTTCTTTTTTTTTTTTACACGTACATCATCTTCCTCTGTACAAAATAAAATACTGCCTGTCCAATTTGCTGTCAGACCACCAGAAAACATGTAGCTAAGTAGATATTCAGAATTGATTGGTGCGCGTCACAAAATTGATGGTATCATAATCCCCCCAAAAAAAAAAAAAAAAAAAATCCTTTCTTTAACATTATTGAAATACTATTTAATCCTTTAAAAAAATGCAATTTTGCTGCTCCAACTTCTGGTCTCACTCACATTTTTCAGCAGTTCCAGAAGCGTGACTGCAGAAAACACCATTTTCTTCAGCAATCGTGGCGAAAGCTTACACTTATTTCAGGTTCTCACCCTATCCTTCTGTTTCTCATTTGCAGGAAAACTATTTCGGGAGCACGGTCCAAAGGCCAAAAATAGATCCTGAGGGAGATGATGGGAGTTTGTTTTATTATGAGCGTCATCGGCATATTCAGAGTTTAACACGTGACATACAGACAAGAAAACACATTCTCAATGAAGAAATCACAGGACCATTGTGGTCAACTCAAAATCATGCCTGATATTGTTTCCTTTTTTTTTTTTTTTTTTTTTTTTTTTTTTTGATGAAACAATTTCATCAATTAAAAAAATAAACTAAGGTAAATCTGGAACCCCGTTTTATTACTGTAACATTTTTTATAGTCTGCAAATTAAAAAAAATAAAAACTGGCCAAGACAGGGAAAAGATGAGTGCACTAGCTTGCAGTGTTATTGACATGTAAGTCGACATTTTTTTGTGATTTAAAAGAAAAAACGCGAATGAATTCAAAATTTAAATTTGTAAATGCAAGCATTATCGACTGTATGATGGCTAATGCAAATGATGTCACTGGTCATTTTGTCCTATAGTACATATTTAAACACAACCTGCCTGAAGATGAGTTTTTTTATTATCATTATTTTTAATTTAAAGGGAAATTTAACTGATTTCAAATCCAATATTCTACTTCAAGTCAACCCATTTCCTACGTCTTCTAACCATTTACTGCCATTGACGGCAATAGACATACAATTAATCAATTTAATCTCTGCAAACCCAGCTCAAATGGATTAGACGCTCATTTCTGTCAATGGCAGCCAATGAATCAACTATTTGTCCGTTTTTCAAAACAAAAAACATGATACAAACCAACATCACGAGTCACAGTTGACTAAAACTTCTTACGTCCATCCACTAAAAAACACTCGTGCACATTGACGGATTAAACCGCCGATAATTTACGTGGTACAACTCGATTGGTTTTACCTAAAAAAAAAATGTCGGGTCAGGTGTTGCTATTGCATGGCGGCTCATTGACGTTAGGAGAGAAAAAGATGGCGGTGTCGTTCAGTCGTGGATGACGATGGGGCCCCGCATCCTCAAGCTGGGGTGCGGGTGCGGAGGCCCTAATACCAGCCCCTGCGGAGGAGGCGCCTGGGATGCTCTTCGCAAGGTGATCTGCTCACATGGTTGTCTACAAGCGTGCCGCAGCTGCGAGCGTGACAGCAGACGCCTCGCTCTCCTGTAGGGGGCGCAAAACGCACATATGAGGCTGACAGATTCATCAAGTACAGTATTCCACATACAGTGCTGGCCAAAAGTATTGGCACCCCTGCAATTCTGTCAGATATTGCTCAATTTCTCCCAGAAAATGATTGCAATTATAAATGCTTTGGTAGTATTATCTTAATTTATTTTGCTCACACTGAAAAAACACAAAAGAGAATGGAAAACATAATTAAATCATTATAATTTTACACAAAACTCCAAAAAGTTTTGGCACCCTTTGAAAAACCATGTGATGCTTCTCTAATTTCTGTAATTAACAGCTCTTGTTACTTAACTGTAGCACATAACAGGTGGTGGCAATATTTAAATCAGACCTGCAGCCAGTTAAAATGGATTAAAGTTGACTCCACCTCTGTCCTGTGTCCTTGTGTGTACCACATTGAGCATGGAGAAAAGAAAGAAGACCAAAGAACTGTCTGAGGACTTGAGGAGCAAAATTGTGAGCAAGCATGGGCAATCTCAAGGCTCCAAACACCTGAATGTGCCTGTGTCTACCATGCGCAGTGTCATCAATGAGTGTAAAGCCCCTGTCACTGTGGCTAACCTCCCTAGATGAGGACAGAAAAGAAAACTTGACAAGAGATTTCAACGAAAGATTGTGCGGGTGGTGGATAAAGAATCTCGACTCACATCCAAACAAGTTCAAGCTGTCCTGCAGTCAGAGTACAACAGTGTCAACCCGTACTATCAGTCTGAGTCTGAATGAAAAGGGACTCTATGGTAGCGTACCCAGGAACACCCCACTTCTGACCCAGAGACATTAAAAAATCAGGCTGGAGTTTGCCAAAACTTACCTGAGAAAGCCAAAAACGTTTTGGAAGAATGTTCTCTAGTCAAATGAGACAAAAGTAGAGCTTTTTGGGAAAAGGCCTCAACATAGAGTTTACAGGAAAAAAAAAACGTCTTCAAAGAAAAGAGCACGGTCCCCACAGTCAAACATGGCGGCGGTTTCCTGGTGTTTTGGGGTTGCTTTGCCGACTCTGGCACTGGACTGCTTGACCGTGTGCATGGAATCATGAAGTCTGAAGACTACCAACAAATTTTGCAGCATAATGTAGGGCCCAGTGTGAGAAAGTTGGGTCTCCCTCAGAGGTCATGGGTCTTCAAGCAGGACAATGACCCAAAACACAATTCAAAGAGGACTAGAAAATTGTTTGAGAGAAAGCACTGGAGACTTCCAAAGTGGCCAGCAATTGAGTCCAAACCTGAATCCCATAAAACACCTGTGGAGAGATCTGAAAATGGCAGTTTGGAGAAGGCACCCTTCAAATCTCAGAGACCTGAAGCAGTTGGCCAAAGAACAATGGTCTAAAATTCCAGCAGAACATTTAAGAAACTGAATGATGGTTACCGGAAGCGGTTGCTCGCAGTTATTTTGTGTAAAGGTTGTGCTACCAAGTATTAGGCTGAGGGTGCCAATACCTTTGTTCTGCTCATTTTTGGAATTTTGTGTAAAAGTATAATAATTTATTTTTTTCCTGTTCTCTTTTGTGTTTTTTCATTGCAAGCAAAATAAATGAACATATTACTACCAAGGCATTTGTAATTGCAATCATTTTCTGGGAGAAATTGAGCATTATTTGACAGAATTGAAGGGGTGCTGATACTTTTGGCCAGCACTGTAAACTGGCATGAGCTACAAAGCTAGTTTGCACTCTTATTTTTTTTTTTAACTCTCTCAGGAAGAGTGGTCATGTGTTCAAAAGTTATCACTGGCTTAAAGTGCCTGTGACACGAAAAAGCATGTTTATTTCATAATACACGCGGTATTTTATGCCCCTGAATGATATGGACCGCTTGGATGTGTGTGGAAGCGATCGCTATATTTATTTAGTTTTTTGAATCCCGCGCCATGAAAATGAGTGACTTCCGGCTTCGGTCTTGCATTGAGGAGGAGGGCGCTGTGACGTGTACGGTAGAAGACGTTCTCTTCACTATACAGTGTACTGTTGTGTATGAGGACGAAGGATTCAGCTGATTTTGCGGATTAGTACTTTTATTTTTTGCATCACGCCAGCCAAACGGCTGCAGAAAAATCATTCTGTATGCGGGAGAGGCGTATGCGCCTTTTTGGAGTTTCAAAAGGTTCCCATTCACCGTGGATATTTACTGTGGGACCATTGGACTTACAAGGAAGTGAGTAAACATCTTGTTTTGTATTATGTCAAATACGAATACAGTGATTACAAAGTAAACACTATAAAATTCCTTTAAATAAAGGACTACTTACGTTTGATCATTGATAGGCATGTAAAACGCTATCCTCATGCTCATTAGCAGTTAGCTGTTAGCACGTTAGCTGCACAACAATTCCGGCCACCCTCCTCCAGGGAACGAAATGTAAATTGCTCTCCGCCGGGCGGTTTGCCGATCCGCAAAGAAACTCGACAACCGGGTCGTCATGTCAAATAATCCAGGCTAGTTATGTGTGATTTTCCACTTCGAAGACTTTGAAACATCCCTCGGTTCGGGTTAGCATGTCGGCTAGCTGTCACTCCTTCTGGTCTGTTTACATTCTCCGAAGCCGGGGAAGGGAAATTACATATGTCCGATTTAGGTGTCATAAAATATCGTTCGGGAGGTGTGACAGTAAAGGTGAAGTCGACTGTTTTGACCATTATGGAGTAATTTTGCCATGTCGTCTTGAATAAATGGATTTTTATTATTTTATATTCCATTTAGCACAAGATTGTTATTTGTCATGACCATGCCATTTATTTAGCAATTTGGGAAAGTACTTGGGTAAAAAGAATATCCTGTAAAAATATTGAAGTAAAGAGACAGAAACAATGACATTTTGCCGCTCTCTTCGTCTCGTTTTCCTCATTGTGAATAGTTCCCCCTCGACGGGCTGACTGGTCCTTCTCAAGCCATTTATATAGCTATTGGGGAAAAATACTTGGATAAAAAGAATATCCTGTAAAAATATTGGGAGTAGAGAGACTGAAACAATGACATTTTGCAGCTCTCTTCGTCGCGTTTTCCTCGTTCTGAACAATTCCCCCTCAATGGGCTGAATAGTAAAACCGATGAGCCTAGTCTACCGCTGACGTCATCCACCTGTTGGGGACGCTAAAGCCCTATAATTGTAGGCGTGGCTAACCGGCAGATTAAAAGACTAATTTCTCGTCATCTGCGCTTTGCTAAATTGTTGTATATAGTCGAATCGTCTCAAAATATGATTCTAATTCACATAATAATGCCATTTAAGACTTTTTTTCTCGTGTCATATGCTCTTTAAGTCATTCAGTGCCAGCTTAGCTAAATTGTTGTAGTTAGTAAAAGAAGGAAGTTGACATTGAAAACACCTATTTGACAACAAATGTCTCTCACCATCAGTATCAGCTAGTGAGTCATGAATAAACTCACATTAGAAACTTTCACTTTCCCTAAAAAATCATTCACGTTTTTTCTGCATTTACAGTGATCCCTTCTTCTTCGCAGCTTAACTTTCGTGCCCTAAGTGCATCGCCTTTTTTTTTTTTTTTTAATCTTGTTGTATCTTTTCTTATAAGAATAAAAAGAGTTTAAAAAAAAACATTCATGTACATTTTATTTACATCTACGTATGTATGTACACTTACACCAGTACTTCAAAGCGCAAAGTATATTACTAATATCTACATGTTTCAAGCTATTCATCAATGTTCTAATGATAACATATGCATTTATGCATTTATAGGGTTTTAGACACTTATTGATATTAAATATATATATATATATGATTAAAAATTTTAATCGAGTTAATCACAGCTTAAAAATTAATTAATCGTAATTAATCCAAATTCAAATCATCTCTAAAATGCGCCATATTTTTCTGTAAATTACTGTTGGAATGGAAAGATAAGACACAAGACGGACATAAACATTCAACATATTGTACATACATATGTACTGTATTTGTTTAATATAACAAATCCACAAGTAGGCAAACAAATCCACAAGATGGCAGTAACATTATTAACATTCTTTCTGTTAAAGGGATCCACGGATAGAAAGACTTGTAGTTCTTAAAAGATAAAATTTGAGTACAAGTTATAGTAATTTTAGATTAAAACCCCTCTTAATATTTTCGTTTTTAGCCACGTCGCTTTTCTTTTAGTGGACATTATTTTTTTGAGGGATAGGGATATTATTTTTGTTGTGCTTTCACTGAATGATACTGTCGCGACCTAACTCTTCCGCCCAAATGCATGATGGGAAGTTGGGCAACCATGACTGTCAGTGGTGGCTGCAAATGGTATACATCATGTTCTGCATTGTCTTCTATTAGGCGTGTTAAGAAAAAGAACGTGTCTTGCTCCGCCCAAATGCATGATGGGAAGTTGGGCAACAATGGCTGTCAGTGGTGGCTGCAAATGGTATTCAGCATGTTCTGCGTTGTGTTCAATTAGGCGTGTTAAGAAAAAGAATGTAGTTGGGCAACCATGACTGTTAGTAGTGGCAGTTCAGGTCCCCATTGACAGCAATAAGTGAGGGATCACTGTATTACCATTTGTTTTAATGTTTTAAGTTTTAATCGATAAATCTATTTTATTTGAACTTTTTGTATACTTTTTAATTACTCGTCTTATTTTTTATTTTTATATTTCTGTTTGTTATTGATTACTATGTAAATCACTTTTTAGTTTTACAAAATGTATCCCTCCATTCATTCATTGTATCTGAGAAGGCAAAATACATGTGGGCAATACTAAAATTGGATGTCAAACGGAGGCCGTAAAATAGTTTCCCATGGGCCGCAGTTGGCACCTGGTCCTCAGGTTTGAGATTCCTGTTCTATATTAGATTTATAAAAAACATTTAGGGGTATAAAAAAATCATTCGTACATGAAAGGTTTAAAAAAAAAAAAAAAAAAGGGGCAATGACGCCCGGGCTGCTAAAACGCTTAACAAACAGTAGGAAACATTCACGTTGCGGGTCATTTGACTAATCGCTTCCAGCCCCTCCCAGTTGAAGCAATTGGATGTCTATTGCCATCAATTACTTTTTTTAATATCCATTTCCCTCTTTTACTCACTACCACAACACATACTGTCTCTTGCAGTGAATGACTTACCATTAACTTTTAAATACATGTCCACTGTAGTGATCACTGTCCCTGAAAGGTTTAAATGAGCACATATAGAACCACTTCCGCAACCAAATATGGTTCCACTTGCATAGAGTAGTAACACTGATACTTTTTTACCCTAAAAATTCAACTTGCGTCAAAAAAAGTATTAACTCATTAACTACCACGGCGATAAACGTCCAATCCACTCCCAGTTCAAATGGATTGGACGTCTCGCCATTCATGGCAGCCAATGATTTAATTATGACTATTTCTTTTTTTTCCACCTCTCAGTCCCCCACTCCTGTGCTCTCTCTCTTTCTCACTCCCATCTCTCTGGGTTGTGCCTCACGGCGTTGTTCACCACACTGAGAGAGAATGAGAGAGAGGGACAAAGAGATGGAAGAGAAAACCAATACGTCGGAGTCATTAGCAAAGCGCCGTCTTTTCTCCCATCACAACCATTAACATGTATTACTTCCTCATCAGAATTCTGTGTGTGTGTACTTTCCCGACACGCGCACACACACACACACACACACACACACGCACACACACACACACACACACACACACAGTGTTCTGGATCCACATGAGCCCAGCAGCACCCGTTAATGTGATAATGACATTTGCAGTCAGGACACCGTCGTGCGCGGCTCCTCGCAGGCCCGTCTACACCAGTTACCGGCGCTAATTTTAGCAGCGGTGCTACGGGTCTGGACTTGATTAGGCGCCAGCTAGATGGGAGAACATCTTTGTCCCACACATTCGTGGTGTGAAAGCAGTACTCTGAGTTTGATTGGAACATGAGTTGTGTTGCGTCAAAACCACGTTTGGAAAATTGGGTGGAAACTGGTCACCTGAATTAACTTAATTGCTGCCATCGACACACAATTTATTTCAACTGTGAGGGCTGTCAGTGTTTTTAATATATATTTTGAACGAATACTAAACTACAAAAATAAACCTGTTAAATGTATGGTACTGTCAAAACACAACAAAGTACTATTTTACAAAAACTATTTTAACTGTTGTTTTACAGCAAATGACCGTAATTTTCGGACTATAAACCGCTACTTTTTTCCTTAATTTTGAATCCTGCGTCTTATAGTCCAGTGCAGCTTATTTGTTGATTTATTTGGGTTAATAGGTAACACTTTATTTGACAGTGGTGTCATAATTATGACATGGCAATATCATGTGCATTACTGAATGCTTATGACAGATGTCATTAATGGCGCACCGCACGCATGCTATTTTTAGACCGTGACGTCGCATCGTAAAGCGGAAGTAAAGCCGACGTGGGACATTATAGACCCACCCTTGCATAGAAACAACGTAATTTGTGCTACTTTTCGCCGGTAATCTTTCAAAAACAAACATGACAATCACACATTGCTTTTTTGGAACTTGTAGAAACGACTCTAGACATTACGACACATGAAGGATGTTTTCTTCATACGTTTCCGGAAACCAAAAACTCAGGAGGAAAAAATGTGAAGACCGAATCAACTTGCGCGGACTTTAATACCAGCTCGGTGAATCCATTCTCATTTCATATGCAGTAAACATTTTGTTGGGTTGGCATGGTCTTTGAGAGGACAAAGCCGGTAAGCCATTTTTATATTTTCAACTCATTTTTTTAGCGTAACGTTGTGCCATACTGCTTCTGTCTGACAATGAATGACCTGAGAATTACAATGGTATCTGACTGCCACTGTTACCGTTTCTGTTATATATATATATATATATAACAACTTTAGTAACGGGGGAAGTGTAAATAAATTATAGAATTAAGATGTTATCAATGAAAAAATTAAAAGTGTTCGTTGGCTGTCACTGTGTAGCATTTGCTATCGCTACACAAAGCTAACTAAATTACACCCAAGAACGGTAACGACGTAGGACAACCAGAGGATATATAAGAAAGACAGGGCTGATGGTAAAGGATAGCTTGTTGAAACAGGAGAATGTCATTTTCAGTCGCGTGACTCGCGTTGATAAAAAAGCTAAGGCTATTTTCAGCCTTTGACACTCAAGCCATTTAACTGAACATTAACTGAACATTTTTATGTTCTTCCACATCTTTGCCAGTGAATTTGGCACTAGAAGCATCATTTTCGGACAGAATTAGTAGGTTTAGCTCTGTAAACATCTCCTTTGTACACGATTTCCATTCATTTCCTATTAAGGACAAACGGTGGCTTGTCCCTACTTAGCAACAGTAGCTAATGTCATGAATATTAAAGAACGGAAGTGACGTGTTGCTTGCGGTACGCCATTGTCATCCGGCAAATTATGTCACTAACTCCATTTATGTCCAGCTCAAATCTTTATATCTTATATAAGCATTCATTAATGCTCATGAAAGTGTCATGTCTTAATTATGATTGTTTAATGACAGTCTTATGGCGCCACTGTCAAATAAAGTGTTACCAAATACCAAAACCAGTAATTAATAAAACAACTAGAACAGTAACTGAAAAGAAATAATTAGCACAGAACATTAATTTTGATTTTTATTTACATCTGTAGTGTTGCAATGCATGTTAGGAGGCATGTTGGACAACAACAGTGTTGACAGCAGGTGGCGGCAGAGGTTGACTATCTCCCCCAACGGAGCAGTGACGGCCAAATGAAGCTTTTTGAAGCAATGAACTCGGCCAATTGGTTCAAAGCTTCATGGTGGTTCATTTGGTCCTTTGACAGTCATATGATGCCGCTGTCAAATAAAGTTTTCCCGGTTAATATCTTTTGGTTTAAGAATGAGTGACTTTTTGCTGATAGGCGGGGCCCAAAATAGAAACTTGTTCTATTTTCACAGCGTTGCCATGATGACGTCGAGAACACATCCACTAGCAGAGGTGCAGGCGTACTGATATCTGTGCTATCAGGTTGTTTTAACGGGCAGATACACACAAATCTTGGCCGACAAAACTTTGATAAATGCGCTGTTTTTAGGTTTTGCGAGTTCTGGGACACTCGAAAAATGACCCTTACATCTCTCCATGCTAAGCTAAATATTTTGGAATATATGGAAATGACAAAAAAAGCTATTCAACTTCTCACCGAAACCAGTAAAACTCTTTACACGGCTATTAGAATCTCCTGTATTCCTTGAAATAGGAAAAGTACAAATAAATTAATTGGTGCTTTAGACCACTGCTGGAGTCAACTCGCTCTTTATTTCTGGACAGCGTCTTTGTCACCCTACGTGATTCCTCCCGTTTTGCGCTTGCCGCGGGCCATTTTACACACTGGGCTGCCACTAGTGTGAAAGGGTTAGGGCTAACCAATTATAAAATTGTGTATAAAAAAGTGTATTTTATAATTTTCCATTTTGTTAAAGGTAATACATTGGCAACGACAGCTTTCAGTAATTTACTTTAAATTTAACATTTTTTTTTGTTTACAGTTTAGACGAATACTTGGGCAGGAAGTGAATGAGTTAAAAAGAATCATGTATTTAAAATAAATAAATAAATAAAGCACATTTTTCCACTTTGACAGAACCATGGCAACCTATGTGAAAGCAAATTTGGTAAACTTAGCAATTTAAGCAGAACCTTAACACAAGGGAACAAGTTTGGGGAAAAATAGTTCAGTTCTGTTTGAATTTTATGCCTATAAAAACTAAAATGATCATGCTTGTTCCAAAATGGTAATTATTTATTTTTTGTCTATATTGCTATGTGCACAAAATTATTTAAAAAGTAGTCATATCCTTTGCTAAAACAAATGAAGAAACAAAAATAGCCCTCAATAAATATAAAACAACCACTTACAGTATATGCCTGGTAGGGCTTATCTTGAAGGTTTTCTAGAGAAACCCTGAATTGCCTTCATATTTCACTAAATGTAAATTTATGTTGAGTACAGCATTTTTCATATTTTGTAAGAAAATTGAAATCTTGTAGTTACAAAACCTGGCGTCAAAGAAAGAAACTGGGATCATTTTTGGGTTCTGCATTCAAAAATTTGTTCAAAACAGCAGTCAGGCCCAACTCAAAAAATAGGGAAACTGTAGCTAATAAAATTGATGACCAGTGTCATTTTAACACATTAGCTGCCGTTGATGGCGACAAAAACGTCCAATTCATTTTGACTTGGAGCGTCTATTGCCGTCAACGGCGCTGAAACGTGGTCACGATGTTAGCACTCAGAGCAATTGAGCCATTTGTCGTTTCGTTGCTATGTTATTGCTTGACTTCATCATGTCCTCGTGCCTTTTGCGGGAAGAACATTGCTGCTGCTTCTGCTTTTATTAGACCATTTTTTACCCACATGACCTTCAGCCATGTTTTTCATTTCAATTCCATCATTCAAATGAGGTTTCAAGTGCAAATCTGGCATCCAATTTTAATGCTACTTCTCTCTAGCGCGGGCACGGCATTAGATGTGGTGTACATGACGGCGGCGGGCAGCGGGTGCGTCACCTTTAGCTTACCTGGTCTCCCGGGTGACGAGGAAAAAGCTGTCGTCAGGGGCGTCGATCCAGTTGGGGCGTCTCTTGCGGATCATCACGCCTCCGCGGGTGCTTCCGCTGCCGCTGCTGCGTCCGTTATGCTAACCGAAAAATTAAAAGCATTCATGAGGATAATTAATGATATTTATGAGATGGCTATTGTTAGGTATGCAAATGAAGTTGTAATTTGCTACCTACACACGACCATATTTGGCAAGATTAGCTCTTAGGAATCACTTTTTATGAGAACTGGCAAACTGAGTGCAGTCACAAACAACTAAACATCTAAAGATTTTGTTTGGAAAATGGAGTGGAATCATATTTGGTGAATTAAGAAAATATATTTGTTCAACTGAACTACTGAACCTAAAAAAATTTTAAATTCTTATTATAATTTAAAAGACAGTTAATATTTATTATGGAAATTACTTTTTAATGATATTGTCGTTTCTTGAAATTCCAAACTTTCCCCCAAAAATGTAATTTCCAACAGTGTCAATATCATGGAGATTATTTCCATATTATTTCAATAAGAAACACACAAACAGAACTTAAACATTTGAATCAAGAAAAAAAACATATCATAATATTATTTATTCATAAACTTCATAATGGTATTGACGGGTCAGATCAATCATGCACTGCGCTTCGCGTTCAAGTAGGGGGTCGCCCACATCAAGAGGAGCTATTCACAAACACGCACGCAGCGATCTAATGCCGGATTTCTGTTGAAAAAGTACGAAAGCTGTACCGCATACAAACAGGAAGGAACGTTTCAGAAGTGATTTGTTCAAGGATTCAACTACTCCATTCCAAGCCCCCCAAAATTCAGCCATTAATCTTTTATCATGCATAAAAATGCATCAAAACATGTAACAAATACATGTTACAATTAGATTATTGCACAATAAACATAAAATCTGAGTTGTGCATCATGTAAAAAACCAAGAATAAAAGTTAATACACTCGTGTAAAGCTGTTGGAACACAAAGGGCCAATGAAGAGGACGCCGGGATACACACATACAGTAGATGTCCCTCTTAGCCAATTGGATGCCAGGAATGCTAGGCAATAGCCAATGGCAGAGCACCTATAAGTAGCTTACGTTAAGTAACCTATGGGAACTTTAAGTACCAGCTATACTGTATTTTTGCCTTTTGTATCCCGAAATTTCTTTCTTAACAAGAGGCAATATTTTCCCGTTGAGGCGTGTTAACCTGAAAATTCTGTATGTCGAGACATTCTTAAGTAGAGGTACCACTGTATAATGAATGACTTATATTATAAATAAGATAAATAACTGCAATCACAAAAAATAGGAAAAAAATTAATATCATGTAAATATATAAATAAACTTTTCCATTACAGTCAATTATTTTGTGAAAAGGTCTCAATATTTGGTCATTTAATAATCCATATAAACCATATTTAGTGACTTTAGTGGAGTCATATTTAGTAATCTAGCAAAAAGCATATCTAGTAACCTACAGTAATGGATAATACAAACAAAACCATATATGGTAATCTGTGCTAGACCAAAACTGTACAATATTTGCCACAGTAACACAAATAGAACTGTATTTTGTAATCTAATTTAAACCAGCTAACTAATTCACTTTCATTGAGGGTGACAGACTATCACACTATCAATAAATTGAACTGTGAGAGGCTGACAACCCTCCAAGTTCAATGGCAGCTAACAAGTAAATTTCTCACTCACCATTAGAGCGCCACCTGTGGTTCCCGGATTCTCTGCAGCAGAAAAAAAGAACTGTGACAAATCTGCACGAACACTTTTCCATATGTAAATCATACCTGGGCGCCTGTCAGACTCCGCTCCTCTATTGTGATGATGAAAGCTTCGCTTTCCCAGCATGCCATGGGGCCCGTGCGGCAGCGAGGACAGGAGTCGACGCGGCGGCGGTGTCTGCAGGCCGGCCGTGCGGTGCGAACGCGGGGCCTGGGACGCCGGACGAGACTCTATGACACCACAAAAAAACGGCGTCACGGTTCTGTCGCCCTGGCGACGGTAGAATTCGACACATCTGACTTGCCGAGGAACTGCACCACGCTGGTCAAAGTGCTCCGTTGCGCCGCTCGGATCTTGGGGAGGCGTGTCCCGTGACCTTCAGACGCCCTTGTGATATCTACACACAGACAATTGACATGTCAGCAGTAGCTTGAAAGTCCAAACAAAACGGATGATGATGATGGTCACTTACACTCGACACAGACATGAGGGCGTGGTGATGGCGCAACGATCCATGCGGCGGAGTGAGAGAGGGGGTTTGTGTCTTTTTGGCGACCAATCAATCAGTCGATGGACGAGTAACACACACGTGACGCACGAAAGCACACAAGGACTCGGAGGAGATGCTTTCAAGGTGGAGCTTTATTTGGACGTCCGCGACAGCGACCGGGAAGTGGAGGTAGATGGCGATGAAGGGGTGAAGAGAGAAAGTCCATTGATTGATGGCAATGGAGTGATGATGTCACCGTTCTGCTCCTTTGTATAAAAACTAAACATCTTCCTAGTGACTCCGAAAAGAAATATGATTGAAACTCAAGATGAGGACAGGCAACCTTTATTGGAAATGAAATAAGGGGGGGAAGTATGGAATAGGAGAATACAAAAACAACCCCAAAAATAATAACAATAAAAACAAGAACAGACAGACGAACGGGGTGCTGATGGCGGGTGAGAATGTGTGTGTGTGTCCACCTTAGGAGGAATTAAAGGCGCTCTTACACTCTGCTTTTATGGCGCCGCAGTTAATAGGTACAAAGGGGCGGCGCGCGGCACGGCGCAGCCTGATGACGTCGCGGCACATGTGGCGCGCCAGTTTAGTGAGGCGCGTAGCCTGCAGCAGGAAGGCCTGCTTGGTCTTCATGGACGACTTAGGGCTGCCGCTGTTGCGCATGGGAATGTGGTTAGACTGGCGTGGGGCGTGGCTACGCGAACGTGGCTCCTGCAAATGACCAATAAGAAACGACTTAGGCGGAATAACAGCAGAAAGTATTCGAAACGTATTTGTAACCGGACAGGTAACCCCATTTTTCTATCTATTTCACCTATGCAGAAACAATGTGCAACCCTATTCAGTGACTTAAGTGCAGACTGATAACCATATTTAGTTTTCTTTAAAAATGAATGATACGCCACAGACTTTTGACTGTTAAGACTTTAAAAAAAAAGAGCATTTTTAAGTTGAAAATATCTATAAACGATTAACGTATTTTTTGGACTATAAGTCGCACCAGCCAAGAAATGCGCAATAAAGAGAAAAAAAACATAAGTTGCATTTTGGGGGGAAATTCATTTGATAAAATCCAACACCAAGAACAGGCATGTCACCTTGAAAGGCAATACAAAATTAAAATACAATAGAGAACAACAGGCTGAATAAGTTTACGGTAAGCTAACGTTATATAACGCATAAACAACTAACTTAGAACGCGCCCAGGTATATTAACGTAACACAGCCATTAAGAGTTATTCAGATAACTATAGCATAAATAACATGTGAAGTTATATAATAACGTGTTAATAATTACACACATAAGTCACTCCAGAGTATAAGTCGCACCCCCAGCTAAACTATGGAGAAAAAAAAAACTGCGATTTATAGGCCGAAAAATATAGTAATTGATAGGGGTGTAACGTTACACAAAAATCTCGGTTCAGTACATACCTCGGTTTTGAGGTCACGGTTCGGTTCATTTTCGGTACAGTAAGAAAACAAAATGCAAAATATAAATGTGCTAGTTGTTTATTACACACCTTTGTGCTTTCAACAATAGGAACATTAGCCTATACAAAGCTAGAATTCAGCTCAAAAAGTAGCGGGTATTTAAAGATAATCCAACAACAATTTGCCTTTCAGATCCAGCGTATTGGTCAGCTTTCGTTCTAAAAGAAAGAAGAAAAAAGAAGTCCTGTGCTAAAGAGAAAAACAATCCTAATGACAAAGATTTTAACATGTATTTTACAAATAAAATGCCTCAATGAATCATTATTTTTTCTTATGAACGGTTTTCAAAAGCTTTATCGGTGGATTTTCTCAAGTGAAAGCACTACACAGAAATGAATAAATTTAATTGTGTAAGCAGGATCTGTCTATTATTCTTATTATTTTAGCTAGTTTTAGCTAGCCAGTTTTAGGATTAGTTTTAGCTCATTTCAATTTATTTAAATGGGCTATTATTTGTTTTATTATGTGTTTATATTTTACAAATGTGATGTAGTATTCATTTATATTGTATATTTTATGTTGTATAACTTTAGTACCTATGTGACCTATGTGAATATTAGTTCCTACTTGTTTTGTTGTGGTAGGAGGGTTTTGTATTGAACATGGGGCCGTGTTGGTTATTATTATAGCAGAGAAGACAGCAGTAAATCAACAAAGACAAGCCAACTGTGCCCCGATCTACCACTCAAGAGATCTGACGGACTCAAAAAGTGGGTTACGATTGCATATCAGTTTGAAAATCGACCGGATCCACCGTATTTTTACATGAGTGACTTCCTGTCTGCCCGATCCTAGCTACCGGTAGTTGTATTGACGCAGGAGGGTCGTGTCTCGCGTCAAATAATAAACTCTGCCGTTCTTTTCGCATGCGTCGTGTTGAGCCGTTTCTGGGACGCATCTAACACGCTTCCGCACTGCAACTGGTGTGCATTGGCTGATTGACTTTAACGCCCGCGTTTCACTGCGTTCTCGCGGCGGCCATGTTGTCGCGCTGTTGACGTTTCTGGGTTATACTGTCCTACCGTGTTGGTCCTCATTATAGTAGAGAAGACGGAGTAAATATAATCTACACAAAGAAACTGTGACCCGATCGACTCACAGCCTTGAAAAGTAAGGGTTACACTACGTCAGAAACTCGTTCGGTACGCCTCCGTTCCAAACCGAGCACCACGTACCGAAACGGTTCAATTCAAATACATGTAAAGTTACACCCTTAGTAATTGACTATCAAATTAGTTGATTAATTTGCTCATCATCAATGAGTCGTGTCAGTCCTAGTATTTGGTATCTAAATAAAACTAGTAACTTACATAGAAGCCGAATTATATTTGTTAACACTTTGGTAACTTGGGGCAACCATACTAGATGATCAAACCTAAATAAAACCTTACTAACTTATTCACTGGTATTGCTGCCAATCCAATTTTACAAGGAGGTTTGGCAGCAATCACAGCCAAAATAGATTGCCACCTAGTGACTTAACAACCTTTGAAGTAACAATATCTGGCAGCCGAAGCAGGAAAAGTCATGTTTTCATTCCCAATTAGCATGATTTAGCATTGGTGTTGCCATCTTGTCCACTCATTAAAAATGCACTGTGCTGAATGTAAAATCTAACATGTGAGAGGTTTGCAGCTCACTGAATAATTCATGTTGACGCCTGCCACAATAAATCACGTTACTGTAGCTTCAACGTGCACAAACACGTCATCTACAGTGGACTCACGTTAGCGGCTGGGCTTGGGGAGGTCCTCTCTTCGGGCGCCTCGGCTCGACTCGGCATCTTCAGACCGCCGTACTTCTTCCAGTACATCCAGCAGGACACGCACAGACGGCACTGCATGTTGGGGGGCCCCCACGAGTACCACTGGGCCGACTGCATCGCTGCGGATCACAATGGAAGCGCATTAGCCCGTTTATTGATTACCAAAGGAGTTCATCTACTCGCGAGTGCTCGATTGATCTCGCTCGATGACAACCGCACTCTTTAGTAACCTCGTTGTAATAATGACAAATCAATATGCGAGTAGATTTTCTGGTGAACTCAGTGTGGACTAATGTATTGGTAAAAGCCTGCTAATCACGTAGGTCGATTTGGAATTGGAGTCAACTGGGATGTAAAACTCAACTTTATCACGCGCCACATTGTAGTTTCCTTCGAAAGGTAATTAATCGACTAATAGACAAACACAAAATAATATGATGTGCCAAATCTTGGAGTTTAGAGCTCAAACGATTACTCGAATAATTAGAGTATGTCGATTTTAAAAATTGATTGAGGAATTTTCTACGCTTTGAGAAATCGTTTATTTTTGCCAGCATGATGTTTTGCCCTGAGTACTTTTAATGCTGCACAACACGCGGACATCATGTGCGTACAGGAAGAAGACAGAGGCAGAGTATATATTTTATTTTAACCATACATGAATATAGAGGTAACGACGAAGTATAGAGGTAACGACGAAGTAGCCGACAAAAGCGAAGAGAAAAGCACCAAGAAAAAGCAGAAAATGTCAAAAGTGTGGGAGCATTTCATGCTGGAGACCAAGTTGAGCACTGTTTTATGTATTCACTGTAAGACAGCGCTATGCTATACTATGTTGCAGCTCCACCGAAGGCACCCAGTTTACTCCGAGACCGGAGGAGCAATACTCTGGATAAGGTAAAATTATGTTAACGTAGCGCTAATAAATTATAATGTTACTGTACCTTGCTAACGTAACTTTAGCCCTGCGTAGGGCTAGGTTTGTATTAATTATGACTACTAGAGCTGGGAATCTTTGGGCACCTAACGATTCGATTAGGATTACGATTCAGAGGCTCCGATTCGATTATAAAACGATTATTGATGCACCCCCCTCCTTTTTTTTTCTCTCTCTCTTTTTTTAATGTTTTGTACATTAGTTCCAAAATTGTTCAAAAATACTCTCAGTCTAAACCACACTACTATTTCAGTATCAAGTTAACATATAGCAGTAAACAAATTTACAAAAATAACATTAAATAAAAAACTCCAGTCCCCATTCTGTATCAGCAGCTTTAAACTACATTCAATTAATTTAATGTTGTGAATCAACCGTTAAATTTGTTAAAATTGCTCCCGTTATTCCATAATTTCCCTTTTGTCTACTTTCGACATGTGAAAGTTTTAAAACTATTTTAAAGATAGATTCAAGTCAATATTTTACCGATTTAGGAGTATTTTAGATAAAAAGTTAATTAGGTTTGCTTGGAAGGTTCGCTACAACAGCCTTGCAGGGAAGTGTACTGCTTTAAGATGGCGGCCGTTTATAACGCCCGCATATAGCTTTTTGTAGATGTGCTGCTAACACTACCAAATCTATATTGCATCTAGTCCTATATAAATGATATCCACCGAAAACTTTGTAGCAGCTTTTCGGCAGCAGTCAGGTATGTTGTGGTGTTTTTTTTATGTCGTTGCATGAGTTGAGCTAGAGCCGTGAGTTGAGCATTGGCATTACCCGAGGGGCCGGGTAATGTGAAGCATGATGTTTAGCTACTCTCGCTCCGTTCCGTCCCGAAGACCACGCAGCGCGCTGAGTGTTGTGTACTTCCGCTTTACTTCGCATATTTCAATAATCGGAATTTGGATGTTTGTGAATCGTTCTCGAATCTTCCACGGCCGAATCACGAATAATCTTAGAATCGGAAATTTTGCACACCTCTAATGACTACTGTCGATGCATGGCTAACCCGTTTTCATACAGGCTTTATTTCATCCGTAAAAACACAGCGCTGTAGAGCGATGAGGATTGAAAATAAAAATATAGTAAAGCTAACTGTCAATTTTAGCTCAGTCATCATTGATGGATAACACACCGAGTAGCACTGGTACCTATTGCGCGCCAATACAGCAGGTATCATATTTATTTTGAAAACTGCAAAAACTCAAAATCCTATCAGGACCTACGATTTAGACTACATTAAAATGTAACTAGAACTTAAAAATAGCTTGACATAAATAGAAATTCAATTGAAATTGTGGGAAAAACACCTAAACTTTTAAGTGATGTGTTATTAAGAGTAATGACATTTTAAGGTAAGAAATAATATTTTTCTATAAGCTCTTCTAAGTTTTTTGAGTCAAAGCATTGAATTTATTGTTTTTTTTCTCCTCACATCTGTGATGCAATTGTTGGCGGTTTTCAACAATGTACATCTAAAATAAAGGCATCGTCTAAACAGTTCGATATTAGGTAAAATGTCTTGTTTTCCCGTGTATATTTAAAATTGCTCTACACCTAAATAAATAAATAAATAAGTGTTATCCGATTATTGATTAATCAATGGAACTTTCAATAAAATACTCGATTACTAAAATATTCGATAGCTGCAGCCCTACTTGAGTTCGACACCTGTGTCCCAGTGGAGGAACAAATGTGAAGAGGGTATGGGTGCAATGAATATAAACGGGCCCCCCTGGAGGTCCTAATGGATAATTATTCGCAAACCCCTCCACACTTTTGCAGGCCCTTCAAGACAATCATCCGATGTCGCCCGCAAAAAGGGCACCGTGGGGGGGGGGGGGGGGGGTACACTTAAACACTATATTTCAGTCTTTACCTTTCTGTTTGACCCTACCCTTGCCCAACCACGCCCCATTACACCCGCAAACCGGGCCCCCTATAGGCCTGGGCCCAGGTACCACCCCCAACAATCCCCTAAGTTCCTTCCCATGTGTCCTATATCATTAATTGAAGTGCAAATTGGCTCACTGTAGCAGCTCTCGCAGGCTCGGCCCCCGCCCGCCGCGTGGAAGGTTCCAGGTCCAGCGCCATTGACGGTTGCCATCTTGCCATTGGTCAGCGAGATCTGGTTGGGGTTGGGCTTATTGCTGTCAGAAAAATAGGAGAGGTAGAGGAAAGAATTTAGTCGTCGGCCGTGCTTTCAATCAAAAGCATTCAATTATGCATGAATGTTTCCGTCTGACAGCGACGAAGTCGACGAGAACACTAATGATCCCCGTCGTTCGGCGGTGTGACTTACTATGTAGGAATATAAACTTGCTTCAGCTTGCTCTCGGCCTCAGCTGCCTTCAGCCTCTTCTGCGAACATAACGGTGATGAAGCCACATGTGTAACTCACTGGCTGACATTTTCATGTGTTATCATGTGTCACCTGTTGCACGTATCTGTCCGTGGTCTTCCACATGTAATAGTACTCTATGATACTGCTCAGAGATTTCCAGGGTAGCTAGAAAAGAGGGGGAGGAAAAACAGGGCAGGAGGCAAGACAGGGAGCAAATGAATGACATTAATTTCTCATGTTCTCGCCATCTGGGCGTCCCTTCATGCATATTCATGAGTGGCGTCGTGACCAAACAACACTGAAAGCGACAGGCTTATAAAGGCTTTGGACCTGGAGAAGATGGGCATACGTATTCATAAACACCTGGTGTCAACGCACCGGAATCTACAGGATACGCGGGAAAATGTTTTACAGGCAATTGAATCAAACTATTATCATGATTGCGGCTTGAATGGAAAATTAACTTATTCACTACCAATGATCATGTTTTAGTGCCACGGACGTGTTAGAATGAATCACAAAATAAGATTAATCAGAAAATTAGCCGACATATTACTGCAATTTTTGGACTATAAGACGCTACTTTTCACCCCATTTTGAATCCTGCAGCTTATAGTCCAGTGCAACTTATTTGTTCATTTATTTGGGTTAATAGGCAACACTTAATTTGACAGCGGCGTCATAAGAACGTCATAATTATGACATGACACTATCATGGGCATTAATGAATGCTTATGACAGATGTCATGAAGTGTCATCTTGCAAATTATCTCAGGAACTTCATTTATGTCCAAACATCGAGGACGACAGAAATGATAGAAAATTCACTTTTCCCCAAAAATATTTGGTAACCAACTAAATCACGAACTTAACTGTACGTTAACTTCGTTATCGTTAATTTCTAACTTAAGCAGAACTACATTAGGGAAGCGGGAGAACCTCGGCAACGTTGTGTTCTAAAGATCATCAATCCTTTCATTTTCCCAGTGCTCGTCTTCACATTTCCATGCTTAAAAGCCTTTTTGAGCACATTCCTGATCATTACCTGAACCACTTGGTAACAAAAGCCACCGCAGTGGCGGCTCAACATGCAAAGCCACTTACAAAATCTTGTCGGATGTCGTTGAAGTCCTTGCCGTACTTCTCTAGCGCCTCCTCAAACATGGCCGCTTCTGAGGCGCTCCACTCCTCCATCTCGTCTCGGCAGAGAACAGGCCCGCCCGCCGGCACCAGCACGCTCAGCGCGCTCGACAGGTCGTAGTTGTGAAGGTGCAGCGTGTCCATAGCGTCGAACTGCGCAGAAACGAAAATAGAATTTGGTCGACCGGGCTTCAATGGTAACTGTATTATGTTTGTAGAACTCACCAGTGTGATGTCACGCGACGCTGCCGCCGCGCTCATGTGTAAACTTGGCTGTCGGACTGAGCTGCTGCAGTCCAGCGCCCGGGCAAAGGTGCCGACCGCCCTGTAAAAATGCACATAAACACATTTGTTATGATAGGGCATCCATTAAGGATTATTTTGCTAGTCACTAATCACCGATTATTTTTGCTGTTTGTATATGAATCATAAATTTCAGTTTCAAGTTACTTTACTTTTTTTAATTAACTAAACTGATTTTTTTAAAATTACATTTTATCATCTTTTGTTATTAAATACAAATTATTTTATATATTATATACTATATCTTTGTATATATTGTATATATATTGGAGACACTGGAGACCCAGTGCTGCAAGACTGTAGTACACTTTTTATAATTATTATTTAGTTTTTATTTTTAATCGTTTCCTTGTATTGTGTTGTTGTAATCTGGACCTTGAGTCTGTTAATAAAAGCTATCGATCTATCTACTGTAGTTCTAGATAGCTGTCTATCTATCTAGCTAGCTAACTGTATAGCTAGCTACCTCCCTATTACTATCTAGTTCTAGAAAGCTATCTAGCTAGCTAGCTACCTACCTATAGCTATCGCTATCTATAGCTATCACAATCTATCCATCTATCTATTTATCAATATATTAGGGCTGTCAAACGATTAAAATTTTTTAATCGAGTTAATTACAGCTTAAAAATTAATTAATCGCAATTGATCGCAATTCAAACCATCTATAAAATATGCCATATTTTTCTGTAAATTATATATATATTCTGTAAAATAAATTGTTGGAATGGAAAGATAAGACACAAAATGGATATATACATTCAACATACGGTACATAAGGACATAAGGGCATTTCACTCTACTGTCATTTAAATCTGTCTATGCTGTCCTCACTCCGAAGCGTCTACTTTTTCCAAAGCTAGACAGCTAGTGAACGACGCCTTAATAATCAGACTTTTTGCTTTTTCATCTGATTTATTAATAAAATGGCCTCAAACCATTGTCCTCTTTAGACCGTCGTAAAACTACAAAAAAAAAAAGTACACAAGCATTGCATTAGCAACAACGTTAGCTTAGCACACTATACAGGTTCACTAAACATAAACAAAAAGCGTCTCATACAAAAAATACAGTGGTACCTCTACATACGAAGTTAATCCGTTCCAGGACCTTGTTTGTAAGTCGAAATGGTCGTATGTCGAGCAGGATTTTCCCATAGGAATACATTATAATTCCATTAATTCGTTCCACAGCCCAAAAACCTTCACTAAATCCTTAAAAAATACTGCTGGTACTATTACAAATGGCAATTACACATAGCAAAACAAATAAATTATAAATCAAAATCGGAATAATAATAATAATAATAATAATAATTCCTGTATTAATGTAACGAATCGGGTTCTAATGTGGCGGACGTTTTTTGCTGACCCTGAACGCACCGCGGAGCTGACGTGCCAGAGAGACCGGTGAGCTTGAGTTTCACTTTCACTTTGAGTGCTTTCTTGAGAACACCGTCAATTGCGGCAGACAGAAGGTGTTTTTGTTTTGAATAAGTTGTGAAATAAATGATAAAAACGTGGCGAAGTTGGCGATTTCTCTGGAGATGTTACCACAATAAGAATTGTCAGCTTAACTTATAAAGACTGGCGAACGATGGTCGGAGGAGGACCGTGGAGATGTATTGTTGAGCCATTTCACGGATGCCCACCCTACGCTCATATTTTTCTGTCATTTGCATCTTCATTTAGAAGGTAAGCGTCAACTTTTTCCTTGTTTCACCACCTGTACCAACCTCTTCTGAAACCAGTGTTGATTTGTCACACAAGAAAATCCGCCGTGCATTCGTCTGCGGTGCTGCCATTGTCGTCGTATTTCGAACATGTCGTCGGATGTAGAAACAAATGGCGAGTCAAATTTTACGTCGGATGTCGAAAAGTTCGTGTGTCGAAGCGATCGTATGTAGAGGTACCACTGTATAACATTTCGCTTACTAACATAATATGTACATTCTTTACAACAACCGTACTTAATCTTGTCCAAGAATCAGAAAGCACAACATTACAACGTAGGCGTCAGCCCGAGACGTCATGCAGCCATATTGAACTGGCAAGACAACAATAAACCATGTCGCAAAGCGACCACAAGAGTTCGCTGTTAGAAAGCACAAAAAGCCTTGCTGTAAAACTTATCAAAAGGCAGAATACTGTCTGAGCGGGACATGTGCGTTAATTGCGTCAAATATTTTAACGTGATTAATTATAAAAAAATAATTACCACGCGATAACGCGATAATTTTGACAGCCCTACTATATATATATATATATATATATATATATATATATATATATATATATATATATATATATATATATATATATCAAATTTTCAAAATAAGTACAAAAGAAATCACATCCTCTTCCTTTTTTTCCCAATTAAAAAACTGTCTTAGAAATGGTAAATCGACTATCAAAACAGTTGTCGACTAATTTGAGTCAACTAGGCTAGGTTCATACTATAGGTCTTAAAGGACAATTCCGTTTTTTTTGTCATATCTGTTTTTTGGCATGCCCATTCAGACTGCCTTTGTCCATTGAGTCTATTCAAGTATTACCAATAACGACGCACTGTGTGTGCAAAATGCAAACATAAGCCTTATGTGTGTGCATCAGTTTGCCCCGACTCACCATGTAAGCAATTCTGAAATATTGCTCATTTGCCGCACAGTAAGAAACCGAGCATTATCTGGCTTATCCTTTTCCTCATTGTTTTTTTTTTTTAATGACTGTTGTCAAGCCCGCCTCCTGCGTAGCAAGTGCTAGGCGGTAACACTAATTAACAGCTACATCGCTGCCGTCTTGTGTGCCGCTCTAGCTCTTTGCTGAAGTAATTGCTGCATGAACTTATTTCAAATAATTTTTTACTCATTTTAGAAGTGGGATTTTTTGCAGTGTGAATTCCAATTTGGGAGACTTGACAGTTCAGACCGCCTCACTCACAAGTTAATGCCTCACTCGAGTCGCAAAAACATGAAAAAATCGAATTAGTGCATTAAGACCTGCAGTATGAACCTAGTCATAGTTTTCGATTAATTGTGGCAGCCCTACCTTGCACCATTAAGTAAATACGTAAAATACTATGGCGCCGAGGCCGTCTCTTACCGCGCCACCACCAAAAACTGGTCGATCTGTTTGTTAGTGAGCGGACAGTCAGGATCCCAGAGTTTCTCCTCCAGTTTGGCCTGGTCCCTGTCGTCTGCTTGGCCAGCTAAACATCCCGAGATAGACATTTTCTCATTTAAAACCACTATTTTAACAAGCTAAGCAAAAGACTTGCTTCAAATTTGAGTGCTAACCCTCCGGAAGCATGTCCGGCACGTCAGCCTGGAAGCGTGGCCCCACTCGGATCTCGCCTTTGTCGGCCAGTAGGGTCTTCTGTGTCGGGTCGTACACCAGAGAGTAGAAGAAAGTATCCTGTTGGTGACGGAAAAGACATTAAAAGATGTAATTGGGTGATTTTACAGCAGTTTAGTGTAGAACTACCGTATTGGCCCGAATATAAGACGGTGTTTTTTTTGCATTGAAATAAGACTGAAAAGGTGGGGGTCGTCTTATATTCGCGGTCTAGACATTATACCCATTCACGACGCTATATGGCGCCAGATATCGTTGAAGCGATGTTCTGTCATGACAGATCTCAGCTACTCTCAAGTTTAACCAGTTTGCATTATTTTATTGCAATGTTTTTCCTCATTCAGATTTGTTTCAAGACTACAGTTACAGTTAGACTTCACCTTGATGGTTAATGCAGTTATTGCAATGTTGTTGTTTTATCACAATAGATTAGTTTATTTAAATGTTCAGATATTAAGATTTGAATGAGGCAAAATAACATGCTTTTTCCTCTCAAATATATTGTTATAATCATTTGTTTCAGATGTACTGTAATTATTTTCTGTATAAAAATTAATTTGGTGTTCAAACAGTCTTTTTACAAACTTGAGTCTTGAAAAAGGGGGGTCGTCTTATTATCAGGGCCGTCTTATATTCGGTCCAATACGGTACTACACTTGTCTCTAAATTTGGTTATGAGAAGAACTTGTATTTGGACTGTTTTACTGCCAATTTTCCTAAACAAGAATGTTCAAATACAGCATTTAAAAGTCTACAAACCTCCTTGTCGAGGTATGAAAGAACTGCTTCAGTCTCATTGAGTAACGCCACGCTGCACTTTCCCCTATAGAGAAAGAAGGCGGTGGCATTAGAAACAGGAAGTGAGCCTGGACTGTTCATCCGAGTGTACTTGAGGGCGTGCATATGCGTGTACCTGATGTGCGTGGCGGGTAGGCTCTCATACTGGCGCGAGAGGAAGAGTTCTCTGTGGCGAAGCTGGTGCTTCTGTTTGTCTGTGAGCTCCGTCTCCGGGGGGTTCTCCTTCTCCTCCTCCAGCTCTTCTGCAGATGCACAAACATAATGGCTCAATAGAAATACACAACAAAAGATGTCAAGGAACAAGATGGAACTCATTTTCAAAATAACAATTTGGCAATTTAGTCATAGTCTAGTGTTGCTATGGCGACTCTCAATCATCTACTCGAGTCTTCGTGGACCATCTTGCAAGAGTAGCTCTTGTCAAAACAGTTCTGCACTGCCCAGATTTTCCCATCTTTTTGGAGAATGTTGTGTAAAACCTACAGAAAAACGGCACCAGAACGTGATCAATCATTGAAATCATTCACTGCGGCCCTCCCAAATTGAAAACCTTTCTATTTCTGAGATGGATTTTAATGGAAGACATCATTTTGCCTGGTGGTTGAATCACCCCTGGAGTGAAGTGAGTGGCTTTTCTGAGGGGAGCAGCAGGAGGGCATCTGGTGGTTTCAAAAATCAATTAGCGATGTAGCCCGCAACAGTACAAAATGGGGGGAAAAACCCTCTTGCGTGAGCAACATCTCTCGCTCTTTCTACAAGTACAAAAGGTTGCATTAGAGCTCTTGCTGTGAATTCATTTTTTTTTTTTTTTTTTTTAAAAGGCACTTACGCTTTGTATTGGTGAGCGCTTCCATTGTGACAGACTCTGAATGTCATGTAGTGGCTGCCTTTTACATAAATCATCTGCGATGGAAGCGAGTCATGTTTAGTCATAACCTTGTTCATGTGCAGCTGTCATTGCTGTCAAAATAGCAACGCTCAGGGAGACATTTTGTTTGAAAGCAGTTACAAAATGGCACTGCGTATTAGCATACTGTCAAAATAGACGTTTTTTGTGAAACTTTGGAGTTCTTTGTCAATCCAAAGTGATAATTCTATCTGAGCATTTGATCAAGTTAACATATTTTTCAGACAAAGTCGCCACGTTTTTCTCTCCCTCTGAACTCCGCTTTTTAAGTGGATTTTTACGGGCTAACTAGCATTATGTTTGCTCGTTTTAATAAGCATCATGATGACGTTGCGGTTTTGGGTGTGTTCATTCGCTACACCGTTAGGAGTAACAGTATAAAGTCACAGGAAATGAATAATAATTTTAAAAAAAAACAAAAGTGTTTCAACTATCAAACTGAACACAGCATTCAAACCAGTGTCTTCCACATGGAAGTTAGGTGTGCTAACTGCTGAGCAGTGTTGTTTTTGTCAACGATGACGATAACGAAAATATTTCGTTGACAAACTTATTTTTCATGACGATGACGAGACGATAACAAGCTAAAAACGTGTCTTGGGAGACTAAAACATAACGAGACGAATGCCAGTTTTCTCTGACGAGAACGAGATGAAAATGCGCCACAGTTTCTGTCACATGATCACAATGTGTATTGTGTAACATTGTTATGTGTAGATAGCCTGCATCGTAGCAATGTCTGGCTGTGTCACTCATGTGACATCCCAAATCACCAGTGTCCTCTTTTAGCTTGCTTGTTTTGAAACACACACGGTAAAATTTGTTTTCTTATCTTTGCAAGAGGGAATATGCAATATTGCTTTAGCCTTTAAAGGTCTGTGCTGAGTGACCATCACACACCAAATGTAACTCGTAGCATTAGCATAGCATTCACCGTCGCGTGAGCATTAGGCTAATGTTAACAGCGAGCGTCCTCTTAAACTCTCAACTTGTTTTTTTTTTTTTTTTTTAACATACAGTTGGTGGCGTCCAGGTGGGTATAATTAATTGAAAATAATGTACTGTTTTCCCGCTAAATGTGTATTATCACCAAATTGTCCTCTACGCCAGGGGTTTTCAACCCAGTCCTCAAGGCACACTGTGGGTCCTGGTTTTTGTTCCAGCCGATCCAGCAGAGACAGTTGAACCAATGAGGCTTCTGCTAAAACAAGCCACACCTGACTGCAATCAACTGATTGCACTTGTAAAACACCAGATTGGGGAAAAAGTGTTGTCATCTTGTTTGGTAAGAATGAAATCCTGCACCCACAGTGTGCCTTAGTGGAATAGGTTGGGGACCCCTGCTCTACGCTACAACATGTGCTCGTCTGCCAATGTTAATTCGAAATTGTTGGAAACCTTTATGTATCTATTTTTAGACTAAAACATTTGAATTTTAGAGATGAAAACATTTTGAGTAATTGGCAACTAAAACTAGACAAAATTAGTCTGAGTTTTCATCAACAAAAACTAGAAAAAGACAAACACATTTTGAAATAACTAAAATATGACTAAGACTAATAAGTATTGTCATCCAAAAGACTGAGACAAAAATTAAAACGGCTGCCAAAAACAACACTGCCGCTAAGCTAAACCTCCTGACTAGCAACCAATTTGACAGTAAGCTTCCTTAATACAGTGATAGTGATACTTTCATAGTACTGTGCTGGTCATCGCCCCTTCCTACAGTAAATGATACGTTACTGAAAGTTGGTGCTGCTACAATTAATCGATTAACTCGAGTAATTCGATGAGGAAAAAAACTTCTAATCAAATTTTGCTGCTTCAAGTATTCGTTTAATTAGAGTAGCGTTGTAATGGTTTGTTTTAAAAGCGGTTACATTTAGTTTTATTGATTTGGGTGGATAAACTGCCCTCTAGTGGTAACAGTGAATATGACACAACTCATTAACATGACTGAATCCAGCTGCTCCCTGTTAAGACCAACATCAGGAAACCTTTTGTTTGAAATAATGTTTTTTAAAGCATTCGTAATTTAGGTTATAGGAATATTTCGCAGTTTTTTGTGGGAATCTGTGTTTGAACGATTTGTTAAGACCATTCTAAAACAACGTTAGCATTTTATAGCATTTAAGCTAGCAGACTTTTGCTGTGCAAGTTAGCCAATTGTTCTTTTGTAGTAATTAGATCCTCATTTATTTATTTTTTTATGCCGTTTGAGGCGAAGCTCAGGGATTTTAGTTTATTTTTAGATGAAAGTGCAATTCTGCTTAGTTTGAAGAAACACTCGGGGAATGTTATTTTGTATTCGTATTCGTATTCGCTCTTTTGAAAGTGCAATCTTAGCAAGCCTTTGTTTTACATAATATTTATTTTACAACACATTATATTTTCCTAATCTGATTGCTCAATTATTCGAACTAACTAGATGACACAATAATCGACTACTAAAATTATCGATAGCTGCAGCCCTAATGAAAATTATAATATGGTATATTACTGCGATTTTATGCAGTACTAAACTAACTACCTGCATTGCTTACCGTACATAATTTGATCCTGTAGATTTTAATAAATTATTGTGAATTTTTATAGTAATGTTATGGGTGTTGTGATTGTTTAAGATACACTTCATGCTATTGTAAAACTTCATACTACTCAAATGTTTTTTGCTGTAGTCAAGATATTGCTGTGACTTACGTGAGTAGAAATTGGTCTCCTCTTAATTTATATAGTACAGTGGTACCTCTACATACAAAGTTAATCCGTTCCAGGACCTTGTTTGTAAGTCGAAATGGTCGTATGTCGAGCAGGATTTTCCCATAGGAATACATTATAATTCCATTAATTCGTTCCACAGCCCAAAAACCTAAACCTAAATCCTTAAAAAATACTGCTGGTACTATTACAAATGGCAATTACACATAGCAAAACAAATAAATTATAAATCAAAATCGGAATAATAATAATAATAATAATTCCTGTATTAATGTAACGAATCGGGTTCTAATGTGGCGGCCGTTTTTTGCTGACCCTGAACGCACCGCGGGGCTGACGTGCCAGAGACAGACCGGTGAGCTTGAGTTTCACTTTCACTTTGAATGTTTTCTTGAGAACACCGTCAATTGCGGCAGACAGAAGGTGTTTTTGTTTTGAATAAGTTGTGAAATAAATGATAAAAACGTGGCGAAGTTGGCGATTTCTCTGGAGATGTTACCACAATAAGAATTGTCAGCTTAACTTATAAAGACTGGCGAACGATGGTCGGAGGAGGACCGTGGAGATGTATTGTTGAGCCATTTCACGGATGCCCACCCTACGCTCATATTTTTCTGTCATTTGCATCTTCATTTAGAAGGTAAGCGTCAACTTTTTCCTTGTTTCACCACCTGTACCAACCTTTTCTGAAACCAGTGTTGATTTGTCACACAAGAAAATCCGCCGTGCATTCGTCTACAGTGCTGCCATTGTCGTCGTATTTCGAGCATGTCGTCGGATGTAGAAACAAATGGCGAGTCAAATTTTACGTCGGATGTCGAAAAGTTCGTGTGTCGAAGCGATCGTATGTAGAGGTACCACTGTATTTTGTTTATTCCTGTGTTATATTTTGCATTATGCCAATTACAGCTCATTTAGCAGAGTTCCTAAGTCCGAGGCGTGTCATTGTCTTTCCACTTACTTGCATGTTTGTCTGCTAGCTGGATGAGGCTGTGCGAAATGTCCCTCCTTCTGTAGAAGCACACTACCTTGGCCTCCACATTGCCGCTGGCCGTCTGAAGACAAAAGAGAAGAGGGGGGTGGAGGGAGAAAAAAAAAAGGTGAAAAACTACTCTCCACCCGGTTGCTCAACCACTTCCCCACCTTCCCTTTCAATGCAGTCATCATATGACAAGCTTTTTAATTTCCCTGGAGAACCGCTCGCCTTTGTGTCTATGTCAAAGCAGTGATGACAATCTGACCAGAAGCAATAATGGTGGCCATTTCGCAGCACGACTGACTGATTGATTGATTGATTGTCTAGCTGTGCAATTAGGTTGACGACATTAAAGATTGTGCAGCTATTAATGAAACAAAACAGATGACTGGAGGTGAAGATTTGGAGCAGAAAACTTTTTAGCACCCTTGAGTTAGCGAGATCTCGAACTGTATTGTCATGAACACAATTTGAAAAATGTGTTGATAATGTTCCGAAAATTCAGGTCCTAAGATTGAATTCACTTAATTTATTTTAATCAAGGACAGAAAAGAGCACAAATGCTGCCTGCTGATTAACTCTCTGTCGCACAATAGATTTACTGTTGCTATGCTACGTTCCAAATAGCAAACTTGAAATGCTTGATGGCAGCGTGGATTTTCATATAACTTTACAGTAATCACAAATCTGTCATTGAAAGCAACAGATGCCCAATCCATTTACATGAGTGTTTAGAAGGTAACACTGTTTCAGTTTATTTCTTGCAACCAAAATGACACCATGCTCATTCAATGTCCATTAAGACCAATCAAAAGTAAAAGTATTGCTCAGTCATTACATCACCAACTCTGTTACAATTCCATTAGTGGGGCTCTCTATGCAACATTCTGACCTGTTTGGTTGGCAAATTGTAAATGGGTGGCAATTGGAAGGAATCCTGAAAATTCCCCTCAGGCCTCAGACGGACACGAACAGAAAATGAGGAACATGTCAATACCTTGTTAAGCTCTTCTATTCGCCGGATCAGGTAAGGGTTGCTGGAGGAGTTCTCGAAAAACACATAATCTGCAAAGGTGGGAAAACACACAAGATGAATGGGAAGTGGAAAACATTGAGGGTCAAAAATGGTATAAAATTGCCTCTCTAATGTCAGTGAAGCTTGATAAAACATGAAAGGCCAAAATGACATTTATTTGATCTAACATTTACCGATAATCCATTCGACAATTAAAACAATTTAATGTCATTAACATTGGTTAGCCATAATTTAAACAAATAACACGGACTCAAACTGAAAGAGCCTAAAAATCTCTGCTAGGCAATAGGAATGTGAACCTCTTGGTACCTCACAATACAATATGATTTGCGATACAAATCTCACGATAACGATCTCACGATATGACGATACAACAATTATCGATACATTGGTCAGGAAATCATTCTACGAAACAACTCATCATTCAATCGAAGGGTCGTACTAGTGAAGACAAAATGGGAACTAGCACATGTACCATCAATCTGATGAATGAGTTTTTCCTACTACAGTATATCCTTGATATGAATCTTTAGGTCATAATAAAATGTCCTCGTTGTTCTACTAGTGCTGGATATCCAACAACTTGGTTTTCTTCCACTAATGCCTTCTTGTATTGTTACTAGTAGAGTAAAGCAACTCATGAGAAACTTTTAAACCCCTTTGACAAACATATCCCGGTAAATTCCCGTGTAAAGTGACGTGGGATTTACTCGCGTCATTGCTTTCACGCATGTAGAGATATCTGGTAATGACGCGGGTTGGACACTTTCACAGACTTGTTCCTGGCGGTCTCCATGCACGGAGGGCTGCTGCCGCGATTTTATAACCCAGACATTACATTATATTTGGTCGGCAATGGCTGTCACAATGTTGGTCAAATCGTGTTTTGTTACAGAGTCGGTTGTGGGAGTGTTCCCGACGTCGCAACTGCAGCCAATTCAAGCTCATCAAGACTGTATTTAAGCCCAGGCTATCCAAGAGAAGGGTGCCAAGATATTAACTTGCTTGGCGCCATTCATCATCTCTGCCGCCCTTGTTCTGAAAACCCCTCTACATTTTGCTGGTATTTGAGTGCATTTGTTGTCTTATCTGCTCTCTGCCTACCGCTGAAGTTAGTATTATTGATCCCCGTCGACCGACTGTCACGGACCCATTGTGTTATTCTCCCTTTTCCACGATGGCGTGCCTTTTTTTGTGTATTTAAGAAACCCTTGAACGCATCCCTCCATTGTTTTGTGCTTTTAGGTACAACCTTGTTTCCACAGTTGCGGACCCTAACATTGGCAACAAAATAAACCACACATTTCCAAAGATGGACTGTCTTCCTCAGCTGTACGATCCAGTAGCAATTGAATTTCATAATGTTTTCAGTTTAATTTTGCTATTTTCAGCTTGCTATGTTGATTATTGCAATGTTTGTTTACTGCTTTTCGTCTTACTGCGCAGAAAGAGGAAGTCACGATCGGACCGCCATGATATTTACGTCATCAGCCATCGTGCTGTGACCCGGGATTTCAACGCTTGGTTTCACATACGCTTCGTCCCGGGACTCTCCCAGACATTATACTGATTCAGGGTCTCCGATTCGATTATAAATTGATTATTGGTGCCCGAACCCCCACTTTTAATGTGTAGTACATTAGTTCCAAAATTGTTCAAAAATCCTCTCAGGCTAAACCAAACTATTTCAGTTTCAAGTTAATTTAAAAACAGTAAATTAAATACTCAAGTCCACATTCTGTATGAGCAGATTTAAACTACCTTCAATTAATTTAATGTTGTGAATCAACCGTTAAAAATGTTATATTTGCTCCCGTTATTCCATCATTTCCCTTCCGTCTATTTTCAACATGTTTAAGTTTTAAAACTGTTTCATCATTTAAAGATAGATTCAAGTCAAGATTTTGCCAATTTAGGAGTATTTTAGATAAAAAGTTAATTAAGTTTGCGACAACAGGGCCTTCTAGAGAAGTCTAGTGCTTTAAGATGGCGGCTGTTTACTAGTGCCAGCAAGGCGGTCATTTCGCATCTAGTTCTCTATACATGTTCTAATGCCACCGTTGTCTGTCATTTCGCATCTAGTTCTACATATATGTGATATCTACCATAGCCGTATGTGGCAGTATGTTTGTAGCAACTAGCAAGTGGCCGTTGTTTGCAGCATCTGTCGGCCGTAGTCAGGTATTATTGTTTTTTTTTTTTATCTAGCGGGATGAGTTGAACATATTTATTCACGGTTCGTTCCTCATTGCGTCACGAAGACCGCGCTGTGTTTAATTCCGCTTTACCTGGTATAATTCAATAATCGGAATTTGGATGTTTATGAGTCGTTCTCGAATCTTCCACGGCCGAATCGCGAATAATATAAGAATTTGAAATTTCGCACTCCTCTAGTAGTCATAATGAAAAGAAACCTAGCCCTCGCAGGGCTAACGTTACGTGAGCAAGAGACAGTAACATTAATCTTATCTACTAGCGCTGAGAAGTCTACTGCTTTAACTACTAACGCCGCCGAGTCTGTCATTTCGCATCTAGTTCTATATACATGTGATATCTATGAGACGCATCAGACGCTACCTGCAACCACCGTAGCATCATGCGGGAGTTGTTTGTAGCGGCTGTCGGCTGCAGTCGGGTATATTTGCTTCTTCCTCTACGCACGTGACGTCTGCGCGTTGTCCCGCATTAAAATGAGTCCGGGCAAAACGTGATGATTCGAGCTGGCAAAATTAAACGATTCCTTGAGGCGAATAAAATTACTCGGATCAGTTTTTAAACTCAAGTTACTCGAGTTGCTTGAGTATTCATTTCAGCTCTAAACCCCACATTTCCAAAGATGGACGATGGACTCTCTTCCTCAGCTCTACGATCCAGTAGCAATTTAATTTCGTAATGTTTTCAGTTTAATTTAGCTATTTCCAGCTTGCTATGTTGACAATTGCGATGTTTGTTTACTGCTTTTCGTCTTACTGCGAAGAGGACGTGACGACCGGACCGCCATATTTTCATCGTCAGCCATCGTGCTGCAGCCTGGGAAGTCAACGCTTGCTTTCACATACGCATCGTCCCGGGACTTTCCCGGACATTATACTAAGACGTGACCCGTGAAATGTCCGTGTAATCTCTGTGTCAGTCGACCTGGGAAATTGCTTTCACACACAAGGGCTGGCCGTTTAAATCCCAGGATTTTAACAGTGTTTCGGCATATGTGAAAGGGGCTTTAGTTGCAGATTAGCAAACCAAAAAGTGGACTTGTTGTGAAAAATTAAGGTTTTAAGATTAATATTCATCTGTCCTAGTAGGCTCTCCTCACGTGTGTAGTAACTTAGGTTACGTAAAATTTGAACGACTTAAAATAATAGTAGTAATGCCTTTCCTTCCCAAAAAATGTCATTTAAATATCACAAATGTAGCCTTTTTCGTGAGAATTGTACTGTGGGCAATATGTGTCCTACAATGATAAATTGTGTTATCTTGAAACGATTTATCAAGCACAAGAGTAGCACAAATAGCAGTTTTGACTCGTTTCAATCAAAACCTTATTCAACCCTCCCCAAAAATATAACACATTGAACAAAATTGTACAGGTTAAAACGCTAACAAAAGCATATAGTGATTTCACTTATTCACAAACATTGACAGCTGCAGACGTCCAATCCATTTAAACTGGCATTGCTGGCAGTCCTTCCTGCTTAAATGGATTGGACGTCTAGTGAATGAGTTAAGCGACGTTCAGAATTTTAGGAACGTGTCCTTCACCTGTGCCCAAATGTCATAATTCACGTATAATGCATTACTATCGCTGCTACGAATGAGGACAAAGAGCGCACTAGAACGCTGGATATAAACTAAAATGCTCGAAGGACGACGTGTTTGTTCCAAGGTGTTCATTAGGGCCCGACGCCATGAAGCGAGACAATCGCTTGATGATGAATTCCGGTGGGCATGCTAGCGACGTAGCCGAGAAGCTAAGCCAATTTGGCCGAATTAATTGCACCGGCGACCGGGAAGCCAGACGTGCCTTGTGCATGCACGGTAGAACGTTTTGTAACAGAGAACGACAAATTAAAAGCATG
Organism: Corythoichthys intestinalis; assembly: GCF_030265065.1. Taxonomy (NCBI): domain Eukaryota; kingdom Metazoa; phylum Chordata; class Actinopteri; order Syngnathiformes; family Syngnathidae; genus Corythoichthys; species Corythoichthys intestinalis. The sequence continues at coordinate 28,596,628 of NC_080415.1, forward strand.
CCGGTAAAATGTTTACATTCTAAGCTAAGCTAGCTAGTGGCTAGCGGTGGCCAACGCGAGGCCTGACCCATTTTGCAGCCCAAATATTTAGAATTCCCTTCCTGCCCGCATCACGTCGACTCCGGGTGGGCAAAAGCCCTTAACGCCGCCGTCGGGACGCAAACGAAGCCGGGAAACGCCGCCCGGACGGTTCCGTTTGCAAGCCCGGCAAAAAATACAAGCACCAAACCCGGCTGCTTTTTCACAGTTTTGATACGAGAAAAGATCCACATTGACGTACATACCTCCGACCCGGTACATGTTGGCCGCCATTTCTGCACTCCCGGAGTGTTAGCGTAAAACATCCACTAAGAAATCATAAGAATAAATTAATTAAAACTATATATGTAGTAAAAAGAGATTCCGGATGTGTGCACACAATCGGGAGGGGGAGCTTGTTTTTCGTGATTGTTGTTCTGTGGTTTTGTTTTGTTTTTTTGTCAATTGAAACCCCCCCGCCTGGTGTTCACACAGTAGCCTTCACAGTCACAATACAGTCGCAACCCGAAAAAAAATCACTCGTGACGTCAGGAGGCGGCGCGCACGCGCACTGGCTTACTTACCTACACAAACATAATAATCACTAGTAAAAGTAACAATGAAATTGTATCGTTTTAGATTGACATGAGCTTTACTATCAAAAGTATTTTTTTCATATAATAAATATAACTGAGTACTGTATTTTTTTTAAGTTTAGGAGTCCAATTGCCTCAGTTCAAACTTGTTTTCCTATGACTTGTGAGCAAAAAATGAAATATAAGCAGATGTGGGTAGTAACGCGTTACATGTATTCCGTTATTTTTACTTGAGTAACCTTTTGAGAAAAATGTACTTCTAAGAGTAGTTTTACCAAGCCGTACTTTTTACTTGTACTTTTTTACTATATTTGTGAAGAAAAAAACGCTACTCTTACTCCGCTAATTTGGCCTGCACAAGAGCCGTTATATTTTTCTTCTTCATTCTACATATTAGATTTATTTTTTTGCCATGTATGCCAAGTAGCTCTACCGATTTCACCAATGAGACGTCGCAACAATAATCACATGACTAATTATACCAATCAGACGCAAGCTTGCCAATCTATGATCACGCCAGCCTGTTCATTCACCTGGCGTCTTTAAACCACCATAAAAAAAATAAAGTATTTGATATAGAGCGCCGCCCTTAACATGACTCGAAAGTGCAGATTTTACCCTCTCTCCCATTTTTTATTTGGCACTGATTGACCACGGAAACCTGGAGATATGATCCTTTTATTTTCATTAAAGGAACTATTCACTTTTCAAATTATGAACTATTTTTGCCACTAGAGAGCACTCATGCTCTTTGGACGGATGATGCTTCTGTATTTTTTTTCCTCTCACCGGAATTCAATGTTTTTTATATATACATCTTTCCTTGGCTTACTGGTTATTTAATTGGTTATAGTACAGTATAATATTAACAGTTCATATAGAAAATTTTGTGCTGAGAAAAAAAACATTGTTTAAAAAATATAAGCAGTTACTCACAATGTTACTTATTACTTGAGTATTCTTTTCACCAAGTCCTTTTTCATTTGTACTTGAGTACATTTTTTGGATGACTACTTATACTTTTATCCATCCATCCATTATCTTCCGCTTAGTCCGGGGTCGGGTCGCGGGGGCAGCAGCTTTAGCAGGGAAGCCCAGACTTCCCTCTCCCCAGCCACTTCAGCCAGCTCCTCCGGCGGGATTCCAAGGCGTTCCCAGGCCAGCCGAGCGACATAGTCTCTCCAGCGTGTCCTGGGTCGACCCCGGGGCCTCCCGCCGGTGGGACATGCCCGGAACACCTCTCCAGGGAGGCGTCCAGGAGGCATTCGAACCAGATGCCCGAGGCACCTCAACTGGCTCCTCTCAACGCGGAGGAGTAGCGGCTCAACACCAAGCCCCTCCCGGATGACCGAGCTTCTCACCCTATCTCTAAGGGAGAGCCCGGACACCCTGCGGAGGAAACTCATTTCGGCCGCTTGTAACCGGGATCTTGTTCTTTCGGTCACGACCCACAGCTTGTGACCATAGGTGAGGGTAGGAACGTAGATCAACCGGTAAATCAAGAGCTTCGCCTTTTGGCTCAGCTCCTTCTTCACCACAACGGACCGGTGCAGAGTCCGCATCACTGCAGACGCTGCACCGATCCGCCTGTCAATCTCCCGCTCCCTCCTACCCTCACTCGTGAACAAGACCCCAAGATACTTGAACTCCTCCACTTGGGGCAGGATCTCCTCCCCGACCCGGAGAGGGCATGCCACCCTTTTCCGGCTGAGGACCATGGTCTCGGATTTGGAGGTGCTGATCTTCATCCCAACCGCTTCACACTCGGCTGCGAACCGCCCCAATGAGAGTTGGAGGTCACGGCTTGATGAAGCCAACAGCACCACATCATCTGCAAAAAGCAGAGATGAAATGCTGAGGCCACCAAACCGGACACCCTCAACACTTCGGCTGCGCCTAGAAATTCTGTCCATAAAAATTATGAACAGAATCGGTGACAAAGGGCAGCCTTGGCAGAGTCCAATCCTCACTGGGAACGAATTCGACTTACTGCCGGCAATGCGGACCAGACTCTGACACTGGTCGTACAGGGACCGAACAGCCCTTACCAAGGGGCTCGGGACCCCGTACTCCCGGAGCACCCTTCACAGGACTCCCCTAGGCACACGGTCGAACGCCTTCTCCAAATCCACAAAACACATGTAGACTGGTTGGGCGAACTCCCATGCACCCTCAAGGACCCTGCCGAGGGTGTAGAGCTGGTCCACTATTCCACGGCCGGGACGAAAACCACACTGCTCCTCCTGAATCCGAGATTCGACTTCCCGACGGACCCTCCTCTCCAGCACCCCTGAATAGACTTTACCGGGGAGGCTGAGGAGTGTGATCCCTCTATAATTGGAACACACCCTCCGGTTCCCCTTTTTGAAAAGAGGGACCACCACCCCGGTCTGCCAATCCAGAGGCACTGTCCCCGATGTCCACGCGATGTTGTAGAGGCGTGTCAGCCATGACAGCCCTACAACATCCAGAGCCTTTAGGAACTCCGGGCGGATCTCATCTACCCCCGGGGCCTTGCCACTGAGGAGCTTACCAACCGCCTCAGTGACTTCAACCCCAGAGATCGAAGAGCCCACCTCAGAGTCCCCAGACCCTGCTTCCTCAAAGGAAGGCGTGTCGGTGGAATTGAGGAGGGTTTCGAAGTATTCTCCCCACCGACTCACGACGTCCCGAGTCGAGGTCAGCAGTACACCATCTTATACTTTTACTTGAGTAAAAATATTTTCAAGTAACACTACTCTTACTAGAGTCAAATTTTTGGCTACACTACCCACCTCTGAATATGAGTGCATGTTGGCATTGATTTTAACTTATTTAACAACCAACAGTAGTTTGGCAGGTCGTTGACTTTAAAATATTTCTCCTAAAAGAGAACCAATAACAAAGAAAAGTAAAAATTGTGTAGTGAACCACACAGCATCACTTGAGATATGTTAGCTTGATCCTAAGAAACAATACAAAATGCAGATGCGTTACCGAATAGCATCAGTGTTTTGGTGTTATAAAACTTTTAATATTGATTAATAGCATGATATTCTTGTTAACTTCAATTAACCGCATTGTCATACACACAAACGAATAATACATTCAAAGGGCATACCCAAATCTTTCCTGCCTCCCCTCTCCCGTCCTATCAGGTGTGTCCCCTCGGTAAATTAAGTCAGAATGAGCTTGTAATGCTATTTATAGTAGTATAGACTAAACAATAGTAGTATATACAAGCACCACCCTCGGAGTGAACCTACATGTTTGGTCCACAACACTGAACGATGTTGTGTTCTGCTCTGTCTTGAGGCATGCTCTTCTCAGTTGAATCTGTTCAGAATACGGGATTAAAAAAGACAAAACGCTTAACTTTTTCTTTGGTGGCTCGGATGTTCAACTATGATTAGAATAATATAACTGATTAAGTAATTAGTGAGTTAACCAGGGAGTTAGGGACTAATAGTTAACTTGCGCAGTCGGTAGCTTGAATTGTCCTGGAACCGAAGGGTCAGCGGTTCGATCTACAACTACTAATTTGCCCTCAATGGGTTGGCAGCGCCTTGCATGGCCGCAGCACTATTGGTGTGTGTGAATGGGTAAATCTGTGCTTATGTAAAGCGCTTTGAGCATGGTAATAATATAGATAAATGCACTCTATGAGTGCTCTCCATCTATCCATTTGCCCTAACTGAGTTATAAACTTTTACGCAGTTGATATATAAACACAAACCATGGCACACAACGCATGCAGACTGACATTATAACTCTTTCAGTGCCATTATTGGTGACAAAAGGCTGGCAGAGAATGATCATGTGTCACTATCAATGAAAGCAATATACAGTGATCCCTCGTTTTTCGCGGTTAATGGGGACCAGAACCCGCCGTGATAAGGGAAAAACCATAATGTAGCCCCCCCAATATGTGTTCAATGTATTTATTCAGAATTAGCATTGGAAAGAGATACATATAAGACATTTTTTCACTTTTTTCCCCAAGCTATAATTTTTTTTTAAAATTGCACTTCAAATGTAATAATTATGATACGTTTTACACATGTTACTGTCCCAACTAATTATTTTGAAATAAGACTAAAGCAGTAGAAAAATGCTTGGGTTTATTAAATGCTTCATTGAGTGAGTCCACTCAAATTCGCTCCAGCTGCTCACTTACACACAATGAGTTGCCACAGCAACTGTTTAACAAGTTAAACGATGATTGACGCATTTGAAGCTTTGGTTTACATACATCTGAGGGCGCGTAGTAGCGAGGGATCACTGTACTTCCAATCCATTTGAATTGGTGCTGGCAGAGATCGTTTAGTACAGGGGTCCCCAAACTACGGCCCACGGGCGCCTCCACATTTGGTCCGGCCCCCTGAACATTTTTTTTTTCTTTTTCCAATAGTGTTATTTATTTCCTGGCTTTTTTCTGTAAGGAACCCAGAGAGAGTTATTTTGTTATTATCTATTTAATTAATAGTGTTATTATTATTTATTATTATATCATGTTATATTATATTGTATTATTATTATTTTTATTTTATTTACTTTTGTTCCGTGAAGAATCCACAAGGGGTTATTTGATTGTGGCTTTCCGAAAAACAATACATTTTTACATTTAGGCACCTCTGCAATCGTCACACTTTTTCTGTTACAAACTGACCCGGCCCCTCATCAGAGAAGGGAAGTTATGTGGCCCTCACAGGAAAAAGTTTGGGGACCCCTGGTTTAGTACAAATTAATTGGACATTCAATACAAATGGATTGGACATCTATTATCGTCAATGGCAGCCAATGAGTTAAAACTGAGTATTGTGTCTCACTTTGAAGTCTCCGAACATCCAGTCATTTCAATGACGAAAGATGATATGAGGTGTGAGTGCATGCCTTGAGTTACGAGGTTAGTTAAGAAACGAATTAAACTGTCATCTCAAGCCACCACTATACATCCATCCACTCCACGCAGGCTGTGTGAGACTTTTTCCAAGTGATGGGATTGGCTCGCTCCTCGGCCCGGGTGGGGTGAGAGAGAGGGAGGGAGTCCTCTCCGGGGCTGTGGGAAGAGAAGGACAAAGCTACAGGGAGCAACCATACCGACCGACCCACTTCATTCTCAACTCCACTCCGAGCCCAACCACGCCCCGGGAGGAGGGCAGAAGCGGCGGCAACAGGGGGAGACTCGCCGGTCCGCAGGTGTCCCGGGTTCCCTCATGGAAGTAGCCAATAGTCGCTGAAGGGACGTCTGAACCATGAAGTTCGGGAAGAGCATCTGCGTGCTGAACGTCGGGGGGACCCGCTACGCATTCACCCGCGACGTGATCCGGGATTTCCCTCTTCGACGCGTCAGCCGTCTCCATGCGTGCGCCACCGAGAAGGAAGTACTGGAGCTGTGCGATGACTACGACCGCGAGCGCAACGAGTTTTTCTTTGACCGCCACGCGCAGGCGTTCGTCTTCATCATGCTCTACGTGCGCTCCGGAAAATTGCGCTTCGTCCCCGGCGTGTGCGAACTGTCCTTCTACACCGAGATGCTCTACTGGGGACTGGAGAGCGCGCATTTGGACTCCTGCTGCCAGAAGCGCCTGGATGACCGACTTTCTGAAATCGGGCTGTCCGAGGTTGGGCTGTCGGGTGATGGCGTTGAAAGGGAGGACACCCAGAGTCCGGGGCAGGGAGAACCGGTGGCGGTGATACAGCTCACCCGGCGCGCGAAGTGGTTGGAGACGGCACGCAGGGCGTTCGAGGAGCCCAATTCGTCCATCGTGGCGCAGCTCTTGGCCACCGTGTCGGTCGTGTTCGTCATCGTGTCCATGGTCATGCTGTGTGCCAGCACGTTGCCAGACTGGGACACTGCCAAAAGAAATACCGTGGAGGAGCACAGGTAATTTAGGGGTGCACTACCTTTACCACTTTTTACCAATAACAATTTTGCGTGATAAAAATGTTACATCACCACACAAAATTTCAGCAAAAAAAAAAAAAAGTTTCCTAAAATGATGAAAATTTATTTACAACACAGGTTAATTAATTCAATGTCAATGACGGCGATGGATGTCCAAATCTGTTACGGCATGGTCCTAGTCAAAATGATTGGACGTCTCTTGTCTTCGATGGCAGACAATGCTAAAAGGGTTAGAATAGGCCTATAGTTAAACATGTTTTTAATAGTGTAATTTTCGAACTATAAGCTGCCGCTCACTAAATTTGACACGAAAACGACATTTGTTCATAGATAAGCCGCACTGGACCATAAGCCGCAACAGTCCTCATTATATTATTGGATATTTACACCAAAAGATATTAACTGGGAACACTTTATTTAACAGAGGCATCATAAAACTGTCACAAGACCATCATAATTATGACATGACACTGCCATAAGTATTAATAAATGCTGATGAGAGATGCCATTTTGTTACATACGACAAATCTTCTCACTTTTGAATAAATGTAAAAGATCTGAGCTGGACATAAATGAAGTTCGTAAGATAATTTGCCGGATGATACTTAATGACATCTGTCATAAGCATTCATTAATGCCCATGATAGTGTCATGTCACAATTATGACGGTCTTATGCCAGTCTTATGACGCCGCTGTCAAATAAAGTGTTACCTATCAACCCAAATAAATCAATAAATAAGCCCACTTGACTATTAGCCGCAGGATTCAAAATGAGGGACATAAGTAGTGGCTTATAGTACGAAAATTACGGTGTATAGAATTATGGTGCCGCTCAGGTTTTTGTATGATGATATACCAAGAGCCCTGCGATTGGCTGGAAACCTATTGAAGGAAGGTATATCCTTCCCATGCCCATAATTAGCTGGCATAGGCTCCAGCATCCCTGGGACCCTTGTTGGGATAAGCAGTAGAAGATGAATGAATGTATCAACATGTATTTCATACTTGACAGTGGGTTCATTTTTCGTGCGTCTCCTGTAATTGTGTTTGGCTAGTAATTGGCCTTTCTAATCAATGGTGTAATTACGCGCCGGGGAATGTGTGGCCCTTCTCCCCCTTTCTCCTCAAATCCCGGCAATTTTCTTGTCCTTCATCTCTGCGGGACGTCGGTCCACTTCCCGATATGGCGTAATTAGACTGATTGTGGGATAATGTGTCCCTCGTTTCCTGTCGACAGGATAGTGGAAGCCGTCTGCATCGGCTGGTTCACCGCCGAGTGCATCCTGCGCTTCTTAGTGGCCCGGGACAAGTGGGACTTCCTGCGGCGTCCGCTCAACATCATCGATGTGGTGGCCATCACGCCGTATTACGTCACCATGGCGATGGCCCGCGCGGGTATGCCGGGTGCCGGCTTGGGAGTTGCGGGCGTGTTCCTGCGCGTGCTCCGCATGATGAGAGTGTTCTGGTTGATGAAACTAGCCCGCCACTTCCTGGGCCTGCAGACCCTGGGCCTGACATTACGCCGCTGCTACCGGGAAATGGTGATGCTGATGGTGTTTGTCTGCGTCGCCATGGCGATCTATAGCGCCCTGGCGCAGCTGTTGGAACACGGATTGGATTTGGGCACGCGCAACCAGGACTATGCTAGCATCCCTGCTGCCGCTTGGTGGGTCATCATCTCCATGACGACCGTGGGATACGGGGATGTATACCCCATTACCATCGGGGGACGGGTTCTCGGTGGCATGTGCGTGGTCAGCGGGATCGTCCTGCTAGCGCTACCGATCACGTTTATCTACCACAGTTTTGTACAGTGCTACCATGAACTCAGACTGCGATCAGCCAGGTATGCCCGTAGTCTCTCAACGGAAATGCTGCAATGACTTTTTGCCTATTCATTCACATCTGCTGCCACTGACGGCAATAAACGTCCAATTTATTTTGACTGGCTCTTTCCACAACGAGCTGAAACTCTTTGAGGTTTGCTGCAAATTTACACCAGTCTAACACTGTCATTTGATTTCTGCAAGCCCTCCAAGTCAAAATGAATTGGACGGCTATTGTCATAAATGGCAGCGAATGAGGTAGCGGGATGACTCTTTCTCGCTTTGCACAATAGAAATAAAAGGAATAAGTAGAAATGTTACACAGTGGTAAAAAACATAGCACAATTTAGATGTGTTTTGAATTTGTACTCTTTGGGGAACAAGAGGCACAAAATTAAAGACATAAAATATTGAATCAAATCAATAATTAAATATGCCATTAAATCTGTTACTTAATTCCAATACAATGAGGTGAATGTCAATGACATTTATTTTCTCGCGATACGATTTTTCTACCTAAATACTAGGGGTATAACGGTACACAAAAATCTTGGTTCGGTACGTACCTCGGTTTTGAGGTCACGGTTCGGTTCATTTTCGGTACAGTAAGAAAACAAAATGCAAAATATAAACGTGCTAGTTGTTTATTACACACTTTTGTGCTTTCAACAATAGGAACATTAGCCTATACAAAGCTAGAATTCGGCTCAAAAAGTAGTGGGTATTTAAAGATAATCCAACAACAATTTGCCTTTCAGACCCCCCGTATTGGTTGGTCAGCTTTCTTTCTGAAAGAAAGAAGAAAAAAGAAGTCCTGTGCTCAAGAGAAAAGCAATCCCAATGACAAAGATTTTAACATGTATTTTACAAATGCAATGCCTCAATGAAACATTTTTTTTCTCATGAACGGTTATCAAAAGCTTTATTGGTGGATTTTCTCAAGTTAAAGCGCCACACAGAAATTAATAAATTTAATTGTGTAAGCAGGATGTGTGTATTATTTTTATTATTTAATTACAGGTGTTTTAGCTCATTTCAATTTTATTTAAATGGGCTATTATTTGTTTTATTATGTGTTTATATTTTACAAATGTGGTGTAGTATTCATTTATATTGTATATTTTATGTTGTATAACTTTAATTCCTATGTGAATATTAGTTCCTACTTGTTTTGTTGTGGTAGGAGGATTTTGTATTGAACATGGAACCGTGTTGGTTATTTTTATAGCAGAGAAGACAGCAGTAAATAACAAAGACAAGTCAACTGTGCCCTGATCTACAACTCAAGAGATCTGATGGACTCAAAAAGTGGGTTACGATTGCATATTAGTTTGAAAATTGACCGGATCCACCGTATTTTTACACGAGTGACTTCCAGCCCGATCCTAGCTACCGGTAGTAGTATTGACGCAGGAGGGTCGCGTCTCGCGTCAAATAATCAACTCTGTCGTTCTCGTGCGTCGCGTTGAGCCGCTTCTGGGACGCGGCTAACACGCGGCCGCACTGCAACTGGTGAGCATTGGCTGATTGACTTTAACGCCCGCATTTCACTGCGTTCTCGCGGCGGCCACGTTGTCGCGCCGTTGACGTTTCTTAACTGTACTACCGTATTGGTCCTCATTATAGTAGAGAAGACAGAGTAAATATAATCTACACAAAGAAACTGTAACCCGATCGACTCACAGCCTCAAAAAGTAAGGGTTACATTACGTTAGAAACTCGTTCGGTACGCCTCCGTTCCGAACCGAGGACCCCGAACCGAAACGGTTCAATACAAATACATGTACCGTTACACCCTTACTAAATACTACTAGTACTTCACACTCAAATACTCTGTTCTTGTGTGAGGTAGTTAAACTTCAATGTATTTCACCCCCTAATCCTTGTCTTCAACTCAAAAGCTGTGCTGAATTTAAAACAAAAGTAATCTACGGGTATCTGCTGATGATGTAAGGCGGGTGGATTCAATTTGACAAATATAAACAAGCACATGCGCGTTTGTTTCCATGCACAATAGAAATTAACCGAAAAACTTGAAATAGAAGGTAAACTCTCACGTAATCAGGTTTTCAAATGGCATCCTATAGAGTGAGCGCACCACTTCAGAAGCACACAAATCATTATTTATTAAAGGCAGGACCAATCGGGCTGTCCCTACGGATAGTTGTTTACACTGCATTGCCATGGTTACAGCACTATGAGTCGTGGCCTTCAGCCATTCAATTTGTCGGAGGCTGTGCGCAAAAGTGATTTTTGACCTAGTTGCATTTAGCATGTATATAGGCGAGTATACAGGAAGGCCATACACTCATACTGATATTTGTTGTGAAAAGAATGAGCTCAAATCAGGATCTAATGGAATATGGATGTAAATTGACTGATGTAAACAATGTAAAAGGACAATTCCGATGGGAAATGTGAAGTGAAGATTAAAAACAAAAAGAATAAATGGGTGTGTCTGTGTTTTTATTCTCCCCTTGTGTAAGGAAGTAGTTTTGAGTATTTCTCATCTCCACAGCAACCGAGTTCCCCGGTGTGCGAATCATAAAAGCTGTTGATTTTTGTGTGGATACAAACAAACAGGCAACACACGTGCCATCATTGCAACGTGAGGGCAAAATGACATCATTAAGCTATGACGCTCCGTGAATCATGCTGGCTGCTTGCGATGGACGCCAGGACATTTCAAAACCAACCGATATGGGCAAAAAAATGCGCATCGGTATCGGATCGGAACACGAGAAAAATTCTGATCCAGACTTCCGATCCAGTTTTTGTAAAACTCCGGTCCGGGTTTCCCAGCGCACCGATTTACATAATCCATTCCAGTTTTTGCTTCGGTTTCCCTAAAATCCGGTCCGCATTTTACGGCACACCTTCAACACACTACATTTACATTACCGTCTCCCAATTTACCGAGAGACTTTGTCGGTAGAAATGTCAGCTGTGTGGGATAATTTCACCTTAAAGGATGACAAAGACGAAGAGGCAGAGAGCAACATATGCTACAATAAAGTCAAGCATAATGGTAAAGCTGTAAGAACTTTTAATACAACCAACCTAATCAAGCATTTAGCGAAATACCACCACAAACAATATGAGGAGTATGTTAAGAAAACCGAAGACAAAAAGAAAGGTCCTACGCAACTAACACTGGCAGAAACTTTTGCTATGCGTGACAAACTGGCACTCGACAGTCCCAAAGCCCGGGGAGTAACAAGAGTCATTGCCGAAGAATTCATTCTGGATGACGAGCCATTACCTCACGTGAGTAAAGACGCACCATCCAACATGCGATTCGGCCATGGAAGATTCGAGAACGATTCACAAACATCCAAATTCCGATTATTGAAATACTGTATGTCAAGTAAAGCGGAACTAATACACACCGCGGTCTTCGGGACACAATGAGAAACTGACCGCATTGCGTCCCTAAAGTAAACATAACTTGTCTTAGACGCGGGTAATGCCAATGCTCAACTCACGACTTTGGCTCAACTCATGCCGCTGGATAAAAAACACAAGAATACCTGACTGCTGCTGACAGCCGCTAAAAACTACCTCAACATCGTTTTACTGGAGATAATAGATATCATATGTATATAGAACCAGATGCTACACGACAGACTCGACGGCGTTAGCAACATTGAAGTATTGAAAAAACCAGATGCGTTCGTAAACAGCCGCCATCTTAAAGCAGAAGACTTCCCTAGTAGGCTGTTGTGAACCTTCCAAGCGAACCTAATTAACTTTTTATCTAAAATACTCCTAAATCGGCAAAATCATGCCTTGAATCTATCTTCAAACAGTTTTAAAACTTTCACATGTCGAAAGTAGACAGAAGGGAAATTATGGAATAACGGGAGCAATTTTAACAACTTTAACAGTTGATTCGCAAAATTAAATGAATTGAATGTAGTTTAAAGCTGCTGATACAGAATGGGGACTTGAGTATTTAATTTACTGTTTTAAAATGTTAACTTGATACTGAAATAGTCGTTTATTTAAACCTGAGAGGCTTTTTATACAATTTTTGTAACTAATGCACAAAACATTAAAAGCATCTAATAGCTTGGGGGATTTGTGGGATTTTCCACTGAGGTTGTTGGTGTGTTTTGCTTTTTTAAGACAGTTTACAATATTATTTGCACGTTTTACCGACTGACTATGCCATTTCTGTTTGTTATTTATAATGTTTTGTGTTTGTCACTGAATAAGCAGGTCAGTTTCTTGTTACCAACTGTTGTGTGTTATTCAGACTCACCTAATTCAGCTGGCTAGTTGTTATCAAACCTTTTTCAACATGAGTCTGACAACTAAGTAAGGAGGCTAAATAACTTTAAACTTTAACACATGCTCAGATAGGCCGGTATCGGTATCGGCCAGTATCGGTATCGGATCGGAAGTGCAAAACAATACCGGTATCGGATCGGAAGTGCAAAAACCTGGATCGGAACATCCTTAAGCATGATCATTCGTGTCACCCCGTTCAAATGTATTGGACAACTATAGCTGTTTCTCCTGTCACCCCATCAAACAAAGATCAGACTGAAATTCATCTCTTTGTAATTAAGTGTCGATTTTTCATCTCTTCCCACATCGATATCCTTTTCATCTAGTGTGTCTTTCCGGGAGCATAACTGTGACAAAGACTATAATCACTTGTGTATTTTGGTATCAAAGGCGCCATAACACACTTTTTTTTCACCATTTGTGGTGTATAGAGTAGTTTTGTAAGAATAAAAGGAATTGCTGAGAACTGTGATTACTTCATTTATTGAAAATTGCACATTGGAGAGCTGGAATCGGAAGTAAACACACACATACTGACACAAAACATTCGAGCCTAAAAACTCTCGGATCCGTTAATTGGTATTTAAAACACATTAGAATATAATTTCCATTTATCAACATTTCTCGTGATTTTTTTTTTTTTTGGTACCATTTTCATGGTAATGCGGTGGATTAAATATTGATTTTGAACCTCTCCAGAAAATGAACACTACACAATGGTGTTACTATTATATTGTGTTTTGTATAGTACTGTATTGATCGTTTTTGATGATTGTAATAATAAGAGATGGCTATAGGTTAATTACTCTGGAAAAATTGGCAGCCAATTCAATACACACACAAACTGGACTCTTTTTGCTTCATAAGTAAGTTTCTAAGTGGGTTGTACATTTTAATGTGTGCATTTATTGGCTAATTGGTTTTGGTAGCGTCATGAAGATGCTTCAGCCAAAATTGTTGCATTTTACAACATATGTTAAGGCAATTTGTGCTTTAATTAAAGACATAACCGCATTTGTACAGTGTTTATATGTAATGTTTACTGTATATTTACAGAATAAACAAAATTGAAAAAGCCCTTTAACCTCCGCACCTCCATATTTTTTGCTATTTATTTCTTGGCGAACAATATAAGCGAGACACTACGGTATAAGCATTTATCAATTCAGTTGTACTGTATTGTATTGTAAATAAAATACACTTATATTGGGGCGGCATTTTTGTCTGCCCTCCAATAAGAAAACTAAGGCCGAGTCAGCTGATCCGTGACGTCACTTTCCCTCGACACGCGAAGGAGGAAGACCTTTTCGCCGGGTGTTTCTGTTGTGCACAGCGTGTACACTCGTCCTCCCCCCAAGAAATATGTACTACAAATTCAGCGGTATCACGCAAAAGCTGGCGGGTTCATCTCCGTCGACGGCTTACGCCCCACAGGTGAGCTCTTACGTTGGCGTGTGATTCTAAAGACGGACGGTCACGGTTGGCGGTGACCTTCATGGCGCTGTGTTCGCTTGCGTGCCTGCCTGCGTAAAATGCAACTTTTTCGACAAGCCGCAATGTTTAAAATATTAAGCCTGTTTACCTCACTTTTGCGTTTTAGGGTAAAATACAATAATTAACTTCATTATTTCAATGCCACCTCCATATTGTGATTATAAAGTAAAATACTAGGGTTATTGTAGTATGGTAACAAGACATATCAAGCATTTGTATCCTGACAAAACAACTCGTCTGACCTTTTAAACCTTCAATCTATTGTTGGTAAAGGTTATCTTATTATCAGGTGTTGTATGGTTTCAAATTCTATCGGACCAACAGGATGTGTTCCTGTCAAAAGTGACCTTTCGATAAAGACTCTTCGCGTGTTTTTCTTTCCCCTGTTAGGACACGATAGTTACGGTACTCAATTTATTGGTGCCATTTGTTTTGTTTTGTCCCAAATAGGCATGTGCTGGTATTATAGTCTGATGGTATAATAACCTTACGCCAAAATATGACGGTATTGCAATTACAGCTCTAAAATATGTTACTTTGAGATAAATGGGTTTTAAAAATTATTTTTTCTATTGAACATATTTTTTTTTCAAAACACAGCAAATCGAAACATAAGCATAGCGTTAAAATACATTAAAAAAAATATTCCAAATAAAATTGAAATAAATGCAGTTCTTTAGGTGAGTCTAAACCTGTAGCCACAGCTCAACATTATCACCATCAGAACAAAAATAATTATTTTCTATAAAAAGCATGTGTGTAGCACTCGAATCATGTTTACATTATACACGCACTCTCTTTCTCAACGCAGACAATTTCCAGAGACAAAAAACCCCCACATCTTTTACAACCGCTAGACATGCTAAACATGCTGGAGTTTACTTTTTTAGCTGGTGGGAAACGTTCATGAGTGTTTACTAACCTTTAGTTTTGTATAAATCCGAAATCATATCGGAGGTATTGCCTCCTCGGCAGCCAACCTCCGCAAACATGTTTTAAGCCTGAGTTATGCTCCTGTGTTGCGGTGAAGGCGCAGCGACTACGGCGTCATTTGACATTCGATGGTTCTCTGGCCAGGTGACGCGTTGCTCTGTAATTCACCGCCAAGCCACTAGAGGGGTGTGGCGTTATGTTTGTACGGTTTTGGGGCATGCTTGTTGACTTCCTCTTGACTAGTTTAACGGAGAAAAAATAAACAATGCAAGATGGAACGCTTGAATGTGGATCTTCAGCTAATCAACATTGAATTAATGTTGATCATACAAATGTTGAGGCGCAGGCGACGCAGAAGACGGTTTCGAGGCTGTCTGTCCAACTTTTGATGCTGCTTAGAGAGTTCTAGCCTTGGGTGGAAACCAGGTAGCTCTAGCGGCTAGCTTCAAACTGGCGTCGATCGCTGGGTCCAGTGTTTTGTCCGAGGTCTGCAAAGCCCTCCAGCCTGATTTTTTTGCTGTGTCCTACAACCGGCCAGTGGGAAGCCATAGCAGATTTCTGGCGTCTATGGAATTTCCCAAACTGCGTTGGAAGCCTTGATGTTAACTCATTTGCTCCCAGAAACATATAAAGACGTTCTATTTTTAAATGCTTAACTGTCCCACAAACGTATTTATACGTCTTTTGCGTTTTTTTGTACAAGAAGCATCTAGAGCTTCCGATCTATCGCCGAAACAAAAAACAAGCCTCAAAACCAATTTTAAAGCAATAAAACTGACCACTGGAGGGCAGTAGCGCATTTGTTAAGACGCCACAACCCAATTCAAACAGTACAACTTTATTAGGGAAGTTAGCAGAGCCGCGCTGCTCAGGTCCACCGCACGCTCGAGTGTCCTGCACGGAAACGCGCACGGCCAAACCAGTTCCCCCCCAGGAACATAAGTTCCCCAGGCGAACGAGACAGTGGTCACCACAAAAAAAAGACCAAAAAAAAAAATCCATCTTTACGAGACAGTCGACAATGAGGGAAAAGTTTAACCGATGTCGCAGCCACCAAACGTCATCTCTCAGTTAGGTAAGTGTGAATAAATTATTACTTTGCTATCAAAAGCTCTATTTGGCTGGTTGTTCATGTTATTTTGTAAAAGGAAAACATTATTCAGATGTTTGGGATGTCACTGAAGCAAAAAATAGCCGTGTTAAAGTCAAAGTTATGTTTGAAATTTTTGCGTTTACAAAAAGCTCATTTTCTCCGTTGTTTTCATCAGAAATTGGAGAATTGCTCAAACTAAGCTATTTTCTAATGCTGATTTCTAAAGAATGGAAAAAGATATGAACTTACTTTTTTTTCTGCTGGAAGAAGAGAGTCTAATCTTTCTTTTGGTGGGTTCCATGGTTATATAGCAATAGAACAGAATTTTTTGTGGGCCTTGCAAAATCAGTCAAAATCCAGTAAAATGGCCGGGAGCGAAGGGCCTTGCTCCGGTGAAAATGGCTGGGAGTGAATGAGTTAATGTTATCATAAAAACACCTAGGCGCTCTCAATCAGTGATGATGTATCGTATCGTGTATCAACTGTCTTTTGTTGAAAATTAAACATCAAAACAACTCTTTTGACGCCAAACCTGTGCTTTATTCTTCATATACATGAAGTGTGACACGTAAATAAGTCACAGACTCACAGCAAATATATTTACACAATAAATGATGAAGTGCACCAACCAAACATACGACATAAAGTGTTAAAAAGCTGGCAGTTTTTGGCCGACTGGGTCACCGCTTCGTGTGGCCATTCGATTCCGAAAACACCCATACTGTACTTGTCTCGGTGGTTCTTCCATTTTTTTTTTATTCAATCGCTGGCTGACCTCCAGCCCCGTATTTGGCTTGGTCCGTTTTTGCGTGTAGAAAAATAATGTTTGAGGATGGCGGTGATTTCGCTCTGAACTGGAAACAACAGTCTGAGCGGACCAAGCATAGTCCGTTTCCACCACGTCACACGCGTTGACGTGACGCGAAGTCAGGGAAAAAAAAAGGACCCAGAGAGGCTATGGCGCAGGGTCGTAAATCGGGTCTTGACGGCGCAGATCTGACGCGGAAGCATAACTCGGCCTTTACATGTCGGTTGGCCCTCCTCCTCTAAGCCGCGGCCGACTGTAACTTTCCTGTAGCCGAAGCATTCCCATACCAGCGATTTAATTTTCTTCGACGGGGAGAAAAGGTCAGGAGTTTCACCTCTTTTAGCCATTGTGTAGCACAGCTGACTCACTGACACTGAGCAACAACCAGTGGGGGAGGGTTGAGCCTTGCAGCTGAAAGCGAGAGATTTCTCCTTGCATTTTTGGGGCATAAAAAATAGGTAATACCTTAGGGACGGTATGACAGAAAATGTTTGCAGTTTTGAAACCTTGACGTTTTCATACCACGGTATCTCTTGAAATTGGTAATCAGCACATGTCTAGCACCAAATTGAAGGTGAATACCAGAGGCCAAAATTACATTGTAGTCGACTGATTCATCTAGGACAGGAAGAGTTGGCAGCGATGGCAAATCAACTTTGACTGGGTGAGTCTGGCAGCAGATGATTTCTGCTAGGCCTCCTAGTCAAATTAATTGGACGTCTAGTGCCATCAGTGGCTGTAAAACATGCACATTCACAACTAGTCCTTCTAGTTTAACGGAAAAGACAACATCGAATTTTTCTGATGTGTTATGGTTAGGGGCGTAATGGTACACAAAAATATCGGTTCGGTACGTACCTCGGTTTTGAGGTCATGGTTCGGTTCATTTTCGGTACAGTAAGAAAACAAAATGCAAAATATAAATGTGCTAGTATTTTTACACACTTTTGTGTTTTCAACAATAGGAACAGTAGCCTATACAAAGCTAGAATTCTGCTCAAAAAGTAGCGGATATTTGAAGATAATAATCCAAAAATCAATTTGCCTTTCAGACCCCGTGTATTGGTCAGCTTTCTTTCTGAAAGAAAGAAGAAAAAAGAAGTCCTGTGCTAATGAGAAAAGCAATCCCAATGACAAAGATTTTAACATGTATTTTACAATTGAAATGCCTCAATGAATTTTTTTTCTTATGAAGGGTTTTCAAAAGCTTTATTGGTGGATTTTCTCAAGTTAAAGCGCCACACAGAAATGAATAAATTTAATTGTGTTAGCAGGATGTGTGTATTATTTTTATTATTTAATTACAGGTGTTTTAGCTCATTTCAATTTATGTTATTTAAATGGCCTTTTATTTTATTATGTGTTTATATTTTACAAATGTGATGTAGTATTCATTTATATTCAGGGGTGCACATAATTTTTTCGCTCAGGTTCTCAGAGGAGGACCTGGAGATGTGACTTGGTCCTCATTGAGCTTGAGAGCCGACCCGCCTGATGCGATAAATTTATGACAAGCTTTACTTAGAGCCAATTAACTTTAATTAATTATATCAACAATTAATGCTTGATTAACATCAACTGGCACAACAAAATTGGCATTACTTTGAAGTGAAATGTAAAGAAATAAACATAAAAGCACTAATTCAAAATAAAGGGCATTATGCGGCTCCCACATTAAATCCATGGGATGGGATGTCCTCCTCATAAGACCTCATTGAACGTGCATGTTTAGCTTTGTAAAATGCGAGCAAAAACACGTTTGTCGGTGCATGTCGCTGTTCATTACCTTCATTCCGCGACTTGTCCACAGGGCGAGTGGGGTCATGTCTGATATCGATAGTTTGCTTAATTACCACATGCTCTCTGTTTTTTTCGTGCTTTTCAAAGTTTGGATGGCTGAAATTCTTTGACCCTACATAAAATGCGCTGCTCTTATCGGCGACATTGGGATTCTCACGGCACATTTCGTACCGCATTTCCGTGCGAGCATCATTTGCTTCTAGCCATGGTACCTCCTGTAGCCACTTTTCAGCAAAAGTCCTTTTTTTTCGGTAGCTCCGGTGACGTCTCTGTCGTCTGTCTGTCTTTTGACAGGGGTGGGGAACCACGGAAGTAATTACTCAGTGTGGCCTGCCTCTTCGACATTTTGAGAAGTTATTTTCTCATGTCCGCCGCAAATACAGTGGTCAGCCATCGGTACGCAAAAGCGTATGGAAGCCGTTGAGGGCCAGCGCGTTTGTCTACGTCCAGTACGCATGCGCGCATGCGGACCACTTATGTGCACCCCTGTTTATATTGTATATTTTATGTTGTATAACTTTAGTTCCTATGTGAATATTAGTTCCTACTTGTTTTGTTGCGGTAGGAGGGTATTGTATTGAACACGGGGCCGTGTTGGTTGTTATTATAGCAGAGAAGACAACTGTAAATCAACAAAGACAAGTCAACTGTGCCCTGATCTACCACTCAAGAGATCTGATGGACTCAAAAAGTGGGTTACGATTGCATATTAGTTTGAAAATCGACCGGATACACCGTATTTTTACACAAGTGACTTCCGGTCTGCTAGCTAGTAGTATTGACGCAGGAGGGCCGCCAGTATTTCCAGGAATTGACCGCCTGACCTGTGGGCAATTATTTGTCTTATCAGATTACTAAGGGTTTTCAATTTTTCCAGATTTCAAAAGGGCTAATACAGTAACGTTATTTAATTTATCAAGCAAAACTATTGGCTACAATCTTTTTCACACAAGATTTTGTTATTCTCACTTTTTGTTGTCGCTCATCAACATAAACCGTGGTATTTCATTGACTACTGTAGAGTGAAAGTTGGCTCGAACTATAGGTGGGAAAAAGGAGGTCCTCATTTCCGCAGGTGAACTGAAGGTCTGCACATTGTCTGTGAAGTCGTTGCATCTTAGCACCTTTATCTTATCGCGGTTTCACAGCACCGTAATTAGCACCTCTACAGGTAGGTCGTGTGATGACATCATTAGTTTAGAAATGCACATGTACCGTGTATGTATGCTCATATGGTATTTCTAGTTTCTTCTCCAAAAATAAAGCAGACGAACGTCTGCCATTGCTGTTTTTAAAGCTAATCCCCCTTCTGAATTGCTAATTTTGAATCATCTTTCATGTTTACATATTAAAATGCCACATTTAATTCCCCCGCTTATCGACCATCTGCTTCTTACACACATAATTCGGTCACCTCCCCAGGCTAAAGATATTCGCTTCAATGTCAGCATCAGCGGCATTAAAAACTCGTTTTAAACCCAGGCATGAAAATCTCTCACCTTTTGGCGAAATTCGCCACTTTGAAGTAAAATATGGTGACCTACGTGAATTGTGTAGATCCGAGGAGAATATTTTTAAGGGGGGGGTGGGGGTCGAGAGATTTTCATGAATGTCGGACGCTCGGGGGAAAGCGGCACAAAGCCCAAAAAGCGCACCAGAGTGGCCAAAACGTTGACTTATTTCAACGAACCAAAGGAGGGTACACTGTTGTGTCCTCTCTCTTCAATGCCAAGCTTGGCTGCACGTCGGCCGTGAATGAACACCTAAAGCGCCGTCACCCAGTTGTAATTTTGGAAGCTGACAGGAGATCATTACAAGCTGGCAGATCGTAAGTCCATCTAACTAACTAACGATATTTTTTATCAAAGTTGCTAAGCCTGTCGCGATATGCAATGAGTCAATTTATCGCACGGTAAATAGAAATGAGGGCGGTAATTTGCACAGCTGCGTTTTATGGCCAGGCACGCGTGCATACATTTGTGCTTGGATGCTGATGGCATATGAGACAACAGTTCCTTTCACAGATGCTTATTGGTCATCAACACTCAGTACAATAAAAGTTCAAACATACAAAATAAGGAAAAACGTGTATATTAACCCTTTAACACCGAACGTGTCGGCAGCGACGCGTTTACGCATATCGTCTTTGAAGCTTCGTCACGCTGTAATTATGTCACCCACGTGCCGCTGGTTGGTCTCATTTGAAAGTTCGGAAGTTGATGTCCACACCAGTTTTTATTTAAAGTCAATCGACCAAGAAAAACGGGAGATAATGTCATTTGAATTTTATATTTTTATTGCACTCATAAATATGCATTAAAACGCTGCATGGACCATGCATCTATCTCCATATTTCCATCATTTCTTGTCCTTTTTCAAAACCGAAAGCAGCACAAAAGACTACATATCCCAAGAGCCGTTGTGTAGTGATGTCAAGAAGGACGAACTGAATGTGATCATTTTTAACAAATTTCCGAGCGAGGCACCAACTAATGAAAGGGAGGCATGCGAAGCAAGCAACGGCCGGTTGGTTTGAGCGAGCGACTTTGAAACGTGCAGAATAAATCTAAAACTACATTTAGCGCAAACTAATGCATTATTTCATTAACTCAAGGATGAAGATGAGCCGTATTTGTCGTTGTTTTCTTTTGATGAGTCGCCGTCTCGGCGAGTAGAAGTGACAGCAGCGCGTAAACACCGTGAGAGTAGGCGTTGTGACATTGTGTGAGACCGTGACGCAGCTCCGTGACCTGTTCAAGAAGAAGCTTTATTGAGTGCGCAAAAAAAAAAAAAAAACCTTTATTGGGTCGCATGTCTGAAAATTTTTAATTGAACTGAACTACTTTTGAATTTTATGTAGATGTGTGTTCGAGAAGCTTGATTGCATGTATGTATATACTTTTGATAAGGTGATGGGTAGAACACCTAACTTCACAAAGAGATATCCTCCAAACCCTTTGTGCGTTAGATGATATATATAATATTTTATCTCACTATTTTGCACTGTATATAACCTGTTTTGACCATAGTATCCAACAGCCACTAGTCTGATAATACACACAGGAGCCCTCGATATTGCGAAACAAAAATCAGAGCTTTTAAAGCAAGACTTCACTGAACTGATAAACAAAGTCGGAACTTTAAATACTGAGGTGTTTTTCAGTGGACCCATACCCGCGCCCAGGCTGGGGGATGAAAGTTTCAGCAGAGTGATGATGCTTAACAAATGGCTCAAAGCAACATGCGCTGGACAATCGATGTACTTCATTGACAATTTCAACATATTTTCAGGGCGCAGGCACCTCTTTAAGAACGATGGCCTTCACCTAAATAAGTCAGGAGTGCGGTTACTAAGCAGCAGCATGTTTTATCTCTTGAGGCACAGACAGTCTGCTTATCTCGAGGAAAGGAGGCAAGCTGTCCCAAAACATCGGATAAACATGGTGGCTGGGATGAGTGCTGAATCAGACAGTGTGCACGCAGGATCAATCTCTCCTCCAAAAATGGAGCCGATAGTCGCTGAAGGGGAAGTGACTAAGCTAGCCCCGCCAGGCTGTGACCAACCCTCCTCTGCTGAGGCTCCACTGCCTCAACGGAAGGAGACCCTGGTAGCAGGTGATCGACCCCCTTCAGACGAGACTCAAGAAGTGGCTCCATCAGCTCAACAGGAGGAGAACGACCCGACCGTGCAATCCTCTGCTGTCGAGGCCCCATCCAGCACCAAATCCTCGCACTCCAAGACGCCACCATGCCGCCGACTCCAGGCTAAGGCCCCATCCAGCCCCAAATCCTCACACTCCAAGACGCCACCACGCCGCCGACTCCAGGATAAGGCCCCATCCAGCACCAAATCCTCACACTCCAAGACGCCACCACTCCGCCGACTCAGTCAGGCTAAGGCCTCATCAAGGCCTAAATCCCCACAGTCCCGGAAGCCACCCCGCCGACGACTTAGTTTGGATGGAATAATGAGTCAACCTGATTGGGACTCCATGGGTCTAGATAGCAAGGTTAACCAGTCTCTTGATCTCCTCAAGTTCATGTCTTCGCTTCCACCCTGTACCTGCCACACCCGACAGGTGCCAGGGGAAGATGGCAACAAACCAACCAGCTTCCACTGGAATTCTCTCGGGGCAAAGCCAAAGCACTACAACTCTGGAACTACACGGTATTATCCTTCTATGGAGGAAGCCATGTTTGCGACACCAATATGATGTGCACCGGGTCCAGGCTGTGAAAACATTACAAAGACTTTTCTGTCCCAGCAAAAGCCGGGGCCTTATGGAGTACAGTATGTATGCTCAACAATCCCAGTGGTGATAAACAACAAAAAAAGGGCTAGACTGGTGAGAAATAAAAAACGTTCAATAAATTCTGCCAACCTGTTAACCATAGTATGTCATTCCCAAAGCTCACCAGTGAATCCAGTCTGGCATCTCCAATTGGCTCTGCTAAATATTAGATCTTTAGCTGGCAAATCTTTCTTAATTAATGATTTTATCTGCAAACATAACCTTGACATGTTGTTCCTAACAGAAACTTGGTTAGATCAAGATAAGAGTTCGACAGTTCTGATCGAGGCAACCCCCGCAAACTTCAATTTCTTTAGTGCGCCAAGAACCCATAAGAAAGGAGGTGGGGTTGCCAGTCTGATCAGGGACAGTTTTCAATGCACGAATATTTCATGTGGTCAGTTTGATTCCTTTGAGTATATTGTCATTCAGCTAAAAAGCCCTTGCAGAGCTGCCTTGGTAACAATTTACAGACCACCGAAGTATAACACAATGTTCTTTGATGAGTTTACCAAAATACTGTCTTCCGTGTGCATGGACTTTGATTGTGTTGTTTTAGTGGGTGACTTTAACATTCATGTTGATAATCCTGAAGAAGGATGTGCTAGAGAGCTTTTAAATATTTTGGATACATTTGGTTTATCTCAGCATGTCACAGTTCCAACACATAACAGAGGGCACATACTGGACTTAATAATATCCAAAGGTCTTAACATCTCTGAGGTCACAGTGAATGATGTTGCTCTGTCTGATCACTACTGCATTATGTTTAAAATGACCACCCCTGTCCATCCTCTGAAAAGGGAAACAGAGTTTATTAGGAAGCGTTACATAAGTGATAACACATGTGCGTTATTCACACAGGCCTATGCCTCATTATTAACCCCTACAATAGCTCCAGTGGAAGAACTTGTAAATAGTTTCAGTTCCGGTGTGATGACTGTAATGGACACTATTGCCCCGATTAAGACAAAAACCTTGTCAAGAAAGAAGAGGTCACCCTGGAGAAATGCCATACTAGCTATAAAACAAAAGCAAGTTTGTAGACGAGCAGAACGCAGATGGCGAAAAAACAAACTCCTAGTTTTTTATGATATCTACAAAGAGAGTCTTCGCAAATACAACCAGGAACTGAAAAATGCTAGACAATCATATTTTTCAGAGATCATTAGTAGAAACACCAACAATACTCGCACACTATTTTCTGTTGTTGACAAACTGACAAACCCACAAGCATCAATACCTCAGGAATTGGCATCTGAGGTGTCCTGTAATAATTTCGCAGCATTTTTTACACACAAAGTACTAATGATTAGACAGACTGTGTGCAACTCCGGATTAACAAATGTTACACTAAATGCCTCCCAACATGTCCCCCACGTCAATCTTAGACAGTTTAGCCTCTTGGACTATGCCACTTTAACAGAAATTGTGTCGAAACTAAAGCCCACAACATGCTGCCTTGACATCCTTCCTTCAAACTTTTTCAAAACTGTTTTTCATTGCATAGCCCCAGACATACTTCAGATTATAAATACTTCCCTCCAAACAGGAGAGTTTCCTCAGACTTTAAAAACTGCAGTAATAAAACCTCTCCTAAAAAAACCTAATCTGGATGCCTCAACCATTAGTAATTACAGGCCAATATCAAATCTGACATTCCTGGGGAAAATTATCGAAAGGGTTGTGTTTGAACAGATCCAGACTTTTATGATCCAAAACAATCTTTTTGACTCATTTCAGTCTGGATTTCGGCCACAACACAGCACCGAGACCGTGCTTATCAAAGTCCTAAATGATATTCGTCGGAATACCGATGCAGGCAAATCATCTGTTCTGCTACTATTGGATCTCAGCGCCGCATTTGACACGGTTGATCACAACATACTACTCAGCAGATTGGAACAGTGGGTAGGGCTTACTGACACTATTCTTCAGTGGTTCACATCCTATTTACATGATAGGGATTTCTTTGTGTCAATCGGAAATTATCAGTCAGAACGAACCAAATTCACGTGTGGAGTCCCTCAAGGGTCAATTCTTGGACCACTCTTATTTAACATCTATATGCTTCCGTTAGCTCAGATAATGGAACAGTATGACATCTCCTATCACGCCTATGCAGATGACACACAACTGTACATTTCTGTGTCCCCACATGATTATAGTCCCTTAGTCTCCCTGAGTAAATGCATTCATCAAATCAATGAATGGATGTGCCAGAATTTTCTCCAGTTAAATGTGGAGAAAACAGAGGTGATCATTTTTGGGCCAAAAAAGGAAAGGTCAAAGATAAGCAGCCAACTTAGCACAATGTCACTTACAGCTACAAATCAAGTCAGAAACCTTGGCGTAATTATTGACTCAGACCTAAAATTTGATAGCCATCTAAAGTCCGTCACTAAATCCGCTTATTACCACCTAAAAAATATAACCAGAATTAAGGGGCTTCTGACTCAACAAGACATGGAAAAACTTATGCATGCATTCGTTTTCAGCAGATTGGACTACTGCAACGGTATATTTACAGGTCTTGATAAAAAATCAGTCAGGAAGCTGCAGCTAGTACAGAATGCTGCAGCCAGAGTCCTCACAAATACAAGGAAGCTGGACCACATTACACCGGTTTTGAAATCGCTACACTGGCTTCCAGTGAGTCAAAGGATAGACTATAAAATACTACTGCTCGTCTACAAAACACTTAATGGCCTTGGACCAAAATACATGCTTGACTTGTTAGATTCCTATGAGACATCTAGACCCCTAAGGTCGTCTGGAACGGGTCTTCTGCATGTTCCAAGAACAAGAACCAAGCAGGGTGAGGCAGCATTTAGTTATTATGCTCCTCACCTCTGGAACAAGTTACCCGAAGGTCTGAAGTATGCTCAAACCGTTAGCTCATTTAAATCAGGGCTAAAAACGCTTTTGTTTAGCACTGCATATCCATAACTGTCTATATATTTCAATCTACCTGCCTTCTATTCCTCTTGTGCTTATCTCCATTGCTGATTTCAATGATTATTATTAGTAGTAGTTTTTGCTTTATTTCTATTTTTGTTTTATTTTTATTTATTTATTTTTATTCTGTGATTAAATGCGATCTTTTGTCTTGGTTTTTACGTTGTGTTGATTTAAATGTGATTTTTATGGTTTTCATGTGATGTAAAGCACTTTGAATTGCCTTGTGTTGAATTGTGCTATATAAATAAATTTGCCTTGCCTTGCCTTGCCTAGTATGTGTAAAGGCCAAAAACGCCTATGACCATACCCGCTGTTTGTGTTGAATTGTCAAACATAAAACTATTCAATCTTATTTTTTTCTATTGAATGTTTATCCTAACAAGTTGAATAAATATGATCAAGCTTGAAAACGGTTGGTCAAGCATGTTTGGTTGTCAATGGGACATCAACATTACAATTTTTGAAAAAAGATTTTTTTTTACTTTTTGGGTCCAAAATGTGGATTATAATTTGTCAGTGAAGAAAACAACAGTTTGGACATGAAGTTCAAGGTGTCCCGAAAAAAGAGACCCAACTTGGCCATTGTAAACATTTTTTTCTTTGAAATATAAAGGCAACATCAAATGCATGCAAATTCGGCCAAAATAGGCTGAAGTGTTAAATGGTTAAACACTGTAAACGTTAGCATTGCTACATTGAGGCTATTGGGGGGAAAAAGACAACCTACATTAGCCTGCTATAAAACATTGGCAGTCTTCTCCAAAACCCAAACATGCGGTTAAAGGTGACACTTCAAAAATGAAAAATCGCTGGTCAACAGCATTTGCAAATGAGAAAAGTGAAAAAAAAATTCATCATTGACACCACATGCAATGACAAAAAGAGTTTTTTTGCCGAGTGTAAAGCTTACGGTTAGTGGTTTAGCGAACATACTTCCGGCGAACATTTCAAAATAAAAGCACGTCATGTTCGTCATATAAATAACGATTTCTGGAGTTAATCCCACATACTTCAGAAGTCAGATTCTACACTAAGAATAGCTTTAAAATGACACCTTTTATGGAAAATTTGATTGGCAATCAATAATTATTATACTACTATAATATATAGAAGTATACTATAATTGAATGCTATATTTTTTAAAAGAATTGTTTTGAATCATGTTGGAAAGGCGAAGTCGGTGTTCTGAATCTGTTTACATTCCATTCTTTTGCACTAGTTAAGGCTATCAGCATTTGACCTCATTGTTTATTTGTGACTTATTGTTGTTATTTACGTGTTTATTTGTACTTTAATTAAGACTTTAAGTGTTCCAAAATGTTTTTTGTGAATTAATAAGCATCATAAAAAAATGTATTTGCTACATTAGTTTAAAAAAAAAAAAAAAATTAAAAAAAGGGGGGGAAATTATTAGATTAGTCGACTAATTGTAAAATTAGTCGGCTGACTAATCGGGAGAAAATTAGTCGTTTGGGACAGCCCTGTACAACACTGTACAACTCACAGTGTACCTGAACAAATTTCCTCCACACCCTTCTCAACTTTTTAACCCCTAACACATTTTCATGCCTGTAAACCCCTTTCTTCTCTATTGGCATTGACGGTGATGGCAATAGTCCATCATACAAAAAGTTTTTTCTTTACCACTTTTACAGTGCAGCACATGTTAGCGATGGACACAGTAATACTTGATGGCGCTAGACTTCAATCCATTTTGACTGGGAAAGGCTGGCAAAGAATGATTGCAATAGCAGCAATTTGAAGAGCTGACAGAGGTCATTCGCTATGATGTTTGTCTTTAAACATTGGAGCTCACTGGTTGTCCATTCATTTTGCAGGGTTTGAAGCCAGTCATTCCGGCCGAATCATCCTCAATGATCTTTGCCACACCTACCAAAGTGGTGTCAGAAGCGAAGCCTGTTGTGGAGTACTTGGGGACCAATAAGGTGCCTGACCTCCAGAGGATATTCCAGGTAATCATGTTGTGGAATCAATACTAAAATACTTACCGTATTTTTCGGACCATAAGTCGCACCTGAGTATAAGTCGCACCAGCCGTAAAATGCCCAACGAAGAGGGAAAAAAAATAAGTCGCACTAACCCTAACCCTACCAAACAGATTCGCATCATAGTAAATAAATGAAAATTAACTGCTATTACAGCAATGACACAAACGGTTAGCATGCGTTCGCTAGCATTAGCACATCGTTCAAACAACCACACAACTGGCTCTAAGTGTCCGATCGTGGGTGGAAAACACAACAAAAACAGAAAAGATTATACACACAGGCGTTGCCTCTGAAGAGATATTTTACAAGCATAAACAATGAACGTAAGTTCGCAGCCTATTTGTTTCTCTCTCTCTCTCTGCCCCCCCCCCCCCACCACCACCACAACTCGCTCGGATGCTGCGTAGCTGTTTGTCTTCTTCTGCCGTGTGAGCGCTCTTCTTCGCGTAAACAAGTGCGAGTGCGCCCCCACTTGGGCGTGAAAGTGCCACAAACTAATTGCATGCATTTCAATATAAAAAAGTCAATAATACAATTGAACACACATTGCCAAAGGCTGAACGCGAACGTGGCCATAAGAGTTATTTAGATAACTATAGCATAAAGAACATGCTAACAAATTGTCCAAATCATCAGTTTCACAAAAATTATTAACACTCATAACGTGTTAATAATTTCACACATAAGTCGCTCCTGAGTATAAGTCGCACCTCCAGCCAAACTATGGGGGAAAAAAAACTGCGACTTATTGTCCGAAAAATATGGTATTTGTTTTTATGCAAGTCCAGATTTTTTTTTTTTTTTTGTGTAATTTAGAAACCTGATGGCATCCCCATTCACCTGAAGCGCGGCTACCCCGACCGGCTGCTTTACCGCACCACCATGGCCCTGACCATAGGGGGCGCGCTCTACTGCCTGGTGGCCCTCTACATGGCAGCCCAGCCTAGAAACAAGTGACCAACGCCAACAGATCAGATTCTCACTTGACACTTTTTTGCCAATGTTCTCCACCAAGTTGCTTCAGAATACTCAAGAGTTTCCAAACAAAACCACTTGGTGGAAGCAAGGCTTTTTTTTTGACATGTCGCCAATTTGTATGTGAACTCAACAATGAGCCTCTGTGATACCACTTGGAAATGTAAAAAAAAAAAAAAGTTTATCCCACACAATAGAAGACAATATCCAGTTTATTATAGTTTGTATGAAAAAAATATTTAATTGAATAAATTTTCGGGGAAAACAAAGCCAATCGTCATTTCTTAACTTGCTCCAGGGTTTCCCCAAGAAAACTTACAAAGCCTGCTGGTAGAGAAGCCCAGCGGCAGCCTACCAAAAAAAAATGTTAGGTTGACAGTAGGGGTGTGACAAAGTATCGAAATGGTGACATATCGTGATACTTTGTATACCAAAAGGTTATCGATATGCTCCTGCCAAGAATCGAGCGATCATTTTAAAAAGGTGTCAATTAAAAAAAAAAAAGTTGCTACCAAAATCTTCCACCTTAACCCTTTAATGCCTGCAATATGAAGCAATTGTCAGAGAATGACAAAATTTCAAAAATAAGGTCTTAATTAGGGTTGTTCCGATCGTTTTTTTGCTCCCGATCTGATCGTTTTAGTTTGAGTATCTGCCGATCCCGATATTTCCCGATCCGATTGCTTTTTTTTTTTTGCTCCCGATTCAATTCCAATCATTCCCCATAATTTTTCCCGATCATATAAATTTTGATTGATGCATTAAGAAAAAAAATGAATAAAACTCGGACGAATATATACATTCAACATACAGTACATAAGTACTGTATTTGTTTAATATGACAATAAATCCTCAAGATGGCATTTACATTATTAACATTCTTTCTGTGAGAGGGATCCACGGATAGAAAGACTTGTGACTTTGTATATTGTGACTAAATATTGGCATCTAGTGTATTTGTTGAGCTTTCAGTAAATGATACTGCAGCCATTCAACCCAAATGCATGATGGGAAGTGGAACCATGACTGTGTGTAGTGCTACCAATTGATATATCTTCTCTGCGTTGAGAAACAACTTAAGGTGTTAAGAAAAAGATCAATTGCTACCTTGCTTCCCCACATAGCTTCCCTTGATAATTCTAATCGTAGGGAGAGGGATTGTAAGGCTTTAGCCAATTAAAAAAAGGCTCCAAAGACTGCCTAAATTCACTGTACTCATTTTACGCTGTGTTTTATCCCTCTATATTGGTAAAACGGTGCCATTACAGGTTGAGCGCGACAGTGCGTGAGTGAGTCGTGCAGCGCATGCAGTAATTGCATTAAATGTTTTTACGTGATACATTTAAAAAAAAAAAAAAAAAATTACCGCTGTTATAGGGATAAATTTGATAACCCTACCTTAAGCCTTAACTAAAGACTGGATGAGTGTAACATATTATGTCTTTAACATTAAATACAATTAGAAAACGATTTAATTAAAAAATACATATATATTAAAAAATGCATGGCCGATATTTTTTTGCCGATTCCGATACTTTGAAAATGAAGTGATCGGACCCGATCGATCGGCACATCTCTAGTCTTAATGAAACCTTTTTTTCAAATTTGTAAAAAAAGATGACAGATATATGTGCAATAAGCGCTCTGATATCTATAACCCTTGCTAAATCCTGTTTATTTTTCTCATGGAACCTGCAGATGTATGAGTTGACTTGCATCCATTTTTTTTTTTTTTTTTGGAAAGATATTTCAAATTTCTGAATTAGTCTCAAAATCATGAAATTCTAAGTGTATCAAATGTGATACATTTGGCAAGAAAGGGATAATAGTGTCTCAATTAACTCTAAGGCTGCATTGACCGTGCTCGACGCCCAATCCATTTAGACTGGGAATGTTTGTTCATTCGAAACCAGAGCATTCACAGTCATTCTGTCCAATTTTCAGGGCATTTACAGGTCACTTGCTGTTCATTTTAGGGCATTTACAGGTCATTTCCTGTTGAGTTTGAGTCACTGCCTATAGACCCTACTCACATGTAGACATGTGCCGGTTACCGGTTTCACGGTTTACCGTGGTGTGAAAACGTCGCGGTTTCAAAACCACTAAAATTTTCCGTCATACCTTAGTACGGTATTTGCTATTTTTCATGTACCAAAATGCAGCCGAATTGGCTTAGTGCGGCAGCGCTCACCCCTTCCCGTTTGTTGCCGTGAGTGTCAGTGACGCTATTCTGCTAAATAGCCAGCAAACCCAAATACAAATCCTCCAAACACAAGGCGTACTTTTCTTCAATTTATTGAGCTCTCAAATCGTGGTGAAATATACAAATGAATACATTTAAAACGTTGTACAATTGTATTTTTCCACGTGTGATTAGGTTCAACAGGATAGCAGTAGCACCAATAAAAAGTTCGCCAAAAACAAAACACACATTTTCATTTCAAATTCAATATACAAACTAACTAAAATTTACAAAGACGAATGTTAGCCTAGGCTAAGCTGGGAGAGCAGCTTCGTTGTGGTTTTATGTCTCACAGCCGCTGAGAGAGAGAGACAAGCTTGAATGAAGGGGGGAAAGAAAAAGAATCGCGTCAAAGATTGCTAATTGAGAAAGGAGGTCTCACTCCTCACTTTTTTTTTTTTTTTTTAATTAGATGAAACCTTTCCTCAACAATATTTACATTTTAACATTTATAAAACTAACTTATACATTTTTAACTAACTTATTAACTTATGAATTCTTTGTTCTTTTTAACACAAAGGCATGGCATCATGTAGACTAGAGTTGAAAAAGGTGGCAGAAAATGGCAAAACTTTACTTGAGCTTCCCCCCTCAAAAAAAGTCATGCAGTATATATTTTTAATTTTATTTAGAAGTCTTTTTACTTTTTATAGCAATTATTTTGTTCTTACTCTAATGTTGAGCAAGTTGAGCTGTGGCTGTGGGTATAGTCTAGGTTCTATTTATTTTAATTTTATATAAAATATTTGTTATTTTGTGTTAATTTATTTATTTTCACATTATATTCATGTTCCAATTTACAAATGTTTTGAAAAAAAATCCTGTTCAATGGAATTTTTTTTTTTTTTTAAACCCATACATCTCAAAATTTTGGAGCCATAATTGCAATACCGTGATACTGTGAAACCGCGGTATTTTTGCTCACGTGTATCGTACCGTGAAAATCTCATACCGGCACATGCCTACTCACATGACGTCACAACCACGCCTCCACGCCATATTGTCCGTCAACTCGTCGTGTTGACGCATTACCGCTACGTAAATTCCTCCTATTATGGCATTTTTCTGCTTGTTAACATTGATAATCAAAATGGTGAAGGCGTGTGTGGCGGTTGGTTGCAATAACAGAGAAGATAGACGGAGAGACTTGAAGTTCTACCGTATTCCGAGAGACCCGGAGAGGAGAGCGAGATGGACTGCCGCAATTCGACGAGAAAACTGGGCTCCAAACGATTACCACAGATTATGTAGTAGTCATTTTATATCTGGTAAGATGCATTTAATATATATTTAGAGGGTTTGGGGCTGACAACCACAATTAAGATCATTGCGGGGCTAATCGCCGACAACATACAGTTTCAAATTCAAGATGCTTATTTCTTCCACCATCATTACATTTTGAATAATATTTAGCTGGTACCAAGTGAAAGAAGCTGGCCTCGTCTACGGATCATCAGTTAAACAGATGTATCCAAACCTTTTGCAAAGGGGGCCAGATTTGGTGTGGTAAAAATGCGGGGGGCTACCTTGGTTGATTTACATAGAACAATATATTTAAACAAATTTTAGCAAGCCCTTCTGTGTGTCACGTTTGCTTTATTGTTTTTTTTAATTCATAATTTCAACAGTCTTGTCTTTGTGGCGTTCTCTTTCGACACTCGGGCTCTTCCGAAATACTGCTGCTGTGAAATTAAACTAGCTTCAATTTGATATAATTTCTCGCTGCGTATCTTCCCTGTAATGTTGTCGTACATGTCAGCGTGTCTTGTTTGGTAATATTGCGTTACATCGAACTCTTTGAAAACAGAGACTGTTTCTTTGCAAATGAGGGAGACACAGTTGTTGCGTGTTTTATTGAAGAAATAGTCCAATATCCACCTATCCTTGATGCGTCGGCCATCGCAGTCAACTTTTTTTTTGTATTGATTGTCGCCATTTTAGAAAATTGGAAGTGTCACACGGGGTAATGTTGCTTAGTGTGCTGCTCTTAAAGTTTTTCAAACTTTCGTGAGAATTGGCTGATTTTGTGTGGACAAGATAGTTGTAGATATCAGGGTAGCAGATGTCAGGCAGAGAGGGCGAAGACAGCGAGTCGAAAAATAACGATTTAGGCATCAAATATGGATCTGGCGAATGGATAGACTGAAGCTTTCCCACATAACACCTTTTATGCAACGCATCCAATGAGTTTACAGCGTCTGAAAGCACCGGGGCTTCCATGAATTGCATTATAAATTGCACGACAAATTGAAACCATTGAGAATACGGATAAACAAAGACGGACAATATGGCGGCCGGATACAGCGACACGTCATTCTGTGACGTTGGTGAGTAGGGTCTATTCATTTGGTTGATTCCCAGGTCACTTCCTGTTCTGTAACTCAAAATAATCAGAAAGTGACCCATGAAATACCCCAAAATCAACAGGAAGTAACTGAAAATCAACAGAGAAATGACCTTAAATGGTCCAAAATTACCTCATTGCCTGGCATTGACTGTCACTGACTGCCATAGACGTTCAATCCATTTGAAGTGGGAGGGATGGCAGCGAATGAACGAATGTTCATTCGCTGCCACCCTCCCAGTTCAAACGGATTGGACGTCTACTAGTGATAAACTCATTCCAATTCACAGCAGAACCTTGTTTTTCTGTTTATTAGTTGTTTGTAGAATATCCTAAAATGATTTCCTGACCGATGTATCGATAATCGTTGTATCGCCATATCGTCAGATCATCGTTATCGTGAGGTAACGAGGTTCCCACTCCTTGTTGACAGGAATTTTGAAATCATGAAAATTCTGGGTTATTTCAAGCCATTTATTAAAAATACTTAAACATAGTGGTCTTACAAAAAAGTAGTTTTAAACAAAAATGTAAAGCAGTTCTGTACATTGGCAGGAGAGGGATATGTTTGTTCTCATGTTAACTATAAAACAGTTCAAATATACTTTTTATAGCCTACTTGATTTTGTAGCACAATTTAAGCCTGAAGGGGCAATAAAAACCTGGTTGCCCGCCAGGCTTATAAAGCAAACAGTTTGTTTCGTTGTTGTTGACTGTCATCAATGGTGAACAAATTAGTATTCGTTAACCGCTTTTATGTTCCTGATTTTCCTCAGTTTAGTTCACGTGACGCAGCTTTAGGACAAGAGGTGGTCTCTGCTAAATTGACTTAGCGGCTCAGTCCTTAGTAAACGCCACCTGTGTGTAGTAAATAACACTACTTATCTATTTATTACTAGCTAGCTTTTTCTGCCACTGGTCAATATATTAGATCATAGACTTCATAATATATTGACATGACACTGGGCGCAGGGCCGATCCATAGGGGGCCTATTTTCAAAAACTTAAAGTTCAGATATTTTCAAAACCAAAGCTGGTACCGACCTTAAACAAAAACAGGCACCTACCTTAGCCATATATGAGTCTCCATGAGCAGCGGCATCAAAAAATTCAAAGTCGTTCCCTCATAAAATCCTAATTATTTTTTATATAAGTATAACAAAACTTAAAATGGCTATAAAATTCTCAGATTTTACACCAGATACACACAACTCACCAAATGCAGAGATAATCTACTATATTTTCAGGATCAGTAGCAATATTTAACATATCATGTAAGTTTTTGCCCAAAATATCAACTTAAATATTTTCAACTGCTAATAAATCATTCAATTTTCTACTTGAGAAACGTAATACTTGAGGACAACATGCCGAATCTATTATCAAAAATTTATAAATAGATTATTAATAAATTCTATATGCAATCATAATTTATTATAGAATAGAATAGCCCTTTATTGTCATTTTACAGTTGTATAGTTAGTTATATAGTAGGGTGACCAAACGTCCTCTTTTGCCCGGACAAGTCCTACTTTCACGTAGTGTCCTCGTGGTCCGGGCGGGTTTTATAAATTCATAAAAATGTCAGTTTTTTATGATTTTTCACGATTTTCATGATTTTTTTTTGATGAGAATCCCTCCGGCCGCTGGGTGGCAGCAGTTGACATGGCTCCTACAAGAATGGAGGGAAGTAGTAGTTCTTCTTGTTTTTGTTGGCAGTTTACCCCTATCATGAGGCATTACCGCCATCTACTGGGTTGACAATTTGGCCACAATGGCTGTTTTTTTTTTTTTTTTTTTTTAAATGATAAATACGTATATAATGGCAACTGTTGACTTCTGTCGGAGCTTTGACTGTAAAATCCTGTTTGGTGTCGCATCGGCGTGCTGCCGATGATTGTAAACTTTCATAGCAAAGTTTGATTTTTGCCTCAGCTAGGTATCAGTAAGCTAAACCGCGCTAGGCATTATGGGAAACGTAGTTTTGAACTGCTACGTTTGGAAACATGCTGATTGAATAGTTTGTCAGTTTATTTCGGTTTTGTTTGTGTGCAATCTAGAACATTGAATGAGAACATCAATTGAATGGGAATAACAATTTGTCAAGGACAATTGTCGTGATAGTAATTTATAAAAATGTTTAGTTGGCACATAGCCTACTGTGTGTATGTGTATTGACTGGACTACATTTATATGGGTCTGCATTATATATATATATATATATATATATATATATATATATATATTTTTTTTTTTTTTTTTTCAAACTGCATTTTCCCATCCAGAGTGAGGGGGCACACTTTAAATATATTGAAGTGATATAGGCATCTTTGAGTGAACTTCGAGTAAAATTCAAGTATCTTGAGGCCGGGCTGAGTGTCCTCTTTTTTAGAAATCAAAATATGGTCACCCTATTATATAGTAGTGGTGAATGAGGCTAGCGGCCGCCTGACGCAAACAGAGCTTTTCTAGTGAAACTTCTTGTGAATAAATGTTTAAATCCCCGAATTCTTCATAGATATTAACATAAAACAGTCTTGACTCTTGGTTAAAAGCAAAGAAACCTTGCATTCAGCGTTTATTTTACGTAAATATGTCGAAGTACAATGCTACTCTGTTAGCAAATGAGGCTAGTGCCCGCCTGATGTAAATGGAGCTTTTCTGGCGAAAATTCTTATAAATAAATGCCTAAATCCCCGAATTCTTTATAGATGTGGATGTAAAACAGTATCGATTCTTGGTTAAAAGCAAAAAAAAAAAAACACAACAAAAAAAAACCGTGCAGTTGTTTATTTTACGTACATATGTCGAAGTACAATGCTACTCTGTTAGCGACTGAGGCTAGCGGCCGCCTGACGTAAACAGAGCTTTTCTGGCGAAATTCTTGTGAATAAATGCTTAAATCCCCGAATTCTTCATAGATATGGATGTAAAACAGTATCGATTCTTGGTTAAAAGCAAAAAAAACACGTGCAGTTAGCGTTTCTTTTACGTAAATATGTCGAAGTACAATGCTACTCTGTTAGCGACTGAGGCTAGTGGCCGCCTGAATATGTTGAAGTACAATGCTACTCTGTTAGCGACTGAGGCTAGTGGCCGCCTGACGTAAACAGAGCTTTTCTGTTAAAAATTATTGTGAATAAATGCTAAAATCCCCGAATTCTTCATAGATATGGATTAAAACAGTATCGATTCTTGGTTAAAAGCAAAAAAACACGTGCAGTTAGCGTTTCTTTTACGTAAATATGTCGAAGTACAATGCTACTGTTAGCGACTGAGGCTAGTGGCCGCCTGAATATGTTGAAGTACAATGCTACTCTGTTAGTGACTGAGGCTAGTGGCCGCCTGACGTAAACAGAGCTTTTCTGGTGAAAATTCTTGTGAATAAATGCTTAAATCCCCAAATTCTTCATAGATGTGGATGTAAAACAGTCTCGATTCTTGGTTAAAAGTAAAAAAAAAAAAAAAACGTGCAGTTAGCGTTTATTTTATGGAAATATGTCAAAGTACAATGTTACTCTGTTAGCAAATGAGGCTAGTGGCCGCCTGAGGTAACCTGAACTTTTCTGGCGAAAATTCTTATAAATAAATGCCTAAATC
Organism: Corythoichthys intestinalis; assembly: GCF_030265065.1. NCBI lineage: Eukaryota > Metazoa > Chordata > Actinopteri > Syngnathiformes > Syngnathidae > Corythoichthys > Corythoichthys intestinalis. The sequence goes on from NC_080415.1 coordinate 28,633,800, forward strand.
CCCGAATTCTTCATAGATATGAACGTAAAACAGTCTCGATTCTTGGTTAAAAGCAAAGAAACCATGCAGTTAGCGTTTATTTTACGGAAATATGTCCAAGTACAATGCTAATATTAGCGAATGAGGCTAGTGGCCGCCTGATGTAAAAAGAGCTTTTCTGGTGAAAATTCTTGTGAATAAATGCTTAAATCCCCCAATTCTTCATAGATATGGATGTAAAACAGTATCGATTCTTGGTTAAAAGCAACAAAAAAACCTTGCAGTTAGCGTATATTTTACTTAAATATGGCGAACTATGATGCCAATGCAAAACAAGGTCTGGGGACTGAGATGGCCATGGGAGGAGCTTGATTTTGTGTCTGATGAACCATTTCTGTGTAGATTTGGCCAATCTTGGTCCCACACAAAAATACACACGGTCCCAGGCTTCAACTGGGACCGTGTGCTTTGGTCAGATGAGACCAAGATTGGGCTTTTTGGCAACAAACACTCTAAGTGGGTCTGGCGTGCCACGAAAGATGCGCATGCTGAAAAGCACCCCATACCCACTGTGAAGTATGGGTGTGGGTCAGTGATGCTGTGGGGCCGTTTCACTTCCAAAGGCCCTGGGAACCTTGTCAGGGTGCATGGCATCATGAATGCTTTGAAATACCAGGACATTTTCAATCAAAATCTGTTGCCCTCTGCCCGAAAACTAAAGATGGGTCGTCACTGGGTCTTTCAGCAAGACAATGACCCTAAACATATGGCCAAATCTACACAGAAATGGTTCACCAGACACAAAATCAAGCTCCTCCCATGGCCATCTCAGTCCCCAGACCTTGTTTTATAGGCAAAAGGGGGTTGTACAAAGTATTAACACCAGATGTGCTAATAATTGTGACACACATTATTTGATGTCAAATATTTTTTTCTTTATGTGGGATTTTTCCCCACTGAATGAATGCACTTGTATTGAAGGTAGGAATTTTCTCTTTTTTTTTCCATTAAGGTCCACACCAACTTTCAACATCTGTAAGATACCAAAAAATGCCGTTATCATTTGGAATTCATGTTTTTAAATAGGTGCATGTCACTCATTGAAAATCCAGTAGGCCTATTTCTTACAGAGTGAGCAGGGATCTCGCTTCGGAGCTAAGATAACAGGTTCATTTTCAGCACTACACTTGCCACGTTTACATGGAGCCAAATATTCCAATTACCATCGGTTTAGAGGTTCAAACCGAATAAATGTGTTCCATATAAACACCTCATTCGGAATGAACAGGCCCAAACCGAATGGAATTTCATTCCGATTCACAGGGGTGGAATATTCCTTTTCCCAAACCGATTAGAAGTAAAATTATATCATGTAAACAGGGAAGCTTAATGGTGTCTGGTTGCGTTCTCTCTGCACATGCTCCGTACTGACGTGGTGACGTCACTTGGTGACGTAAGTAACGTCACTTGCAACATGGCTTCCAAGCACAGCGCACCTAATTGGAGTCCGGCGGAAAGATTGTATTTAATTCAAACTTTAAAAGAACTGAATATAACTGCTCGCTTAGACGGGCGTAAAACGAGGAACAGTGAACTATTTAAAAAAGTTCACGAGAGGTTACACGAAGCCGGAATAGACCGGAGCGTTGACCAGATAAGAAACCGGTGGAAAACGCTGACAACCGGTGTTCGGCCATTCCTTACTACGTGGCGAAACGTCCTATACAATGCTCAGCGCGCTTGCGCAAGCATCCGCACGCATGCGCACATCGGTTAGAAGCGGCGAGAACTCACTATTTATGTTTTTATTTAGGTTTTTAGAACCTTTTTACTTCCTCAAAGGTACTTTTTGCATGTATTACACTCAAATACTTTTAACCATTGGTTTTTTTTTTTGTGTTAGCTTTGAAGCAGTTGACCACATTAGTCACGTAGTGAATTTTAACCACCCTTATTTGATTTAACTACATTTAAGTATTTTCTTCAGGCATTTTTTAGTATGTTATGCCTGTATGCATCTAAACAAAACAAGTTTAGAGCGCACGGTAGTACTTTGGGTGTCAAATTCGACTAATGTAGGAGATTTTGGCAGAACACCGGCTACTACGAGGCAAAAGAGCAAAACAGCAGAAGCGGATACGACCCCACAAACACAACAAGTGGGTTAAAGTTAAAACAGCAGCACTCTGACGATCGATCTCCATGTTTTGCAACGTGACGCTTTGTTTTGATTAATCTGCGCATGTCAGACGGCAGTTGTCAAACGTCCTTTCGAAATAAAGGCAGACACATGTAAACGCTGGATCGGAATAGATGAAGTGACATGTAAACAGCTGATCTGAAATTTCCATTCGGAATGATTTGAATCGGTATGAATAAAAGTCAGCATGTAAACGTGGCTACTGACACAAGACACCAACCTTCCTTTGTGAAGTACATTGTCACATCCTGATGGCCTTTTCTACCCATCTCCTGTTTTTCTTTCTTTTCTTTCCTCTTTTGAAAACCCGATTTTTGTTTTGAAAACATTTCTGCACTACCGCGCTCTGCGCGTTTCGAGTCATTGACTGGTGTAAGTGCGCACCACTCCTCCCCTTCTGAATGAAGGAAGCGCGGACCAAACCATTTAATGAAAATACAAGGGTTAAGGGGGGGTGGCTGGCGATACATATGCTCTCTGGGTGTTTACTTTTTGCCAAAAACTAAACAAGAAAACAAAACCCTTAGTTTTATTCCTATTAAAATTATAATGATTAATATTTAAATTTGCAAATGATTACCTAATGATCTAATTTTCTTTGTGGGCCCCCATCAGGGCATGGGCCCTTAGAATCAGTCTCACTTTTCACCCCTATACGGTGCCTCTGGGCGTGACACAAAGAATGACGAAGTGTCAGGTCAATAGAGTTTCGAAGTCTATGGTTAGATTTACCAGCAGCTAGCTTAATGTAAAGTGAATTGTGTCCATACTTGAGTCTTACTCATTTAGCTCTCAGTATGTCGCACAAAAGCTAAGGTGAGTCGAGATTCAACACTAAATTGAGTTCATCTCAACGACACGTAGGCAGGCAAGATGTCAGGGCAAAGGTTAAATCAATATGTGGTTCATGTTGCTGCATTCATTGCGGAAACGCTTGCTAACATTTGTGTACGTCTGAATATTTTCTTGAGGGGGCAAATGTGATCAAAAGTTAATCATGGAACGGTGTCTTCATATTTACAAACAATTTGCGCAGACAGGAAGTCAAAACAAGAAACCACACTTGGACAGGAAGTGCGAGAAGACACCGAGCGAGGTTACAGCTTCCATTTGTCTTCATCTCATCAGTCGCACCCATCCTCCATTTTCTAAAGCTGTCATGTCATACTTCCTCCCCACTCCTCACACCTCATTGTCTCGCTCAGCCCCTTCGCTTGTTTGCGTTAGTCCTGTACTCTCCCTGCTTCATTAATAGTTGGAGTGCCGTGTTACTGCATGGCAAACAGCTTGTTGTGCAGCGCTCCTGTTCTTTGACAACAAAAGGAGTCATTGTTACAGTGCTCAAGTGGGATTTGGTGATGCAATAAGGATAATGAAGATAATGGCGTGTTGTGATAAATAAAAAATATTGTGTGTTTGTGTAAGTTTAAATCGACAACTTTGAACCAAAATGGCTGTTTTCCCGTGTTGTTGCAGGGATGGAATCTTGACTTTTTTTTGGTGGTGATAGGATGGTTTCATGGACAAGTTGATTTTTGAAAAACATCTCCAAAATGACCCTAAAATGACTCCTTTAAAAACAATGTCGTTTTTTCCTTGAAAAACAAAACATGTAAAGCAGACATTTCCAAAGTCCGGCCCGTGGTCAAATTTCATCCGGCCCCCAGCCTCTTTCATAAAATCAATGACGTCTGGCCCACGCACAGACTTAATAAATTGGTCACCAGCATATGAAATAGCTTACACGCTAAATGCTGCTCATCATTTACCCACTAAAAGGCACCAGCACTCTAAAGCAACATTACCCCATGTGACCTTTTACTCCCAATTTTCTAAAATGGCGACAATCAACAAAAAAACAGAAAGTTGACTGCGACGGCCGACGCTTCAAGAATAGGTGGAAATTGGACTACTTCTTCACTAAAATACGCAACTGTGTCTCCCTCATTTGCAAAGAGACAGTCGCTGTTTTTAAAGAGTTCAATGTGAGGCGATATGACCAAACAAGACACACTGACATGGACGACAGGATTACAGGGAAGATACGTAGCAAGAAATTGAAGCAACTTGAAGCTAGTTTAATTTTACAGCAGGGGTATTTCGCAAGAGCCCGAGAGTCGAAAGCGAACGCCACAAAGGCTAGTTGCGAGATTGTTGAAATTATTAATTAAAAAAAATAATAAAGCAAATGTGACACAAATAATGGCTTGCTAAAATTTGCTTGAATATATTTTTCTATGTAAAGGACGTCAGCCAAGGTCGGCCCCCCACATTTTTACCACACTAAATCTGGCCTCCTTTGCAAAAAGTTTGGACACCCCTGATCCCCATGATCATGTTTAGCTTTCCCTCAAAAACAAAACCGTGCAGTTTTTCCTGATTTCAATAGGTTTTTTAGTGAGGTAAAAAAGGCTTTTTTCCTTCCAAAAATGACCATAAAACTGACCATGTACAATAAAGTGCCCCCCCCTTCAAAACAGAACCATGTACAGTGCTGGTCAAAAGTATTGGCACCCCTGCATTTCTGTCAGATAATGCTCAATTTCTCACAGAAAATTATTGCAATTACAAATGCTTTGGTAGTAATATATTCATTGAATCATTTATTTCGTTTGCAGTGAGAAACCCAAAAGAGAAGAAGAAAAAAAAATTAAATCATTATCATTTTACACAAAACTGCAAAAATGGGCCGGAAAAAAGTATTGGCACCCTTAGCCTAACACTTGGTAGCACAACCTTTAGACAAAATAACTGCGAACAACCGCTTCCGGTAGCCATCAATGAGATTCTTTCAATGTTCTGTTGAAGTTTTAGACCATTCTTCTTTGGCCAACTGCTCCAGGTCTCTGAGATTTGAAGGGTGCCTTCTCCAAACTGTCATTTTCAGATCTCTCCACAGATGTTCTATGGGATTCAGGTCTAGACTTATTGCTGGCCACTTTAAAAGTCTCCAGTGCTTTCTCTCAAACCATTTTCTAGTGCTTTTTGAAGTGTGTTTTGGGTCATTGTCCTGCTGGAAGACCCATGACCTCTGAGGGAGACTCAGCTTTCTCACACTAGGCCCTACATTATGCTGTGAAATTTTTTGGTAATCATCAGACTTCATAATGCCATGCACACGGTCAAGCAGTCCCGTGCCAGAGGCAGCAAAGCAACCGCAAAACATCAGGGAACCTCCACTATGTTTGACTGTGGGGGCTGTGTTCTTTTCTTTGAATGCCTCATTTTTTTCCTCTGTAAACTCTGTTGTCTAAACTCTATGTCTGACTGGAGAACAAAACGTTTTTGGCTTTCTCAGGTAAGTTTTGACTAAATCCAGCCTGGCTTTTTATGTCTGGGTCTGGGTATCCTACCATAGAGTCCCTTTACATTCAGACGCCGACGGATAGTACGGATTGACACTGTTGTACCCTCGGACTGCAGAACAATTTAAACTTGTTTGGATGTTAGTCGAGGTTTTTATCAACCATCCACACAATCTTTTGTTGAAATCTCGTCAATTTCACTTTTCCGTCCACATCTACGGAGGTTACCCACAGTGCCATGGTCTGTAAATTTATTGATGACACTGCGCATGGTAGACACAGGAACATTCAGGTCTTTGGAGATGGACTTATAGCCTTGAGATTGCCCAAGCTTCCTCACAATTTTGCTTCTCAAGCCCTCAGACATTTCTTTGTACTTCTTTCTTTCCTCCATGCTCGATGTGGTACACACAAGGACACAGGACAGAGGTTGAGTCAAATTTAATCCATTTTAACTGGCTGCAAGTGTGAATCAATGATTCCACCACTTGTTATGTGCCACACGTAAGTAGCAGGTGCTTTTGATTACACAAATTAGAAAAGCATCACATGATTTTTCAAAGGGTGCCAATACATTGGTCCGGCCCATTTTTGGAGTTTTGTGTAAAATGATAATGATTTCATTTTGTTCCCATTCTCTTTTGTGTTTTTTCATTGCAAGCAAAATAAATGAAGATATTACCACCACAGCATTTGCAACTGCAATCACTTGAAATGACCAAAATTACTCATGAAAAGGATCACAACGCCTGACTTTCTGTGCTTTTTCAGTCATTGTGCCTTGAGACTTTACATCTACTCAAGCCAAACTTGTCAAATTTCATATTGCTAAGGCAAACAGGCTTGCGGGATTGAGTCTGAAAAATGGTCCCCTGCAAGAATCACAGCCAGCCAACCTTGACGCTGGAAGCAGCAAATCAAGGAGTGACAAATCACCTCTGCTCGCCCTCTGAACATAATGAATAAATAACGTTCTCCTGCATCCAATAAGATGCTGAAGACGCCTGTCCACAAATCCATCTACTGTGGGTCTGACACCTTTATGATGCGACGTCCCCCCTGTGTACTCACACGCCTAAAAATACATTTAATGGCGCTAACAGTGTAAGGTCAGCTTGAATTTGCCGGACATGTTGAGACATGGGAGATGGATTGGTGGAGTGATTGGTTTTGAGACATTTGGATTGGAAGTCTGTAGCCGTCATGGGTTTTAAAATGAAAGGCCAGTTCAAGTGTTACTAAGCAGCCTACATACAGTAGATTTTCCAACATACATAACTAATTTCATTCGTGTAATGAAAAAATACAATATTTATTGGTGTGTGGGCTCCCTCTAGTGTTTTTTGTATGTAAAATAAAATATGGTAAAACAGCGCCCCCAACCACATTCATCAGGTACAACAAGTAAAGCAACGCGTTTTATTCATGTAAAAGCGACTGTACAAAATAACAAGATGACTCAAATATAATTCTTGCATTGTCCACATGTAGGGAACCCCAATAAATAACAGGACAAAGTGAAAGGAGTGCAGCAACTGCACATGAAAACTGAAGCTGCGCCATCATTTACACTTATAGGTGAGCTGCTTGCGATGGAAATGGATGTAAGTGGGCGCGACCACCAGACCTGAGAGGAAGCCTGACATGGCGCCGAGGCTGCAGGAGATAGGCCAAACCTGGAAAAAACATATGGCAATAAGGAAGGAAAAGGATATTTTCTTGTTGTCATCATTTTTAGAATTTATACATCCTGTGAGGTAACTAGCATCATTAACGCCAGCGGTGTTACAGTCACTTTTTTTGGTGCAGGAAAATTTTCCTTCAGAGGGCTATTTTGTCTTACAACTATGCCTACCACGATTAATTGACTAATCAATCAGCGAAAGAATCGACAACTATTTCGATAGTTCATGAATTGTTTAGACCAGTGGTTCTTTACCTGGGTTCCTGAACATACCCCAGGATTTCAGTGAGTCAGTCTAAGGGGTTCGGTAAAGGTTAAGACACTCAGGGCCATATTTTTGGACCTTGATTAAGTCTAGGAAAAGTGACATTTTAGACCAGGTTTTGGATCCAATTTACAGGCTTTATTCCAATTCTTTCAACTGCAAGTCCTCAATCTGATGGGAGGAGAAACTGGTTTGCTCAGTGGAAGGTTGACTCTCACTTGGTATGAGGAAGTACAACAGACCTACGGGTAACATGCACTGCGTTGACATAAAAAAAATTTTTTTTAAAACTGAGGCAAGGATGCGATAGAGAATTTCAACATGAAAACACAAATAGAAACAATGTGAAATAAATAGATTAATTTCATTTTCCAATGTGAAAAGTAAATCAAAAGGCAAAATAATTTGTTGTGAATTGACACTGTTTACTGGATTTGTGAGGAGATCCATGTTTTTTTTTTTTTAACATGACTTTGTGTACAAATTTGGTGGTCATTTTGTGGTAAAGGTTAATGCAACTAAGCAGGTTTAATGTTGAACAATATAAGATATATATGCCTCCAAATCGGAATGAAAAATTCGAAGATATGCGCAGTTATTCTAAGTTATGTGCATTGGGCTGGTTTCAGTTTAGTGGTTTGATGATGCTTCAGGCATAAAGATAAAAACAAATTTTGACCTGTTCAACAACATGCTGTCTAAATGAAAAGACAGTTGAATGGAAATTCACTTAGGTTTTAGCTTGTTAGCTTAGACACATATATCGATTTTGAAGTTGGCGGGGGGGGGGGGGGGGTATAATTTCAAGGGGTTCGGTTAATGGACGTGTGAAACTCATGTGGTTCGGTAGTATCGGTACCTTTAGCAAGGTTAAGAATCACTGGTTTAGACAAAATAAACAAATGCCTGTGTCAAATGTCTTATCAAACTCCTATGAGCAGTTTACTAAACCTATATGTATTAGGCAGAAATGAATTTTCTTGCCATTTCGGCATCGAACATGAGTGTTGACCTTTAATTTTAGGTGTGACTTATCTCACCTGCCATGGTCTATTCCAGTCCAGTGGCATCGCAAAGGCTCCAAACCAGGTTCCCAACCCTGTCAAGGCTACTGTGATCTGGAGGCAAGTGTCCCAAACAGACATTGCCCTGAAAGGAAAGATTTTTTTCTTTCTAAATCCATGACTTGAAATGTATAAGTCCTGGAATCAGTTTTTTTACTAACCCATGTCGACTGAAAACCCGGATCCAAGCCTGGACGTTCGGGCCGAGCATGCAGAGACAGCGGAGCGTGGTGAGAGAAGACAGCAGCACAGCCAGGGAGAAGGTCTCCAAAGCAGAACTGTAAGGCAGATATTTTGTGTCGCATGTATAAGGCGGAAAACACTCAGGTGACTTGAAGTTCCGCTCTGAGACCCCCTAATTTGGCCAAATTTCAAAATTGTCCGATATTCACGTGTCATACATCATTGGAAAGCTTAGAATCTCAATTTTCTGGGAGAAGAAAATTTTTTAACAGAGGGGTTTAAAAAAAATTTAAACAGCAAAACCCTATCAGGAGGTGAGAGCGCGCGAGAGAATTAAAGACGCCATGACTTTAATGGGTTATTATCACGTACTTACCTTCTTTCGATCCAAAAACTCCATGTAGAATGTATCACTGTGTGTCAAGACACAGCTGTGAATGGCCACAGCTGGATTTTTGGGGGGATTTTATGGGTGAAATTTGGTAATGTAACAAAGGTCGCAATGCAGAAATCGCAGACATCAAGGAGTGGTTGGGATTTTCTTTTTCATATATTTACCCTTTTAAACGTTTTTTTTTCCCTCCAATTTTTGTTTGTTTGGATCGATTATTTATGATTTGAAATATTACGGGAAATACGACAGTTACGAAAAAATACAACCAAGCGATAGTTATAAGGTAGATATCCGTGACTTTTTTACAGATGCCATTTTTTTCATTGTGACGCAATTTGTTTAAAAGTTTAAAATATGCGAGTGAATATTTTTTTTTTTTTTTTTAAACGAAATATTAGACATCACATAATGATTCTAAGCTAAAAATGACAGACATTTTGAATAATAAATATAAATACTTACCTTCTTTTTATGGCTGGGTTGAAAAAAAGCGGTTGCGCGACGTCTGTAAACGGGGGTTTCCGGGTAAAACGGACATATGAAAAATAGTTCGGGGGCTTCATGCGCCATGAATCTGCTATGGCAGCATATAGACATATTCTATCGAACACAACAGTTCTTTTGGCTTAAAATACAGCAGTTTATTTTAAAGAAGGGTGCAAGAGCAGAAACTGCTTTTTCAGTCTTGTCTGTGTTTTCCGCCATAGGCATTTAGAACATTTACATTCAAGGTCATTGACGGCGACAGACATCAATGGCCTTGAATAGCTTACCGCACGTAACACGTCACCTTTGCTCATTAATATTCATGACGTTAGCAACTGTAGCTAGGAGGGGCTCAAACTCGCATTTGTCCCTCATGCTAGATGCATGTAAATAGTGTACGAACAAGATGTTTACTGAGCTAAACCTACCAATTCGGTCCGAAAATCATGTCGCTGGTGCCAAATTCACTGGTAAAGATGTGGAAGAACATACAAATGTTCAGTTATATACAGTGGGGCAAATAGGTATTTAGTCAACTACAAATTGTGCAAGTTCTCCCACTTGAAAATATTACAGAGGGCTGTAATTGTTAACATGGTTAAACCTCAACCATGAGAGACAGAATGTGGAAAAAAAACAGAAAATCACATTCTTTGATTTTTAAATAATTTATTTGCAAATCATGGTGGAAAATAAGTATTTGGTCAATACCAAAAGTTCATCTCAATACTTTGTTATGTACCTTTTGTTGGCAATAACGGAGGCCAAACGTTTTCTGTAACCCTTCACAAGCTTTTCACACACTGTTGCTGGTATTTTGGCCCATTCCTCCATGCAGATCTCCTCTAGAGCAGTGATGTTTTTGGGCTGTCGTTGGACAACACGGACTTTCAACTCCCTCCGCAGATTTTCTATGGGGTTGAGACCTGGAGACTGGCTAGGCCACTCCAGGACCTTGAAATGCTTCTTCCAAAGCCACTCCTTTGTTGCCCTGTCTGTGTGTTTGGGATCATTGTCATGCTGAAAGACCCAGCCACGTCTCATCTTCAATGCCCTTGCTGATGGAAGGAGATTTTCACTCAAAATCTCTCGAGACATGGCCCAATTCATTCTTTCCTTTACACAGATCAGTCGTCCTGGTCCCTTTGCAGAAAAACAGCCCCAAAGCATGATGTTTCCACCCCAATGCTTCACAGTGGGTATGGTGCAATTCAGTATTCTTTTTCCTCCAAACAAGAGAACCTGTGTTTCTACCAAAAAGTTCTATTTTGGTTTCATCTGACCATAACACATTCTCCCAGTCCTCTTCTGGATCATCCAAATGCTCTCTAGCGAACCGCAGACGGGCCTGGACGTGTACTTTCTTCAGCAGGGGGACACGTCTGGCAGTGCAGGATTTGAGTCCCTGGCGGTGCATTGTGTTATTGATAGCAGCCTTTGTTACTGTGGTCCCAGCTCTCTGTAGGTCATTCACTAGGTCCCCCGAGTGGTTCTGGGATTTTTGCTCCCCATTCTTGTTATCATTTTGACGCCACGGGGTGAGGAGGGAGTTGAAAGTCCGTGTTCCCCAACGGCAGCCCCAAAACATCACTGCTGGAGAGGAGATCCGCATGGAGGAATGGGCCAAAATACCAGCAACAGTGTGTGCAAAGCTTGTGAAAAGTTACAGAAAACGTTTGGCCTTCGTTATTGCCAACAAAGGGTACATAACAAAGTATTGAGATGAACTTTTGGTAATGACCAAATACTTACTGTATTTTCCACCATGATTTGCAAATAAATTCTTAAAAAATAAAACAGTGTGATTTTCTGTTTTTTTTTTTTTCCCCCCCACATTCTTTCTCTCATGGTTGAGGTTTACCCGTGTTACATGCCTCTCTAATATTTTCAAGTGGGAGAACTTGCACAATTAGTGGTTGACTAAATACTTATTTGCCCCACTGTAGATGGTTTGAGTGTCGAGGGCTGAATAAGACGGGAAAAAGAGCCGACATGATCCATAGGTAGCTTTTTTATTGACACCTTTTTCTTGTGTGCATTGCCTTACGCCACCGACAATGACATTCTACTGTTTCAACAAGCTATCCTTTACCACCATATGCCCTGTCTTTCTTTCTATACATTATATCCTCTGGTTGCCTTACGTCTCTGACTGTTCTTGGGGGTCATTTATTTTGCTGTTTTTGTGTAGCGATCGCAAATGCTACTCAGTGACAGCCAACGAACACTTTTAAATTTTTTAATTACTAACAAATCTTAATTCTATTAATTTATTTACACTTCCTGCTTACTAAGGTTGTTTCTAATACAACAGAAAAGGTAAAGCTGTCAAATCTACAGCCTACCTGTAGGCATGAACAGGCTTACTACAAAACAGGTCGAGGCCGAACATGGCTAATTTATTTAAATATCCTTATTTCAGAAAAATAGGCCTACATGACTGTTGTGATATATAAATAAAATGGTATATTTTTTTCCAGGTCATTCATTGTCAGACAGAAGCAGCATGGCAAAGCGCCACGCTAAAAAATAAGACAAAATATCAATATGGCCTACCTCTGTCGGGCAGGCTATGGATCAAGATTGTCATCTGTCGGACCATGGCCCCCAACAAAATGTTTACTGCATATGAAGGTGAATGGCTTCACCTTGCTGGCATTACTCTTGGACGTCCGCACAAGTTAATCCATTGTTTACATTTTTTCCCTATGAGTTTTTGGCTTCAGGAAACGTATGACGAAAACATCCTTCAAAATGTGGACGGTGGTAATTCTAGAGTTGTTTCTGCAAGTTCCATAGCAGCATTGTTTACTCGGCATGTTCTTTTTTGAAAGACGGCAGAAACCAAGCAGTACTTGCATGGGTTGTATGTGAGCGCGCTTTTATGTTGACCCCCTTCCGGTTTACAATGGTGAGGTCACGCAGCCTTGCGGTCTAAAAATAGCACTCGTGCGGTACGCTATTGACATCACTCCAACGGTGAGAGGCTGATCGATGCCAGCCCTCCCAGGCAAAATGAGCAAACTAGGTAATGGTGATCTTGCGTTATTATTATTTTTCACATCCTTTGATGTCATGTCAGGTTTGCAGGACAATTTGCATTGAAAATGCACAGAATTTAATTAAATTCTGAAATTAATAATAACTGCCAGTCCTTCCCAGTCAAAGTGAATTGGACGTCTATCGCCGTCAATGGCAGCTAATTAATGTTTTTTGTTCGTCTAGCTAATAATACTCACTCAATTAGTGGCGCTCCATAGAGGACCAGCAAGGTGTGGAAGAACAAGCAGGACAGGAAGAAGTACAAACAGGATCGAATCAGCCTGGACAGCTAACAGGAAAAGGAAAATATTGTGAGAAAATGCTCCGTACGAACCGCGCTTTTTTGGATTTATTTTCGTGTGTTCTCTTACCTTGTATCCCAGCGTGTGCTTCCTAGTCGGGAGCGAGATGCCCAGCAGCCAGAAGATGGCGACGGTGACCGCGGCAACGGCACCAGACACAGAGTAGATCCACAGCAGGTGGGTGCCGTACAAAGAGAAGCCCGGGACGAGAATGGCAAGCGCAACAGTAGCCACAAGCACCGAGGAGGCAGTGATGGCATGGGCGCTCACCATGGCTCGGATCTCGTGGTCCCACATGCCTGTCACCGTCGTTTAAGCCGCAATTAAGTGGTTTTCAAAAGGTCAATAATGCACAGGTGAACAGTAAAGGAAATGAAAAGCGATTGTTTCACCTCACTTCCGTAAATATGGAGTTGAACGAATTTCCTCCAATCATCTTTCAGATTCTTGAGAACAGACGTCATCAAGAACCGGAAGTCTGCTACGCTCGACCTCTTAGGTTTCTTTTCTGGATAGCAAATGTTTTAATGTATTATTTTATGTGCTGCTAACATATTTCCATGAATAAATTAGTGACTTGATAAATAAAATCTTATTAATCTTATCTATCTATCTATATATAGATTTCATTCTTAATGTTGAAAGACACCACTCTCAACCAATCAAATTTCGGAGTTACCTACTCTTGTGACCAATCAGAATGTTGACGTCAGCAAGGGGAATCATAAGACCAACTCTTTCATGTTTTAAATTTCCCTCCGTCCTACTGATATGCATACTTATACATTATATCCATGACTAAAATTCATATAATTCAATAGAAGAGCATTTCAAACCGGAACAGCTGCATTTGCGGATTACGCGGCATTTGCCCAATCAGACTAGTTGACGTCATCACAACCGGATGTTTTCGACCATAACAAGCTAACCTAGCTAGCGTTGTAAACGATACGAATTTAGCGAGTTAGCCTTAATTAAATCGCTTTTTGAGCAAATACCGCCAGAAAACATGGTTTGTGAAAAATGTAAGTTTTATTTTAACGCCTATTTATTGTCAAATATGAGCTCACTATTTTGTGTTCCATAAAAAGAAGTAACGTTAACGTAAGATATCATAGCTACCATTTGATAGCTCAAATCCCCTGTAATTTTACTCAAATGTCAAGATAAGGTGTGTGACTTAATATGACTATTGTTGTTGTTCTGTCTCAGGCGAGAAGAAGCTTGGTAGAGTTATCACCCCGGATACGTGGAAGGACGGAGCACGAAATACGATAGGTATGACGGGTCACAGTACGCATTTAGGTAGAAAAGATCAGTCACCCCCTATCTCCCAAAGAATAAATAAACTGAACAAAAATTCCCAGAATTTTCTTTTGTGACACTTTTAACCACAAAAAAAAAAAATATTTCAATCTTTAAACCACCTGGAAAAAAAACATTTTAAAACAGCTTTCAATATCAAAATGAGCATTATTTATTTAGAATTATTCATATACCGTGAGGGATTGATATTACCAGAATGACATAATATGTGATGTTTATTTTTCATACAATATCTCAGTTGTAGTTTTATTTATAGTACTAATATACTTCTGCCAACTACCATATCACATACTCCGAGAACGCAATACCAGGGGTTAATTTGAGCAGGATCTCGCTGGAACAAGATCCGGCACCTCCTGATTTCGGCCTCCCTGTGTTCCGGGACTTATTTGGGCAGATCCGGCACCTCTCGTGCATAGTAAATAATAATAATTTTTAGTGCTGCAACGATTAATCGATTAACTCGAGTATTCGATTCGAAAAAAATATTCAAATTAAATTTTGGTGATTCGCGTATTCGTTTAATTAAAGTGGCATTGTAATGGTTTATTTTGAAAGTGTTTGCCTTTAGTTTTATTTATTTGGGTGGATACACTCTGCCCTCTTGTCTGCCTCATTTTACATGGCTGAATCCAGCTGTTCCATGTTAAGACCAACATAAGCCGAGTTTTTGTATGAGGTAATGATTTTTTTAAGGCATTAGTAATTTAGTTTATAGGTATATTTAGCCATTTCTTTTTGGGAATACATGTCAGAACTATCTGTTAAGAATATTGTTTAAAAAAAAAAAAAAAAAAAAAAACGTTAGCGTTTTATAGCATTTAAGTTAGCGGACTTTTGCTATGTAAGTTAGACATTGTTATTTTGTTATACATGGATCCTTATTTATTTTTATATACCATTTGAGGTTTAGCTCAGGTATTTTAATTTTTCATGTTCCCTATCTGATTACTCGTTTATTGGAACTAACCAGTTCATCGAACAATCGACTACTAAAATAATCGATAGCTGCAGCCCTAATAATTTTAAAACGTTGGGGGGAAAGAAGGAAAGGAGACGTTGATGGTTTTCTCCACTTTATTGTGGCAACAATAAGAAAATAATTTCAAAAATACCAGCGGACTGTCGCCTCATTCAACCGCAAACTTTCCCCCTCTCTTCCTACTACTCACAGCTCTCCAGTCCCAGCGTCTCTTAAACGGACCGTGCATAGTGTCTTGTTTTGAGCTTTTTGTAGACAAAGGTATCTAACACACGACGTGCTGACAACTTTGTTTCTTTCTTAACACATGGAGCTAACAGCAGGAACAAAGTTTGGGGCTCTTGGCAGGCTGTGCCTCTCTATCTCACTCCCGCATCATGTGACCAAAACAACAGTAACGTTGCATGCACTTCAGGGTGTCTCGGAAACCATTATATCAGAATATTACACAGAGTTACGGAAATTGCAGTATAAAATAAAATAATAATATGCATAAATTCATTTACAGAAGAAATCTCAAGAATTGCATGTTTATAAAAAATTAACGTAATTTGAAAGACTCAGAGATTTGTTGATGCACTGAAAAGCTGGACCAACAAATCACGCCCTTGATATTAAAAAAATAAATAAATAACTAAAAAAAAATTTAAATTTGCAGCATCTGGGGAGCAACCAGCCAGGATCAAACGGTATTTCAACATGCCAAAAAGACAGCTGCATTTACTGTCTTTAAAAAAAAAAAGAGAGAGAGAGGAAAGATAGTTCAAAACGAGTCAGAAAAGCACTAAAAAAAAGAAAGAAAGAAAAGTTTGCGTTTTGTTTTCAGTACTATTTTCTGCGTATGTTCTGGGACCTGTGCCCGTGTCGTCATCCTTGCACTGTCATATGTACTTTGCGTTCAGGCACCTTATGATTTACAAATTAATCGCTGCGCAATACGTATACATTGTGTGGTGAAATTATAAAATCCCTAAATTTGTCAGTCTACCAGCCTTGCTCGAAAGTACCTCCAATAACAATTGATGTCTCGTTATGAACATTTAAATGACAAAATCTCCTGCCAATTTTGTTTATGAGTTCAAAATCAACAAGAGATTAGTTCCGGACAGGTGCGCACCCCTCCATGTGAAATAAAATTAAATTAAAAAATTAAAAGACTCGTCTTTGGAACTCAAGCTAGTCATTTCTCCCATCGCAATAAGAAATGTAATAACTAAGCATTTTGGATGTGTTTTGGTCTTCAAATGCTGTAGATTTCCTTAGGTGTTTTCCTCATTCAACAGACTTACTCAGAGAACAGCATTGTATTCCTTCCTCTCTCAGCGTGACACGTCACTTCATTTTCCGCACAAAACTCTCCAGTAATGTGGATGGCTGTGCGATACGCCCTTAATATGAAACCTTTTTCTTTGGTTAAACCATAACAATTGCAACTTTTCTGCTTTTCACTCAAAGAAAGAGCAATTGACAATTCTATTATGTGAAACAAGTTCTTCGACACTATCATGCAATATGTATTATCAACTATTACTAAACTCTTTCGCGTGGCTGTGATTTTCTATGTTCCAGAGAGCGGAGGTCGCAAACGCAATGAAAACAAGTTACTGACGTCAAAGAAAGCCAGGTAAGTTTTACGTAAAGAAGAACAAAGGAGCTCATAATATCATAAAAAAGGAGACGTTAAAATTGAATGAATTCTAAAAATTTTTTTTTGTTTTTCAAGTCTGAAATATAACTCAAATGAAAATCATTAAAATTTTATTTATTAAAAAGTAAACCATGAAAGTAAAAAAAAAAAATCTCATTAAAAAAAATCTTTTAAAAATAAAGGGGAAATTCTTTTTTTTTTTTTTTTTAAAGGGATCCTCTATTTTTAAGACAAGTAATTCTTGAAAGATAAATGTTAGTATGAGTTATAATAATTTGATGTTAAAACCCCTCAATGTTTTTGTTTTAGTAAAGTTAGTTAAATTATTTTAAGTGATAGGTCGGCATTCTTGTTAGTCGCAGTGAATGACGTCACTGGTCCCGTTGCCGAAATTCCAGCGTGTCACTCGTTAGCTTTCCCAACGTGTCGTCAGTTCTACCCTTCCTATTTGAACCAGATCTGAAAAGTGAAGAGCAGGACAGCACTGTCGGTAGTTCACAAGACGAGCTTCAGTGAAAAATGCGTGCAGCAAATACCTGATAAGACAAAAGTTGGGCAAAACTGGTGATGCTAGAGTGTATGCTGTTTGGAACGCCAGTTGGGAGCGAGAGTGAATGCTGTTTGGAACTCCGGTTTTATTAGCAGATATTCAAGGTAAGCATATTGCGTTTTCAAACTTATCCCAATATAATTATGTAGATTGTTAGCATCCAGAGCTGTCGTGTGCTTTACATACAGTACAGGCCAAAGAGCACACCTTGTGTAATCCATGTCTTGTACATTGTAACGCGTGGTAGCTAGGATACGTGTATAAAAGTACCAAAAAGGGGAGAAGCTTCCACTATGCACATTTATTCACAAAAAAAATAATATTTCCACCTTGACCACTCTTCACTCGGGAGCTCAGCAGTAAGCAAACACGCGTTCCCTGACGAACTCCAACATTGTTGTGAGGGCAACGTCAGAGTCACTGTCGTCACTGTAGCGTGCCATAGTGCTTTAATTATTTTGTATGGTTTGGGGAAAACTCCCACGAAGAATAGTCAACATAAAAGATAGCAATAGTAATCCAAATCCATGTTTTTTACTCACTTGAAGATCCAGGAATTAGACCGATCCCATGGCAAATTCGCAGCCGCGATCAGGCCGTCGATTCCACAAAATAGACTGATCCAAAAAGCCGCTGTGGGACCGACGAATCAAAAAAATGGACAGATCCGAAACCAGTATTGCAGACGCGGTGGGACCGTCGGATCCAGAAAATAGATGGATCCCTTACTTGACTGAGGATCCAGAAAAAATGTTCGGGCGCCAGTTGTAACGCGTGGTGGGTAGGATACGTGCCTACAGGGACCAAAAAGGGGGAGAAGCTTCCACTTATGCACATTTATTCACAAAAAATAATAATTCCACCTTGACCACTCACTTCACTCCCCTTGTTTCCATTTGACTGGAAATTGCATCCAAAAGCAGCACATCGTGGCATTTTACTTTGCGAGTTTAGGCAGCAGAGCCTACATGTATTTAAGTTAGAGGATCACTTTAACAACTTAAAAATGAAAAAGGAATATTTGCCTTTTTTCCTATTTAAAAAAAAAAAACAGAAAAAAAAAGTTTTTTTCCCCCTTTTTTATTTACCGTATTGGCCCGAATATAAGACAGTGTTTTTTGCATTGAAATAAGACTGAAAAAGTGGGGGTCGTTTTATATTTGCGGTCTAGACGTTATACCCATTCACGACACTAGATGGCGCCAGATATCATTGAAGCGATGTTCTGTCATGACAGATCTCAGCTACTCTCAAGTTTAACCAGTTTGCATTATTTTATTGCAATGTTTTTCCTTATTCAGATTTGTTTCACGACTACAGTTACAGTTAGACTTCACTTTGATGGTTGATGCAGGTATTGCAGTTTTGTTGTTTTATCACAATAGATCGGTTTATTTACATTTCAAAAAATAGAAGCCATTCATTTACAAATGTGATTGCACTTTAGTTTACATATTTAAATGTTCAGATATTAAGATTTGAATGAGGCAAAAAACATGGTTTTTCTCTCAAAAATGTTGTTATAATCGTTTGTTTCAGATGTACTGTAATTATTTTCTGTATAAAAATTAATTTGGTGTTCAAAAAGTCTTTTTTTCTAACTTGAGTCTTGAAAAAGAGGGGGTCGTCTTATAATCAGGGCCCTCTTATATTCGGGCCAATACGGTTATATAATCTTTAAAAAAGATAGTAGAGAATTTGTAATTTCCTCTTTCAAGGTAAAATATATATATATATATTTTTTTTAATTCTCCAATAAAATATACATAAAAGAAAAAATAAATAACACATTTCCAGGTTTTTCCATTTTGTTAGTTATTTTTTCAATTATTTTTTTTAATGACAAAAAAATATCTGCCGAGTTGTTTTTTTTTTTGTTGGTTTTCTTAATTTAAAGAAGAGAAATATTTAAATATTTATAGAAGGGAAGTAAATACAAATTAAAGAAATAAATAAGATTTACTTTTATCTCGTTTGCTGCCATTGACAGTAGGGCTGCAGCTATCGAATATTTTAGTAATCGAGTAATCGATTGAAAATTCTATCGATTAATCGAGTAATCGGATAAAACTTTTTTTTATTTTTCGGTAAAGAGCAATTATAAATATACATGAGGAAAAAAAGACATTTAATCCAATATTGAACCATTTTCAGTCAATCAATGTCTTCATTTTCGATGTTTTTGAGTTTTTGCAGTGTTCAAAATAAATATATGATACCTGCTGTATTCGAGCACATTAGGGACCAGTACTACTTGGTGTATTATTCAGCAATGACTACTGAGCTAAAACTGACAGTTAGCTTTATTATGTTTTAATTTTACACCCTCATCACTCTACAGCGCTGTGTTTTTACAGATTAAATAAAGCCTGTATGTAAGACACGTTAGCCACGCATCGACAGTGGTCATAATCAATAGAAACCTAGCCCTCCCAAGGGCTAACATTACGTGAGCGAGTGACAGTAACGTTATATTTATTTGCGCTGAGAAGTCTACTGCTTAAAGATGGCGGCTGTTTACTAACGCTACCCAGACGCGGCCGAGTCTATCATTTCACATCTTGTTCTAAATGCATGCGATATCTGTGAGACCCATCGGACACTACCTGCTACCACACTAGCATCATGCGGGCGTAGTTTTTAGCAACGTCGGCGTAGTTTGTAGCGGCTGTTGGCTGCAGTAAGTTTTTTTTATTTTATTTTATTTTTTTTATTGCTTCTTCCTCTACGCATGTGACGTCAGCGCGCTGTCCCGCATTAAAAGTAGTCAGGGCAAAACGTGATGCTTTGAGCTGGCAAAATTAAACGATTCCTCGAGGTGAATAAAATTACTCGGATCAGTTTTTAAACTCGAGTTACTCGAGTATTTGTTTCAGCTCTAATTGACAGCAATAGAAAGCATTTTTCCAATCTCTCTTCCAGGTTTGACCCGTACAGCAAGACGGGTTTCGCCACGTGTCGTATATGTAAAAGCTCGGTCCATCAGTCAGGCTCGCATTACTGCCAAGGATGTGCTTACAAAAAAGGTCAGTACCACTGCGCATGGAGTTTCTCTATTTTTTTTGCCTGTGGGAGAGCTCTAACGCATTCTCCACGCGCTCAACCGCAGATAAAAAATGACATTTGAAACCCCCAGTTTCCCCTTTTCTTCTTTTTCTGAAAAAAATCCTAATGTTAACAGTAGCGTCGGGGGAATGAATCGCCTTTGATTGATTGTGCGCACTCCATTCGTCTTGTCTCGAAATGAGATGTTTCTCTTTTTACGGGACTTATCAGTGTCCGTGAAATAGAAATTACCGAATAATTCATTAAAGTGTCATTTTTGTTAAAGAAATGGGAAAAGGTCAAGAAAGCAGTGGGAACCACAGTGCCAAAGTATTTGAAGTACTTCTGATTTTTTTGTGTGAAACTAATTTTTAAATGCTTTTCTGAAACAACTGAGGTTAGACTGTGGTTTAATTACATGATAATGTAATGATAATGATAATTGATAATTACAAGCATTCAACTCATGGGCTTCCATTGACAGTGCGAGACATCCAATCCATTTTGACTGAGAGACCAATCGAATTGGATTGGACATCTCACACCGTCAATGGTAGTGAAACATGATCAAACAACAATGACAGCGATTATTGTTTAAATTGGTTTGATGGCTACTGCTGTCAATAGCGGTAAATAGGTATTTTAATTTTTAAATCTACTTTTTAAATAGTATTTTTACTTATGACTATTTTTTTATGTACAGTGGTACCTCGACATAGGATTGCTTTGACACACGATCTTCTTGACATCCGATGTAAAATTTGACTCGTCATTTGTTTCTACAGCCGACGCCATGCTTGAAATACGATGATTTATGAAAGCGCCACAGTTTCTTGGTTTTCCCGAAAGACTTACACTGCTGGCCAAAAGTATTGGCACCCCTCCAATTCTGTCAGATAATGCTCAATTTCTCCCAGAAAATAATTGCAAATACAAATGCTTCGGTAGTAATATCTTCATTGATTTTGCTTGCAATGAAAAAACACAAAAGAGAATGGGGAAAAAAAATAAAACATTATCATTTTACACATAACTCCAAAAATGGGCCGGACAAAAGTATTGGCACCCTTTGAAAAATCATGTGATGCTACTCTAATTTGTGTAATTAACAGCACCTGTTACTTACCTGTGGCACATAAAAGGTGATAGCAATAACTAAATAACACTTGTAGCCAGTTAAAATGGATTAAAGTTGACTCAACCTCTGTCCCTTGTCCTTGTGTGTACCACGTTGAGCACGGCGAAAACGAACACCAAAGAACTGTCTGAGGACTTGAGAAGCAAAATTGTGAGGAAGCATGGGCAATCTCAAGGCTACAAGTCCATCTCCAACTACATGAATGTTCCTGTGTCTACCATGCACAGTGTCATCAATAAGTGTAAAGCCCACGACACAATGGCTAACCTCCCTAGATGTGGATGGAACGGAAAAATTGACGAGAGATTTCAACGAAAGATTGTGTGGATGGTGGATAAAGAACCTCGACTAACATCCAAACAAGTTCAAGCTGTCCTGCAGTCCGAGGGTACAACAGTGTCAACCCATACTATCCGTCGGCGTCTAAAGGAAAAGGGACTCTATGGTGGGATACCCAGGAAGACCCCACTTCTGACCTAGAGACATAAAAAAGCCAGACTGGTGTTTACCAAAACTTACCTGAGGAAACCAAAAATGTTTTGGAAGAATGTTCTCTGGTTAGGTGAGACAAAATTAGAGGTTTTTGGGAAAAGGCATCAACATAGAATTCACAGGGAAAAAAAACAGGCCTTCAAAGAAAAGAACACGGTCCCCACAGTCAAACATGGCGGAGGTTCCCTGATGTTTTGGGGTTGCTTTTAGGGCTGCAGCTATCGAATATTTTAGTAATCGAGTAATCGACTGAAAATTCTATCGATTAATCGAGTAATCGGATAAAACAAATATATTTTTAGGTGAAGAGCAATTATACATATACATGAGAAAACAAGACATTTCATCTAATCTTGAACCATTTTCAGTCAATCAATGTCTTTATTTTCGATGTATATTGTTGAAAACAGCCAACAATTGCATCTCAGATGTAACTAGAATTAAAATTAAAAAAAAAAAAAAAAAAAAAGACTAATTCACTGCTTTCACTCAAAAAACTTTTAGATCTTATTAAAAAAAAAAATATATATATATATATATATATATATATATATATTACCTAAAAATGCCGTTACACTTGATAACACACATCACTTAAAAGTTAGGATTTTTTCCCACGTGTTTCAATTGAATTTCTCTTTGTGTCAAGCCATTTTTAAGTTCTAGTTAAGTTTTAAGTTAGTCTAAACTGTAAGTCCTGATAGGATTTTGAGTTTTTGCAGTGTTCAAAATAAATGTATGATACAGGCTGTATTGGAGCATCATCAGGGACCAGTGCTACTTGGTGTTTTATCCAGCAATGACTACTGAGCTAAAATTGATAGTTAGCATGATTAAGTTTTTATTTTACACCCTCATCACTCCACAATGCTATGTTATGTTAAAGCCTGTATGTAAGACACGTTAGCCACGCATCGACAGTGGTCATAATTAATTGAAACCTAGCCCTCCGCAGGGCTAACGTTACGTGAGCTAGTAGCGACAGTAACATTAAACTTATTTATTAGCGCTTAGCGCTCTTTATTAGCGCTTAGCGCTGTACTGCTTTAAGATGGCGGCTGTTTACAAACGCTCCCCAGACGCGGCCGAGTCTGTCATTTCGCATCTAGTTCAACATACATGTGATCTCTATGAGACGCACCAGATGCTACCTGTTACCAATGTGGCATTGTGCGGGCTAGTATTTAGCAACGTCGGCGTCGTTTGTGGCGGCTGTCGGCTGCGGTAAGTTTTGTTTTTTTCCCCCCTTCTTCCTCTCCGCACATGACAGCGCGTAGTCCCGCATTAAAGGTAGTCCTAGCAAAACGTGATGCTTAGAGCTGTCAAAATAAACGATTACTCGAGGTGAATAAAATTACTCGGATCAGTTTTTAAACTCGAGTTACTCGAGTTGCTCGAGTACTCGTTTCAGGTCTAGTTGCTTTGCTACCTCTGGCACTGGACAGCTTGACCGTGGCATTATGAAATCTGAAGACTACCAGCAAATTTTGCAGCATAGTTCTAATTTGCCCAGTGTGAGAAAGCTGGGTCTCCCTTATAGGTCATGGGTCTTCCAGCAGGACAATGACCCTAAACACACTTCAAAAGGCACTAGACAATGGTTTGAAATAAAGCACTGGAGACTTCTGAAGTGGCCAGCAATGAGTCCAGACCTGAATCCCATAGAACACTTGTGGAGAGGTCTGAAAATGGCAGTTTGGAGTTTGGCAGTTTGTGTAAAATGATTATCTGACAGAATTACAGGGGAGCCAATAGTTTTGGCCAGCAGTGTAAGAGAAATTCACATGGGTTCCAAGAAGGTTAGTGCAGCTGGTGAAAAAAAGGAACGAATTAATGGAATTATATTGTATTCTTGTGGGAGAATCCTGCTCGACATACGACTATTTCGACTTACGAACAAGGTCCTGGAATGAATTAACTTTTTATGTAGAGGTACCACTGTATTTCAGTTTTTATTTAATTGGATTGGATGTCTCACAACGTCAATGGCAGTGGACAATGCGAGTCATTCCTCTTTAAATGGGTTTAGATGGCTCTAGCTGTCAATGGCATTGAATGAGTTTTCAATTTTTTAATGGTATTTTTACTTCTGATTATAGTATTTTTTATGCATTTCAGTTTTACAGTTCTTTAGTTTATTTTTCTTACAGTATTTTTACTTATGATTTTTTTTTTTTTTACGTATTTCTGTTTTTATTTAATAGTCAAATTGGAATGAACGTCTCACATCGTCATTTTTTTTTTTTTTTTTAAATTGTACTATTTTTACTTCTGATTGTAGTTTTTCACGCATTTCAGTTTTTATTGCATTCTCAATTATTCCACCATTTTTTTATTTTGTTAAATGTATTTATTTAAATTTGTATTTATGTCCATTTTATTTCAACATTGTTTACATTTTTATTTGTTTTGTTTTTATTTCAATTCGTATTTCCGCATGTTTTTAAAAAAATTTTATTTATGAAGTATTATGTTTCAACACCGTTGACGGAAATAGACGTCCAATCCATTTGAACTGGGAGGGTTGACAGTGATTTGATGCTCAGCCCTTCCCTATTAATTCTTTCATTCAGTTTCCATTTATTTATTCCAACATTTCTTCATTTAAATTTGATTTTAAATTTTTCTTCATTTATTTACTTTTGTTATTAATTTATTTTAATTTGTGTCAATTTCTGATTCTATCAAAATCCCCGATATTTTTTGTGACATTTTTTTCCTTACAATAGTATGATTTTACGTGACAGCATCACGGTCTAAATGTCAATGGAAAGGCACATGGTGTAAACCAATGCCACAGTCACGCTCACCAGTAATGCTTCTCTGTCTGCGCGTCGATAAAATATGACTCCGTACAAATCCCGCTTTGTCCCAACAGTGACCCAAAATGTTAATAAAAAAAAAAAAACAACAACAGCATACAGTGGGGAGAACAAGTATTTGATACACTGCCGATTTTGCTGGTTTTCCCACTTGCAAAGCATGTAGAGGTCTGTAATTTGTATCAAAAGTTCTCTTCAATTGTGAGGGACAGAATCTAAAAAAAAATCAGAAAATCACTTTGTATGATTTTTAAATAATAAATTTGCATTTAATTGCATGAAATAAGTATTTGATACTAGGGCTGTCCCAAACGACTAATTTTCTCCCGATTAATCAGCCGACTATTTTTACGATTAGTCGACTAATCTTTTAATTATTTTTTTATTTATCCCCCCCCCTAATTTAGCAATGACATTTTTGAGACGCTTATCAATTCACAAAAACTTTTTTTTTTTTTTTTTACTAATTTAGCAATGAAATTTTTGTTGACGCTTATCAATTCACAAAAACATTTTGGAACACTTAAATTCTTTATTAAAGTACAAATAAACAGATAAATAACAATAATAAATCACAAACAATGAGTTCAAATGCTGATAGAATTAACTTGTGCAAAAGAATGGAATGTAAACAGATTCAGAACACTGACTTCACCTTTCCAACATGATTCAAAACAATTCTTAAAAAAATACCTAGCATTAATATTACAGTATACTGTAGTACTATATATAATTGTATTATAATAATTATTCATTGCCAGATTTTTCATAAAGGGTGTCATTTTAAAGGTATTCTTAGTGTAGAATCTGAAGTATGTGGGATTAACTCCAGAAATCGTTATTTATATGACGAACATGACATGCTTTTATTTTGAAATGTTCACTGGAAGTACGCTCGCTAAACCGCTAATTTATGCTTTACAGTCCACAAAAAAATCACTATTTGTCATTGCATGTGGTGTCAGTAATAGATTTTTTGTCCTTTTGCAAATGCTGTTAACCAGCGATTTTTCATGTTTGAAGTGTCACCTTTTAACTTCAAGTTTTGGACAAGGGTGCTTGTTTTATAGCCGGCTAAAGTAGGTCATCTTTTTTCCCATTCACTTCAATGTAGCAATGCTAACGTATATAGTGTTTAATATAGATGTGTTTTCTTATTTTGTATGTCTGAACTTTAATTCTACAGCGTGTTGATGACAGAAAAGAACTGGAGTTTAATATGCCATCAGCACGCACGCACAAATGTAGGCACGCATGCGCGCGCAGCAATAAAACGCAGACGTGAAAATGACCGCCCTCATTTTTATTTACCATGCGATAAATGGAATCATTGCATATCGCGACAGGCTTGGCAACTTCAATAAACATGTCATTAGTTAGTTAGATGGACTTACAATCTCCTGTCGTTATCATTCACGGCCGACGTGCAGCCAAGCTTGGCATTGAAGAGACAGGACACAATAGTGTACCCTCCTTTCTTCCTTTAAAAATAAGTCAATGTTTTGGACTCTCTGGTGCGCGTTTTTGGCTTTCTGCCGATTTCCCCGCTTGCATACCAAGGGTCCGACATTCTGAACTTTCCACGCATATATATTTTTAACCCTTCATTAACCGTCGACGGGATGTTGTGCTCGTCGACGGATTTACGTCATCGATGACGTCGACAATGTCGACTAGTCGGGACAGCTCTATTTGATACATCACAAAAATCCAACTTAATATTTGGTACAGAAACCTTTGTTTGCTATTACAGACACCAAACGTTTCCTGTAGTCCTTGACAAGGTTTGCACACACTGCAGCAGGGATTTTGGCCCACTCCTCCGTGCAGATCTTCTCCAGAGCCTTCAAGTTTCGGGGCTGCTGCAGGGCAACACGGACTTTCAGCTCCCTCCATAAATTTTCTATCGGGTTCAAATCTGGTGACTGGCTAGGCCACTCCAGGACCTTAAGATGCTTCTTACGGAGCCACTCTTTAGTTGCCTTGGCTGTGTGCTTTGGGTCGTTGTAATGCTGGAAGACCCAGCCACGACCTTCAGGGTCTTCAGGGCTCTCACTGAAGGAAGGAGGTTGTCAGCCAAGACCTGGCGATACATAGCCCCATCCATCCTCCCCTCAATACGGTGCAGTCGTCTTGTACCCTTGGCAGAGAAGCAGCCCCAAAAAAATGATGTTTCCTCCTCCATGTTTCACGGTTGGGATGGTGTTCTTTGGGTTGTACTCATCCTTCTTTTTCCTCCAAACACGACGAGCAGAGTTTAGGCCAAAAAGTTCAATTTTGGTCTCACCCGACCACATGACCTTCTCCCATTGCTCCTCTGGATCATCCAGATGGTCAATGGCAAACTTCAGATGTGTCTGGACATGCACTGGCTTCAGCAGCGGGACCTTGCGTGCGCTGTAGGATTTTAATCCATGACGGCGTAATGTGTTTCCGATGGTTTTCATCGAGACTGTGGTTCCAGCTCTCTTCAGGTCATTGACCAGGTCCTGCAGTGTAGTTCTGGGCTGATCCCTCACCTTCCTCATGATCCGTGATGCCCAACGAGGTGAGATCTTGCATGGAGCCCCAGAACAAGGCAGATTGACCGTCAACTTGAACTTCTTCCATTTTCTAATAATCGCTCCAACAGTTGTTACCTTCTCACCAAGCTGTTTGTTTATTTTCTTGTAGCCCATCCCAGCCTTGTGCAGGTCTATTATTTTATCCCTGATGTCCTTACACAGCTCTTTGGTCTTCGCCATTGTGGAGAGGTTGGAGTTTGTTTGTTTGAGCATGTGAACTGGTGTCTTTTATACAGGTAACAAGTTCAAACAGGTGCAGTTACTTCTGGTAATGATTGGACAACAGGAGGGGTTCTTAAAAAAAAACTAAGAGCCGAAATATTTACTAGTTGGTAATGTATCAAATACTTATTTCATGCAGTTAAATACAAATGTATTATTTAAAAATTATACAATGTGATTTTCTGGAATATTGTATTAGATTCCGTCCCTCACAGTTGAAGAGAACTTATGATACAAATTACAGACCTCTACATGGCTTGCAAGTGGGAAAACCAGCTAAATTGGCAGTGTATCAAATACTTGTTCTCCCAACTGTAAGTCGGTGATATTTTGACATGGCCCCCTCATGTGCTCCTCGTTTTGTTCTCAGGAATCTGTGCCATGTGCGGCAAGAAGGTTCTCGACACCACAAACTACAAACAGACTTCTGTGTGACTGCGCCGTGCTGTCGTGTTGCTTCCCAAAATGTCTACTGAAGTCACACTTTCTGTTTTTGTCTTTACCCGAGTGCATAAAACACTCACTTATCACAAAATTAGCTGTAATTACATTTTGTCATACAGTAGTTGAGACTTTCTAATTTTATCTTTATGATTTTGTGTATTTTAGGTGATTTACAGTATATTTTGGAGTAAAATCCTCAATTCCTTCCAAAAACACGCATTTCAATAAACACATTGGACTGTCCAGAGAAAAACACAAAACGAATTTTGTGAGGGAGTGTTTCCACATACAAAAAAATATTTATTTTGTTTTGGTGGGACAAAAAATGGATATTAGAGCTTAAGGGTTTTAATTGGACTGTAATGATGGTGTTGTAAGAATTGAAAATTGCTGTAAGGAAAACAACAATGCATTTTTGAATATATATTCACATTCAAAATGGGAAAAGGTCGTTATGTTTCATTTATTTCAATAGGGCACAATGTAAACAATGCTTCTTTTTTTTTTTTTTTAAGAGAACCTCAGACTCAGAGTAATGAGCCACAATGTTTCTCTTTTACTAAAATATGTTATTAGAGAAACCTATATTATTGCCAATGATTTAAAAATCTATAATATTTAGTAAATGTTTTGACCTACAGAGGGTGCCATGGTTTACGTGCGCAATGCATGCTGCGGGTTATGATGTGGTTGGTCAGGACTGGGAGAATAGCTGTGCTAGCGAGCAAGCGAAGCTACTATGACAAGCATGATTTTGTCACATTCTGCTGCTGGTCAGATTGATTTTTTACAGAGCTCAAGGAGAGTTCCCGACGTCGTACCTGCATCCAATTTCAGCTCATCAGTCGTGTCTTTAAATCGATCCTAGGCGGCTTGCCGAGATATTGAGTTGCTGCCATTTGACAGTTTGTATATCCCTTCATTGCTAGTTGCATCATTTTCTGTGTTTTTTTTTTCATTTGTCTGTGTCTGCATACTAAGCAATATGACATTTTCCACTGCCTGCGGAATCGTCTACGATGTGCCGCAGGTAATCGTAGGCTTGATGCAGAAGTCTATTTTTCCCGGACGGCGTAGCCGGACTGCATGAAGTTACAATACCACCAGGCTGGTAAGGGCATTTAGCACTGATACAAAATAAAACTATCTGCTTCCTTTAAAAATAAAAGCACTTTTGTCGACGAGGATCAAATTTATTATATTCAAGAGATGAAATATTTATTTTCCATATTTTTCATTATCATGAACCTATAAAATATGTACTTTTTCATGAGCTTGTAATATCCTCATGCAGAAAAACGACAAACTCGATAATTTATATTTTATTATTTGTGTCGTGATAAAACACCAAAACACAAATGTTGCACGAATTACCCATTGTTTACTCTCAAGTGTCTGACGTCGGGACGTACATAGTACATATTGTGTCTGAATTTGTGCATTCTCGTGAGAGCCCTCGTGATTTCCTCTGATTGCCGCAGACATTTGTAGACGTTGAGCATGGAGAAAACAAAGACGACCAAAGACATTTGTAGTGCAAACGCAACCATTAGAAATTGACTGATGTTCTTTTAGCCGTCACGGAACCGTGCCACAGGTAGTGTAAATTCAACGTTAGCACAGTTGTGTGCTGAGTTGGCAGACATAATAGCACTCAGAAGGAAACCAAAACTAGGATGTGGCCCACGTCAAAGTAAAAAATATGGTCAAAGTTGACGCTGTAGTTTCTGAAAGAACACCAAAACGTTGTATTCATAATTATGTACTTTTTATTTGGGTAAATAATGACCAAAAAAAAAAAAAAAAAGCTGAACTCATCAGGTCCTTCTTTTAACACAGACAGTTTATAATGACAGTTTATATCTTACAAATAGCTTATAATACAAAAAGTGAATGTTTATAGGAATAATAATAATAATGAAGCAGAAAAGAGGTTTAAACAATACTACTTTGCACAAGCACCAATGAAATTCCCATCAGGGCGGTATGAGACAAGAATTGCACGTATTTAAAAAAAGATTAATGGATTATTATAATATACTTCATAGAAATATTAAGGCACATGGAGTCACAGTGATTTTGCAAATTGTCAAAGCTGCGGCGTTGAAAACTTTCAAGCTTTGATGAATTTTTTTTTTGTGTGTTTGCTACGCCTTGATGTGTTCTCAATGTTGGGTGAGTGTCAGGAACTCCTCCCGGGTTTTCGGGTTGTCCAGGTAGATACCCAACATGGTGCTGGTCACCGTGCGGCTGTTCATTTTCTGCACTCCACGCATCACCATACACATGTGCCTGCACGGAAAGTAGTTTGGATGTCTAAGTTATGAGGTGTGTGTTGACATTTTTGGGAGGCGGGTGTGTAGACTTACGCTGCCTCGATCACCACGGCAACGCCCTTGGGTTGCAGGGCTTCGGATAGGCCCATTGCGATCTGCTTGGTGAGACGCTCTTGAACTGGGAAAGACAATAATGTAGAAAAGTTCAAGCTTTAATTTCGATGATTTTGAGTGTTACGCTTTCATGCATGAATTATGATTCTTTTACTAAAGGGCCCTCATTTAACTCATTGGGTGCCATTGACGGTGCTCGACGTCCCATACATTTTGACTGAGAGGGACGAATGTTCATTTGAATTCGCCCTTCAGTGTCAAAATGGATGGGAGGTCTAGTGCTGTCAATGGCATTGAAAGATGAGCATTCATTCGTTCCAGTTTAAACAAATTGGATGCTAATATTTCCCGCCCCTCCCCCATTTTTTATTCAAAAAAACCTCGAATTAAAACTAATTTAATATTCCTCTTTTTAATTACTAACAAAGGGTTAAGAATGAATAAAAAACAAAATATTTGCTCCTACCATAAGAAAAAAAAACACGAAAACATTTGGTTACGAACTATAGACGTCCAATCCATTTGAACCTTCCAAATAGATTGGACATCTATCACTGTCAATGGTAGCCAATGAGGTAAAATTGGGTTTGGCGCCTCACCTTGAAGCCTCCGACTGAAAATCTCCACAATCCTGCAAGGAAAAGAACAATTGACTTTTTAGCACATTAACTTCAATTGATCAGATTTTCATATATTTCTTTACTTTTATAGTTCTGAAGCATCTAGCGTGACCATATTTCAATTTCCAAACAAAGGACACAAATAACAGACACAAATAATTCCTGTTTTACTCTTATATTAAAAGTTTATATGGATTGATAGAACGCATGCCAGCATTGTGCATACATGACGCACACACATAAGTATTATCTGTGTGCGTCAGTTTGCCCTGACTCGGCCATATATACAATATTGAAATATTGCTTATTTGGTGTACAGAAAGAAAACCGAGCATTTTCAGGCTTGTCTTTTTATTTTTTTATGAACTCTGGTCATGCCCGCCTCTTGCGTAAAAGCCGAGTTCAAGCTAGGCGCTAACGCTAATGCACAGCTGTTGAGGTGGTTGCAGCTTAACTTTGCATTCGTAGGAATAATTGACGGAGAGTAAGTTTTCTTTCTGCCAAAACTGTGCGTGTTTAATTTCCACCGACCATCGGATCCATCCACTCTCATGCTGTCTTCACAGGCAATCTCACAAATCAAAGTCAAACAAAAATGACGTACCACAAGTAGCACTCTAGACAACTCAGTCCCATCCTGCCATCTTGTGGCGAAAGGACAATACGTCAACAAGAACACGCAATAGGAACATCATTTCCACATTAACTGAGGACATATTTATGAATACAAAACATTTCTCCCAACATTTCTCTCAACACCCCCACTTGCTCTCATGTTGATGCCCTTTTTAACAAATGAACTTTTACATTTCAAATTCCAAAAATAACAATGTCAAACTTCTTCAATTTTAACTTTGTTGCAGGTTTTGTCATGATATTAGCTATGATGTCATCCGTTGGACAATACATCAATGTTACTCTTCACTGACTCACAGTAGAGCTAATAAAATGATATTTTATGTCTATGTGCTTGCATCTTTGTCTATTAACTGGATTTTTGGCAAGAGCGATTGTCCCCTGTTCGTCATCGTTTACAGTTGTTAGAGTGTACTGATAATGATCAATGCTACCTAGTAGTTGTTCTAAATATAGGCATTCATGTATGGTTGAAGCCAGTGCCATATATTCAGCTTCACAGGTAGATAGTGCGACTGTAGGTAGTTTCTTTGTTTTCCAAGAAATTGGTGAACTATTCTTGCCCAAGAAAACAAAGTATCCTGAAGTATCAGCTGCCCAGTCAGCATCACTATATGCCTGTATACCAAGTTTCGCATTGTTGTCTCTTTTGAGAATGTTCGGCTTTCTTTCTGTGCGCCTGAATTATCAGCTGCCCAGTCAGCATCACTATATGCCTGTATACCAAGTTTCGCATTGTTGTCTCTTTTGAGAATGTTCGGTTTTCTTTCTGTGCGGCAAATGAGCAATATTGCTTGCTTGGCCGAGAGTCGGGGCAAACTGCCCGTATGTGTGTGCGTCATGCACGGTGTCGATGCATGCGTTCTATCAATCCATGTAAACTTTGAATAAAAGACTAAATGGGGATTATTTTTGTCTGTTATGTGTCTTCTTTTTAGAAATCAAAATATGATCGCCCTAGAATGACGAAGAGCCAGCATGTGTAGGCATTTGTTTTGATGTTTCAGCACGTGTCGGACTGCGAGTTAGTGCGGATGCATGCTACATTTATGGGCGGAATGGAAAAAGACCGTTTGAACGAGCACGCCAAAAAAAAAAAAAAAAAAAAACATGAAGAAAAATCAGATTTGTGCAAGACCTGCAGTATGAACCTAGCCTAAAGTGTGCGGTATGCTAATGTTAGAAGGCGCATATACAATCAACAGAGAATGTGCCTGCCATGTTAATGTAAAATAACTTTTAAGAGTTATTCAGATAACATAAATCACATGTGAAATGATACAATAATGTGTTAATAATTTCACTCAAAAGTCGCTCCAGAGTATAAGTCGCACCCTCGGTCAAACTATGGAAAAAAAAAAAAACAAACAAACTGTGATTTATAGTCTGAAAAATATGGTAAATGTGAGCTTGCATTCTTGTTATTTGATTTATTGTTTTTTTTACATGATTTTTTTGCAATCTTTTGATTTAATTTTTGCGCGACAATGTATATTGATGTGGCTTTCCTTTAACATCTTTCAGATTTTTCAAAATATATATTTTTAGACTGTTGTATTGCACTGGAGAAAATGCCATTTTGAAAATAAGTACTTTTTGTTTTAAACAAGTTAATTTTTGCTTCTAAAGAGTAAAACTTCCAAAGGAACAAGTAAAAATTGTGTCAAAATATCTTACTTAAATTATACCTTATATGGGATTTTACCCTATTTTAAATGTAATGAGGTACTTATTACTATAGAAACTAGACATTCTTGTTAAGACGTGGATTTTGTGCAGTGTGCCTGCTGGTTTTTCCTGAAATTACCCTTTAAAAAAGTCAGCTGTTTTGACGCCACGACCGCAACTGAGCTTCCTGTACTTTAGTCCATCTGACTGGAGAAATGATGACACGCGCCGTTTCCCACAGACAACGTTTTCACGGGAGTTTAGAATCCCGACGCCAAGTTTAAACTCTTAACAATGCGTCAAGATAACAGAAGAACGCGCCGAGCCGTCACTAACACGCCGACAATGCACGTGTTTTACTGACCTGGCCAGCTTGCTCAGCCCCACTACTTTCTTGTTGGGAATATATCCGATGTGGACCTAAAAGACAGATAAAACAAGAGTCAGCTGCCTTCCAAAGCGGAACCGAATACGAGACGGCGCTTGTCATCTGGGTCTCGAGGGCTTTCACCTTTCCAAAAAAGGGCACCAGATGATGCTCGCACAGGGAGAACATATCGATGCCCTTCACGATCACCATCTCCTCGTGGTCTTCGTCGAAAATGGCGTCGTTCAGAATGTCTGCAGGGGAAAAAACATGGAATTTTGGAATTCAGTTTTATTTGCGAGGTCAGAAGTGACCGATAGTCTGACTTATCATGTTTCAGTAGAAGTGAAAGTGACTGAGATGAGAGTTTATTCAAAACTTATTGACTAATCGAGTTTTTAATGCACAAAAATGGCACCATAAAAAGTCGACTGTTTTGTTACGATCTGGAATTTGATAGGAATCGGTTAACAGAATTGTCTGGTGACTAATGGTTCCGAATCAAAAACAAGAGTTTTCAAAAAGAATGCGTTTTTTGATTCTAATTCCTAATTTCTCAAAGCATTTATGAAATTCGTCAATCAATCAGAATATTGTGCTTTAACCCTTTTAGTGCTGCAACGATTAATCGATTAACTTGAGTAATTCGATTAGGAAAAAAGCTTCGAATCAAATTTTGCTGCTTCGAGAATTCGTTTAGTTAGAGTGGCGTTGTCATGGTTTGTTTTGAAAGTGTTTGCATTTAGTTTTATTGATTTGGGTGGATATAGTACCCTCTGCTGGCAACAGTGACTATGGCATAACTCATTTTACATGACTAAATTCATCCGCTCCCTGTTAAGACCAACATAAGGTAAGTTTTTGTTTGAGCTAATGTTTTTTTAATGCAGTCATAATTCAGTTTATAGGTATATTTAGACGTTTTTTGTGGGAATATGCGTTTGAATGATTTGTTAAGACCATTGCGAAAAAACGTTAGCATTTTATAGCATTTAAGCTACCGGACCTTTGCTATGCAAGTTGATCCTCATTTATTAATTTTCTATACAGTTTGAGGCTAAGTTCAGGTATTTTAATTTATTGTTAAATGAAGGTGCAATTCTGCATAATTTGAAGAAACACTCGGGAATTTTATTTTGTACTCCATTTAATGCTCTTTTGAAAGTGCAGTCTTAGCAAGCCTTCGTTTTACATTGCCTAAAATTTATTCTGCAACGCATTAAATGTTCCTAATTCGAACTCACTAGTTCATAGATTAATCGACTGCTAAAATAATCGATAACTGCAGCCCTAAACTCTTTAAGGGCATTGTGGTAATTTAACAAACTTAATGTCGTAGGATCATTTTTTATTATTCATATTTGTACTCTTTGTAAAATAGACATAGATTAAAACATGAATACATTTTGACACCTTCTTAAAATAATAAGTCATTTTTCTGATTTATCAGTTGAAATTTTAGAAAAGTATTGACTAACAATTGTAATATTTTGCAATAAACGCACATTTGATTGGCAAATGACTTGACCCGCCCACCCCCCCACACACACACATTAGATATTAGGGAGATTAGATGTTTTTTTTCCCCCAGCCACCAGCAGCCACTGTAAGAAATGTAAAAAGACATCAATGTTGTGGAAGTAGGGAACACAACACTAATTTCGCCTCTGAAAGTCCAACCTGCATCAGCGTTAGCATAACATTTAAACTGTGTGAACTTGCTAACCTGCAAAACTTGAGTAGGAAGCTGCCTAGAGAGAAGTGTCCACCTGTATGTGTTTTCTACTTTTAGGGTAATTAGACAGAGAAATGTAGTGAACCAAGGT
This sequence comes from Corythoichthys intestinalis, assembly GCF_030265065.1. Classification (NCBI taxonomy): domain Eukaryota; kingdom Metazoa; phylum Chordata; class Actinopteri; order Syngnathiformes; family Syngnathidae; genus Corythoichthys; species Corythoichthys intestinalis. The sequence continues at coordinate 28,669,444 of NC_080415.1, forward strand.
TTACCCCCTTCTTCCCAATTTTACTTTTTATTTCATTCATGTGTTCTCAACGCAGCCTACAGGAGCTTTCTTTTTTTTTTTTTTTTTGTTTGGCTGTGCTTGTGGACAAAAGCAAAAGCAATAGTGTTTTACTTGAAGGACAGCTCCATTTTATTGTATTTTTGTTAGTCCCTGACAAAGATTTTTTTTTTTTTTTTTTTTTTTTTTTTTTTTTTTTTTTAATATTTAATTTTATTTATTTAGACAACGTTGAGTGGTCTTAAGACAAATGTTTATTTGTTATTTTTTTTAAACTCCCGGATAGTTAAGAGATGATTAACGAGCCTGTATTTATTGTGTATGTTAACATAATATAAGTGATTTTAAAATAATGCGATTTAAATTTGCTCATAAAATCTGGACATTTTTTCTGGAAATTTTCAAAACTGTTTCTGTAGTAGTTTTTAAAAACAAAGGTTTGAATTGAACGATGTGGGCTGAACCAATACACAAAAAAGTTAGTATAAGTCAATACAGATTTATTTTGCATTGATCATTATAAATTTTGAAAATATATAATTTTCCTGGTTAAAGTGCACGTCTATCGCCGTCAACGGTAGCCAGTGTTAATAATAATAATAATAATAATAAAACATTAACACCGTTAGCACAGGTTGTTTTCTTAGTTTGTAAGTGATAATATGCCATAAGACAGCACATTTTTAGATCATCTCCTACTCGTATCGTACAATATAATGAGCAGTATCATCCAATATTAATATATCTGTAATGTGAGATTTTGGGGCTCACCGTCGACGGTCTCGTGGTAACCCTTGGTGAAGAACTGCATGGCTTTAGCAGCGCGCAGCGGCGTGCGTAGCAAACCCTGGCGATCGGTGTCCTCCCCGAGCTCCCGCAGGATGCTGGAGTAGGCGGCCTGCAGGGCGGGAAGCCGGCACTGGTCCTCGGCCTCTTTGCGGGAACCCTCGTGGAGCTTGCGGTGCGCCGCAGACGCTACAGCCGCCTTCATGACACTCAGCTCGGCGAAGCCGTTGTTGCAGTGGAACTCCTCCGCGGCGACGTCGCTCGCGTTCCCGTTGCAGTGGCCGTTCATGATGATGATGGTGGTGGTGGTGGTGATGATGTTGAGGTTGATAGTGCGCTTTCGTCCAGATCCGGAGAGGGTCCCTCTTTTTAAAGCTACCAATTTCCAGGGCGTATCATCTACATCATCGTCATCAGTCACGCTTCCCAATTTGCGCACATTCCCTTCCTGCTTTCTCCTCCCCATCACTTGACACAGGGTGTATCATCATCAATCTGTATTGATTAGTCTTGTGCATTATGGTCGCTCACTACTTCCCAGGAAGGACAACGCAGGCTGACACACAAAGACTTCATGCGGAATCTTTGACATGTCTGCTCATATGTCGACAATGGTTGTCTGATGCGTCCAAGCTTACAAGTGTCAAACTCAAGGTTCAGATCATGTGCGCTGACTTTGTTTCTCGTCAGTTTTTAACATTTACCTTATATGTCTTTTGTGGTCATCGGCAATGATAGACGCAGAAATCGCAGATCAATGGGTAGAGTAGCCAAAAATTTACTCAAATAAAAGGAGTGTTACTTCAAAATAATGTTATAACTTTATAAATATATAAATAAATAAAAGTGGTTATCAAGTACAATTATAAAAATATTTGGTGAAAAGCAGGGCCGGCCCAGCCTATCCGCAGACTATGCAGCTACTTAGGGCCCCTGACCACAAGGGGGCCCCCAATCTGGCAATTGTTTAATTTATATTCTATTTTGTTTACTACAGTTTGCTTTATATGGCTTTTGTGAGTTTTGATACTTGATTACAAGATTAAAAAAAAAAAAGTTCTTCCTTCACTCCTTTCTTTCCTCTTTTAGAAAAAGGTTTGGCGCTATTACTGTAAGTACTGAAAATCATTTGGGGTGAGAAGTTTGAAGTATGCAGTGCAACAAAATCTGATTAATATACAAAATATGGACGTATGGGTTGGATTGCATGTATGGGTTTCACAGTACACTGTGATGAAATGGTGGGCCAAAAATCGGGCCCCTTTTCATTATTTTGCTAAGGGCCCCCAAATGTCCTGGGCCGGCCCTGGTGAAAAGAACACTCAAGTGATGAGTAACATTGTGAGTAACTGCATACAATGTTTGTTTTTTTTTCTCTCAGCACAACCGTAATTTTTGGACTAAAAGGCACAGCTGACTATAAGCCGCCACACACCAAATTTGACATGAAACAGACATTTCAGTCGCACTAGACTAAAAGTCGCAGCTATCCTCACTGTATTGTGGGATATTTACACAGAAAAGATATAAACAGGTAATACTTTATTTGGTATTGGCAACATGAGACTGTCAGAAGACCAAATTAACTACCATGAAGCTTTGAACCAATTAGGTGCAAAGAATCATTGCTTCAAGAAGCTTCATTGGCCATCACTGCTTCCTTGGGGGAGACAGTCAACTTCTGCTGCAACCTGCTGTCAACACTGTTGTTGTCCAGCATGCCTCCTAGCATGCATTGAAGCACTACAGACGTAAATGACAATCAAAATTCGTGTTCTGTGCAAATTATTTCTTCAGTTACTGTTCCAGTTGTTTCATTAATTGCTAGTTATGGTATTTGGTAACGCTTTATTTGACATTGGCGCCATAAGACTGTTATTAGACAATCATAATTATGACATGACACTTTATGAACATTAATGAATGTTTATATCAGATGTCATTTAGTGTTATCCGGCAAATTATCTCACTTTTGAATAGATGTAAAAGATCCAAGCTGGACATAAATGGTAGTGACATAATTTTCCGGATGACACTTATTGACATCTGTCATAAGCACGCAGTAATGCCAGTGATAGTGTTATGTCATAATTAAGACAGGCTTATGACAGTATTATGACTCCGCTGTCAAATAAAGTGTTACCTGTTAACCCAAATAAATCAACAAAAATGCCGCACTGGACTATAAACCGCAGGATTCAAAATGAAGGAAAAAAGTAGCGGCTTATAGTCTTAAAATTATGCTACACAATAAATGCAAATTTGTTAATAATCTCTTAACTATCCAGGAATGCAAAAAAAAAAAAAAATTACATTAAGACCACTCACCATTGTCTGTCTAAATAAAGAAATGAAATAAAACTGAAAAAACCTCTTCGTCAGGGACTAACAAAAATTAGGGCTGTCAAAATTATTGCGTTAACGGGCGGTAATTAATTTTTTAAATTAATCACGTTAAAATATTTGACGCAATTAACGCACATGCCCCGCTCAAACAGATCAAAATGACATCAGTGTAATGTTCGCTTGTTACTTGTTTTTTGGTGTTTGGCGCCCTCTGCTGGCGCTTGGGTCCAAATGATTTTATGGGCTTAAGCACAATGAGGGAGCATGGTGTAATTATTGACATCAACAATGGCGAGCTACTAGTTTATTTTTTAATAAAACGATAACATTAAGAGGGGTTTTAATATACAACCTCTATAACTTGTACGAACATTTATCTTTTAAGAACGACAAGTCTTTCTATCCATGGATCGCTTAAAGAGAATGTTAATAATGTTAATGCCATCTTGTTGATTTATTGTCTTAATATACAAATACAGTACTTATGTACCCGTATGTTGAATGTACATATCCGTCTTGTGTCATATCTTTCCATTCCAACAATAATTTACAGAAAAATATGGCATATTTTATAGATGGTTTGAATTGCGATTAATTACGATTAATTAATTTTTAAGCTGTAATTAACTCGATTAAAAATTTTAATCGTTTGACAGCCCTAACAAAAATAAATAAAAAATTTAGCCTTCAGCTAAAACACTACTGCTTTTGTCCACAACCACAGTCAAACACAACAAAAAATGAAAGCTCCCTTGGGCTGCTGTTCACACAGTTTAATGTTATGCTAACTCTGATGCAGGTCAGACTTTCACTCACAAAATTAGTGGTGTGTTCCCCACCTCCACAACATTGATGATTTTTTTACATTACTTACAGTGACTGCTGCTGGCCCGAAAAATACTTTTAATATCCCTTGTTCTCAAGGGGGGGCTGAGGAGTCGGCATCTTGTCGACATGTATTTCTGTCAGGGTTGTGAGTGTGTGTGTTGGGGGGTGTCAATTCATCAATTAAATCAAATGTGTGTTTGAGGGGAGAAAATGGACTGGCACATTCAGCAAATGAAAAGGGTAAATAGTCTGAAAATAATGAAAATAATTCAATTACCTTAATTTTCGGACTGTAAGCCGCTACTTTTTTTTCCCCCTCATCTTGAATCCTGCTGCTTATTTGTTGATTTAATAGGGTTAATAGGTAACACTTTCTTTTACAGCAGCATCATAAACCTGCCATATGACTGTCATAATTATGACATGACACTATCATGGGCATTAATGACATTATGAATTATGTACCTAACTCCCTTTATGTCCAACTCGGTTCTTTACTTCCATTCAAAAGTGAGATAATTTGCCGGAAGACACAAAATGACATATGCTATAAGCATTCATTAATGCTCATGGCAGTGTCATGTCATCATCACGATGATCTTATGACATGCTTATAGCGCCACTGTCAAAAAAAGTGTTACCAAATACCATAACTAGCAATTAATGAAACAACTAGAACAGTAACTGAAAAAATAATTAGCACAGAACATGAATTTTTATTGTTATTTACATCTGTAGCACTGCAATGCATGCTAGGAGGCTTGTTGGATGACAAGAGTTTTGACAGCAGGTGGCAGCAGAGGTTGACTGTCTCCCCAAGGGAGCAGTGATGCTCAAATGAAGCTTCTTGAAGCAATGAAGCTTTGCAGCCAATTGGTTCAAAGCTTCATGGTGGTTCATTTGGTCTTACGATAGTCATATGATGCCGCTGTCAAATAGTGTTACCGGTTAATATATTTTGGTGTAAATATCGCATAACACAGTGGGGACAGCTGCGGCTTATAGTCCAGTGCGTGCGGCTTATCTACGAACAAATGCCGTTTTCGTGACAAATTTGGTGGATGGCGGCTTATAGTCAGGTGCGCCTAATAGTCCAAAAATTACGGTGATAATGGTTGGGTCAATTCTATCCTTACAACATTTTGGTAAACGATATAAATGACTTATATAACTGAAGTGAATAAATAATGCAAATAAGGTTGCTTAAAACTGAAAAGTTGGTAGTGTTATGTCCCTAATGTCCCTAGGACACCTTACGCCGCTGAATAAATGAAATAAACAAAAGTATCCGAGTAGTGTTTGGATTTAGGTCAAATACATTGGAGAGCTATCCGCTGTCAATGGCTGCCAATGTACCTAATTGACTTTTTTGAGAGTCATCCAAGTTCACATTTCCAGTGCCGGTGATTTTTCCTTGTGAAAGGAGAGTTTGTTCTCCATACCACTTATCATATCTGGCCTCCCACTGTAGTTAAGAGTGAGGTTTTGGCAATTAAAAAATGGATGCAATATAAACTGATTATGATGAGAAAGTCACTGGTGACCAAAAAAAAGTTCAGATAGCGGTAATAATACCGCACTGGTTGAAGATGGAATTGATAGCAGGAATTAATTGATTCGTTCAGCTTTGCTCATGTGATGGCACGGGCAATCATTACATATTGTCCGCTATATGTAACAAGTAAATTTATTAGTGAGAGAAAATATCAAAAAGCGCTCCCAAAATAATATGTTGTGACTAGTGTTGTAAATTACCAATTTCATGACGCTCATTGTTGATTCTACCAATATTTACTAGAAATACGATGTCATGTATGCACTTTTTTAGACCATTTTGTTCCTGAAACAGTTGAGATATTTTTAAAAAATGACATACCATTTAAAAAAAAACAAGTTAATTAATGTTTTGCAGTTCCATCGATTTGATTCGATTTTACAAGTTCACCCACTTAGAAAATAAGTAGAGGTCTGAAATTTCAATCATATATGCATTTCCACGTATAGAGACATAATCTAAAAAAAAAAAAAAAACCGGAACTCACATTGTATGATTTTTCAATAATTTATTTGTAATTTATTAGGGTTCATAAGTATTTGTAACCCTGAGAAAATCAGTGCTAATATTTAGTGCAGAAGCCTTTGTTCGCAATTACAGAGGTCAGACGGTTTCTGTAGTTCTTCACCAGGTTTTCACACATGGAAACAGGGATTTTGGCCCATTCCTTCACAGGAATCTTCTCTAGATTTATCAGGTTTCGGGGCTGTTGTTGAGAAACACGAAGTTTCAGCTACATCCAAAAATTAAGGTCTGGAGACCGGTTAGGCCACTCCATAACTTTGACATGCCACTCCTTGGTCAGCTTGGCTATGTGCTTCGGATCATTGTCATGTTGGAAGATCCAGCCATGACTCATCTTCAAGTCACTGACTGAGAAAAGGAGGTGGTGGCTCAAAATCTGACAATCCATTTCACTGTTTATCCTCTGCTTTATACAGTACAGTCATCTTGTCCCCTTTGCAGAAAAGCAGCCCCAAAACATGAGGTTTCCACCCCCATACTTCACAGTGGGGATGGTGTTCTTTCATACTTCTATTTTTCCCCCCACACACGATGAGTAAAGTTTGCACCAAAAAGTTCTACTTTGGTCCCATCTGACCACATGACTTTCTCCCATGACCCTTCTGCATCATTCAGATGGTCCCTGGAAAACTTTAGATGGGCCTTCACATGTGCTGGCTTCTACAGAGGAACCTTCTGAGCAATGCATGATTCTAAACCATTGCACCGTAGTGTTCTACTCACAGTAGCCTTTGAAACTGTGCGTCCAGCTCTCTTCAGGACATTGACCAGCTCCTGCCGTGTAGTTGTAGGCTCAGCCCTAACTTTTCTCATCATGAGTGATGCCCCACAAGGAGAGATTTTACATTGAGCCCCAGTCCGAGGTAGATTATCAGTCATTTTGAGCCTTTTCCATTTTCGAACAATTGCTGCAACTGTTGATTCATTCTCACAAAGCTGCTTTCCCATTGTCCCAAAGCCTTTTCCAGCTTTCTGGAGCTCAACAATTTTTTTCTCTGGTGTCTTTCGAAAGCTCTCTGGTCTTGCCCATGGTAGCAGTTGGATGATGACTGACTGTGGGGTGCATAGATGTCAATAATGAGCTCAAACGGGTGGTGAGTGTGTGGTTACTCATGGGTTAAAGGTGTACTTTTTTTAGGTAGACTGACAACTTTTTGAGTGTCATAATTATTGCTGATTCTCAGGGGTACAAATACTTATGAACCCCAGTAAATTACAAATAGATATTTTTTTTAAAAAATCATACAATGTGATCTCTGATTTTTAATTAAATTATGTCTCTATGGGTGGAAATTAGTGCTGCAACGATTAATCGATTAACGGGAGCAATTCGATTAGAAAAAAATATTCAAATTAAATTTTGCTGATTCGAGTATTCGTTTAATTAAAGTGGCGTTGTAATGGTTTATTTTGAAAGTGTTTGCCTTTAGTTTAATTGATTTGGGTGTATACACTGCCCTCTAGTCTGCCTCATTTCAGATGGCTGAATCCAGCTGTTCCATGTTAAGACCAACATAAGCCAAGTTTTTGTATGAGCTAATGATTTTTTTAAATGCATTCGTAATTTAGTTTATAGGTATAATTAGCCATTTCTTTTTGGGAATACGTGTCAGAACCATCTGTTAAGAACATTGTTAAAAAAAAAAAAAAAAAAACTAGAGCTGTCAAACGATTAACATTTTTAATCGAGTTAATTACAGCTTAAAAATTAATTAACCGTAATTAATCGCAATTAATCGCAATTCAAACAATCTGTAAAATATAACATATTTTTCTGTAAATTATTGTTGGAATGGAAAGATAAGACGGATATATAAGACTTGTTGAAAAATGTTAGTACAAGTTATAGAAACTTTATATTAAAACCCCTCTTAATGTTTTCCTTTGTAAAATTTTCAATCAAAAAATATAAACTAGTAGCCCGCCATTGTTGATGTCAATAATTACTTACACAATGCTCATGGGCGCTGAAGCCTATAAAATCAGTCACACCCAAGCGCCAGCAGAGGGCGGCAAAACTCCATAAACACGATTAACAAGCATTTCACTGTCCTGTCATTTAAATCTGTCTGAGCGGGGCATTTGTGCGTTAATTGCGTCAAATATTTTAACGTGATTAATTTAAAAAATTAATTACAGCCCGTTAACGCGATAATTTTGACAGCCCTAAAAAAAACGTTCGCGTTTTATAGCATTTAAGCTAGCGGACTTTTGCTATGTAAGTTAGAAATTGTTCTTTTGTTGTACATGGATCCTTATTTATTTTTTTATACCATTTGAGGTTCAGCTCAGATATTTTAATTTTTCATGTTCCCTATCTGATTACTCGATTATTCCAACTAACAAGTTCATCGAATAATCGACTACTAAAATAATCGCTAGCTGCAGCCCTAGTGGAACTACATCTATGATTGAAATTTAAGACCTATACCTATTTTCTAAGTGGGTAAACTTGCAAAATCACAAGGGTGCAACTACTTCTGCTCCTCACTGTATATCATTTTTTAAATAGGCAAATTTTCTGGTTGCACAGGAGTGAGTAGAGGAAAGTTTGACCAGCGATGAGTCAAACGGAACGATTATCAAATGTTTTTAAAATGACTCATTTTTCCTATTGTACAAAGTAGGTTGCAATAGGCCGTGTGACAATGAAACGTCGAATGTAACACGGGACATTCTCCCGAATTGATTTTTAACGGTATTCACATGTCTCAGAAACACTCAACCCTCTTGGAATTACTAACACTTTCCCACTACAAGTCGATTTGCACGCGATACGTTGTCCAAACATTGTATCAGTTAGCATTCCTGGAATGTGGATGATCTGAAACAAGCGAATATAATGCATAAAAACAGCAGCTTTTTAATCGCTCTCCATCGTAAAAGCTACTTCGCCAAAAATCTAAACGCAGCAAACCACATCGAGTGACACCTCAAATGAGAGGTTTTCACGAAAGGTTTCCTCACTTACACTTATTTTCTCAAAACAACCTCATCAGATGATGTAATTACCCCAAAACATGCTTTCAAAAAATGTATTCAGCTCTTGTTCCTAAAAAAAAAGTTCCCAGCTTTTAGGTGGTGTCATCAAAAAAACAGTGACACTCATCACATGGTCCTTCATGCACAACTCAGTGCATCAGTGATGACATTTCTAAACGTCCAGAACAGGACATGTTTGATCGACATGCTGTTGTCTCATGACATTTGCCGTGGAACCATTTCCAGGAAAAAGATAAGGAAAAATTGCTTCGTTTTTTTTCACAGTCATGACACAAACATTCACGTGTTGTGCTCTTTTGAATATACATTCATTCTTTTGAATTTTGTACAGGATACAATTTTTCCCACTGTCTCAACCACGACATTGACCTTGAAGGATTGGCTACAGCCGCACTGATGATTTTTCACATTTTATTTGATCTCTCTGCACAACACATTCTTTTGTCGTATACCTCGCTTTCAGTTTTAAAGGGAGAAAGTTTTGGTTTTTTCCCAAATAGGTGGAATACCTGGGAATTAAATTAATCTACCTTTTCCGTAAAATACTGATGATTTTTAGAAAAGAAAATTAATATCAGGCATGCCAAAAGACCAAAATAATCTTGCAATCTACTGGGAGTATTGGTCAATACATATTAATCCAAAAAAAGTGTGTCTTCCAATTTGATTGATTATCTGCTAATTTTTACGCAGCTTGTCATTAATTGGGTTTTCAATTAAAATGATGCGTCCTTTTGAGTACTAATTACATCAGTTAGTACAGTAAAAACCTCTTCAAAAGCTGTTTCCGTCTTATAAGGAAAGACAACACCATTATCATGTCTATCCTAGTGGAAAGAATATGTTGAATAAATTTAAAAAACACCGAATTTCTTTTTTATGATGTGTTATAGTGGAAGAAAAATGTAAATAAAAGCCAGTATTTGATGAGTAACCCAAATGATCTCCCCTTTCACGTCATTAATTCTCATTATCGAATGAAACTGTACTCGAGTGTGTTAGTGGGTATTTGTGTGGGTATAACCGACATCACAAAATGGCTGCGCCCATATAATGTGCCATTTTTTGTTGAAACATTATTTCCTCCATTATCAGATGTCCTCGAAATTTGCCATTTGCATAGTTAAAGAAACACATGGTAATTTTTCAGTTTTGTTTGATTTTAGCGACAACCACCTTATCCACATCAGCACCAAGTCCAAGCCCACCAAGTCTAGGAACGAAGTGCACCTTCCAAAACAACTGTCAAATGAAAGTGCAATAGATGTTTTTGCATCAGTGAAGACAAGTTGAGTAAGGTTATAAGTCAAGGTGATAAAAAAAAAAAAGTTGAATTTTAAAGTGTTCTGTGCGTCTTTATATAGACCCCGCTCACATGACGTCACAACCACGCCTCCGCGCCACATTGTCCGTCAGCTCGTCGTGTTTACGCATTACCGCTACGTAAAGTCCTCATATTATGGCGTGTTTTTCTGCTCGTTAACATTAATAATCAAAATGGTGAAGGCGTGTGTGGCGGTTGGTTGCAGTAACAGAGAAGATAGACGGAGAGACTTGAAGTTCTACTGTATTCCGAGAGACCCGGAGAGGAGAGCGAGATGGACTGCTGCAATTCGACGAGAAAACTGGGCACCAAACGACCACCACAGGTTATGTAGTAGTCATTTTATATCTGGTAAGATGCATTTAATATACAGTGCCTTGCAAAAGTATTCGGCCCCCTTGAATCTTGCAAGCTTTCGCCACATTTCAGGCTTCAAACATAAAGATATGAAATTTAATTTTTTTGTCAAGAATCAACAACAAGTGGGACACAATCGTGAAGCGGAACAACATTTATTGGATAATTTAAACTTTTTTAACAAATAAAAAACTGAAAAGTGGGGCGTGCAATATTATTCGGCCCCTTTACTTTCAGTGCAGCAAACTCACTCCAGAAGTTCAGTGAGGATCTCTGAATGATCCAATGTTGTCCTAAATGACCGATGATGATAAATAGAATCCACCTGTGTGTAATCAAGTCTCCGTATAAATGCACCTGCTCTGTGATAGTCTCAGGGTTCTGTTTAAAGTGCAGAGAGCATTATGAAAACCAAGGAACACACCAGGCAGGTCCGAGATACTGTTGTGGAGAAGTTTAAAGCCGGATTTGGATACAAAAAGATTTCCCAAGCTTTAAACATCTCAAGGAGCACTGTGCAAGCCATCATATTGAAATGGAAGGAGCATCAGACCACTGCAAATCTACCAAGACCCGGCCGTCCTTCCAAACTTTCTTCTCAAACAAGGAGAAAACTGATCAGAGATGCAGCCAAGAGGCCCATGATCACTCTGGATGAACTGCAGAGATCTACAGCTGAGGTGGGAGAGTCTGTCCATAGGACAACAATCAGTCGTACACTGCACAAATCTGGCCTTTGTGGAAGAGTGGCAAGAAGAAGGCCATTTCTCAAAGATATCCATAAAAAGTCTCGTTTAAAGTTTGCCACAAGCCACCTGGGAGACACACCAAACATGTGGAAGAAGGTGCTCTGGTCAGATGAAACCAAAATTGAACTTTTTGGCCACAATGCAAAACGATATGTTTGGCGTAAAAGCAACACAGCTCATCACCCTGAACACACCATCCCCACTGTCAAACATGGTGGTGGCAGCATCAAGGTTTGGGCCCGCTTTTCTTCAGCAGGGACAGGGAAGATGGTTAAAATTGACGGGAAGATGGATGCAGCCAAATACAGGAACATTCTGGAAGAAAACCTGTTGGTATCTGCACAAGACCTGAGACTGGGACGGAGATTTATCTTCCAACAGGACAATGATCCAAAACATAAAGCCAAATCTACAATGGAATGGTTCAAAAATAAACGTATCCAGGTGTTAGAATGGCCAAGTCAAAGTCCAGACCTGAATCCAATCGAGAATCTGTGGAAAGAGCTGAAGACTGCTGTTCACAAACACTCTCCATCCAACCTCACTGAGCTCGAGCTGTTTTGCAAGGAAGAATGGGCAAGAATGTCAGTCTCTCGATGTGCAAAACTGCTAGAAACATACCCCAAGCGACTTGCAGCTGTAATTGGAGCAAAAGGTGGCGCTACAAAGTATTAACGCAAGGGGGCCGAATAATATTGCACGCCCCACTTTTCAGTTTTTTATTTGTTAAAAAAGTTTAAATTATCCAATAAATTTTGTTCCACTTCACGATTGTGTCCCACTTGTTGTTGATTCTTGACAAAAAATTAAAATTTTATATCTTTATGTTTGAAGCCTGAAATGTGGCGAAAGGTTGCAAGGTTCAAGGGGGCTGAATACTTTTGCAAGGCACTGTATTTAGAGGGTTTTGGGCTGACAACCACAATTAAGATCATTGCGAGGCTAATCGCCGACAACATACAGTTTCAAATTCAAGATGTTTATTTCTTCCGCCATCATTATTTTTTGAATAATATTTAGCTGGTAACAAGTGAAAGAAGCTCGTCTACGGATCATCAGTTAAACGGGGTGTCCAAACTTTTTGCAAAGGGGGCCAGATTTGGTGTGGTAAAAATGTGGGGGAGCTACCTTGGCTAATTTACGTAGAACAATATATTTAAACAAATTTTAGCAAGCCCTTCTGTGTGTCACATTTGCTTTATTATTATTTTTTTTAAATTCATAATTTCAACAATCTCGCCTTTGTGGCGTTCTCTTTCGACACTCGGGCTCTTGCGAAATACTGCTGCTGTGAGATGAAACTAGCTTCAAGTTGCTTTAATTTCTCGCTGCGTATCTTCCCTGTAATGTTGTCGTACATGTCAGCGTGTCTTGTTTGGTAATATCGCGTCACATCGAACTCTTTGAAAACAGTGACTGTCTCTTTGCAAATGAGGCAGACACAGTTGTTGCGTTAATTTTGAAGAAATAGTCCAATATCCACCTATCCTTGAAGCGTCGGCCATCGCAGTCAACTTTTTTTTAAATTGATTGTCGCCATTTAGGAAAATTGGAAGTAAAGGGTCACACGGGGTTATGTTGCTTCGAGTGCTGCTCTTAATGTTTTTCAAAGTTTCGTGAGAATAGGCTGAGTTTCTGTGGACAAGATAGTTGTAGATATCAGGGTAGCAGATGTCAGGCAGAGACGGCGAAGACAGCGGGTCGAAAAATATCGATTTAGGCATCAGATATGGATCTGGCGAATGGATAGACTGAAGCTTTTCCACATAACGCCTTTTATGCAACGCATCCAATGAGTTTACAGCGTCTGAAAGCACCGGCGCTTCCATGAATTGCACTATAAATTGCACGACAAATTGAAACCATTGAGAATACGGATAAACAATGAAGGACAATATGGTGGCCGGATACAGCGACACGTCATTGTGTGACGTTAGTGAGTGGGGTCTATAGGTTTGTGTGGGTGGGTGTTAATCATATTGTAATCACAATTGTAATTTATTTTATTCAGTTGTTTTTTAAGTGTTTTTATTGGTGTTTTTAAATAGTTATTAGAGCATTTTTCTTTTAATTTCTGTAATTGTTTGTTGTTTCTTTTTTTATATAATAAATTAAAAAGAGATAATGTGCTTTTTCAGTGTGAGTGTTTAAATATACGTGTTGAAAATAGGGGGGGGGGGGCGCCAACAGATATGTTGCCTAGAGTACCAAATTGGTCAGGAACGGCCCTGCACTCGTAACAATCGAAAATAGCAATGACTCACTTTCAATGTAATTTCATTACTTTTGATGGAAACGCTGCCCTGAGCAATATGGCTGCCATGAAGCCACATCGTTTAGCCGGGCTGACCTAGCCGCACTTCCTGTTTGGTATCGCGTGCAGTGGCGGGAGATTCCAACATGGCGGTGCAGCCGAAACAAAACCTGTCAATGGACAGTGCGTCCGAAAACGGCTTCCTTAACTTTTTCTTCTCCATGCCGGAGAAGCCGGACACAACTTTCCGAATATTCGACCGCAGCGACTACTACACGGTGCACGGGAAGGACGCTGCATTCGCCGCGAAAGAGGTTTTCAAGACGAACGGAGTCATCAAGCACTTGGGCTCCGGTAACATGACTAACCACATGCTAATTTAGCTATGTGATGCTGTTTTGCAATACGACAAATTAGGACGGCTTTTTCTTGTTAAAATGCTCAAAAATGGTAAGAATGCGTGCTCATTTCGAACTTTCACACCGGGTTGTCTCCAGGAAGTCGCAAATTGGAAAGTGTGGTGCTGAGCAAGCTCAACTTTGAAGTTTTTGTGAAGGACCTACTCCTGTTTAGGCAGTACCGCGTTGAGGTGTATCGGAACCACAGCAAGAGTAGTAAGGAGCATGACTGGAAGGTTGAGTACAAGGTTTGTCTTTTTTTTTTTTTTTTAAACCATTTATGCTACTCTTTAGCATTGAAGCGGATAACGCTGGATGGGGTCTTGTTGCCGTGTTCGGCCGCTCATGTCTCTCTTCGGACTCGGTAGGAACTCCCTTGTCTCGTGTTCGTCCCGTGACTATGACGTAGCCGGAAACGCGCTCGACCAAATATACAACATCTCCCACACAAGTTCCGTGGGTGAATTATGTCATATAATAAAGGGTCACCACACAGGTCCCCCCAGAAATCACCCACACAGGACGCCAGGCGCAACCCGAATGAACACAATAGAACGGTCGGGTCGCGCGGCAGGGGCGTCTGTGGAAGATGACTGAACGGACGATCAGGTGGCCATCCAGGACGCCAGATGCGGGACGTCCGAGTAGAACGGTCGGGAGGACGTCTGGGACGCCAGGCGTTGGACGACCGAGCCGTGCGATCGGGAGGCCGTCCAGGACGAGGAGCGTGTTGTGCAGCACCGCCCAGGCGTGGCCGGAGAAACGGAGGCTGAGAGAGGCGGCATGCGTTGCTCAGCTGCGGCCGAGTCCGAGGTCGAGAAGTGCAACGTGCAGAGCCACCCAGTCGAGGCTGCAGACGAGGGCGACGGGCGTGGCGGTCGGAGTTGCCTGGGCCGTGGACGAGGGCGACTGGTGAGACGAACCAAGTCGACCGGTCGCAGCAGGAGCGAGAAAAACGCCAAAACCGGAGTCGAAGTGACGTCATCGCAGTCCTTAAGCGGTGGACGAGAAGAGACGTCAGCGGCGGCGTTCGAAGGCGCTGGCAGATGAGCGACTTCAGAGAAATCCAGGAGCACAGGCATAGCTGCGAGGTCAACGGTGGCGTCCAGCAGCAAGGGAGCGACCTCGGAGGCGCAGGTGCTGGAGCGACGTCAGCAGTAGCCAAAGGCGCAGGCACAGCATTGACGTCGTCGGGAAGGCCGAGAGCAGATGCTGTGTCGACGAAAAAACCAGGGCCGGACGGGGCGCCGTCGAGTAGGCCGGAGGCGCACGGGGCGCCGTCGAGAAGGCCCGAGGCGGCCTGGGCGTCGGCGGCGGGCAGCGCCGGAGCAGAGGCGAGTGAGAGTGGCGCTTGAGGCGAGACGACAACATCGGCGTCGGGAAGCGCCAGAGCGGGAGCGTGCAGGGGCTGCGCGGGCACTGGGACAGGAGGATGTCTGTGAGGAACCGGGGCGAAAGCGCCGCCATTGTTGGCGGGAACCTCGGGCAGTTGGGGTTTCGTGGCGGGCCTTTTGGGCGTCTCTGAAGTCGATAAAGCATACGACCTTTCAAATAGCTGGAGAAGGTGCGCCTTAAGAGCCCCATACTTGTCCTCTTTTGGCGGAAAGACTACGAAGTGCTGAGCTTTGACCGCGGTCGAGTACCCGAGCGCGGCCACCACGTGGTAGAAGCGCACGGTATTGTTGGAAATACCACGGAGGACGAACTACTCCTCCGCGTACGTGAACCACGCGGCCGCAGAAGACTCCTTAAACATCGCCAGCACCAGAAAGTTAGCGTCCGCCATTGCTATAAATTGTTCGTAAAATGCCGCCGAGACTTCAGCGAGATCACGTCGGGGTCACCAGTGAAGCGGATGACGTTGGATGGGGTCTTGTTGCCGTGTTCGGCCGCTCATGTCTCTCTTCTGATTTGCGAGGAACTAACTCCCTTATCTCGTGTCTGTCACGTGACTGTGACGTAGCTGGAAACGCGCTCGGCCAAATATACAACATCTCCAACACAAGTTCCGTGGGTGAATTATGTCATAATAAATGGTAACCACAGTATAATATTTAAACCTTTATAGGTCACTCATTTAGCTCATTAGCTGCCGTTGGCTGCGCTAAACGTTCAGTTCATTTTGACTCTCAGTCAAAATGAGGCTACATCTACACAAGGACTAATAATGGCCTTAAACGTGTAATTAAATGGACTATATTGCATATCGGCTACACTAGTATGCCTATTATCCGGATTAGTTGTTACACGGATAATGTAATGTTACACGCCACTTAATATGGACTGTTGTCTCCGTACAACAGTCTGATACTAAGGAAATTAAGTCATGCCGTCGCCATTTTTAGTGCGGCATGTCAACATCGTAAACAATGGAGGGCGACGATCTCGAAGTGGCATTCCTGCTCCTCTTTTCCACACATTTTTCTTGCACCTTCAAACTACGTCTCAATAATTCAATTCAGTGCCCATATACAGTGTATCACAAAAGTGAGTACACCCCTCGTATTTCTGTAGATATTTAGGTATATCTTTTCATGGGACAACACTGACAAAATGACACTGTGACACAATGAAAAGAAGTCTGTGTGCAGCTCTCATAATAGAGTTCATTTATTTTCCCCTCAAAATAACTCAAAATATAGCCGTTAATATGGCTATAGCATGGGAACTACGTACATCCCTAAATGTCCAAATTGAGTACTGCTTGTCATTTTCCCTCCATAATGTCATGTGACTCGTTACAGGAGTGCTGTCAGCATTGCTGCAGAGATTGAAGAGGTGGTGGGAATGACCCCACCACCTCTTCGTCATTCCGACCGTGCTTGACTGTTGGCATGACACACTTTGTACTCCTCACCTGGTCGCCACCACACATGCTTGAGACTAGGAGTGGGAACCTCTTGGTACCTCACGATACAGTTTGCAATACAAAGCTCACGTTAACGATGATCTGATGATATGGCAATACAACGATTATCGATACATTTGTAGAATATCCTAGAATTGATTTTCTGAAGCTTCTGCTGTAAATTGGAATGAGTTTATCACTAGTAGACGTCCAATCCATTTGAAGTGGGAGGGTGGCAGCGAATCGCTGCCATCCCTCCCACTTCAAACGGATTTATCGTCTATGGCCATCAGTGGCAGCCAACGCCAGGCAATGAGGTAATTTTGGGCCATTTAAAGTCATTTACCTGTTGATGTTCAGTTACTTCCTGTTGATTTTGGGGTATTTTATGGGTCACTTCCTGTTTATTTTGAGTTACAGAACAGGAAGTGACCTGGGAATCACCCAAATGAATAGGCAGTGACATAAACTCAACAGGAAATAACTAGAGGTGTGCAAAATTTTCGATTCTTAGATTATTTGCGATTCGGCCGTGGAAGATTCGAGAACGACGATTCACAAACATCCAAATTCCGATTATTGAAATATGCCAAGTAAAGCGGAAGTACAACACACTCTGCGCGCCGCGCGGTCTTCGGGACAATGAGGAACGGAGCGAGAGTAGATAAACATCATGCTTCTCATTACCCGGCCCCTCGGGTAATGCCAATGCTCAACTCACGGCTCTAGCTCAACTCATGCCACGAGATAAAAAAACAAAACAACATACCTGACTGCTGCCGAAAATCTGCTACAAAGTACATCCACATAATGTTACGGTAGATATCATTTATATAGGACTAGATGCAATATAGATTCGGTAGCGTTAGCAGCACATCTACAAAAAGCTAGATGCGGGCGTAGTAAACGGCCGCCATCTTAAAGCAGTACACTTCCCTGCAAGGCTGTTGTAGCGAACCCTCCAAGCAAACCTAATTAACTTTTTATCTAAAATACTCCTAAATCAGTAAAATATTGACTTGAATCTATCTTTAAAATAGTTTTAAAACTTTCACATGTCGAAAGTAGACAAAAGGGAAATTGAGGAATGACGGGAGCAATTTTAACAACTTTAACGGTTGAGTCACAACATTAAAATAATTGAATGTAGTTTAAAGCTGCTGATAGAGAATGGGGACTAGAGTTTGTTATTTACTGTTCCTGTTATTTTTTTTATTTTTTTTACTACTATATGTTAACTTGATACTGAAATAGTAGTTTGGTTTAGCCTGAGAGTATTTTTGAACAATTTTGGAACTAATGTACAAAACATTAAAAAAAAAAAAAAAAGGAGGGGGGTGCATCAATAATCGTTTTATAATCGAATCGGAGCCTCTGAATCGTAATCGTAATCGAATCGTTAGGTGCCCAAAGATTCCCAGCTCTAGAAATAACCTATAAACACCCTAAAATGAACCGTAAGTGACCTGTAAATGCCCTGAAAACCACCAGTCTAAATGGATTGGGCGTCGTGCACTGTCAATGCAGCCTTAGAGTTAACTGAGACACTATTATGGTGGAAGATTTTGGTAGCAACTTGTTGATTCCTTTTTATTTATTTTTTTAGATATTTACACCTTTTTAAAACGATATCTCGATTCTTTGCAGGAGCGTATCGATAACTTTTTGGGATACAATGTATCACGATATATCGCCATTTTGATATTTTGTCACACCCCTACTTTAAACGCACCTTAAACGAAAGTGTGGTAGGTAGGGCTGCAGCTATCGAATATTTTAGTAGTCGATTAATCGATGGACTAGTTAGTTCGAATAATTGAGTAATCGGATAAGGAACATGAAAAATTCAAATACATGAGCTGAGCCTCAAACGGTATAATTTTTAAAAAAAATGAAGATCTATGTACAAGAAAAAAACAATTGGCTAACTTAAATAGAAAAAGTTCGCTAGCTTAAATGCTATAAAATGCTACAAGTTTTTTACAGTGTTCTTAACAAATTTTTCAGACACATATTCCCACAAAAAGCGGTTAAATATACCTATAAACTAAATTATGAATGCATTAAAAAACATTAGCTCAAACAAAACTTTGCTTACTTTGGTCTTAACAGGGAGCAGTTGGCTCATTTGTTCAGCCATGTGAAGAGAGGCAGAGCAGAAGGCAGCGTATCCATCCTAATCAATAAAACTGAATGCAAACACTTTCAAAATAAACCATTACAACGCCACTTTAATTAAATAAATACTCGAAGCAACAAAATTTAATTCGAATATTTTTTTCTAATCGAATACTCAAGTTAAATCGATTAATCGTTGCAGCACTAAAGTGTGGACAGGTATAAAAATAGTCGGCAAAATACCCTGGAGAAAATTATCTGTCCTAGTGTAGATGTAGCTTAAGTTGGACGTCTAGTGCTGTCAATGGTACTGAAACATGAGCATTCATAGCCACTTAGATCAGCTGCATTGGCAGACAATGAGTCACTCCCAGTAAATATTGTCGTATTTATTTATTTGTTTTAATTTAAATTTTTTTTAAGAATAGCTTAAAAACTGCAATTGTTCGCTTTATTAAAAATATTTATTCATTTTTTAAATGATTGAAAATAATGGAGATTAAAAAATATGCATTTATTATTATAGCTAGAGATGTCCCGATCGATCGGGATGCCGATCACGTCAATTTCAAGGTATCGGAATCGGCAAAAATATATCGGACATGCCTTTTTTTTTAATATATATATATTTTTTAATTAAATCGTTTTCGAATTGTATTTAACGTTACAGACATAATATGTTACACTCATCCAGAGTCTTAAGTTTAGGCTTAAGGTAGGGTTATCAAATTTATCCCGATAACGGCGGTAATTAATTAAAAAAAAAAATTATGACGTTAAAATATTTAACGCAATTAATGCATGCGCTGTACGACTCACTCACGCATTGTCACGCTGAATCTGTAATGGCGCCGTTTTACCTATATAGAGAGATAAAAGGCAGCGTAAAATGAATAGAGTGCATTTTGGCAGCCTTTGGAGCCATTTTTTATTTGGCTAAAGCCTTACAATCCCTCTCCCTACGATTAGAAATATCATGGGAAGCAATGTGGGAAAGCAAGGTAGCAATTGATCTTTTTCTTAACACCTTATGTTATTTCCCAATGCAGAGAAAATATCAATTGGTAGCACTACGCACAGTCATGGTTCCACTTCCCATCATGCTTTTGGGCATGGCTACAGTATCATTTACTGAAAGCTCAACAAATACACTAGATGGCAATATTTAGTCACAATATACAAAGTCACAAGTCATTCTATCCGTGGATCCCTCTCACAGAAAGAATGTTAATAATGTAAATGCCATCTTGAGGATTTATTGTCATAATAAACAAATACAGTACTTATGTACTGTATGTTGAATGTATATATTCGTCTGAGTTTTATTCATTTTTTTCGTAATGCATTGCCAAAATGTCTATGATCGCGAAAAATTATCGGGAATGATTGTAATTGAATCGGGAACAAAAAAAAAGAAATCGGATCTGGAAATATCGGGATTGGCAGATACTCAAACTAAAACGATCAGGATCTGATCGGGAGCAAAAAAACATGATCGGAACAACCCTAATTATGACATTTTATTACTGTATCCACTTAACAAGCTATTGGGGGCCACAACCAGAGTACAGTGGTACCTCTACATATAAATTTAATTCGTTCAAGGACCTTGTTTGTAAGTCAAAATGGTCGTACGTTGAGCAGGATTTTCCCTTAAGAATATAGTATAATTCCATTAATTCGTTCCACAGCTCGAAAACCTACACTAAATCCTTAATAAATACTGATGGTACTATTACAAATGGCAAATTGCACATAGCAAAACAAATAAATTATAAATAAAAATCGTAATAATAACACATTATGATAAATAATTCCTGTAATAATGTAACGAATTAGGTTCTAATGTGGCGGATGTGTTTCGTGTGCTGTACCTGAATATACCGCGTGGGTGACGTGACAGTGACATAGTTGCGGTAGAGATTCTACTTTCTATTTTAATGTTTTGTTGTTGGCGTCGACTGCGGCGAACAGTGTTGTGTGTTGTGTTGCTAAAGTTCGTAAATAAATGATTAAAAACCTGACGAAGCTGGCGATTTCTTCGGCCATGATACCACAATAATAATTGTCACTTTAACTTATAAAGACTGGAGGTCGGAGGAGGACCGTTGAGATCGTGCCCTATAAAGGGTTGAGTGCTTTTGCATATTTCTGTTGTTGTCTCTATCACTACGTAGTTGAAATTCTGAGTGTTATTGTGGTTGTAATAATCTAATCTTTTCCTTGGGTTAGTTATAAACTTCCAATGCAATTCCAAAACTAATTATGAACTTTCAAATTCTTGCCTTCTGACTTTATATGGATCATCGCGCTTCATGTAGGCCTCTCCGGGAAACCTCACCCAATTTGAAGACATCCTATTCGGCAGCGGAAACAGCGCAGAAGGCTGCGCCGGCGTGGTGGCTGTGCGAGTCGCCGCCGGCGTTGTCGGTGTGGGCTACGTGGACGCGGCCCAACGCACCATGGGTGTATGCGAGTTCCCCGACAACGAAGTCTTTTCCAACCTGGAGTCGTTGCTGGTTCAGGTCGGGCCCAAGGAGTGTCTCCTCGCGCAAGGGGAGAGTGGCGTCAACGGCAACAAGCTACGAGAGGTTTGTTTGTCTTCAGATCTCATGAAAAGGTAGCCGAGGTTAATTTCTTACGCAAACTTTGTCAAAATAATTCAGCAGAGATTAGTAAAACTCATTTCAAGGATGTCTGCACGAGTGTGTCATCTTTATCAGGAATTCATCTATTATATGAATCCGTATGGGGATCATGTGTTTCAGTGGTTTTCTGATTCCCAAAAAATCTAAAAATTGGAGCAATTAAAGTGCCGCGTGATAGTTGACTCCCGAGAGGAAAAACGATGCCACTGTGTTAAAGTTGCGATCTAGATGATCCATAATGATTCGCCTCAGGGTATGTGGCTTTGTACAGGTGGTGCAGCGCGGCTCCGTGCTGGTCTCGGATAGAAAGCGGGCTGAGTTTAGTACCAAGGATGTGGTTCAGGACCTTAACAGGCTGCTAAGAGCCAAACGAGGGGAGTCTGTGGCCAGCAATACTCTGCCTGAGATTGACAAACAGGTGAGGGCGATTGGAGGTGAGGTGAGCTGATTTGTGCCAGAATTTGTCAACATAGAGACATCCCTTACACTTTTCTTCAGGTGGCCATGTCATGCTTGGCCGCAGTGGTGCGCTACCTGGAGCTGCTCTCCGACGAGTCCAACTTCAACTCCTTCAGTCTGACCTCTTTGGAGCTGGGTCAGTACATGAGGTTGGACAACGCCGCGGTCAAAGCGCTTAACCTCTTCCAGGTCAGCCTCATGACTTTCTCATTTATTTTACTTAAGCGTTTGATAGATTTGCCAGTTTTTCCGCAGGGTGCACCTGATGACACCAGTGGATCCCATTCGCTGGCCGGCCTGCTAAACAAGTGTCGCACACCTCAGGGGCAACGACTGGTCAACCAGTGGATCAAGCAACCGCTCCTGGACAAAGCCAAAATAGAGGAGAGGTAATGCATTTACTGTAAATTCAGCAGATTTTAGTATGGAATGAAATGTTAAATTGATTTATTTTTAATCAAATTAACATCCCCTTCCTCCTTATATATCAGCCAAACATTGTCACAGGTATTGGTGTGTTCACAGCCTGTCAGAAAACACAAAAGCACTTACTTTTCAATTATGCAATTTAGAGATACACCGATTATCGGCGCCGATATTTGAAAATTTGACATATATATCGATATCAGCCTTTAAAAAAAAACAATATTTTTTTTAATCTGGCCGGCCGATATGAAAAAAAATCAATTGAAAACTAGGTTACTTTGGCTCAGTTGTAGTCGTGGCTCTCTCTCCCCCCTCTAATCCAGTGCTTCTCGATTATTTTCTATTAAAGGGTATGAAAGCGCAAAGGGGGTGTGAGACATCAATAGAACCGTTATGTGCCAAGATAACAAATATTGACTAGAAACTGCAATTTCGGGAGAAATTACACACCTTGGTCTTTCCTCTGTGGAGATACAAATCTTAGCCCCACTCAGGTCTATCAATAGAATGGACCATAATGCCAGTCATTGGCACTAAACAAAGTTAAAGCCATTAGAAAAGATTGGGAGAATTGGACGTCCATGTCCGTCAATGGCAGCACCCTCCATAATTGTTAATGGAATCGGGGAAGTTTGGGGGACACGTCCTATTGATATCTAGTCATTTTCTGTTGATTTGGGGAAAAAAAAAAATTTCCCATTGAAAATGAATGGGAAAAATTTTGGACGTCCATGGACGTCAATGGTATCAACTTACATAAGCGTCAATGGAATCCAAGTACATTGGCATCAATAAAATGAACAAACATGAAGAAATGCCATTGGAAATGAATGGGAAGTTTGGACGTCCATGAACGTCAATGGCATCACCCTCCATAAGCGGCAATGCAATCGGGGACATTTGGGGGACACGTCCTAATGATATCTAGTCATTTTCTGTTGATTTGGGGAAAAAAAAAAAATCCCATTGAAAATGAATGGGAAAAATTTTGGACGTCCATGGACGTCAATGGTATCAACTTACATAAGCGTCAATGGAATCCAAGTACATTGGCATCAATAGAATGAACAAACATGAAGAAATGCCTTTGGAAATGAATGGGAAGTTTGGACGTCCATGGACGTCAATGGCATCACCCCCCATAAGCGGCAATGGAATTGGGGACGTTTGGGGTAAAGGTCCTATTGATATCTGGTGATTTCCTACTGATTTGGGGACATTTTTTGTTTTTGCCATTGAAAATGAATGGGAAAAATTTGGACGTCCATGGACGTCAATGGCAGCACTCCCCATAAGCGTCAATGGAGTTGAGGACGTTTGGGGTATACGTCCTATTGATATCTGGTCATTTTCTGTTGATTTGGGGAAATTTAGTTTTTTCCCCATTGAAAATGAATGGGAAAAATTTTGGACGTCCATGGACGTCAATGGCAGCACCCTCTATAAGCGTCAATTGAGTTGGGGACGTTTGGGGGACACGTCCTATTGATATCTGGTCATTTTCTGTTGATTTGGGGAAATGTAGTTTTTTCCCCATTAAAAATGAATGGGAAAATTTTTGGACGTCCATGGCCGTCAATGGCATCGACATCCATATAGTCAATTGAATCCAAGTACATTGGCATCAATAGATTCGACATGCATGGCCGTCAATGGCATCAATGCAATGTAAATTCCATTGAAATCCCATTGTAAGTGAATGGGAACTTTTCCCATTAGAAATGAATGGGAGAGTTTTTGGCAAATTTCCGGGGAACCGTAAATTTTTTCCAAATTCTGTATACAACTTTTATGCCCCTCACCGTCCCGGAATTTTTGATACCCAAATTATGTGATTTGGTCAAAAATTGTAGGACTAGATACATTTTGAAAAAAAAAAAAAAATCTGGAAAATTGCCGTTTGCGGGAAAACGGAAAATTTTTCGGGGCCCTTTTTAAAAAAGCCATCGTCGCCCAAAAATTCCGGACGTTTCGATATCTGAACGGTGCCGATCGGTGCAGCGGTTCGGGCTGTGCGGCGCGCCGAAAAAACGCGGAGAATAAGATGAATAACTAGAAACTGCAATTTCGGGAGAAATTACACACCTTGGTCTTTCCTCTGTGGAGATACAAATCTTAGCCCCACTCAGGTCTATCAATAGAATGGACCATAATGCCAGTCATTGGCACTAAACAAAGTTAAAGGCATTAGAAAAGATTGGGAGAATTGGACGTCCATGTCCGTCAATGGCAGCACCCTCCATAATTGTTAATGGAATCGGGGAAGTTTGGGGGACACGTCCTATTGATATCTAGTCATTTTCTGTTGATTTGGGGAAAAAAAAAAAATTTCCCATTGAAAATGAATGGGAAAAATTTTGGACGTCCATGGACGTCAATGGTATCAACTTACATAAGCGTCAATGGAATCCAAGTACATTGGCATCAATAAAATGAACAAACATGAAGAAATGCCATTGGAAATGAATGGGAAGTTTGGACGTCCATGAACGTCAATGGCATCACCCTCCATAAGCGGCAATGCAATCGGGGACATTTGGGGGACACGTCCTAATGATATCTAGTCATTTTCTGTTGATTTGGGAAAAAAAAAAAAATCCCATTGAAAATGAATGGGAAAAATTTTGGACGTCCATGGACGTCAATGGTATCAACTTACATAAGCGTCAATGGAATCCAAGTACATTGGCATCAATAGAATGAACAAACATGAAGAAATGCCTTTGGAAATGAATGGGAAGTTTGGACGTCCATGGACGTCAATGGCATCACCCCCCATAAGCGGCAATGCAATCGGGGACATTTGGGGGACACGTCCTAATGATATCTAGTCATTTTCTGTTGATTTGGGGGAAAAAAAAAAATTTCCCATTGAAAATGAATGGGAAAAATTTTGGACGTCCATGGACGTCAATGGTATCAACTTACATAAGCGTCAATGGAATCCAAGTACATAGGCATCAATAGAATGAACAAACATAAAGAAATGCCATTGGAAATTAATGGGAAGTTTGGACGTCCGTGGACGTCAATGGCATCACCCTCCATAAGCAGCAATGCAATCGGGCACATTTGGGGGAAACGTCCTATTGATATCTAGTCATTTTCTGTTGATTTGGGGAAAAAAAAAAAATTCCCATTGAAAATGAATGGGAAAAATTTTGGACGTCCATGGACGTCAATGGTATCAACTTACATAAGCGTCAATGGAATCCAAGTACATTGGCATCAATAGAATGAACAAACATGAAGAAATGCCATTGGAAATGAATGGGAAGTTTGGACGTCCCTGGATGTCAATGGCATCACCCTCCATAAGCAGCAATGCAATTGGGGACATTTGCGGGACACGTCCTATTGATATCTAGTCATTTTCTGTTGATTTGGGGGAAAAAAAAAAAATTCCCATTGAAAATGAATGGGAAAAATTTTGGACGTCCATGGACGTCAATGGTATCAATTTACATAAGCGTCAATGGAATCCAAGTACATTGGCATCAATAGAATGAACAAACATGAAGAAATGCCATTGGAAATGAATGGGAAGTTTGGACGTCCATGAACGTCAATGGCATCACCTTCCATAAGAGGCAATGCAATCGGGGACATTTGGGCGACACGTCCTATTGATATCTAGTCATTTTCTGTTGATTTGGGGAAAAAAAAAAAATTCCCATTGAAAATGAATGGGAAAAATTTTGGACGTCCATGGACGTCAATGGTATCAATTTACATAAGCGTCAATGGAATCCAAGTACATTGGCATCAATAGAATGAACAAACATGAAGAAATGCCATTGGAAATGAATGGGAAGTTTGGACGTCCATGAACGTCAATGGCATCACCTTCCATAAGAGGCAATGCAATCGGGGACATTTGGGCGACACGTCCTATTGATATCTAGTCATTTTCTGTTGATTTGGGGAAAAAAAAAAAATTCCCATTGAAAATGAATGGGAAAAATTTTGGACGTCCATGGACGTCAATGGTATCAACTTACATAAGCGTCAATGGAATCCAAGTACATTGGCATCAATAGAATGAACAAACATGAAGAAATGCCATTGGAAATGAATGGGAAGTTTGGACGTCCATGGACGTCAATGGAATCACCCTCCATAAGCGGCAATGCAATCGGGGACATTTGGGGGACACGTCCTAATGATATCTAGTCATTTTCTGTTGATTTGGGGAAAAAAAAAATTTCCCATTGAAAATGAATGGGAAAATTTTTGGACGTCCATGGACGTCAATGGCAGCACCCCCCATAAGCGTCAATGGAGTTGGGGACGTTTGGGGTATACGTCCTATTAATATCTGGTCATTTTCTGTTGATTTGGGGAAATTTAGTTTTTTCCCCATTGAAAATGAATGGGAAAAATTTTGGACGTCCATGGACGACAATGGCAGCACCCCCTATAAGCCTCAATGGAGTTGGGGACGTTTGGGGGACACGTCCTATTGATATCTGGTCATTTTCTGTTGATTTGGGGAAATGTAGTTTTTTCCCCATTGAAAATGAATGGGAAAAATTTTGGACGTCCATGGCCGTCAATGGCATCGACATCCATATAGTCAATTGAATCCAAGTACATTGGCATCAATAGATTCGACATGCATGGCAGTCAATGGCATCAATGTAATGTAAATTCCACTGGAATCCCATTGAAATGAATGGGAAATTTTCCCATTAGAAATGAATGGGATAGTTTTTGGCAAATATCCGGGGAACCGTAAATTTTTTCCAAATTCTGTATACAATCTTTATGCCCCCCACCGTCCCGGAATTTTTGATGTCCAAATTATGTGATTTGGTCAAAAATTGTAGGACAAGTAGCGTTTTGAAATTTTTTTTAAAAATCGGAAAATCGCCGTTTACGGGTGAACGGAAACATTTTCGGGGTCGTTTGAAAAATTCCCATCGTCGCGCGAAAATTCCGGTCGTGTCGATACTTGAACGGTGCCGATCGGTGGTACGGTTCGGGCTGCGCGGCGCGCCGAAAAAACGCGGAGAAACCATTGCATAATAATAATAATAACTAGAAACTGCAATTTCGGGAGAAATTACACACCTTGGTCTTTCCTCTGTGGAGACACAGATCTTAGCCCCACTCAGGTCTATCAATAGAATGGATCATAATGCCAGTCATTGGCAAAAAACAAAGTAAAAGCCGTTAGAAATGAATGGGAGAATTGGACGTCCATGGACGTCAATGGCGGCACCTTTCATAATTGTTAATGGAATCGGGGAAGTTTGGGGGACACGTCCTAATGATATCTAGTCATTTTCTGTTGATTTGGGGAAAAAAAAAAAATTCCCATTGAAAATGAATGGGAAAAATTTTGGACGTCCATGGACGTCAATGGTATCAACTTACATAAGCGTCAATGGAATCCAAGTACATTGGCATCAATAAAATGAACAAACATGAAGAAATGCCATTGGAAATGAATGGGAAGTTTAGACGTCCATGAACGTCAATGGCATCACCCTCCATAAGCGGCAATGCAATCGGGGACATTTGGGGGAAACGTCCTAATGATATCTAGTCATTTTCTGTTGATTTGGGAAAAAAAAAAAAAAATCCCATTGAAAATGAATGGGAAAAATTTTGGACGTCCATGGACGTCAATGGTATCAACTTACATAAGCGTCAATGGAATCCAAGTACATTGGCATCAATAAAATGAACAAACATGAAGAAATGGCTTTGGAAATGATTGGGAAGTTTGGACGTCCATGGACGTCAATGGCATCACCCCCCATAAGCGGTAATGCAATCGGGGACATTTGGGGGACACGTCCTAATGATATCTAGTCATTTTCTGTTGATTTGGGAAAAAAAAAAAAAAATCCCATTGAAAATGAATGGGAAAAATTTTGGACGTCCATGGACGTCAATGGTATCAACTTACATAAGCGTCAATGGAATCCAAGTACATTGGCATCAATAAAATGAACAAACATGAAGAAATGCCATTGGAAATGAATGGGAAGTTTAGACGTCCATGAACGTCAATGGCATCACCCTCCATAAGCGGCAATGCAATCGGGGACATTTGGGGGAAACGTCCTAATGATATCTAGTCATTTTCTGTTGATTTGGGAAAAAAAAAAAAAAATCCCATTGAAAATGAATGGGAAAAATTTTGGACGTCCATGGACGTCAATGGTATCAACTTACATAAGCGTCAATGGAATCCAAGTACATTGGCATCAATAAAATGAACAAACATGAAGAAATGGCTTTGGAAATGATTGGGAAGTTTGGACGTCCATGGACGTCAATGGCATCACCCCCCATAAGTGGTAATGCAATCGGGGACATTTGGGGGACACGTCCTAATGATATCTAGTCATTTTCTGTTGATTTGGGGAAAAAAAAAAAATTCCCATTGAAAATGAATGGGAAAAATTTTGGACGTCCATGGACGTCAATGGTATCAACTTACATAACCGTCAATGGAATCCAAGTACATTGGCATCAAAAGAATGAACAAACATGAAGAAATGCCATTGGAAATGAATGGGAAGTTTGGACGTCCCTGGACGTCAATGGCATCACCCTCCATAAGTAGCAATGCAATCGGGGACATTTGGGGGACAGGTCCTATTGATATCTAGTCATTTTCTGTTGATTTGGGGAAAAAAAAAAATTTCCCATTGAAAATGAATGGGAAAAATTTTGGACGTCCATGGACGTCAATGGTATCAACTTACATAAGCGTCAATGGAATCCAAGTACATTGGCATCAATAAAATGAACAAACATGAAGAAATGGCTTTGGAAATGATTGGGAAGTTTGGACGTCCATGGACGTCAATGGCATCACCCCCCATAAGCGGTAATGCAATCGGGGACATTTGGGGGACACGTCCTAATGATATCTAGTCATTTTCTGTTGATTTGGGGAAAAAAAAAAAATTCCCATTGAAAATGAATGGGAAAAATTTTGGACGTCCATGGACGTCAATGGTATCAACTTACATAACCGTCAATGGAATCCAAGTACATTGGCATCAAAAGAATGAACAAACATGAAGAAATGCCATTGGAAATGAATGGGAAGTTTGGACGTCCCTGGACGTCAATGGCATCACCCTCCATAAGTAGCAATGCAATCGGGGACATTTGGGGGACAGGTCCTATTGATATCTAGTCATTTTCTGTTGATTTGGGGAAAAAAAAAATTTTCCCATTGAAAATGAATGGGTAAAATTTTGGACGTCCATGGACGTCAATGGCAGCACCCCCCATAAGCGTCAATGGAATTGGGGACGTTTGGGATATACGTCCTATTGATATCTGGTCATTTTCTGTTGATTTGGAGAAATGTAGTTTTTTCCCCATTGAAAATGAATGGGAAAAATTTTGGACGTCCATGTAAGTCAATGGCGGCACCCTTCATAAGCGTCAATGGAATTGGGGAAGTTTGGGGGACACGTCCTATTGATATCTGGTCATTTTCTGTTGATTTGGGGTAATTTTGTTTTTTCCCCATTGAAAATGAATGGGAAAAATTTTGGACGTCCATGGCAGTCAATGGCATCGACATCTATATAGTCAGTTGAATCCAAGTACATTGGCATCAGTAGATTCGACATGCATGGCCGTCAATGGCATCAATGCAATGTAAATTCCATTGGAAATCCCATTGGAAGTGAATGGGACTTTTCCCATTCGAAATGAATGGGATAGTTTTTGGCAAATTTCCGAGGAAGCGTAATTTTTTTCCAAATTCTGTATACAACTTTTATGCCCCTCACCGTCCCGGAATTTTTGATGCCCAAATTATGTGATTTGGTCAAAAATTGTAGGACTAGATACATTTTGAAACTTTTTTTTTTTTCACGGAAAATTGCCGTTTACGGACGAACGGAAAAATTTTCGGGGCCATTTGTAAAGTTTCCTGTGTCACGCGAAAATTCCGGTCGTGCCGATACTTGAACGGTGCCGATCGGTCTAACGGTTCGGGCTGTGAAGCGCGCGTTTTTTTTCCATTCAAAATGAATAGGAAAGTTTTTGGCAAATTTCCGGGGAA
Organism: Corythoichthys intestinalis; assembly: GCF_030265065.1. Taxonomy (NCBI): domain Eukaryota; kingdom Metazoa; phylum Chordata; class Actinopteri; order Syngnathiformes; family Syngnathidae; genus Corythoichthys; species Corythoichthys intestinalis. The sequence goes on from NC_080415.1 coordinate 28,700,130, forward strand.
CCGTAAATTTTTGCCAAATTCTGTATACAACTTTTATGCCCCTCACCGTCCCGGAATTTTTGATGCCCAAATTATGTGATTTGGTCAAAAATTGTAGGACTAGATACATTTTTAAACTTTTTTTATTTTTCGGAAAATTGCCGTTTACGGGCGAACGGAAAATTTTTCGTGGCGGTTTGAAAAATTCCCATCGTCACACGAAAAATCCGGTCGTGCCGATACTTGAACGGTGCCGATCGGTGCTACGGTTTGGGCTGTGCGTTGGCTCAAAAAAACGCGGAGAATAAGATGAATAATAATAATAATAACTAGAAACTGCAATTTCGGGAGAAATTACACACCTTGGTCTTTCCTCTGTGGAGATACAGATCTTAGCCCCACTCAGGTCTATCAATAGAATGGACCATAATGCCAGTCAATGGCACTAAACAAAGTAAAAGCCATGAGAAAAGATTGGGAGAATTGGACGTCCATGTCCGTCAATGGCAGCACCCTCCATAATTGTTAATGGAATCGGGGAAGTTTGGGGGACACGTTCTATTGATATCTAGTCATTTTCTGTTGATTTGGGAAAAAAAAAAAAATTTCCCATTGAAAATGAATGGGAAAAATTTTGGACGTCCATGGACGTCAATGGTATCAACTTACATAAGCGTCAATGGAATCCAAGTACATTGGCATCAATAAAATGAACAAACATGAAGAAATGCCATTGGAAATGAATGGGAAGTTTGGACGTCCATGAACGTCAATGGCATCACCCTCCATAAGCGGCAATGCAATCGGGGACATTTGGGGGACACGTCCTAATGATATCTAGTCATTTTCTGTTGATTTGGGAAAAAAAAAAAAATCCCATTGAAAATGAATGGGAAAAATTTTGGACGTCCATGGACGTCAATGGTATCAACTTACATAAGCGTCAATGGAATCCAAGTACATTGGCATCAATAGAATGAACAAACATGAAGAAATGCCTTTGGAAATGAATGGGAAGTTTGGACGTCCATGGACGTCAATGGCATCACCCCCCATAAGCGGCAATGCAATCGGGGACATTTGGGGGACACGTCCTAATGATATCTAGTCATTTTCTGTTGATTTGGGGAAAAAAAAAAATTTCCCATTGAAAATGAATGGGAAAAATTTTGGACGTCCATGGACGTCAATGGTATCAACTTACATAAGCGTCAATGGAATCCAAGTACATTGGCATCAATAGAATGAACAAACATGAAGAAATGCCATTGGAAATGAATGGGAAGTTTGGACGTCCCTGGACGTCAATGGCATCACCCTCCATAAGCAGCAATGCAATCGGGGACATTTGGGGGACAGGTCCTATTGATATCTAGTCATTTTCTGTTGATTTGGGGAAAAAAAAAAATTTCCCATTGAAAATGAATGGGTAAAATTTTGGACGTCCATGGACGTCAATGGCAGCACCCCCCATAAGCGTCAATGGAATTGGGGACGTTTGGGATATACGTCCTATTGATATCTGGTCATTTTCTGTTGATTTGGAGAAATGTAGTTTTTTCCCCATTGAAAATGAATGGGAAAAATTTTGGACGTCCATGGAAGTCAATGGCGGCACCCTTCATAAGCGTCAATGGAATTGGGGAAGTTTGGGGGACACGTCCTATTGATATCTGGTCATTTTCTGTTGATTTGGGGAAATTTTGTTTTTTCCCCATTGAAAATGAATGGGAAAAATTTTGGACGTCCATGGCCGTCAATGGCATCGACATTCATATAGTCAATTGAATCCAAGTACATTGGCATCAGTAGATTCGACATGCATGGCCGTCAATGGCATCAATGCAATGTAAATTCCATTGGAAATCCCATTGGAAGTGAATGGGACTTTTCCCATTCGAAATGAATGGGATAGTTTTTGGCAAATTTCCGAGGAAGCGTAATTTTTTTCCAAATTCTGTATACAACTTTTATGCCCCTCACCGTCCCGGAATTTTTGATGCCCAAATTATGTGATTTGGTCAAAAATTGTAGGACTAGATACATTTTGAAACTTTTTTTTTTTTCACGGAAAATTGCCGTTTACGGACGAACGGAAAAATTTTCGGGGCCATTTGTAAAGTTTCCTGTGTCACGCGAAAATTCCGGTCGTGCCGATACTTGAACGGTGCCGATCGGTCTAACGGTTCGGGCTGTGAAGCGCGCGTTTTTTTTCCATTCAAAATGAATAGGAAAGTTTTTGGCAAATTTCCGGGGAACCGTAAATTTTTGCCAAATTCTGTATACAACTTTTATGCCCCTCACCGTCCCGGAATTTTTGATGCCCAAATTATGTGATTTGGTCAAAAATTGTAGGACTAGATACATTTTGAAACTTTTTTTGTTTTTCGGAAAATTGCCGTTTACGGGCGAACGGAAAATTTTTCGTGGCGGTTTGAAAAATTCCCATCGTCACGCGAAAATTCCGGTCGTGCCGATACTTGAACTGTGCCGATCGGTGCTACGGTTTGGGCTGTGCGTTGGCTCAAAAAAACGCGGAGAATAAGATGAATAAATAACTAGAAACTGCAATTTCGGGAGAAATTACACCTTGGTCTTTCCTCTGTGGAGATACAAATCTTAGCCCCACTCAGGTCTATCAATAGAATGGACCATAATGCCAGTCAATGGCACTAAACAAAGTAAAAGCCATTAGAAAAGATTGGGAGAATTGGACGTCCATGGCCGTCAATGGCATCACCCTCCATAAGCGGCAATCCAATCAGGGACATTTGGGGGACACGTCCTAATGATATCTAGTCATTTTCTGTTGATTTGGGGAAAAAAAAAAAAATTCCCATTGAAAATGAATGGGAAAAATTTTGGACGTCCATGGACGTCAATGGTATCAATTTACATAAGCGTCAATGGAATCCAAGTACATTGGCATCAATAGAATGAACAAACATGAAGAAATGCCATTGGAAATGAATGGGAAGTTTGGACGTCCGTGGCCGTCAATGGCATCACCCTCCATAAGAGGCAATGCAATCGGGGACATTTGGGGGACACGTCCTATTGATATCTAGTCATTTTCTGTTGATTTGGGGGAAAAAAAAAAATTCCCATTGAAAATGAATGGGAAAAATTTTGGACGTCCATGGACGTCAATGGTATCAACTTAGATAAGCGTCAATGGAATCCAAGTACATTGGCATCAATAGAATGAACAAACATGAAGAAATGCCATTGGGATTTAATGGGAAGTTTGGACGTCCATGAACGTCAATGGCATCACCCTCCATAAGCGGCAATGCAATCGGGGACATTTGGGGGACACGTCCTAATGATATCTAGTCATTTTCTGTTGATTTGGGGAAAAAAAAAAATTTCCCATTGAAAATGAATGGGAAAAATTTTGGACGTCTATGGACGTCAATGGTATCAACTTACATAAGCGTCAATGGAATCTAAGTACATTGGCATCAATAGAATGAACAAACATGAAAAAATGCCATTGGAATAAATGGGAAGTTTGGACGTCCCTGGACGTCAATGGCATCACCCTCCATAAGCAGCAATGCAATTGGGGACATTTGGGGGACACGTCCTATTGATATCTAGTCATTTTCTGTTGATTTGGGGAAAAAAAAAAATTTCCCATTGAAAATGAATGGGTAAAATTTTGGACGTCCATGGACGTCAATGGCAGCACCCCCCATAAGCGTCAATGGAGTTGGGGACGTTTGGGGTATACGTCCTATTGATATCTGGTCATTTTCTGTTGATTTAGAAAATGTAGTTTTTTCCCCATTGAAAATGAATGGGAAAAATTTTGGACGTCCATGTAAGTCAATGGCGGCACCCTTCATAAGCGTCAATGGAATTGGGGAAGTTTGGGGGACACGTCCTATTGATATCTGGTCATTTTCTGTTGATTTGGGGTAATTTTGTTTTTTCCCCATTGAAAATGAATGGGAAAAATTTTGGACGTCCATGGCCGTCAATGGCATCGACATCCATACAGTCAATTGAATCCAAGTACATTGGCATCAGTAGATTCGACATGCATGGCCGTCAATGGCATCAATGCAATGTAAATTCCATTGGAAATCCCATTGGAAGTGAATGGGACTTTTCCCATTTGAAATGAATGGGATAGTTTTTGGCAAATTTCCAAGGAAGCGTAATTTTTTTCCAAATTCTGTATACAACTTTTATGCCCCTCACCGTCCCGGAATTTTTGATGCCCAAATTATGTGATTTGGTCAAAAATTGTAGGACTAGATACATTTTGAAACTTTTTTTTTTTTTCACGGAAAATTGCCGTTTACGGACGAACGGAAAAATTTTCGGGGCCATTTGTAAAGTTTCCTGTGTCACGCGAAAATTCCGGTCGTGCCGATACTTGAACGGTGCCGATCGGTCTAACGGTTCGGGCTGTGAAGCGCGCGTTTTTTTTCCATTCAAAATGAATAGGAAAGTTTTTGGCAAATTTCCGGGGAACCGTAAATTTTTGCCAAATTCTGTATACAACTTTTATGCCCCTCACCGTCCCGGAATTTTTGATGCCCAAATTATGTGATTTGGTCAAAAATTGTAGGACTAGATACATTTTGAAACTTTTTTTATTTTTCGGAAAATTGCCGTTTACGGGCGAACGGAAAATTTTTCGTGGCGGTTTGAAAAATTCCCATCGTCACGCGAGAATTCCGGTCGTGCCGATACTTCAACGGTGCCGATCGGTGCTACGGTTTGGGCTGTGCGTTGGCTCAAAAAAACGCGGAGAATAAGATGAATAATAATAAGTACAATAAAGTTGTAGAATATCATTACCTTGTTCTTTCCTTTGGAAAGACCAAGGTAATAAGTACAACTAGAAACTGCAATTTCGGGAGAAATTACACACCTTGGTCTTTCCTCTGTGGAGATACAAATCTTAGCCCCACTCAGGTCTATCAATAGAATGGACCATAATGCCAGTCATTGGCACTAAACAAAGTTAAAGCCATTAGAAAAGATTGGGAGAATTGGACGTCCATGTCCGTCAATGGCAGCACCCTCCATAATTGTTAATGGAATCGGGGAAGTTTGGGGGACACGTCCTATTGATATGTAGTCATTTTCTGTTGATTTGGGAAAAAAAAAAAAATTCCCATTGAAAATGAATGGGAAAAATTTTGGACGTCCATGGACGTCAATGGTATCAACTTACATAAGCGTCAATGGAATCCAAGTACATTGGCATCAATAAAATGAACAAACATGAAGAAATGCCATTGGAAATGAATGGGAAGTTTGGACGTCCATGAACGTCAATGGCATCACCCTCCATAAGCGGCAATGCAATCGGGGACATTTGGGGGACACGTCCTAATGATATCTAGTCATTTTCTGTTGATTTGGGGAAAAAAAAAAAATCCCATTGAAAATGAATGGGAAAAATTTTGGACGTCCATGGACGTCAATGGTATCAACTTACATAAGCGTCAATGGAATCCAAGTACATTGGCATCAATAGAATGAACAAACATGAAGAAATGCCTTTGGAAATGAATGGGAAGTTTGGACGTCCATGGACGTCTATGGCATCACCCCCCATAAGCGGCAATGCAATCGGGGACATTTGGGGGACACGTCCTAATGATATCTAGTCATTTTCTGTTGATTTGAGGAAAAAAAAAAATTTCCCATTGAAAATGAATGGGAAAAATTTTGGACGTCCATGGACGTCAATGGTATCAACTTACATAAGCGTCAATGGAATCCAAGTACATTGGCATCAATAGAATGAACAAACATGAAGAAATGCCATTGGAAATTAATGGGAAGTTTGGACGTCCGTGGACGTCAATGGCATCACCCTCCATAAGCTGCAATGCAATCGGGCACATTTGGGGGAAACGTCCTATTGATATCTAGTCATTTTCTGTTGATTTGGGGGAGAAAAAAAAAATTCCCATTGAAAATGAATGGGAAAAATTTTGGACGTCCATGGACGTCAATGGTATCAACTTACATAAGCGTCAATGGAATCCAAGTACATTGGCATCAATAGAATGAACAAACATGAAGAAATGCCTTTGGAAATGAATGGGAAGTTTGGACGTCCATGGACGTCTATGGCATCACCCCCCATAAGCGGCAATGCAATCGGGGACATTTGGGGGACACGTCCTAATGATATCTAGTCATTTTCTGTTGATTTGAGGAAAAAAAAAAATTTCCCATTGAAAATGAATGGGAAAAATTTTGGACGTCCATGGACGTCAATGGTATCAACTTACATAAGCGTCAATGGAATCCAAGTACATTGGCATCAATAGAATGAACAAACATGAAGAAATGCCATTGGAAATTAATGGGAAGTTTGGACGTCCGTGGACGTCAATGGCATCACCCTCCATAAGCTGCAATGCAATCGGGCACATTTGGGGGAAACGTCCTATTGATATCTAGTCATTTTCTGTTGATTTGGGGAAAAAAAAAAAAATTCCCATTGAAAATGAATGGGAAAAATTTTGGACGTCCATGGACGTCAATGGTATCAACTTACATAAGCGTCAATGGAATCCAAGTACATTGGCATCAATAGAATGAACAAACATGAAGAAATGCCATTGGAAATTAATGGGAAGTTTGGACGTCCATGAACGTCAATGGCATCACCCTCCGTAAGCGGCAATGCAATCGGGGACATTTGGGGGACACGTCCTAATGATATCCAGTCATTTTCTGTTGATTTGGGGAAAAAAAAAAAAATTCCCATTGAAAATGAATGGGAAAAATTTTGGACGTCCATGGACGTCAATGGTATCAACTTACATAAGCGTCAATGGAATCCAAGTACTTTGGCATCAATAGAATGAACAAACATGAAGAAATGCCATTGGAAATGAATGGAAATTTTGGACGTCCATGGACGTCAATGGCATCACCCTCCATAAGCGGCAATGCAATCGGGGACATTTGGGGGACACGTCCTAATGATATCTAGTCATTTTTTGTTGATTTTGGGGGAAAAAAAAAAATTCCCATTGAAAATGAATGGGTAAAATTTTGGACGTCCATGGACGTCAATGGCAGCACCCCCCATAAGCGTCAATGGAGTTGGGGACGTTTGGGGTATACGTCCTATTGATATCTGGTCATTTTCTGTTGATTTGGAGAAATGTAGTTTTTTCCCCATTGAAAATGAATGGGAAAAATTTTGGACGTCCATGTAAGTCAATGGCGGCACCCTTCATAAGCGTCAATGGAATTGGGGAAGTTTGGGGGACACGTCCTATTGATATCTGGTCATTTTCTGTTGATTTGGGGTAATTTTGTTTTTTCCCCATTGAAAATGAATTGGAAAAATTTTGGACGTCCATGGCAGTCAATGGCATCGACATCCATATAATCAATTGAATCCAAGTACATTGGCATCAGTAGATTCGACATGCATGGCCGTCAATGGCATCAATGCAATGTAAATTCCATTGGAAATCCCATTGGAAGTGAATGGGACTTTTCCCATTCGAAATGAATGGGATAGTTTTTGGCAAATTTCCGAGGAAGCGTAATTTTTTTCCAAATTCTGTATACAACTTTTATGCCCCTCACCGTCCCGGAATTTTTGATGCCCAAATTATGTGATTTGGTCAAAAATTGTAGGACTAGATACATTTTGAAACTTTTTTTTTTTTCACGGAAAATTGCAGTTTACGGACGAACGGAAAAATTTTCGGGGCCATTTGTAAAGTTTCCTGTGTCACGCGAAAATTCCGGTCGTGCCGATACTTGAACGGTGCCGATCGGTCTAAAGGTTCGGGCTGTGAAGCGCGCGTTTTTTTTCCATTCAAAATGAATAGGAAAGTTTTTGGCAAATTTCCGGGGAACCGTAAATTTTTGCCAAATTCTGTATACAACTTTTATGCCCCTCACCGTCCCGGAATTTTTGATGCCCAAATTATGTGATTTGGTCAAAAATTGTAGGACTAGATACATTTTGAAACTTTTTTTATTTTTCGGAAAATTGCCGTTTACGGGCGAACGGAAAATTTTTCGTGGCGGTTTGAAAAATTCCCATCGTCACGCGAAAAATCCGGTCGTGCCGATACTTCAACGGTGCCGATCGGTGCTACGGTTTGGGCTGTGCGTTGGCTCAAAAAAACGCGGAGAATAAGATGAATAAATAATAAGTACAATAAAGTTGCACAATAACAATACCTTGTTCTTTCTTTCAGAAAGACCAAGGTAATAAAGTTGCACAATAACAATACCTTGTTCTTTCTTTCAGAAAGACCAAGGTAACTAGAAACTGCAATTTCGGGAGAAATTACACACCTTGGTCTTTCCTCTGTGGAGATACAGATCTTAGCCCCACTCAGGTCTATCAATAGAATGGATCATAATGCCAGTCATTGGCAAAAAACAAAGTAAAAGCCGTTAGAAATGAATGGGAGAATTGGACGTCCATGGACGTCAATGGCGGCACCTTTCATAATTGTTAATGGAATCGGGGAAGTTTGGGGGACACGTCCTAATGATATCTAGTCATTTTCTGTTGATTTGGGAAAAAAAAAAAAAATTCCGATAGAAAATGAATGGGAAAAATTTTGGACGTCCATGGACGTCAATGGTATCAACTTACATAAGCGTCAATGGAATCCAAGTACATTGGCATCAATAAAATGAAAAAACATGAAGAAATGCCATTGGAAATGAATGGGAAGTTTGGACGTCCATGAACGTCAATGGCATCACCCTCCATAAGCGGCAATGCAATCGGGGACATTTGGGGGACACGTCCTATTGATATCTAGTCATTTTCTGTTGATTTGGGGAAAAAAAAAAAATTCCCATTGAAAATGAATGGGTAAAATTTTGGACGTCCATGGACGTCAATGGCAGCACCCCCCATAAGCGTCAATGGAATTCCAAGTGCATTGGCATCACTAGAATGAACAAACATGAAGAAATGCCATTGGGATTTAATGGGAAGTTTGGACGTCCATGAACGTCAATGGCATCACCCTCCATAAGCGGCAATGCAATCGGGGACATTTGGGGGACACGTCCTAATGATATCTAGTCATTTTCTGTTGATTTGGGGGAAAAAAAAAAATTCCCATTGAAAATGAATGGGAAAAATTTTGGACGTCCATGGACGTCAATGGTATCAACTTACATAAGCGTCAATGGAATCCAAGTACATTGGCATCAATAGAATGAAAAAACATGAAGAAATGCCATTGGTAATGAATGGGAAGTTTGGACGTCCATGGACGTCAATGGCATCACCCTCCATAAGCGGCAATGCGATCGGGGACATTTGGGGGACACGTCCGAATGATATCTAGTCATTTTCTGTTGATTTAGGGAAAAAAAAAAATTTCCCATTGAAAATGAATGGGAAAAATTTTGGACGTCCATGGACGTCAATGGTATCAACTTACATAAGCGTCAATGGAATCCAAGTACATTGGCATCAATAGAATGAACAAACATGAAGAAATGCCATTGGAAATGAATGGGAAGTTTGGACGTCCATGAACGTCAATGGCATCACCCTCCATTAGCGTAAATGGAATTGGGGAAGTTTGGGGGACACGTCCTATTGACATCTAGTCATTTTCTGTTGATTTGGGGAAATTTAGTTTTTTCCCCATTGAAAATGAATGGGAAAAATTTTGGACGTCCATGGACGTCAATGGCAGCACCCCCCATAAGCGTCAATGGAGTTGGGGACGTTTGGGGTATACGTCCTATTAATATCTGGTCATTTTCTGTTGATTTGGGGAAATTTAGTTTTTTCCCCATTGAAAATGAATGGGAAAAATTTTGGACGTCCATGGCCGTCAATGGCAGAACCCCCTATAAGCGTCAATGGAGTTGGGGACGTTTGGGGGACACGTCCTATTGATATCTGGTCATTTTCTGTTGATTTGGGGAAATGTAGTTTTTTCCCCATTGAAAATGAATGGGAAAAATTTTGGACGTCCATGGCCGTCATTGGCATCGACATCCATATAGTCAATTGAATCCAAGTACATTGGCATCAATAGATTCGACATTTATGGCCGTCAATGGCATCAATGATGTAAATTCCAATGGAAATCCCATTGGAAGTGAATGGGAAATTTTCCCATTAGAAATGAATGGGATAGTTTTTGGCAAATATCCGGGGAACCGTAATTTTTTTCCAAATTCTGTATACAATCTTTATGCCCCCCACCGTCCCGGAATTTTTGATGTCCAATTTATGTGATTTGGTCAAAAATTGTAGGACAAGTAGCGTTTTGAAACTTTTGTTTTTTTTACGGAAAATTGCCGTTTACGGGCAAACGGAAAATTTTTCGGGGCCGTTTGAAAAAGACCCTGCGTCGCACGAAAATTCCGGTCATGCCAAAACTTGAACGATGGCGATCGGTGCTATGGTTCGGGCTGTGAAGCGCACGTTTTTTTTCCATTCAAAATGAATAGGAAAGTTTTTGGCAAATTTCCGGGGAACCGTAAATTTTTGTCAAATTCTGTATACAACTTTTATGCCCCTCACCGTCCCGGAATTTTTGATACCCAAATTATGTGATTTGGTCAAAAATTGTAGGACAAGTAGCGTTTTGAAACTTTTTTTTTTTTTCGGAAATTTGCCGTTTACGGGCGAACGGAAAATTTTTCGGGGCCGTTTGAAAAATTCCCATCGTCGCGCGAAAATTCCGGTCGTGCCGATACTTGAACGGTGCCGATCGGTGCTATGGTTCGGGCTGCGCGGCGCGCCGAAAAAAACGTCAACAATTATTGAATAATAATAATAATAAAGAATAATAATAAAGAAGTACAATAAAGTTGTACAACAACATAACCTTGTTCTTTCCCTTGGAAAGACCAAGGTAATAATAAGAACAATAAAGTTGCACAATAACAATACCTTGTTCTTTCTTTCAGAAAGACCAAGGTAATAATAATAATAATAAAGTTGTAGAATAACATAACCTTGTTCTTTCCTTTGGAAAGACCAAGGTAATAATAATAAAAATAAAAATAAGTACGATAAAGTTGTACAACAACATAACCTTGTTCTTTCCCTTGGAAAGACCAAGGTAATAAAGTTAACAAAAAAATAAATCACATTAATGAGCAATTATCGAAAATAGATCGAAAATGACGAACATTTCCGATATTGTTCCGGAAACAGCCGAATGGGGCGGGGACGTCACTACAAGTGAAAAGTCGAGGCGGAGCCAGGTGCCATTATTTTTTATCGACGAGAGTAGCGTTCGGGTTTGTTTGACCAAAACATCACTAAAATGGTTCAAAACTGCTGTGCTATGTGGTGTACAAATAGCTATTTATCGGAATATAGTATCCATGAGTTCCCGAACGCGAAAAAAAAAGCTGTACTACGCAGACAATGGGTAAACTTCGTTCGTGCAAAGAGGGCTAATTTTCTAGATCCAGCCTCCGGCACGGTTTTCTGTGGTGCGCATTTTCCACCTGAAAGCTTCTCCAACTATGGACAAGTGAAATTGGGTTTTGCTAAAAGATTGCTGCTGAAAGCAGATGCGGTGCCCACCATACACGCGCGGCCACCTAAATGTCCCGAGATATCAAGAAAGAGGACGATGACTGGCAAAGGAGGCGAGCAGCCAAGCTTGAAATGGCCAGAGTGAGCACTCTTTTATAATAAAAAAGTATCACGCATTGGATACAGGACTGGACACATGTATAAATTATCGCTCGTAAAATATATAGAACAAATCCTCTGATCCCATTCATATTTGTGTCTGTTGGCAGAGCGAAAAGCTATGATAGCGCAATAAATGATAATTATTCTATACATTATTTTGCGGTCACGGTGTATCAGCTTCACAAAAAGAAATGCAAAACAAATCATTCGGTTTTTCCCACACGATCTGCTGCCGATGTTTCATCAGTGTCATTGCTTCCCTCAATGACCGTTTCATTACGCTGCATTGGCGTTCGTTTGGGCTGAAATTGGTAACCTAAAACACCAATTAAAGCTTCGTAACTCTCCTCGTCACCATTAGATGAACATTCGTTACGTCCTTCTACGTCGGATTCGTCGCTGAAACTAGAAACGAAATTGTCTGCCATCAGCGCCGCCATTCAGTATTGAAGCACTGAGTCTTTTTTTCTTGTTGAAGAATCACCCCTCACTGTCAATTCTGAATTCTCTTTTATTGACAACGAGGGATGTTTCTTCATGAGGGAACCTGGAATATGTCCAGGACGAACACAATGCAACAGCATAAACAGCTCAAAACACCCCTAATTCTCCCCTCACTAGAAGGAATTATATTGATGCAGACAGGCGCTGCCCCCCTAGTGGCCGGTGGCCTTCTCTTCACTTGTAATGACGTCACGCACACAATCTACCAGATCTCGGGCGCCGGTCGTTTTAGCTTGACAATCGATCCAAATTTCTCTCATTTTCTTGTGTGTAATTACACGAAGTGGCATGATATGAATACAAAAGGCATGCGTTTATGTATAAATGATGGAATATTAACATTTTCCCAGGGGTTGACATACCCTTTAAAATAAATGTGTAAAATCTATAAATTTGCCGCTTCATTATAAAACTCACAGGGTGGGAAAAAAATAGGAGCTTATAGTTTGAAAAACACCAGTATTGAACATTTTTTCACTTTCATCATCCGCCCTCTCATAGTGAGTGAAAACACTTTAGTAGTCAGATTTTTGACAGTCTATTGTGTAAGGTGTGACAGATATGATGACATTTCAAATGACACATGATTTTTCACATAAAAAGGGCTACATAAGTGGTGGCCTGCTTTTTCCCGATGTAGAAACGCGCAACTCGGCCTGTGACTCGAGCATGAGGCAGTTCCGCTTCTTGTCCCCTTAGCTAATACTTTTTGTGTGAGAACTCCTTAACCCATCTGATTATGTAATTGTGATTGCATTTGATAAACGTTTCGCAGAAAAATAGTTTCTATAGTAATTTGTTACTTTGTGAATTAGATGTAAAAAACAAAAAACAAAAAAAAAACTTGTCTTTCACCCTAAATGACAGAGGCAGTGAATAATCATGTTTCAGCGCCATTGACTGCGATAGACGCCTAATCGATTTTGACTGGCAGGGTGGCAGCTACTGGGTTGGACGTGTATAGCTGTCAATGACAGTCAGTAAGTTAGGAATAAATGCTCAATTACTGTGTTTTTCGGACTATACTTTGCACCTGAGTATAAGTTGCACCAGCCAAAAAATGCGCAATGAAAAGGAAAAAAACATATAAGTCGCACCGGAGTATAGGTCGCATTTTTGGGGGGGAAATTTATTTGATAGAATCCAGCACCAAGAATAGACATGTCATCTTGAAAGGCAATTTAAAATAGAGAACAACAGGCTGAATAGGTGTATGGTATGCTAACATTACATGACTCTAGAAGTTAGATCGGGCCTAAGAAAATCCAACCCGACCGGACCACGGGTATCAAAGCCCGACGCGGCCCGGGCCCGATCAATTAACTTGATGTGCTTGCCGAGCCCGAAAAAACTCGAAATTTTATGTTTTATTTGCAAGCACGAGCCCGAAAAAAAAAAAAAAAAAGTTTTATTTGTGAGGACTCAGGAGAAGGAGGAAATACGGGGATGCGATGCGTGGTTGCATTTTGTGTGATTACGTTTGTGACGATGACGGTGCACATATGCATAATGATAACAAATTAATGCCTGTCTTTTGTAATGAATTCTCCCAGTTAAACAAGACTGTAAGATGGATATTCAATAATCATTTATATCTTTTATATGCGCGTGTCTGTTCTAACAGGCGGATAGTGGATTTGACATTTATTTTAATCTCCTCAAGTTGGCAGAAAAAAAAGCATGTTTTCTCAATGTTTAAATAGTCTACATATTTTTATGATCATTATAACTGCATTTACACAACGAAATAACGCTGGAAAAGTTTGTTAAATATATTTCTCATATGAGACCAAAGCGCCACATTCGTTTACATTCAGTAAAGCCGACACAGGTTTCCGTATCTTCAACAATCAATTTGAATCCTTTCCATATCCCACTCCTACCGCAGTTGTTTGCTTTTCAATTCCCCTTTCTTTAGTTTGTTTTTCACTCCTATAGCTGCTCCATATCGAAAAGGAAATACCAGGATGCTCGCGGAGGGGAAGATTGAAAAGAGAGCGTGGCCACTGCGTTTACATGCGCAGGCATGCACAGCAGCACCTTCTCTATTTTATCCAAATTATTCATTTTATTTAACATCCATACATCGTTTTAGTATAAATATATTAATATATTTTCATTTTTAAAAAAGTTAGCGAGAGAGGAGTGGGCCCGGCACGACCATAATTAATCACACATAATTCGTTCCAGAGTACAAGACGCACCCTCTGCCAAACTATGGGAAAAAAAACAAAACAAAAAAAAACTGCGACTTATAGTCTGAAAAATACGGTAATGAAATGAAATCGGGGGAAGAACTTTTTTTTTTTTTTTTCATGACTATTTTTCTCCAACATTTAGGCTGGACTTAGTGGAGAGTATGGTTTGTGACTCGGAACTGCGCCAGACGTGCCAGGAGGACCTTCTACGGCGTTTCCCAGACCTTCAGCGTCTGGCCAAAAAGTTCCACCGCCACAGCGCCACTTTGCAGGACTGCTACCGCGTTCACCAGGCTGTTGGCCACATCCCCTCGCTTGTCTTGGCACTGGAAAGATATTCAGGTATCAAACACATTTGAACTTGGCAGTAGATGATCAGGTTTCAGTTCGGGCTGCCAAAATTATTTGATCAATTGGCAACTAATTGACTGTCAAATAATTCGCCAAATATTTTGGATAGTCCATACATCATTGTGTTGACCTTGTTAATTATTTTTACACTTTTATAAATTAAAAAAAACAGGAAATATTGTTTTTATTTCATTAAAAAAAACAAAAAAATATAAAATTCTAAATACAGTGGTACTTCGTCATACGATCGCTTCGACACACGATCTTTTCGACATCCGACATAAAATTTGACTCGCCATTTGTTCCTACATCCAAAGACATGCTTGAAATACGACGATTCATGACAGCGCCGCAGTTTCTTTGTTTTATGACGGACGCACGGCGGATTTTCTTGTGAGAGAAATCAACATGGGTTCTAAGAATGTTAGTGCAGGTAGTGAAAAAGGTGACTTACCATTGAAATGAAGAGGGAAATGAATGAAAAATATGAGCGTGTTGTCCTGTCCGTGAACTGGCTCGACAATACGGCTGTAGAATGTCTAAGATCTCGACGGTCCTCCTCTGACCTCCGTTCGCCAGTCTTTATAAGTTAAGGTGACAATTATTATTGTGGTAACATGGCCAAAAAAATCGCCAGCTTCGTCAGGTTTTTAACCATTTATTTCAGAACTTGTGCAACACAACATGGCTACTGTCCTCCGCAGCTGAACGAAGTGAAAGTAAAATGTCCTCTCTCACTTTGTCAAGTCAGCCACGCGGTGCGTTCAGGTACACCACGCAAAACGCATCCGCCACATTAGAACCCGATTCGTTACATCATTGCAGTTATTATTATTATTATTACTATTTTTATATTATTATTCCAATTTGTATTCATAATTTATTTGTTTTGCTCTGAGTAATTGCTATTTGCAATAGTACCAGCTGTATTTATTAAGGATTTAGTGTAGGTTTTTGGGCTATGGAACAAATTAATGGAATTATAATGATATGGGAAAATCCTGCTCGACATACGACCATATCGACTTACAAACAAGGTCCTGGAATGTATTAACTTCTTATGTAGCGGCCCCCCAAGTATAATAACAAAAACTAAAAACTGTTCAAAATGCATTGCATGCAATTTATTTTTGAAAATATATGAAATAGCAAACAAAAATGGAACATACAGTAACTTAATTCTTTCGATTCATCTTTAAAAATGTTTTTCAAAATAAAAATGGTTGATAACTACCGCTAGATTTAGATATTTGCAAGCACCTATTTTTGTCTTAAAAAACAATGAGAGTAATATAACAGTGAACACCACCTGATTTATTAATGAGCTGATGAGTTCACTTGTGGCCAAAACAATTGATGATTAGTCGACTATCATAATCATCCTCATCCTTCATCCTCATCCTCCTGGACCTGTCTTCAGCTTTTGATACCATCAGTCCCACCACCCTCCTCCACCGTATATCCACTATTGGCATCACCCACACCCCGTTGAACTGGTTCTCATCCTACCTTTCTGGACGTTCTCATTACATACAACCTAAGTGCCTTAAATCCACTCCCTCACCCGTTACCTCCGGAGTCCCTCAGGGTTCTGTTCTCGGCCCCCTACTGTTAATCATCTACCTCCTTCCCATTGGCAATATTTTCCGTATATTCAACATCAACTTTCACTGTTAGGCCGATGACATCCAGCTCTACCTTACTTCTTCACCCTCCTCGTCTCTTCCGCCCACCTTCCTGACTGACTGTATCACCGAAATAAAAAACTGGCTCACCCAAAATTTCCTCAAACTCAACAGCAGTCAAACCGAGGTGCTCTTCATCGGCTCCAAATCCACCATATCCAAATACCGTAGCCATCCCCTCACCATCGACAACTCCACTGTTTCACCCACCCTCCAAGTAAGGAGCCTGGGTGTCAGTGGATTGCCTACTTCCATCTACCTACCATCAACCGCCTCTGCCCCTCCCTCACCCTCCATTCTGCTGCCATCCTGGTTCATAGTCTTGTCACTTCCCGCCTGGATTACTGCAACTCCCTCCTCTTTGGCCTCGCTCAAAAGACCCTCCATAAACTGGAACTGGTCCAGAATTCAGCCGCTCGCATTTTAACCTGTACCCCATTCATCCACCACATCACTCCAGTTCTCCGCTAGCTCCATTGGCTCCCGGTCCACTTCCAGTTCAAAGTTCTCTTCACAGCTATCCACAACCTTGCCCCTCCCTACCTGTCCGACCTCCTCAATACTACAACTCCCTCCCATGTCCTTAGGTATTCCACTTCCATACACTCCCCAGCTCGCCTCAAATCCCTGGCTTTGGAATTCACTACCACCTGACCTCAGGAACACACTCCCCCTTTTTCAATCCGAACTCAAAACTCACCTGTTCAGACTTGCATATCCATAATAATCCCCGATTTCCATGTATTTTACTGTTCTGCTAATTATTTTCATACATTAGTATTTTATTGTTTTGAACGTTCTACACTTATTTTTTTTACAGTTTTTAGTCTTTAATTTGTCTAATTGTTATTTTAAATGACTGTACAGCGCCCTTGAGTGCCAGAAAGGCACCTTCAAATAAAATGTATTATTATTTATGATTATAATCATAATTTTTGGCAGCCCTAATTTAATTTCCTTGGACAGCGATTGACGCTCAAACCATTTGAACTGTTGCCTTTTGAGCCACGCAAAGAGAAAGAAAGCCATGTTTCCCCAATCTGCTGCGCGTTTCTAGCATTTAACACGTTGGTCACAGCGCTCCCTTTAGTTCCAGCTGCCTTTGGACATCCTCTTTTTTGCTCATTTTCTGATGCCGTAACTGCGTATCCATTCCAAAACACTGACGTCTCTGACCCCCCCCCCCCCCCCCCCCCCCGGCACTCACACACACCTTGATTTAAAGCATGTACATGCAACCCATATGTACAGCACATCTCTTGGCATATCATAGAAAACAGGCATTTGCATTCCAGGAACACATCAAAGTCCTATGATATCCATTTGAAGAATTTTCTTGGAAAAGAGAGGGCGGGTGGGTTAGTGTATCATTAATGTGTCATCCATGTTTGCAATTGTACGCATTGCCTTCAAGCGTGGATATCCTGTCATTTTGTGGTTGTATCCGTTTCCAAGGCAACCATCAAGTCCTGCTTGAGGCCGTTTTCGTGTCCCCCCTCAGAGACCTGCAGGGTGACTTCAGCAAGTATCAAGAGATGATCGAGACCACCTTGGACATGAACCAGGTGGGGGTTGACCATGTTTGGTTGGCATAACATGTCAAACATGTAGGCCTGGGATCTGGCGTGCCGCATCAATGAAATATGCAAGTGGAAATTTTTTTTGTGGGCACCTCCAGACAAGCGGCCAAGCGGCTGGCAGAAATATTTTAACACTTATTGTGCGAAGCTGTAATACTTATGTAATATAATAGTTCAACTGCAATTCTGTCAGATAATGCTCAATTTCTCCCAGAAGATGATTGCAATTGCAAATGCTTTGGTAGTAATATCTTCATTTATTTTGCTTGCAATGAAATTCTCATCATTTTACACAAAACTTCAAAAATGGGCCGGACAAAAGTATTGGCACCCTTTGAAAAATCATGTGGTGCTTCTTTAATTTGTGTAAATAACAGCACCTGTTACTTACCTGTGGCACATAACAGGTGGTAACAATAACTAAATTGCACTTGCAGCTAGTTAAAATGGATTAAAGTTGACTCAACCTCTGTCCTGTGTCCTTGTGTGTACCACATTGAGCATGGAGTAAAGAAAGAACAAAGAACGGTCTGAGGACTTGAGAAGCAAAATTGTGAGGAAGCATGGGCAATCTCAAGGCTACAAGTCCATCTCCAAAGACCTGAATGTTCCTGTGTGTGTGTAAAGCCCATGACACTGTGGCTAACCTCCTTAGATGTGGAAGGAAAAGAAAAATTGACGAGAGATTTCAACAAAAGATTGTGCGGAGTGTGGATAAAGAACCTCGACTAACATCCAAACAAGTTCAAGCTGTCCTGCAGTCCGAGGGTACAACATTGACAACCCATACTATCCGTTGGCGTCTGAATGAATAGCGACTCTATAGTAGGATACCCAGGAAGACCCCACTTCTGACCCAGAGACATAAAAAGCCAGGCTGGAGTTTGCCAAAACTTACATGAGAAAGCCAAAAACGTTTTGGAAGAATGTTCTCTGGTCAGATAAGACAAAAGTTGAGCTTTTTGGGAAAAGGCATCAACTTAGTTTACAGCGAAAATAACAAGGCCTTCAATGAAAAGAACACGGTCCCCACAGTAAAACATGGCGTAGGTTCCCTGATGTTTTGGGGTTGCTCTGGCACTAGACTGCTTGACCGTGTGCATGGCATTATGAAGTCTTAAGACTACCAACAAATTTTGCAGCATAATGTAGGGCCCAGTGTGAGAAAGCTGGGTCTCCCTCAGAGGTCATGGGTCTTCCAGCAGGACAATGACCCAAAACACACTTGGAAAAGCACTACAAAATGGTTTGAGAGAACGCATTGGAGACTTCTGAAGTGGCCAGCAATGAGTCCAGACCTGAATCCCATAGAACACCTGTGGAGAGATCTGAAAATGGCAGTTTGGAGAAGGCACCCTTCTAATCGCAGAGACCTGTAGCAGTTGGCCAAAGAAGAATGGTCTAAAATTCCAGCAGAGCATTATAAGACACTCATTGATGGATACCAGAAGTGGTTGATCGCAGTTATTTTGTCTATGTTGTGCTACCAAGTATTAGGCTGAGGGTGCCAATACTTTTGTACGGCCCATTTTTGGACTTCTGTGTAAAATGATCATAATTTAATTTTCTTTTTTTTTTCCTCTTTTTTTTTTTTCCCATTGCAAGCCAAATAAATAGATGTATTACTACCAAAGTATTTGTAATTGCAATTATTTTCTGGGAGAAATTGAGCATTATCTGACAGGATTGGAGGGGTGCCATAACTTTTGGCCAGCAGTGTATATCGCTATATTGTGAGATCATTGTTATCGTGAGGCACCAAGAGGTTCCCACCCCTGCAATCTATACATATAATGTACTAGTAGTATACATCAATGATCTTGAATGAGAAGCATTACACAAGGGACATGTGAAAACAGCCCTTCATTAGGGCTGAACCAATAATGACAGCTGTCAGGAATGAAAATAGCACGTTCAAACCTTGTCTAATATTGCCATTCTTTTAAATATTGACTGTAGAAAGTTGTGTTTTTCCTAATATTTGGTCTACTTAATCAAACACTGTTGGAAGTTGTTTTCAAATATTTGTTATCCAAAATTAATGAGTGAAGCATACTTGTAAGTGGTGACAAAAGCAAACCATTTTGTGCTTACATAAGATGTTGCAGTCTGTTGATGTACTATTTATTATGAAGTCATATTTTACCTTAAAAATATATTAATACAAGTTTGAACTGACTAATTTCTGATCAATCTGGCTTACGTTGACTGAATGAACCTTTTCTTTGACTGGAATTGAGAGTGTTTGTGCATGCACTGTTATTCTTCAAATTATTTGTTAACTGATTATTCCCAGAAAAGGATTTACCTTAAGGGCAAAAATTCTGTAAATTTTAAAGGTCCGCTCACTAATTGGTGACTTTTCGATGAGCAGTAGCTTCAAGACGTTCATTGTTTCACCTATGACTGAGTTCAGTTTACTCAACAGAAGTTCAGTGTGCTTAAAATGTTGGGTTTTTGGCAGTAACCTTAGAACTAAACTAGGTTGACTTCAAAATTTCAAGTTGTGCTAGCTTTAAAAATAAAAAAATATATATGAATACATTAGTAATTAAAGTTTAATCATTCACTGCCATGCTCTCCAGTTTGAAATGAATTGGGGCATTAAAAAATATAATTTAACTATACATTGTATTTGTAGATTGAACATCACGAGTTCCTGGTGAAAGCCTCTTTTGACCCTGTGTTGAGTGAGCTGCGAGAGAAGATGGATGCCTTGGAGAAGAGCATGCAGGCTGTGCTGAACGCTGCTGCCAGAGAGCTAGGTGAGTGCAACATGTACCCACAGTTGTTTGGTGCCTCTTCAGCTCGTCATAGTGTATTCAAGTGAGCCGAAGGGCCAAAATGCATTCAACTGTGAAGCTCGTTCCAACCCGGCGGCCAGGATTTAATGACGTAAGAAGGGAGGTGGTGTGGAAATGAGCATAACCGTGGTAAATTTATGGCCAAAATGAATGGGTCTCGCGCATGGTGCCAGCTTCTTATTGTAATTTTAATGCATACATCAGTAACATAATTTTAGCTGACTAAACTAACTAAATTAAGCTGACGAGGGTTGATCAATAAACAATCTATTACCAACTCAATTGGCAAGTATTTTGACACTCCAATAAAAATTTGGATACATTGTTGACTTCAAAATTGTCCTCTAAAGAGTAAATATTTTCTTATTTGTTGAGACCACAATGAAAGCGGGCTGGTTATCTTTGTAATTAATCAAAATAAAGTAATTGTAAACAATAATGACATCGTCTAAAATTTTTTCAGCATGTGTTTTTAGGTTCCAATACACATTTAAAGCTAAAATATTTGAACCAGAGTAATGGATAGGTAAATAACATGTTTTATTTTTTAAATATATGAATGAAATTAGGGCCGGCCCTGGGCATAGATGGTGCCTTAGGCAACAGCCTACCTCGCCATCTAGTGACGTGGTCGCCAAATTGCTTTGGGAGGGGAAAAAAAAAAAATCCCTTGGAATATTTCTCACGCTATGCTTCCAGAAATATTCTACCTTATCAAGTACATTTAAATAGGCTACATAATAATAAATATTTGCTGTTTCCAACCTGTATGGTGTTAGACACCTGCTATATTGTGGCACATATGAACAGGGAGTAACAGTCCACACTTACAGTATGTAAGCAGATCCACTTCACGAAAAAGGACAATTAATGGCAAGTGATTAAATCAAGGGTCGTTCAAATTCTGTTTCAAAATGAAAATATCACATAACGACAAACTAAATAGCATAACTAGCAATTAATGAAACAACTTGAACACTAACTAAATACATAATTGGCACAGAACATGATGTTTAAATGTTATTTACATCTCAGGTGCTGCAGTGCATGCTGGGAGGCATGAGGCACGTTGTACGACAGTGTTAAAAGCAGGTGGCAGCAGAGGTTCTCTTTCACATAGGAAGTGAGAGATTACATGGACCAGTGAAGGCCAAATGAAGCTTTGCAGCCAATTGATTCAAAGCTTCATGGTGGTACATTTGCACTATGGTGCTTTCAAGTGGTCACGAAGCCCAAGAGGCAAACAGTGTTGAGAATTCTTTGGCTATTTGTTAAAGAAAATAATATGAATGTGCTTGTGTTACTGTATGAACAAAATGCAACAAGTGCTATAAGGATTATTTGCTCATTTTTTATATTTAGAAACAAAAGCTTAAATTGTGTTTTGGCAAAATATAAAATATTAAAAAAAAAAAAAAAAAAACATTTAAATCTTTGAGTGGAGGGCTGCTAGCTACACATCGCCTAGAGCACCTAGTCACCCAGGGCTTGGCCTGAACAAAATAGTCGACTATCAAAACTTTGAGGTTGTCATCCCTCCTAGTTCAAATGGACTCGACGTCCATTGCCGTCGATGGCGCGGAAACATGAGCAGTCACTGCCAGCCCTCCCAGTTACAATGTACTTGATGTCAGGTTTGGATGCTGGCAAGACGGTGAAGCTGGAGTCGAGCAGCGTGTTGGGCTACTACTTGCGTGTGACCTGCAAGGAAGAGAAGAGTTTGAGGAACAACAAGAAGTTCACCACGCTGGATGTGCAGAAAAATGGTGTGCGCTTCACCAACAGGTGTGTTTTCGTATTTAATTCAGTTCAATTTGATTTGTATAGCCCGATATCCCAACAAGGTTGTCTCAGAGGGCTTTGCAGAGTCAATATGATACACAAGTATGTCGTATGTCTGTCTACGTTGCCTCCTCTGATCTTGTTTGTGTCCATAGCAAATTGAGCGCACTCAACGAGGACTACACGCGCAGCAGAGAGGAGTATGAGGAGGCGCAGAATGCTGTTGTTAAGGAGATCATCAACATCGCCTCAGGTGCGGGTTGTCTGCTGATATAGTGTAATGACATTGTTTTGTTTTGTTTTTTTTTTAAATTGAATTTTAAAAAATCCTACTAGGCTATGTGGACCCTCTACAGACGCTAGGTGACGTGGTAGCACTGCTGGATGCCGTGATCAGCTTCGCCACGGCGTCTGTTTCAGCGCCCGTGCCTTACGTGCGCCCCCGCCTGCTGCCTGATGACGGCCCTCGCCGCCTGGAGCTGCGGCAGGCGCGTCACCCCTGCATGGAGACAGACGCTGACACGTGCTTCATCCCTAATGACGTTACGTTCGTGCAGGGGGAGAAGAGCTTCTTCATCGTCACAGGTGTGTGCAATAAATTAGACAGAAATATATGGCAGAAAACACTCAGGTGAATTAAAGTTCAGCTTTGAGACCCCCAATTTGGCCAAATTTCAAAATTGTCCGATATGCATGTGTGATACATCATTGGAAAGCATAAAATCGCAATTGTCTGGGGGAAGAAAAGCTTTGAACAGGAGGGCATTTAAAAATAAACAGCAAAACCCCAACTGGATGTGAGAGCATGAGAGAGCATACATAATTAAAGATGCCATGATTTTAACGAGATATTATCGCGTGTTTATCTCTATTCGATCCAAAAACTCCATGTATCA
Source organism: Corythoichthys intestinalis (assembly GCF_030265065.1). Lineage (NCBI taxonomy): Eukaryota > Metazoa > Chordata > Actinopteri > Syngnathiformes > Syngnathidae > Corythoichthys > Corythoichthys intestinalis. Next base: position 28,723,559 of record NC_080415.1, read on the forward strand.
TGTATATGTCAAGACACAGCTGTGAATGGCCACAACTGGATTTTTGGGGGATTTTATGGGTGAAACATGGTAATATAACGAGGGTCGTGATGCAGAAATTCGCAGACATGAAGGAGTGGTCGAGATTTTCTTTTTCATATATTTACCCTTTTAAACGTTTGGTTTTTTTCTTCTTTGTTTGGATCGATTATTTATCGAAAATATAGGGGAAAATGCGACAGTAATAAAAAACTACAATAAAGCAATAGTTATGAGGTAGGTATCTGTGATTTATTTAGACACTATTTTTTTCATGGGGAAGTAATTTGTTTAAAATATGCGAGTGAATAATTTTTTAAAGTCGTAACCAACCAAACTAAATATTAGACATCAATTAATGATTTTAAGCTAAAAATGACAGACATTTCGAATAATGAATATAATTACTAAGCTTCTTTTTATGGCTGGTTTGAAACAAAAGCGGTTGCGCGACGTCTGTAAACTGGGGTCTCAAGAGTAAAACGGGCAAATTAAAAATATTTTGGGGGCTTAATGCGCCATGAAACTGCTATGGCAGCATATAGACATTGTTCTATCAAACTTAACAGTTCTTTTCGCTTAAAATACAGCAATTTATTTTAAACGGGTGCAAGAGCAGAAACTGCTTTTTCAGCCTTGTCTGTGTTTTCTGCCGTATAAATCTATGTTTGTGTATACATGTGTGTGTATAGTGTATTTTTATAATTGTATTTACACAAAAAACCTCAGTTCGGTACGTACCTCGGTTTTGAGGTCACGGTTCGGTGCATTTTCGGTACAGTAAGAAAACAAAATGCAAAATATTAATGTGCTAGTTTTTTATTACACACTTTTGTGCTTTCAACAATAGGAACATTAGCCTATACAAAGCTAGAATTCTGCTCAAAAAGTAGCGGGTATTTAAAGATAATCCAACAACAATTTGCCTTTCAGACCCCGCGTATTGGTCAGCTTTCTTTCTGAAAGAAAGAAGAAAAAAGAAGTCCTGTGCTAAAGAGAAAAGCAATCCCAATGTCAAAGATTTTAACATGTATTTTACAGAGGAATTCCCTAAATGAAACTTTTTTTTTTTCTTATGAACGGTTTTCAAAAGCTTTATTGGTGGATTTTCTCAAGTTAAAGCGCCACACAGAAATTAATATAATTATGTAAGCAGGATGTGTGTATTATTCTTATTATTTAATTACAGGTGTTTTAGCTCATTTCAATTTATTTTGTTTAAATGGGCTATTATTTATTTTATTATGTATTTATATTTTACAAATGTGATGTAGTATTCATTTATATTGTATATTTTATGTTGTATAACTTTAGTTAGTTCCTATGTGAATATTAATTCCTACTTGTCTTGTTGTGGTAGGAGGGTTTTGTATTGAACACGGGACCGTGTTGGTTATTATTATAGCAGAGAAGACAGCAGTAAATCAACAAAGACAAGTCAGCTGTGCCCCGATCTACCACTCAAGTGATCTGATGGACTCAAAAAGTAGGTTACGATTGCATATTAGTTTGAAAATCGACCGGATCCACTGTGTTTTTACACGAGTGACTTCCGGCCCGATCCTAGCTACCGGTAGTAGTACTGACGCAGGAGGGCCGTGTCTCGCGTCAAATAATTAACTCTGCCGTTCTTTTCGCGTGCGTTGCGTTGAGCCGCTTCTGGGTCGGGTCTAACACGCGGCCGCACTGCGACTTGTGTGCATTGGCTGACTCTTAACGCCCGTGTTTTACTGCATTCTCGCGGCGGCCACGTTGTCGCGCCGTTGACGTTTCTGGATTATACTGTCCTACCGTGTTGGTCCTAGTAGAGAAAACGGAGTAAATATAATCTATACAAACTGTAACCCGATTGACTCACAGCCTCGAAAAGTAAGGGTTATATTACGTCAGAAACTCGTTCGGTACGCGTCCGTTCTGAACCGAGCGCCACGAACCGAAACGGTTTAATACTATTACATGTACCGTTACACCCTTAGTATTTATTGTCAGTTGGTGAAATAATTTACATTTTGTTCTCAGGTCCAAATATGGGCGGAAAGTCAACATTCATACGCCAGGTGGGCGTGATTACATTGATGGCTCAAATCGGCTGCTTCGTGCCATGTGAGGAGGCGGAGCTAAGTATCACTGACAGCATCCTGGCCCGTGTGGGGGCGGGAGATAGCCAGGTGAAGGGAGTGTCCACCTTCATGTCTGAGATGCTGGAGACTGCTGCCATCTTGCGGTAGTATTACACCATCTTTTAACGGTGCGTCCACCCCGCAGTGGTTTAATTTGAGCTCATTTTACACTTCAGCTCAGCCACGGAGAAATCGCTGGTCATCGTGGACGAGCTGGGCCGCGGCACATCCACTTATGACGGCTTCGGTCTTGCCTGGGCCATCGCCGAGCACGTGGCGGCCCAGATAGGCTGCTTCTGTCTGTTCGCCACCCACTTCCACGAGCTGACGGCGCTGGAGGCGCAGCAGCCTACTGTGCGGAACTTGCACGTTACAGCGCTCACATCTCACAACACGCTCACCATGCTCTATAGAGTCAAGCCAGGTCTGTCAGGCTTTTTAGTACAATACTTTTTCCTCACACATCCCCAGAAAATCGATTGAGTGAGGTTTAGTAAATGGATGTTCAACAGGCTACAACTCCACACTGTGTCTTTAATGCCATCTATGTCGTCTGTCGGTCACAGTACAAGTAAGACTGTAGGCTGTATTTTAATGTACCGAATTATCAACATTAATACATTTAGCATGAGTCAATGATCACGATTAAATGAACTGATTACGCTCCCCTGAATTAACCCTTTTCTAAAGCAAATAATCTGGCCGTTTGCATGGAATCTTGGATATTTTGTCCAAGAACTTGTTACCATCAAATAAATGATGAAAAAAAAAATGCAAAACGCTTTATGAGTGAAGAGGATCTCATGAACTCATTCATTAATACAGTCAAAGACTTGAACGTAAAGGCTTTTATGGGCGCTAGTAAGTAGCAACATTTTTTGCAGGGGTTTCTAAGTGTGTAAATGACACAATTTGCATCATAATGTTCTCGATGGGTCATGATGTTGCCACACGAAAGCAATACGCCGATTGATTTACAACAAAAATTCATAATTCAAAATGATCATGCACATTAAAAAAAAAATCTTTTGCAGAGTTGTATTTATTAATTTTAAATCCTGCACCTAACAAATAACCCAATGTATGCAAAAACAACTGAAAAAAATTATGAATAATCTTTCACCTCAAACTTTCACTTCTACCAAAGTGTGGTCATTCAGCAGCCAATGAGTAAAAAGTAGGGCTGTCAAACGATTAAAATTTTTAATCGAGTTAATTACAGCTTAAAAATTAATTAATCGTAATTAATCGCAATTAATCGCAATTCAAACCATCTATAAAATATGCCATATTTTTCTGTAAATTATATATATATTCTGTAAAATAAATTGTTGGAATGGAAAGATAAGACACAAGATGGATATATATATTCAACATACGGTACATAAGGACTGTAGTGGGCATTTCACTCTACTGTCATTTAAATCTGTCTATGCTGTCCTCACTCTGAAGCGTCTACTTTTTCCAAAGCTAGACAGCTAGTGAACGACGCCTTAATAATTAGACTTCTTCCTTTTTCATCTGATTTATTAATAAAATGGCCTCAAACCATTGTCCTCTTTAGACCGTCGTAAAACTACAAAATAAAAGTACACAAGCATTGCATTAGCAACAACGTTAGCTTAGCACGCTATACAGGTTCACTAAACATAAACAAAAAGCGTCTCATACAAAAAATATAACATTTCGCTTACTAACATAATATGTACATTCTTTACAACAACCATACTTACGGACAAATCTTGTCCAAGGATCATATTAGCACAACATTATCAGCCTGAGACGTCGTGCAGCCATAATGAACTGGCAAGAAAACAATAAACCATGTCGCAAAGCGACCACAAGAGTTCGCTGTTGGACAGCACAAAAAGCCTTGCTGTAAAACTTACCAAAAGGCAGAATACTTTCTGAGCGGGACATGTGCGTTAATTGCGTCAAATATTTAACGTGATTAATTAAAAAAATTAATTACCGCGCGTTAACGCGATAATTTTGACAGCCCTAGTAAAAAGTGATATAAACAATTCTAAGCCTGACCAGAACCACTAAAAATTTCAAGCTTATACGAAAAAGTGAACTCTCAGCCCTGAGTGCACACGCACATGCTCGAATTAATTTTGCGTTATCTGGCGTGACGAACCGCGTGTCACAAAGCTCTCTTGTTTGCACTTGGCCCTCCCGAGCTAATCGATGCTCCATGTGCGGCTAACCAGTGAGACAAGATTCCACGCCGTTTAGAGTCGCCACCACAACCACTCGTGTTTGGCCAGAGGTGCTGCCGAGTCCGTGCTGTTGTTTTTGGAGAAAAAGGCGCACCTGACTCGAAGCCTCATCCCACCAAATTTGACAAGAAAACTGTAATTGCTCAAAAATAAGATGCACTCTCCTATAAAGTGTCCACATTGCAACGTGGGATATTCACGCCCTGGGACATGAAGCTCATTTCTAGAACAGTCTCATAATGAACACAAACACACATTTTCGTTGCACATACACATCTGACACGAAACACACATTTTCTATCCACTCACACGTCTGACACGAAACACATTTTGGGATTCATAACCACATCAGACACAATACACATTGATCAAATGTCTGTTTGAATTGTTTTATTATAATAATCGCTTAGGTTAAAATCCACACTCACCAGTGTGTGGATCTTTTTGAGAATCGATTCACGCAGCTTAGAAACGCGTTCGCATTTTTTCTTTTTTTTTGGCGGAGCACGTCTGCAGCCAATCGGATGTCTTGCTCCTTTACGGCCAATCACATGGACTGGAGTGTTGTGTAACGTCACTCCTGTGCACATTCAATGGGGTAAATGGCATCTGTGTGTTTCGTGGGGAGTAGGTTTGCATAGGGACAGTAGGGACATAACACTACCAACTTTTCAGGATGCTCACATTATCCCCACCAACTTTTTAGCAACCTTATTTGCATTATATAATGACTTCAGTTATATAGGTCATTTAGATTGTCTTCCTATACTGTCAGGATGGAATTATTACGTTAATTACAGTACTTTCGTTATGTTCAGACTTCCACTGAACCCTTTTCACTCGCTGAATGTGCCAGTCCATTTTTCCCTCAAAAGCTCGTTTGATTGGCTGATGATTTGGACCCCCCCCCCCCCCACACACACACATTCACATTCAAAGCCCGACCGAAGTGCAACATGCTGCCTCCTCCGCCCACTTCAAAGACGAGGGAATAGTTTAATAGTTTAAAAGTCTTTTTCCGTCAGCAGCAGCCGCTGTAAATAATGTAAAAAGACGTCAATGTTGTGGAGGTGGGGAACACTTCACTAATTTTGCTACTGCTACAGAGCAAGTTGATTTTACTCTGATTTCTTGAAATAAGAAAAAACGATAGCTGAAAATAAGTTTATAGATGTATTTTAAGCAAAAAGTTTGTATATTTAATCTTTAAAAGAAAAACTTGTTAGTCAGAAATTAATTAGATTAATTCAAGAATATTGTTCAAAACATTATTTGAAAGAAATATTTTGTTGATTTAGGTGAAAAATGACCAACTTTTAGATGTAGGCTCAATACGAACAAATAGTAATATTTAAAGTAAGTGGAAGAATCTGACACATTAATCTGTTAACTAGACTTTAACACTCAAAAAAGATAGAGACAATTATTTGACTAGATTTAACAAAAATGATCAGATTAAGACATTAAAAACTTGCAGTGTCAAAGGTAGTATAGGTCAATTTTTTTGCATTAATCATTTAGCCTATGAATTATTTAGGTTCATATTGGTGAGAAATGTAGCCCTGACCCCAATTCACCAAATATGTTTGGTCTTATTAATGTCCCGTCTCCAGCAAAAGGTTTACATGCAGGTTATGCTGTTATATCATCCCTACCAATATTAAGACCAAACCTACGCCCTTGAATGTGTGTGTACATCGAAAATGTGTTTGTGTTCATTATGAGACTGATCTTGCTCCATACTCGTTAGGCTGCAAAAATCCATGCACTGGGCTATCAACCGTAGGGTTCAAAGCGGGGGGAAATGGTAGCGGCTTATGGTCCAAAAATTACGCTAATAAAAACAACAACTTTTGCTTCCAGGTGTGTGCGACCAAAGTTTTGGAATCCATGTGGCGGAGTTGGCTAATTTCCCGCAGTCTGTAGTCGCTATGGCGAAGGAGAAGGCCGAGGAATTGGAGGAGTTTCAGGAACCGTCCGCAGAGGGCGACGAGCCCGAAGCCAAGAGACGACGAAGCGACAAACAAGTAAGCAATAACGGGCGAACTTTTTGGGTAAAACGTCGAAAAAGTGTAATTTAATAAAGCCCTTTCCACACACACCTGAATACCGTTAAAATCCCGGGATTTAAACTGGTAGCGCTTGTGTGTGAATTCCCGGGTTGACGGACATGGAGATTATGCGGATATTTAACGTAGTATTATGTTTGGAACTTTCCGGGGACAAAGCATGTGTGAAAGCACGTGTTTGATTCCCGGGTCACAGCACGAAGGCTGATGATGTAAATGTCATGGCGGGCCGATCGTCATTTCCTCTTTCTTCGTAGTAAGATGAAACGTGATAAACATCACAATTATCAACTTGGCAAACTGGAAATGGCAAAATTAAACTGAAAACTAGTGCTGTCAAATTTATCGCGTTAACGGGTGGTAATTAACTTTTGATTATTACGTTGAAATATTTGACGCATTTAACGCATGTGCGCAATGACCCGCTCATGCATTGCCTCAAACAGATTACAATGACGCCGTTTTTTGCACATTGAGAGCTAAGAGGCTGAGAAAGGCTAGTGGACACAGACGTTTATTGGACCGCGCCGTTTATTGGCATAAGCTTCGGCAACTCCTTCACAACAAACATAAGTATCATTTAGTGAAAGGAATATTATTTTCGTTGTGCTATCTCTCCAAAAAAAATAATGTTCACAAAAAGAAAAGTTGGCATTCCCAATCAAAATAGCTATGCAAAATGCACATAAAACTTACTCAGACTTTGGTCAAACTCTATTCAAACATTTCGTTTAGCTCAACAAATACAGTGGATGGCAATATTTAGTCACAATATACAAACTATCAGAGGTCTCGTACGTTGTGAAGCCAGCACTCAAATGACGTGAATGGACCAGTAAACAGGGAACTACGGTGTCAGTCGAGGGACAAAACACACTAATCTGCTTGATTTCTAAGTAATGTAAGACTCTCCATTGACACCTTGTGGTGTATTTCAGTCACTACCTTACGTAGTTAAAGACGCTGTGGAACAGCGGCAGGGAGCACATGTGACGTCACTGCTCGGCGAAGTCAACATTGGCGAGCTACTAGTTTATTTTTTGATTGAAAATTTTACAAATTTTATTAAAACGAAAACATTAAGAGGGGTTTTAACTAGGGCTGTCAAAATTATCGCGTTAACGGGCGTTAATTAATTTTAAAAATTAATCACGTTAAAATATTTGACGCAATTAATGCACTAGGCCCGCTCAGACAGATTTAAATGTCAGTACAGTGAAAGGCCAACTTGTTAATTGTGTTTTATGGAGTTTTTCCGCCCTCTGCTGGCGCTTGGGTGTGACTTGCATATGTTATGTGGCGTAATGTCGCCCTCTGCTGGCGATTCAGTGCAGCTGATTATTTGGGTTTCGGCGCGCTTTTCTGACGTGATTATATGTCGACGCGAACTCACACTAATAGACAGTGCTAACTAATAGACCAGCTAACGTCCGCATCCAGTATTCAGTGGCAGTTCTCATAGCCCCATCACACTGTTTGTGTCTAATACATGCATCGCTTGTGAGTTATATTCCTCCTTTGTTTATATTCATAAACATTAGTTATTGATGATGTGTATTTAAATTTGTTCACATATATGGTGAAATGCAGTAACATTTTTAGATGCTTGTGAGCTAATTGGCTAGTGCTACTGCTCAAATGGACACGTGTGTGTACATTTTATGTTATTTTGTGATTTATGCAAGTTATTGACACATTGCCTTGTTATTTTTAGTTTTACAAAAATACAAGAAACGTGCTCCTGTCAAAAAGAGATGACTTCAGTAAAGCCCATGCAACTTTGTCACACCGTCTGATTTCTTTTTGGAACTTATGTTCGCTATCTGTCAATTTGTGTACTCACACACATTGAGGACAGAATAGGGCTACTAGCTTATTTTTTTGATTGAAAATTTTACAAATTTTATTAAAACGAAAACATTTAGAGGCGTTTTAATATAACATTTCTATAACTTGTACTAATATTCATCTTTGAAGAACTACAAGTCTTTCTATCCATGGATCACTTTAACAGAATGTAAATAATGTTAATGCCATCTTGTTGATTTTTTGTTATAATAAACAAATACAGTCCTTATGTACCGTATGTTGAATGTATATATCCATCTTGTCTTATCTTTCCATTCCAACAATAATTTACAGAAAAATATGGCATATGTTATAGATGGTTTGAATTGCGATTAATTGCGATTAATGAATTTTTAAGCTGTAATTAACTCGATTAAAAATTTTAATCGTTTGACAGCCCTAGTTTTAACATAATATTACTATAACTTGTATTAACATTTATCTTTTAAGAACTACAAGTCTTTCTATCGGTGGATCCCTTTAACAGAAATAATGTTAATAATGTTAATGCCATCTTGTGGATTTGTTATAATAAACAAATACAGTACTTATGTACAGTATGTTGAATGTATATATCCGTCTTGTGTCTTTTATCTTTCAATTCCAACAATAATTTACAGAAAAATATGGCCTATTTTAGAGATAGTTTGAATTGCAATTAATTACGATTAACTAATTTTAAGCTGTGATTAACTCGATTAAAAATTTTAATCATTTGCTTAAATGATGCTAATCATTTCCTTTGGAAGCGAAACAGCCCCACAGCATCACTGACCCACCCCCATACTTCACAGTGGGTATGAGGTGCTGTCTACACGCCAACAAGCTGTTTGGGAGGCATGCACGGAGAAAACCTTTCCTCACTCACAATCATAAACGCAAACGTCTGGAGTTCGCCAAGCGGTACTGGGGCTTCAACTGGGACCGTGTGCTTTGGTCAAATGAGACCAAGATTGAGCTTTTTGGCAACAAACACTCTAAGTGGGTCTGGCGTGCCACGAAAGATGCACATGCTGAAAAGCACATCATACCCACTGTGAAGTATGGGGGTGGGTCAGTGATGCTGTGGGGCTGTTTCGCTTCCAAAGGCCCAGGGAACCTTGTTAGGGTGCATGGCATCATGAATGCTTTGAAATACCAGGACATTTTAAATCAAAATCTGTTGCCCTCTGCCCGAAAGCTGAAGATGGGTCGTCACTGTCTTTCAGCAAGGCAATGACCCTAAACATATGGCCAAATCTACACAGAAATGCTTCACCAGACACAAAATCACGCTCCTCCCATGGCCATCTCAGTCCCCAGACCTCAACCCCGTTGAAAAACTGTGGGGTGAGCTGAAGAGGAGAGGACCCAGATCTCTGGATGACTTAGAGAGTTTCTGCAAAAAGGAATGGCTGAAGATCCCTCTTTCTGTCTTTTCCCATCTTGTGAAACATTATAGGAGAAGATTAGGTGCTGTTTTGTTGGCAAAAGGGGGTTATACAAAGTATTAACACTAGGGGTGCTAATAATTGTGACACACATTATTTGATGTCAAATTATTTCTTTATGTGGGATTTTTTCCCCACTGAATAAATGCACTTGTATTGGAGGTCGGATTTTTCTCTTTTTTTCCTATTAAGGTCCCATATTATTTAGAAAAAAAAATATTAGAAGCTAAAAAAACACATAATTATCATAAATCCAATAATTATGGCGGGCACTGTATGTAAATGTCTAATTGTTCACAAATATAATGACACAAATTCTTAAAAAAAAAAAAAAACCCACTGACAGTCATAGTCGTCCCATCCATTACAACTGGGAGGACAGGCAGCGATTATTGCTGCCAGTCCCTTGAAGCATGATCATTCACAGTTAAAAAAACAAAAACGCACAGATAAACGACTATTCTCAAAAAAGTTTTTTTTTTTGTGTTAACGTTGCAATAATATGCCTTTTATTACATCGTTAAAAAAAAACAAACAGCCTTTTTGTTCTCCAGTGTTTTTCTTAAAAATAAACTCTAACCTACTTTAGAGCCAAAGGAACATTATTATAATTTTTTTTTTTACAGTGCTGTATTTGTCCTGGCCAGCATTACAAAATATATCCTTGATTAGATAACCTAAATGTTAAATGGCATTTCTATAATTGTGACATGAATATATTTATCTTGATAGCTAACTATATTTAGCAACTCCAACTTTTCATCAAAGCGGCGCTGAAATCCAAAGCTAAAAATGGCGCCTCTCTCGTGTGGTCCATCTTCTCCCAACAGGTCGGTGAAAGCTTAATCCAGGAATTTTTGGAGGAAGTCAAGTCTCTTCCGATCGCCACCATGACGGAAGACGAGGTGAGGGTGGCGTTGAAGCGCATGAAGGAGGCGTTGCGTGCTAAAAACAACGCGTACGTGGCCGAGCTGCTTGTTCGCTCGCTTCCTGTGGTCAAGTCGTGATTGTTTTAAGTCACGTTTTGCGTTGATGGGTTTTCATGCTTTGTCCAAAACTTAACTGATTGAAAAGAACACATGAAATGTTGAGATTTCTTTTGTGCGGTTTTGAAATGGAGCAAAATGTTCTTTTTCCAGAAGCTTTCAATTTTTGTTCTGTTAATGTAAAAAAAAAAATAGTACGTGTTTTCTTTTTTTTTTTTTCTTTTTTACAAAATACAACAAAAAATACTGTTCTCCCAATTTTTTGGATTTTGTTGAAAAAGTTGTTGGCACAGAAAGATATGCTGATTCATTTTTGAAAAATAACCCACTAGAATTTTTTGTGGGGATGAAAAATGCGTGTCCGGTTTTCCACTTTATACAACAAATAAAAAGGGTTCAAATGTAATGCTTCTGTGTTTTTCACAATGAAAAGGTTAACATACTTTCATTTTTTTTTTCCTCAATCATACATACTGTTGTACAGTTTGTCAATAAAACTTTGTCCTCTAAAGTCCTAAGATTGATACTTCAGAGTGATTTTCATGAATGCTTTAAAAGTGTGACATTGCCTCTATAAATTATTCAAGGTCCAATCTATTTGCAGCGGCTCAGAACCTTGAAAAAACGCCACTGTACTTTTAAGGTCGTTTTTCAGTGGGTAATCCCCATGTCTCTTCACCCAATTTCGAAAGTGCTTTTTCCCATGAAGGTTGAGGTTAAACTGGATCGTACCTCAGTTGACTTTGGAGAGGAAGCGGTGTTCCTTATTTAATTCAAGTAGAAATGCATGCCAAATTTGTAATATATAACTTAGACGAAGCACCTTATGTCACCAAAATCTAGCAGAAATATAATTTGTTTTTGAAAGAAAGGAAAACAATTTGGAGTAATCCAATCTAACCCTAACCCTAAAAAAACCTTACATATGTTTTTTTTTTTTAAATGAAAAAAAAAAGCGCCTTAATATACATGTATTTTAGAGAAAACACCTCACTAAACATGGTAGTGTTCTCGAGGGGAGGTCTTTATGTTTTTGAAAGAAAACTACATGATCTTTATTTTTTTTAAACCCCTTACGAAAAACACCTTACTATACATGTGAATGTTTTTGGGGCGGTGGGAAAGGGAAAAAAGCATGACAATGTGTTTTTGAGAGGGGGAAAAACTTTTTTTTGGGATGAAAGCACCTTACTATACTGTACATGTGAATGTTTTAGGGGCAGGGAAAAAGTTTTTGAGAGAAAATCTTTCATGGTTGTGGGTGCGGGGGCTAAATATACATTTATTATTAATTTTTTTCTTTGAAGAAACACTATACATAGTCGTTTTTGATGAAATCGCCTTACTAAAAACACCTTAAAATATGGTATTTTTGGGGTGGGGAAAGGCCTTGCTATAAATTTTTTTTTGCTATTTTTTTTGGAGAGCAAAAAAGTCTTACTATACATGGTCGTTTTTTGCAGGTCAAAAAAGCCTTACTTTTAAAAGATAAAAATAAGCCTTACTATAAATGTTTTTTTGGAGGGCAAAAAAAGCTTTACTATACATGGTTGTTTTATTGGAGGGAATAAAAGCCTTACTATTAATGCTCGTTTTTTTGGGGAGGGCAAAAAAAAAAAAAAACGTTTTTTTTTTTTTTTTTTTTTTTTTTTGGAGGGCATAAAAGCCTTACTATGCGTGGTAATTTTTTAGAGAGTAAAAAGCTTTACTATGCATGGACATTTTTTTGGAGGACAAAAAAGCCTTACTATTAAAAGAAAAAAATAAGCCTTACTATAAATGTTTTTTTTGGGAGGGCAAAAAAGCCGTAGTATACATGGTCGTTTTTTTTTTAGGGCAAAAAAAGCTTTACTATACATGGTAGTTGTTTTGTGAGGGCAAAAAAAGCCTTACTATACATGGTCGTTTTATTGGAGGGAATAAAAGCCTTACTATAAATGCTCGTTTTTTTGGGGAGGGCAAAAAAAATGCTTACTATACATGGTTGTTTTTTTTTGGAGGGCAAAAAAACCTTCGTTTTTTGGGGAAGGCAAAAAAAAGCCTTACTATACATGTTCGTTTTTTGGAGAAAAGCCTTACTGTACATGTTTTTTTTTTTTGAAGGGCAAAAAAGCCTTAGTATGCATGGTAATTTTTTAGAGGGAAAAAAAAACCTTATACATGGTCATTTTTTTTTGGAGGGCAAAAAAAAAGCTTTACATGTTAATTTTTTTGGGAGTGCAAAAAAATGCTTACAATACATGGTCGTTTTTTGGAGAAAAGCCTTACTGTACATGGTCGTTTTTTTGGAGGGCAAAAAAGCCTTACTTTGCATGGTAATTTTTTATAGGGAAAAAGCCTGATGATACATGGTCATTTTTTTGGAGGACAAAAAAGCCTTACGATAGTATTTTTTTGGGGAGGCAAAAAAAGCCTTACTATACATGGTCATTTTTTTGGAGGGCAAAAAAGCCTTAGTCGTTTTTTAGGGAAGGCAAAAAAACCTTACTTTGCATGGTAATTTTTTAGAGGGTAAAATGCCTTACTATACATGGTCATTTTTTTGGAGGACAAAAAAGCCTTACTATTAAAAGAAAAAAATAAAAAGCCTTACTATAAATGTTTTTTTGGGAGGGCAAAAAAGCCGTAGTATACATGGTCGTTTTTTTTTGAGGGCAAAAAAAGCTTTACTATACATGGTAGTTGTTTTGTGAGGGCAAAAAAAGCCTTACTATACATGGTCGTTTTATTGGAGGGAATAAAAGCCTTACTATAAATGCTCGTTTTTTTGGGGAGGGCAAAAAAAAATGCTTACTATACATGGTTGTTTTTTTTTGGAGGGCAAAAAAACCTTCGTTTTTTGGGGAGGGCAAAAAAAAAGCCTTACTATACATGTTCGTTTTTTTGGGTGGCAAAAAAATGCTTACTATACATGGTCGTTTTTTGGAGAAAAGCCTTACTGTACATGGTTGTTTTTTTTTTTTTGAAGGGCAAAAAAGCCTTAGTATGCATGGTAATTTTTTAGAGGGAAAAAAAAAGCCTTACTGTACATGGTCGTTTTTGCAAAAAAAGCCTCTGCATGGTAATTTTTTTGGAAGGTAAAAAAGCGTTACGATCATTTTTTGGGGAGGGCAAAAAAGCCTTACTATCAAAAGAAAAAAATATATTAAAAGCCTTACTAAACATGGTCTTTCGCCCTTCTGGTTGAAATGGAAAAAAACCCCTTCAAATACAGAAGAAACATACTAAAAACAAAACATGTCTTTTATGAAAAGGTCTTACTAAAAAAAAAAAAAAAAAAAAAAGATGGCAAAAAATGCCTTACTATACATGGTCAATTTTTGGAGGGGGAAAAAAAAGCCTGATTATACGTTTTTTTTTTTTTTTTTTTTTTGCAGGGCAATCGCTGCCAGTCCTCCTGGTTGTGGGGGGGGGGGCAAACAGTCTTTTATGAAACCTGTTGTTGTCTTTGGGGCTTACAATAAATGTGTTTTGGAGATTTAGCAAAACAACAAACAAACAAAAAAAGACCATAAAACTACATTTTTGGCAAGAAAAGTCAAATCTATTAGCCGCCGACACCTTCCCAGTCTAGGTGATTTTGAACATCTATTGCCAGCAGTAATTGCGAGTGAAAAGACAAAACCCTGAGAATCTTCACATACTAACCATTCAGCCCCCGAAACAATACCAAAAACACTCTTCGGATCTAATAAAGATTTATTTTCTTAGAAATGGCCAGTTTCCTGTTTTTGTCTTCTTTGTCTTCCAAAGAAGGAAAAAAAAGTATACCCCCCTTTTTTTATTCCAACTAGCATCTACATAATGGTTATTGAATACTTCACAATATATTAAGTCTAGATGTTATGATACATGCATACGATTCAGGCTGCATGAGGAGCCACAGTCACCACGATACACTGGGGAGGAAAGGGCAGGCTGCAGAGCTACTCTTGGGGGGTCCAGTTTAAAAAAAAAAAAAAAAACCTCTCCACAAAAAACACTGACTGCATCAAACTGTACACACACACACACACACGTTACACACATTTGTACAAGAGTGGGCGGCGCCACCTGCCAATCAAGCTGAAACAGAGAGGGTTTCTTTAGTGTTTAAAATCAGATTCTCTTTCACAGAAAGAAATAGTGCACTGGCTCACCAAAGAGCGTCCGCAGCCATTTAAACGGGCGGGGTCAGGACAGGACTGGACTGGACGCTAACCAAAGAAATAATTATAATATATAATAAAATAAAAGACATTCAAATACAGTCAGCTTTTTGCTTGGAAATACAAAACTACATGGTAAAGCATGAAATAAAATCCATTGAGCAGAACCAGATTTTTTTTGTGTCCTTTTTAAGTTTTCTTAAAAAAAAAAAAGCCGAAGTGCTCCACACGCACACAAAAACACGTACACATGCACACGTGTGAGGAATCTCAAGAGTCGAGTCTTTCCTCCGCCTCCCCCTAGTGGAGCGTCGCCCGTTTCAGCGTCTCTATTGGATCGGGGGGAGCGGCTTCCGCGTGTACGTGTGCGTCACTTTTTGTGTGTGAGATTTGGCGCCGCCGTTCGGCCGCGCCTTCGTTCAGTTATGCTGAAGAGTGTTGGACTCGATGGGCGGCGCCGAGTCGTACAGAGTGTCCGTGTCGTGCGTCGGTTCGCCGGCTAATGTGCACGGGTTGGACAGGGTGCCGGCGCCGCAGTCGCAGAAAAACCTGAAATGAACACGACAATAATCAATTCAAATAAAATTTTTGACTACCTTTTTTAAAAAAAAAAAAAAAAAAAAAAGTCGCTAAACAATTAATCGACTATCAGTGGTACCACTTTATTTGACAGTGGGTTCATACGACCATAATTATGACATGACACTGTCATGAACGTTAATGAATGCCCACTACAGATGTCATTAAGTGTTTTTGCACTGTAAGGCACACCTGACTATTAGCCGCCACCCACCAAAACGATTTGTTCATTGATAAGCCGCAGCTGTCCTCACCGTTTTATGTGACAAATGGTCGTTTTATTGGGAGGGCAAAAAAGCTTTGTTATACATGGTCTTTTTTTTGGGAGGGCAAAAAAAAAACCCTGACTATACATATTCGTTTTTTGGAGGGCAAAAAAGCCTTGCTATACATGGTAGTTTTTTTGGAGAAAAAAAGCCTTACTATACATAGTCAGGGTTTTTGGAGGGCAAAAAAAACCCCTTACTATATACATTGTCGGTTTTTTAGAAAGGTTAAAAAAACCTTACTATACATGGTCGGTTTTTTTTGGGAGAAAAAAAAAAGCCTTACAATACATTGTCGTGTTTTCGGAGGGCAGAAAAGCCTTACGATACATGGTCGTTTTTTGGGGGGGATGGCAAAAAAAAAAAAAAAAAAAAACCTTACTATACATGGTCTTTTTTTTTTTTTTTTTTTTTTGAGAAAAAAAGCCTTACAATACATGGTCGTTTTTTGGGGGGATGGCAAAAAAAAGCCTCATTTTAAAGCTATTCTTACCGTAGAATCTGAAGTATGAGATATTAACTCCAGAAATTGTTATTTTTATGTTGAACATGACGTGCTTTTATTTTGAAATGTTCACCGGAAGCTTTACAATCCATGAAAAAAGTGCACTTCTCTTTTCGTCATGCAATAACAAACAAATGTATGCTTGCACGTGGCGATAAAATGTAGCCGTGAAGATTACCTCCCTCATTTTTATTTACCGTGCGATAAATGAACTTATTGCATATTGCGACTGGCTTAGTTACATACATCATAAATTTTAAGCCCCAGAAATGAAAATTTAATATGTTTTCAAGACTTTTTAAGGTATTGTTTCCAAACTCCTAGTCAATGCTTTTAAGACTTCGCGAGAACCCTGTGTGGAGTGGACATCAATGGACTTAGTGACATAATTTGCTGGATGACAATCACATCTGTCATGTCCATTCACGACTGCGCATGATGGCGTCATGTCATAATTAGGATGTTTTATGAACCAACTGTCAAATAAAATGTTACTTTATCAGTTTTTAATTTTAAAAAATGTTTGCCATTAAGAGTCTCAAAAAGAGGATTTGGATTATTTTGAAAGTAAAAAATGCTTCTAAACACTTCCTTGATAATCAATTGTTATCGTGGCAGCCCTCGCCTGTGAGAGCACAGTGGAAAATTTATGGAAATTAAGATCTACTAGACATAATTCAATATCTTTTCACGACAATTTATCAAAATAAGTAAATTCAAGACTTTTTAAGACACCGTTTTGTCAATATATTTTTAAAAATTAGGTTGTTCTCACCGATCGTGCCGTATAAACTCCACGTCGTGTCCTTGGTGGCATTTTTTAATGCAGTTGACGCAAATCGCGTTCCTATCTGTCGTGTTGCAAGTGTGACACCTGTAAATAGGCGCGCATTAAACAATTTTAAAAAGCTATACAGAGATAAAAGGGGAAAAAAACTGACGTACCTGTAGAAGTCGTGCATAGGGTAGCTGGTGTAGCTGGAGATCTTGTAGAGGCACTGCCCTCGACTCACAGCTTTCTCGATGGCGTCCTGGTTGTTGTTGATCTTATTGTCTGGTAACAACATATATTTAAAAGAATTTTCATTTTGTTTTGAGGGAATTTAAGGAAAACGTTCTAACCTTTCATGGTGACGTTGACGCCCGATGCTAGAAAAAGGCCACCGAAGCGGTTGTTGAAGATTTGGTTTCCCTCCAGGGTGGCCGTAGCATGGTTGGTGATTTCGATACCTGGAAGGATGATATCTAGATCATTCTCACACTCTTTCAGTGCCATTGCCTATGGTAGGCCTGTCGCGATAGCAAATTTTAGAAGGCAATATATTATCTCAAATTATTGCCAATATGGGATATTAGGCTACGTTCATACTACAGGTCTTAATGCACGAATCCGATTTTTTGTCATATGTTTTTTTGGCGTGCCCGTTCAGACTGCCTTTGTCCATTGAGACCGTTCAAGTATTACGCATGCGCTCTAATTCGCAGTCCGACAAGCGCTGAGCAAGACGACCCGCATGCGCAGAAGCATCAAAACAAATGACCACACATGCTGGCTGTCATCAGTCATTCCAGGGATATCATATTTGGCTTTTTAAAAAGAGGACACAAATAACAGACATAAATAATCCCAGTTTAGGCTTATATTCAAAGTATATGGATCGATAGCATGCAACACTGTCGGTGCATGTCACACACACATACGCGCAGTTTGCCCCGACTCTTGGCCGTGTAAGCAATGTTTAAATATTGCGTATATGGAGCAGACAGAAAACCAATCATTCTCAGGCTTATCCTCAACCCATTTAAAAAAAAAATTTTTTTTTATGACTCGTCAAGTCAGACCCTTCCTAAAAAGCCGTGTTCAAGGCAAGCTAGGCGCTAATAACGCACAGCTACGGTGACGTCTCTCTCGCTTTTTGATGACGTAATTGCTGCATGAATTCCGATTTGAGAGACTGGACAGTACAGACCGCCGCGACAGTCTGGAAAAATGTGGCCCAGATCGGATTTGAACCACATACGAAAGTGGCCCAGATCGGATTTGAAATGATCCAGTTCTATGCAACTTGTCACGTTAAGACCGTCAAGTTAATGCCTTACTCGAGTGGGAAAAACACAAAAAAATCGGATTCGTGCATTAAGACCCGTAGTATGAACGTAGCCTTATTGTCCATTTTTTAACCAATTCAAACACAAATGTAGCGACAATACCTCCGAATAATTGTTATTCTTAAAGGGAACCTCGGACTGAAAGACTTGTAGGCTGTAATAAGTCACAATTATTCTCTTTCACTAAAATGTTGTTATAAACACATAGAATATTGCCATTGATTTAAAAATCTATAATATTTAGTTCATGTTTTGATTTATGCACACAATGGACGCTTGGGGTGATGACGTAGATTGTCACTGTCACTCGACGAATGCTGCCAGTTACTGCAATTCCTTCTACGCGGCGAGAACTTACAATTTGTGTTTTTATTGTCTTTTATTACCTTTTCATTGCCTCAAAATACTTTTTGCATGTGTTTCCCTCTCATACTTTTAAAGGGTACCATGGATGGAAAGACGTAGTTCTTAAAAGATAAATGTTAGTACGAGTTATAATTTGATATTAAACCCCTCTTAATGTTTTCGTTTCAATAAAATGTGTAAAATTTTGATTAAAAAAAAAACAACAACCTAGTAGCTCGCCATTGTTGTTGATGTCACATGGCCACGGTGCCGTACTTCACTTTGTCACTCTTTAACTATGTAAGGTAGTGATTTAAATACACAATGTGTCAACGGTGAGTTTTAAATTAATGAGATCAAGCTAATGAGTGCGTTTAGTCCCTCGACCGACGCCGTAGTTTCCTGTTTCGTGGGTCCATTGTGATTTACGGTCATTTGAGTGTTGTGTTCACGACAAACAAGACTCCTCATAATAGCTCCGAGCATCATAGCTGGTATATTGTGACTAAATATTGCCATCCAATGTATTTGTTGAGCTTGTTGCTTAAAATTTTAATTAGAATTTGACCAAAGTCTGAGTAAGTTTTATGTGTATTTTGCATATGGCAGAAAACAAAGACAAGACTGAAAAAGCAGTTTCTGCTCTTGCACTCCTCTTTAAAATAAAATGTATTTTAAGCCAAAACAACTGTTGTGTTTGATAAAACAATATGTCTACATGCTGCCATAGCAGATTCATCGCGCATTAAGCCCCTGAACTATTTTTAAGTTGTCTGTTTTACCCTGGAAACCGCCATTTACAGACGTCGCGTAACCGCTTTTGTTTCAACCCAGCCATAAAAAGAAGTAATATTTATTATCCAAAATTTCTGTCATTTTTAGCGTAGAATCATTAATTGATGTCTAATATTTTGTTTAAAAAAAAAAAAAAAAAAAACGACTTTAAAAAATTATTCACTCGCATATTTTAAACTTTTAAACAAATTACGTCACAATGAACTAATGGCGTCTGTAAAAAAGTCACGGATATCTACCTCATAACTATCGCTTAATTGTATTTTTTTTTGTTACAGTCGCATTTCCCCTGATATGTTAGATGATAAATAATCCATCCCAAAAAAGAAAAATTGAAAAAAAAAAAACAAAAACAAACAAACAAACAAAAAAAAAACGTTTAAAAGGGTAAATATATGAAAAACAAAATCTTGACCACTCCTTGATGTCTGCAATTTCTGCATCGCTACCCTTGTTATATTACCATGTTTCACCCATAAAATCCCCCAAAAATCCAGCTATGGCCATTCACAGCTGTCTCTTGACACTCGGTGATACATGCTACATGGAGTTTTTGGATCGAAAAGAGGTAGTTACGCGATAATATCTCATTAAAATCATGGTGTCTTTAATTATGCTCTCGCGTGCTCTCACCTCCAGTTAGGGTTTTGCTGTTTAAATTTTTTTTTTTAAATGCCCTCATGTTCAAAATTTTTCTTCCCCCAGAAAATTGAGATTTTAAGCTTTCCAATGATGTATCACGCATGCATATAGGAAAATTTTGAAATTTGGCCAAATTGGGGGTCTCAGAGCGGAACTTCAAGTCACCTGATTGTTTTCCGCCATATCTATTTTGATTGTGAATATGTGAATGCCAGTTCTCTTTGCATTGTTGTTTAACTGTGTGAGAATAGGGCCTCGTTAATACAGATTGAAGCACTTTTCTTTCTGTGAACATTATTTTTTGAGAGATGCATTATTTTTGTTGTATTTTCAATATATGATATTTATGTTTGTTGCGAGTTGCCGAAGCCTATGCCAATAAACGGAGCGGTCCGAGCTACGAATCTGGACGCCAGTGTCCACTATCCTTTCTCTTTGCCTTACACCCAACTGTGGATTATAGGAAAACTACGGGGTCGGTCAAGGGACAAAACGCACACATTGTCTTGATCCCTAATTATTTTAAAACTCGCCATTGACACCTTGTGGTGTATTTAAAACTACCTTACATAAATAAAGACTTTTTAAAATTTTTTATTATTATTATTATTTTTTTTTAAAAAGAGTGACACGTGGAATTCCGGCAGCGTGGCGTCACCGCCCTGCGACGTCAACAACAATGGCAACCTACTAGTTAAAATGATTTTACAAATTTTATTGAAACGAAAACATTAAGAATGGTTTCAATATCAAAGTATTATAACTCATACTAAAATTATCTTTTAAGAACTACATCCCTTTCTATCTGCGATTCCCTTTAAGGACTGTGTTTTCTTGTGGTAGCTTTAAAGCAGATTGTTTATCTGTTGATCGCAATAGTCACGTAGCATATTTAAACCATCCTTATTTGGTATTACTACGTTTAAGAACCGTAATTTCCGGACTACAAGCCGCTACTTTTTTCTCTCATTTTGGGTCCTGCGGCGTGTGCAATGATGCGGCCAGTTTGTGTATTTTTCTGACGGCCGCCAGGGGCGCTGAGCATGGAATGTGGGAGTGAGACACGTGGAATATATGTGTCGAGGAAGACGCTAGTTTGCACTACTACCGGTAGTTTAACTTTGTGCGTTGTGCATGAATAGAGGTGGCGGACCCTCGTCTTTGTGCATGAATAGAATTGGCAGACCTGCATCATGGAAAATGCTAGAAGAAATTAAATTGGCCATCCGAGTTGTATGGGACACTTTGATGATGAGCGGCGAGAGATCGTTTGCCAAGACTCGCCGCATGCGAAGAGCAGCTTTTGTACAGGTTTGCCGGGGGAGCCTGGCAGCGTGAAGCGCTGTGAAAGAGTCCGCCATCACCAAGGGGTTTTGAGGGGCCAGTCTGCTGCGAGGAGGACGGCACAGGCTGGGAGTGAATATGCCTCATTATGGGAGACATTGAAGGCGACGTGAAGGAGAGACTGAGTAGGTGCGTGCGTGGCGAAGTGCATCTGAGCGTCTTCATATCCAACACTGATGGTGAAGACTTTCATGGTTTGAATGCACAGGAGGAAGATGAAGATTGCTAACAAAGACTTTTATGTTTTTATTAACCAGCACAATTAGTGCTGCACCGTCATGCTGATGCTATGCAACTTCCGTGCCGCTGCTATATAACTGCCGTGTTTGCCGGCGCTGTTTGGAACGAAAAGTTAAGGTGTGTTATTAAACGTTTGAAAACTATTTCTTTGTCAATGTCTCTTGTTACTAAGTGGGCACACGCAGCTTATAGGCAGGAGAGGCTTGTGTATGTACAAAATGGTTTTTCCTTTAAAAATGTACTGGGTGAGGCTTGTAATCAGGGGCGCCTAATAGTCCAGAAATTACAGTATTTTCTTAAGACATCTTTAGTATGATTTGTCTGTATGCATCAAAACAAAACAAGCATATAGTACACTGTAGTACTTTGGGTGTCAAACTCGCCTCTTGTAGGACGTTTCGCGACCCCCCCCTACTCTCATCTCATCCCGTCTTTCCTGTTCATTTTGCTTTTGCTGCTCGAATTTTGTGAAATGGCGGCAGTGCTGTTATGCTCATTAATGTTCCTTTCGAGTCAAATTGAAAGCGTTGAAATGATTACATGGTTATATCGCTAGAGTCATAGTCTGGAATTTGTTTTCATCAACGATGACGATAACGAAGATATTGTGTCAACTAATTTTTTCATGACGAAGCGCGGAAAACAAGATAGATGCCAGTTGTCATCTGACGACACAAGAACGAGATAAACGTCAAATTCACAATGTGTGATATTTTCTTATTATATGTGTAGTTAGAACGCATTTTGCAGCGTTTGGCTGTGTCACTCATGTGACGTGCTGCGCTTCCCCTCCTCGCCTAACACACACAGGCTTAAGCATGTACCCATTACAGGCTTTGTGAAACGTGTCAGGTGCTGCTTGGTAAGTTCTGTTTTCTTATCTTGGCTATGCCATGTTGCTTTAGCCTTTAAAGGTATGGACAGTGATCATCACACACTAAACTAACTTGTAGCGTTAGCATTAGCATTTAGCGCGGTGACTGTCTTCTTAAACTCTTGGAAAGCAATGATGTGAAATGCCCCCGATTTAACTTATCGCCTGACATTGGCTGCCACTGACTGCCATAGATGTCCAATCCGTTTGAAGTGGGAGGGATTGCCACCCTCCCAGTTCAAATGGATTGGACGTCTACTAGTGATAAATTTATTCTAATTAAGTTTATCACTTGTAGACGTCCTATCCATTTGAACAACTAACTCTCATTAACTGAAGACTGTCTGTAATTTTAACCTGCAGCGAAGCCGTCAAAAATGCGGTTCTTGCGTAGGATGGGGTGACTGTTGGTGCTGATGAGGACGCCGGCCTGAGCGTTCCGGAAGATGTCGTTCTCCTCCAGCAGCCCTGAAAATACGCGTAAAGGTTAGTAGCGAGCAGGTAATCGTTTGGTCACGTATTGTCCTACCTCTGCCGCCGTTGAATATACAAATTCCCCCATCTCTGCCATCGTGTATCTTGTTTCGCCTTAGCGTGGGGTTGCTGTCCGTTTTAATCCACACGCCTGCCATGGCGTTATCGAAGATTTCGTTGTCCTCGATAAAGCCTAGCCCTACCGCGTGCATGTCAACGTTAGAAATGTTTGTGCTGAACTTCCATGTTTGCAAGGAGGCGTCACCGAACCTGAGTTGTAGACCAAAATGCCGCCGTTTTGTCCACCCCATATCTTGTTGCGACGGATCTTTGGGTTGCTGCCCGTCCTGGCAAATACAGAGGAGTTGACGGAGGTTTTTAATTGACCAACAGAACCAGACAACACCTTTACCATGCGTACCCTAAATGAAGCTTGTTTAATTTCGGATTTACGTGTGCGACGAGAAGAGAAAAACGATTAAGATATATTTTCCTAATTATATATTTTAAAAATAATTACCGTTCTCTTTATGTTTGCCTATTATAGCTGTCAGCCCAACGTCTTTAATGAGTTGATTATAAATTACTTTTAGGTAAAAAATGTAAATTAATAAAATGTTAACAAAAAAAGTATATTAAAATAAACAAACTTGTTTACGAACGAGTTCCGTTCCTGGGCTGGCAATATAAACCAGATTTCTGCATATATCGGAATATAACCCTTTAAAGTGCCTGTGACATAAAAAGACATGTTTATTTCATATTACCCGTGGTAATTTATGCTCCTGAATTAAATGGACCCCTCCCCCTCCGGTTGTTGCTCTGTCCTGTGTCTGTCGGTGACACTACACCTGAGCTTTTCCTCCCTCAAAAAAGACAAAGTCGCTAGTTTGGGAGTACTTCGGCTACAGTAAAGAAACAGACCGCCGCGGCTTAGAGGAAGAAGGACAGCAGGACCTCCAACATGATTTCACATTGAAGTGACCATCATCAGACACTTTACACAAAATTTAAGGTACGTAAACGCCATCATGAACGTTTCCCACCAGCGACGAGAGTTCACTCCAGGATATTTAGTGTGTCTAGCGATGGTAAAACAAATACTGTAACGTTAGCTTGTTAACGAGGCAGATAACATGGCTAGTTAGCATGCCGAAACGGCTAACTAGTTTCTCGAGTCCCTGCAGGGAAATGACAAAGGCATGGGTAACATAAAATACCGTTCGGCAGGTTTAAGTAGTCGGCAATTTTGACCATTATGCAGTAATTTAGCCCTGTCGTACTGAATAAATGCTTTTTTTAATATTTCATATTCCATTTAGCACAAGAATGGTATTTGTCATGACTATATAATTTATTTAGCAATAGGGGAAAAATAAAGATAAAACGACATCCTGTAACAATATTGGAGTAGAGAGATAAAAACTGATGACATTTTGCTGCTCTTTGTCGCATTTTCCTCGTTCTGAATCCTCCTCGTCCATTTGGCTGAATTCAAAATCAGCTGAAATTGTTATTCTGCCAACGTCATCACCCAGATGGGGGCGCCAGACCGCCACAATGAGAGGAGTAGCTAAACAGCAGATAGTAAAACTAATTTCTTATCATCTGCACTTTGCCAAATTGTTGTATATAGTCCAATCGTCTCTAAATATATGATTTTAATTAACAAAATATTGCTATTTAAGATTTTTTTCTATGTTGTCACAGGCACTTTAAATCTTACAACCACAACACTTACACACAAAACATTTTATGTAATAAAAGAAGACATATTTTAGTGTCTACTGCTTTCAAATAGTTTTTTAGTGTGCTTATACACAGGTATATTTGTGAACATTACCTTATCTGTACACCGGAGTACATATGGTTGTAGATATCGTTGTCTTCCAGCACGCCATGGCCGTTGTCGTAAAAATACACGCCCACCTATGAAACAACAAGTGGCCATATGAAAACAACTCATAGCAGGAAGACAAATACACATCTTTAATATTATCAGACAGGCTATTATAATCAAATAGTCACCAGTAGATCTGAGTGAACATGTAAATCTACTTAGCTTTCTCCTATCTCATAGCACGATAAAAAGTACAATAGTGATACCTAGTGGGGAAATTACATTACTGCACATTGGTCAAGCCTTCAACAATGATACAATTTGGTGGCCATATTGACTTAACATCACGTATATTAATGAGACCTGTTTGCCGCTGTGGATCCGGTTCTTGCGCAGAACGGGGGTGCTCCCCGTCGTCACCCAGACGCCAGCTAGCGTGTTGCTGTACACCTCGTTTTCTTCGATCACCCCTTGGCCCTTTTCGTGCTGCAGTTCACAAAATTTGGCGTCACAAAACACACACTGAACCCTAAACATTGACAAAAAAGAAGTGACGTTTACCACGTAGATGCCACCGTGCTGGCCGTCGTGGATTTTGTTGTGACGCACGATAGGACAGCTGTTGGTCCGGATTTGGATTCCCGCCAGCGCGTTACCGTAGATGTCGTTGCTTTCTATTAAACCCCGCCCGTCACCGAATATGTACACACCTCCCTGGTTGCCGTTAAAGATGGCGTTGCCTCTGCACGGACACACAGAAAAAGAAAAGTCTACACTTGCTCAAAACACGTAGATTTAATCCCAACCACGTTCTTACCGTATCGTGGGGTCACTATTTGACGTAATCCACACGCCGGCGAAATTGTTAGCGTAGATTTTATTCTCTATAAACTGTCCCCGCCCCTTCTCGTGCACGTAGATGCCGCCCGTCTGGCCGTGATGGATCTCGCAGCGGACGACCGTGGGGTTGGCGTAAGCCTTCACTTCGAAACCGGCGATTCGGTTTCGGTGGATGTTGCAGTTTTCGAAGTAGCCCTAAATGTGCGCACAATTTCAAGTTGGGGCATCTGTAAATCTGAATAGCACTGTCAAAATGTCAAAACTTACCATGCCGTGATCAAACGTGAACACGCCCACGTCTCTCCCGTGGTGGATGTGGTTGCGTCTGATGATGGGGTTGCCGTGATTCTTCACCCAAATGCCCGCTAGTGCGTTGTTGCTAATTTCGTTGTCTTCGTAAATGCCCTGGAAAAATAACGGGTTAGCGCTCTCCCTCTATCCCCCGAAGAGCCAAGGAGCGGCTTACCTGTGCGTGATCTGTAATGTACAAGCCCACGTTTTCGCAGTCGCTGATGTTACAGTGCTTTATGGTAGGACAGGCTCCCTGGCCACTCACGCACACGGCAGAACCAACTGAAACGCAAGCCAAATCTGTGTGTAGTTTATGAAATGTCCATTAAATTTAAGAAGGTTAAGTCTTCGTTTACCCGTGCATGTAGAGCGTATGATGCAGTGGTCGATGTTCGGACTGCAGTTGACTGTGATTTCCAGACAGTGGTGCGCGTTGTGGTGCTGCGCCGATTTGTCGTCAGGGTTAAACTGAGGAGAAGCAAATTTGACGGTGGTAACTAGGCATGTGCCGATAACCGGTTTCAAGGTATACTGTGGTATGAAAACGTCACGGTATTAAAACCGTAAAAATTTTCCGTCATACATCTAAGGTATTAGCTATTTTTTCTGTACCAAAAATGCAGGGAGATACAGTGGGGCAAATCCAGTTCAAGTTTATTGTCCCCTAAGAGGGGGAAACTTGTCTTACAGCAGGTAACATACAGACAACGCGCTGATGCGTAGAGGAAGAAGCAATTAAAAAAAAAAAAATGACTGCAGCCGACAGTCGCTACAAACTACGCCGACGTTGCTAAAAACTACGCCCGCATGATGATGTGGTAGCAGGTAGTGTCCGATGCGTCTCATAGATATCGCATGCATTTAGAACTAGATGCGAAATGACAGACTCGGCCGCGTCTGGGCAGCGTTAGTGAACAGCCGCCATCTTTAAGCAGTAGACTTCTCAGCGCTAATAAATATAGGCAAGGCAAGGCAAATTTATTTATATAGCACAATTCAACACAAGGCAATTCAAAGTGCTTTACATCACATGAAGACCATAAAAATCACATTTAAATCAACACAACGTAAAAACCAAGACAAAAGATCGCATTTAATCACAGAATAAAAATAAATAAATAAAATTAAAACAAAAATAAAAATAAAACAAAAACTACTACTACTAATAATCATTGAAATCAGCAACGGAGATAAGCACAAGAGGAATAGAAAACAGGTAGATTGAAATATATAGACAGTTATGGATATGCAGTGCTAAACAAAAGCGTTTTTAGCCCTGATTTAAAGGAGCTAACAGTTTGAGCATACTTCAGACGTTCGGATAACTTGTTCCAGAGGTGAGGAGCATAATAACTAAATGCTGCCTCACCCTGCTTGGTTCTTGTTCTTGGAACATGCAGAAGACCGGTTCCAGACGACTTTAGGGGTCTAGATGTCTCATAGGAATCTAACAAGTCTAGCATGTATTTTGGTCCAAGGCCATTAAGTGTTTTGTAGACGAGCAGTAGTATTTTATAGTCTATCCTTTGACTCACTGGAAGCCAGTGAAGCGATTTCAAAACCGGTGTAATGTGGTCCAGCTTCCTTGTATTTGTGAGGACTCTGGCTGCAGCATTCTGTACTGCTGCAGCTTCCTGACTGATTTTTTATCAAGACCTGTAAATATACCGTTGCAGTAGTCCAATCTGCTGAAAATGAATGCATGCATAAGTTTTTCCATGTCTTGTTGAGTCAGAAGCCCCTTAAAGAGCATATGACACGAGAAAAAAAGTCTTAAATGGCATTATTATGTGAATTAGAATCATATTTTGAGACGATTCGACTATATACAACAATTTAGAAAAGCACAGATAACGAGAAATTAGTCTTTTAATCTGCCGGTTAGCCACGCCTACCATTATAGGGCTTTAGCGTCCCCAACAGGTGGATGACGTCAGCGGTAGACTGGGCTCATCGGTTTTACTATTCAGCCCATTGAGGGGGAATTATTCAGAACGAGGAAAACGCGACGAATGGAGCCGCAAAATGTCATTGTTTCAGTCTCTCTACTCCAATATTTTTACAGGATATTCTTTTTATCCAAGTATTTTTCCCCAATAGCTATATAAATGGCTTGAGAAGGACCAGTCAGCCCGTCGAGGGGGAACTATTCACAACGAGGAAAACGCGACGAAGAGAGCGGCAAAATGTATTGTTTCTGTCTCTACTTCAATATTTTTACAGGATATTCTTTTTATCCAAGTATTTTCCCCAATAGCTATATAAATTGCTTGAGAAGGACCAGTCAGCCCGTCGAGGGGGAACTATTCACAACGAGGAAAACGCGATGAAGAGAGCGGCAAAATGTCATTGTTTCTGTCTCTTTACTTCAATATTTTTACAGGATATTCTCTTTATCCAAGTATTTTCCCCAATTGCACAATAAATGGCATGTTCATGACAGATAACAGTCTTGTGCTGAATGGAATATGAAATAATAAAAATGCATTTATTCAGGACGACATGGCAAAATTACTCCATAATGGTCAAAAATGTCGACTTCACCTTTACTGTCGCACCTCCCGAACGATATTTTATGACACCTAAATCGGACATATGTCATTTCCCTTCCCCGGCTTCGGAGAATGTAAACAAACCAGAAGCCGTGACAGCTAGCCGACATGCTAACCCGAACCGAGTGATGTTTCAAAGTCTTCGAAGTGGAAAATCACACATAACTATCCTGGATTATTTGACATGACGACCCGGTTGTCGATTGTCTTAGTGGATCGGCAAACCGCCCGGCGGAGAGCAATTTACAGTTCGTTCCCCGGAGGAGGGTAGCTGGATTTGTTGTGCAGCTAACGTGCTGCTGCTAATGACCATTAGGAGAGCTTTTTACATGCCTATCAATGATAAAACGTAAGTAGTCCTTCATTTAAAGGAAGTTTGTAGTGTTTACTTTGTAATCGCTGTATTCGTATTTGACATAATACAAAACAAGATGTTTACTCACTTCCTCATAAGTCCAATGGTCCCACAGTAAATATCCACGGTGAATGGGAACCTTTTGAAACTCCAAAAAGGCGCATACGCCTCTCCCTCATACAGAATGATTTTTCTGCAGCCGTTTGGCTGGCGTGATGCGAAAAATAAACGTATTAATCCGCAAAATCAGCTGAATCCTTCGTCCTCATACACAACAGTACACTGTAGCGTGAAGAGGACGTCTTCTACCGTACACGTCACAGCGCCCTCCTCCTCAATGCAAGACCGAAGCCGGAAGTCACTCATTTTCATGGCGCGGGATTAAAAAAACTAAATAAAAATAGCGATCGTTTCCACACACATCCAAGCGGCCCATATCATTCAGGGGCATAAAATACCGCGTGTATTATGAAATAAACATGCTTTTTTGTGTCACAGGCACTTTAATTCTGGTTATATTTTTTAGGTGGTAATAAGCGGAAATATAACGTTACTGTCACTCGCACACGTAACGTTAGCTCTTCGTAGGGCTAGGTTTCTATTGATTATGACCACTGCCGATGCGTGGCTAATGTGTCTTACGTACAGGCTTTATTTAATCTGTAAAAACACAGCGGTGTAGAGTGATGAGGGTGTAAAATTAAAACATAATAAAGGTAACGGAGTTTTAGCTCAGTAGCCATTGCTGAATAAAACACTAAGTAGCACTGGTCCTTAATGTGCTCCATTTTGAACACTGCAAAAACTCAAAATCCTATCAGTACTTACAGTTTAGACTAACTTAAAACTTAACTAGAACTTAAAAATAGCTTGACACAAATGGAAATTCAATTGAAACACAAGGGGAAAACACGTAGCTTTCAAGTGGTGTGTTATCAAGCGTAATTACATTTTTAGGTAAGAAATATGTATTTTTAATAAGATCTAGAAGTTTGAGTGAAAGCAATGAATTTTTTTTTCTAGTCACATCTGAGTTGCAATTGTTGGCTGTTTTCAACAATGTACTTCGAAAGTAAAGACATTGATTGACTGAAAATGGTTCAATACTGGATTAAATGTTTTTTTTTCTCATGTATAATTGCTCTTTACTTAGAAAAAAAAAAAAAAAAAAAATTAATTAATCGATACAATTTTCAATCGATTACTCGACTGCTAAAATATTCGATAGCTGCAGCCCTAAATCTGATGACTTACTTTTAGTAACGACTAATGTAACGCGTTCATTTTTCCAAACCAGTAATCTAAATAAAGTTAGTTTCATTAATGTCTCTGCGTTACTATTTTGTTATTGCCTCATAATGTATGTAGAATGAAGAATATTGTAGTGATGTCAGAACATTTTGAATGGAAAATGTTAGAAAGGTTCCCGCTCCACGTTCGTTTCAATGGTAACCGCTCATAATTCTTCCTGTTTTGGTCTCAACACTGGTTAAAAGCAGTCGTAATCACCCCGCGATATCATTCTTTATCGATTTTTGTTTTGCCAATTTATTTTGGGTGTAATTCTAGTGTCAACCACTAGATGACAGCACATTACTTGATAATACAAATTTAAAAAAAAAAAAAAAAAAGAAAAAGAAAAAGTACACTACAGCAGGGATCATTAACCGTCCGGCAGCGGACCGTAGAGAAATAACAACTTATTAACGACTGCATTCTGGCCAAATTAACTTTGGCGTGTTGCCCTTAACACATCAATATCCCTGTCCCTATCCCTAGATATAAAACTACAAGATAGAATGTTGTCATAGAAATCCACTGATTGGACTGCTAGCAGTACATCTTGTTTTGTGCATCTATGTGTGCTTGTCTTCGATAATAATGTCTGACGCAGGGCGGGCGCATCACATTTGTTCCCTGAAATAATTAGCCCCCACACTAGAATGACTGAAAAACAGACGTCTTTAGACAGATTTTTTACAGGGAAAAGGGCACCTGACGAGCCAGAAGATGAGCCTACAACCTCGAAGAAAACAAAATCTACGCTACTTCCCATTCACTAAAGGCCCACGAACTGCGAAGGAGTGGATTCGTGACCCGTTCGTGAATAAACCGAGTGATTCGAGCATGTCTGTGCAACAGGAGGAACAATTTGTAGAGATCACAAATGACTGCGACCTTAAACGTACATTTGAGACAAAAACTCTACCGAGGTTCTGGATTAAAGTCATTCCGGAATATCCTGAGATCGCTAGGAGAGCATTGAAAACCGTGCTACAATTTCCAACATCGTATCTTTGTGCGGGCTTCTCTCACTCTCCCATCACACTTTGATGGGTTGACACTCTCGCCTCAAAGAAACAAGCTCAGGCCTCCCACTGATTCAGCGGGTGAGTTATTTTTTTCCCCTGTACTTAACACAACGGGGCTAAAAATAAATGTTATATTTGCTGTATTTTTCTGCCGCACATTGCCGGTGTTCTGAGAAATTTTCCAAGCGTATAACGTTAAAAATGGCCGCGAATGTAGCGATTCCAAAGTAAACACTACAAACTTTCTTTAAAGAAAGGAATATTAACGTGCGTTTGCCATGTTAGCGGCACACAACAACTGCACGCGGCTCTCACTTAACGACTTCGCCGTGTCGTTAAGCATTAATTTACACCATTTTAGTGTTGCACATGTATGTTTATGATGCAAATAGTTTTTTAGCACCGTTGGATAACATTGAGAGTCCAACTGAATATAAAAGAGGGCTTTTTCACCGCCACAAAAGCTTTGGGAGCAACATTTTATAAGGGTGCAACATTTGACAGAGCACTGGTCCGTGAAAAAAAGAAAAGACCCAAATCACACCGGTCCGTGGTGCAAAAAAGGTTGGGGACCCCTGATCTAAATGAATTGGAAGTGACAGGAAGTACCTTATAAATGTTGTAAAATGAATAGAAAGTGACCCATAAACGTCAACAATTTTTTTTTTAAACAGTCACACCTTTTTAAAGCGTAATATCGATTCTTGGTGGGAGCATATTGATAAAAATTAAAAAGTATCGCAATAAATCACCTTTTCGATATATTGTCACCCCAAAATAAGAGTGGGTTAAAAGCAGTGTTGTCACTAACCTGTAATCTGATTACTATTAGTAACAAGTAACGCATTCATTTTTCCAAACCAGTAATCTGAACATAGTTTCATTCGTGTCTCTGCGTTATTATTTTGTTATTGTCTCATAATGTATTTAGAATGAATAA
Source organism: Corythoichthys intestinalis (assembly GCF_030265065.1). Lineage (NCBI taxonomy): Eukaryota > Metazoa > Chordata > Actinopteri > Syngnathiformes > Syngnathidae > Corythoichthys > Corythoichthys intestinalis. Next base: position 28,755,703 of record NC_080415.1, read on the forward strand.
TATTATAGTCATGTACGAAGAACATTTTGAATAAAAAATGTTAGAAAGATTCTCGCTACGCGTCCGTTTCCATGGTAATCGCTCATAATTTTTCCTGTTTTGGTCTCAACACAGGTTAAAAGTAGTCGTAATATTGATATTACTTTCCCCCTACAGTTTGTGCATTGATTTTTGTTTTGCCCAATTTATTTTGGGTGTTATTCCAGTGTAGACCACTAGATGACAGCACATTACTTGATAATACAAATTCAACAAAAAAAAAAAAAAAAAAAAAAAAAACAGTACAGTAGTTCAGCTCCCCCTAGGTCTGCGCTTCTCAATTATTTTCTGTTACGCCCCACCCCAAACTCTGCCGCCACTGTAAATAGCATCATTTGTCTATAATATTACTATTATAAGTACGCCTCTGCCTCACATTGTATACTTTTTTTCTATTAGAGAAAATAACAGATGAACTTATAAAGTATAACTTTATTAACATTGTTTTGTTTGTAACAGAAAAAAACTTAACGCGCATCAATTTGCCTGAATTTAAAAAAAAAAAAAAGTCACATCCAAACTGTAAAAATACACTCAAGGTACATTTTTGACCATTTGATACTGAAAAGTAAAATCAGTAAATTATAACAAATTCAAATTGATTAGAAACATTAACTCATGAGGACAATATGCCCAAAAATTTTACCGAACAAAACAAAACTGAAAGAAGAAGGAAAAAAAAAGTGGCTTTGGACAGAAGGACAGTTTTTATTTTCCCAGTTTGCAATGATGTGTGGTTATTTTGCACTGAGCATGCTAACAGTGCTCACTGCTTTACTGATATAACACTGACAAAGCGGGACGATTGTTGGCAATATTCGGCACATTTTCGCTGAAAAATGAGATTGGGGTCTAATGTCTTTAAGTGGCATCTTAATTGATTTGGCTGTCCGCTATAATCATTTTTAGACACAGTAAACAATGGTCTTTACTGATCTACCACTGTATTAAATGTCAAAGCCAAAAGGCAAACGGCCCGAAAAAAGCGCATTCTCGGCGGCCGAGGGAGAACCGTAGGTGAGGGCGGTCGTCGTGACGATCCCAAGCCGAAAATGGCACTTCTCGGGCGGACACGTGAGAACCGGAGAAGACAGTGGGTCGCTGCGCGAGTCCGGCCAGAAAACGGCTTTCGAAAACGGCGCAGTGCTCTCCAGCTCTTCATGAGTCTCTTCCGTGTGCTCTTGCTTACTTCAAAAATACTGCGCGCACTTTGAAAATGAGAGCGCCACTGCCACCCACTGCGTGGATGTGCAAGTACACTATATTCTAGTACGGCAAAAAAACAAACAAACAAAAAAAAACATGTTCCCCGAGGTCACACGTGCCACCCCTAGCATTGCTCTGCGCCCCCCCGGGGTGGTCGCGCCCCACTATTTGAGAAGTACTGCCCTAGGTCCACATAGAAGTTTATTTCTAGAGCAATAAATGATCAAAAAGATTCCAAAAGGCTTCACAAACACAAAATTGACATGAACATATTAAATAATTGTCTCATTAATAGACATTCCCATGAAATAAATACCAGTGAAAGAAAAATAATTCAGAATTCATATAATATTAATGAAAACGAATTAATTTTAAATGATTTACTGTACATCATGAGTTGTTATGATAAAACATGAATGAATTATGAGAATTACAAGTAATAATAAATATTAAAGTACAAAAAAATATTCAATTTTATCACATTTTCAGCCATAATTATTACCGAATATTGTGTAACCTGGAGCTGCCACAAACTTATTTTGATACATTCTGCGATATGTTTGCTAATCGACTCATATTTATCACGATGTATTAACAAAAATAAAAAAAACCCGCACTGTTAAAACTCGTACTACGAATGTTATGAAACTGTATGTTTTTTGCAAATATCAAATCAACATTATCGATAAATTGTGCAGGCCTACTGCAGGGTGTCCCTTTAGATTGTGTTACACCGCCACACCAAAATAAAAGCCGCCATGCCTAGCAAATTTGATTTTTTTTTTTTTTTTAATTAAAAGATACATTTTATCATTTGTATAATTTAACAATATGTCTGGCTATATGCACCAGTGTGGGAAACCAGTTGACCTTTTGCACTGCGTTGCTGCCCCCTTTCGCTCAGAATAATTCACTGCATCTATTTTGTGACAGTTTGGCTCTCATGTCATTCACTTAGTGCTGTGTCTGTCAGTCGCATTGACACGCAAGACCAAGCCTTCTGGTTTATTGCAGTACATTCAGTGTTAGCTGGCTGTCGGGCAGTGCACAAGAAAACGCACTGTTTTGGGCAGTAGAACGTGTAAAATGAATATATACAGCTCATTATTTATGCACTATTTGCCAGACGTCGTCTGAAATAGTACATCAAATAAAAATTGTTCCTTTACACGCTTCATTCTGAAAATCACTTTGGTTCTCCTGTTGCAAGCTTGTGCCTGACTACGTTGGTGCGGAGTTGGAAATAAGGAGAAAAATCCACAGAAAGGTATTTCAAGGTAAAGAATGTAAATCTGAGCGTGATCTCGTGTACTAGCATAGCATTTGTTCGTTGCTGATGTCACTGGTTATTTCAGATGAGGATTTTGAAGTATTAAGAAAATATTTAAGTTGTCAACGGACGAGGGTCCGTTAACAGATGGACTATTATTGTTGTGGTAATGTAGTACATATTAGGGCCAAATAAAGAAAACAAGAAAAAAAAAAGGACTGAGATGTAAGTAGCTGTAATCTACTACGCATTTTGCGTACATGTTCTTCTTGGAGAAATATGAATGTGAAAAAAAAAAAAAATCATTTGTCATCATATTAAGCGATTTCGCCGCGGCACGACACTTTGGAGCTGTCTGACTGATGTAGCCCACCAACACCACAGCTTTAAAAAATGCTAGGGGAAACCCTGTACCGTTTACCTACTTTTACCTACCAAGTAATATGAAACAAGTTTATAGTTGTCTTTCCTCTAACACTCACCTTTATAGTCATGTACCCGACGTAAGCGTCCTCCGAACCCTCCATGAAAACAAACGTAGAATCTCTGGTGTTCTCGATCACCACTTTGTCTGCCACTTTACCGGGTGCTGAGAAGACACGGTTACATTGTTATCTTTCTCCAAGCTTGTAATTCAAATCAATTCTTCACATTTATTCACCTTCTATCCACGAGACAGACAAACATACCTGCGCCAATCATGGTAATTGGCGATTCAATGTAAATCCACTCGTCCGTGTAGATGCCGGAGTGGACAAAAATAAGCCCCTCGAAGTGGGCTTCCTGCACGCCGCCTAGCGCGTCTTCAATGGTGTCGTAGTACTGAAAACAATGAAGGAAAGCCTTTTACACTTAAATACTGGAAGTTGCTAATCTAAATTCTGTCGAGGAGACGTTCAGACTCACCAGCATGTTGTCCCTACCCTTGTACCTTCCCGGATTGCTGTAAAAGTGCTCTGCAAAGCCTGGTTTCACGTGGGCACCTTTATACTGAAACGTAACATATACTTTAATCAGTACACCGTAGCGGTCCGCCAGGCTTATAAAGCACTTGGGGCAAAACTGTAGCACACAAAGGTTAAAGCTAGGCCTGTCGCCATAATTTTAGTAGTCGATATATTGTCTCATAAATTAGTGCCGATATTCCATATTATTGTCAATTTTTTTAACCAATTCAACCACCAATTTAGTGACAATAAATCCTACAAATCACCCATTCAAATGCAATAAATTGTTATTCTTAAATAAAACACAAACCATACAAAAATTATATGAAAAAAACAAACACAATGCATAACGAGTCATTTCAAAACGAGCTAAGTACAGAATATGAAATAGATGAGAAACCCAATGCCATTTTTGTTCTCTGCCACTTAGTCCATCAAAAGTGCTTACACAGTATTTGATACAAAATGACTGTCATCTTGTTTTGCAAAGTGCACGTTAGCAAATTTGAAGCCAAATTATTTATTGCCAATCAGATTTTTCATAAACTGTGTCCTTTTCAAGGTATACCTAGTGTAGCATCTGAAATATGTGAGATCAACTCTAAAATTGTTATTTAGATGTTGAAGCTGAGGTGCTTTTATTTTCAAATGTTCACCGGAAGTAGGTTCGCTAAGCCGCTAACCACAAGCTTTACACTCTTTAAAAAAAAAAAAAAAAAAAAAAGGTACTTCCCTTTTCATCATGCATGGTGTCAGAAATAGATTTTTTTTTCATTTTGCGTTTGCAAATGCTGTTAACCAGCAATTTTTCAAGTTGGAAGTGTCACCTTTTAACCGCAATTTTGTATTTTGGAGAAGACTGCCAATGTTTTGTAGCAGGCTAAAGTGGTTATTACTAGGCCTGTTGTTGCGATAACAAATTTCAGTAGTCTCATTATTATTGCAGATATGCGATATTATTTCCTGCCCCCCCCAACCTATTCAACAACAAATATAGTGACAATACATCCTAATAAATCACCGATTCAAATGCAATAAACTGTTATTCTTAAATAAAACAAATTATACAGTGGTACCTCTACATACGATCGCTTCGACACACGAACTTTTCGACATCCGACGTAAAATTTGACTCGCCATTTGTTTCTACATCCGACGACATGCTCGAAATACGACGACAATGGCAGCACCGCAGATGAATGCACGGCGGATTTTCTTGTGTGACAAATCAACACTGGTTTCAGAAAAGGTTGGTACAGGTGGTGAAACAAGGAAAAAGTTGACGCTTACCTTCTAAATGAAGATGCAAATGACAGAAAAATATGAGCGTAGGGTGGGCATCCGTGAAATGGCTCAACAATACATCTCCACGGTCCTCCTCCGACCATCGTTCGCCAGTCTTTATAAGTTAAGCTGACAATTCTTATTGTGGTAACATCTCCAGAGAAATCGCCAGCTTCGCCACGTTTTCATCATTTCTTTCACAACTTATTCAACACAAAACGCCTGCTGTCTGCCGCAATTGACGATGTTCTCAAGAAAGCATTTAAAGCGAAAGTAAACTTTCACCCGCTCCCCTCCCTCTTTGTCACGTCAGCGCCGCGGTGCCTTCAGGTACAGAAAAAAACGTCCGCCTTATTAGAACCCGTTTCGTTACACTATTACAGGAATTATTATTATTATTATATTATTAATCCGATTTTTATTTATTATTTATTTGTTTTGCTATATGTAATTGCCATTTGTAATAGTACCAGCAATATTTTTTAAGGATTTAGTGCAGGTTTTTGGGCTGTGGAACGAATTAATGGAATTATAATGTATTCCTATGGGAAAATCCTGCTCGACATACGACCATTTCGACTTACAAACAAGCTTCTGGAACGGATTAACTTCGTATGTAGAGGTACCACTGTATTAACATTTTTAAATATTTAAAAAAAAAACCAATGCATAATGAGTCATTTTAAAGCTGGTTAGGTGCAGAACTTGTTGGTGAGAGACCCAATGTCACTTTTGTTGTCTACCAACCAATTAGAGCCCATTAAAAGTGTTAATTTTATCTAAAATGACTCTTCTTGTCCTGCAAAGTGCGCATGCAACAAATATGAAGCCAAATTATTATCATTTATTACATCAAACTATCATTGCCAATCAGATTTTTCATAATGGGTGTCATTTTAAATTTATTCTTGGTGTAGAATCTGAAGTGGATGTGATTGCCTCCAGAAATCTAAACATGACGTGCTTTTATTTTGAACTGTCCACCAGAAGTACATTTGCTAAGACACTAATCGTAAGCTTTACACTTAGTAAAAAGAAACAAAAACAAAGTGCACTTCGCTTTCGTCATGAATGTAGTATCAGTAATAGATTTTTTTCCCTTTTGTTCGCATTGCTTGCAAATTCTTTAATCCAGCGAATTTTCATGTTTGAAGTGTCGACTTTTAACCGCAATTTTGTGTTGTGGAGAAGACTGCCAATGTTTTCTAGCAGGCTAAAGTGGTTAGTACATTGTCTTTTTTTCCCCATTAGCCTCAATGTAGCAATGCTAACGTTTTACGTTTAATACAGAAGTGTTACCTTATTTTGTATGTCGGAACTATAATTCTACGGCGTGTTGACAGAGGTGGGTAGAGTAGCCAAAAATTTTACTCAAGTAAGAATAGTGTTACTTCAAAAAAAATATTACTCGCGTGAAAGTAAAAGTAGTCGTCCCAAAAATATCGTACTCAAGTAAAAAAGTATTTGGTGAAAAGAATACTCAAGTATTGAGTAACATTGTGAGTAAATGCTTTTTCTTTGTTGTTGTTTTTTTTTAAACAATGATATTTTTTTTCTGAGCACAAAGTTATCTATATGAACTGCTGTTATAATGATACTGTACAATAATCCATTACATAACCACAATAAGCCAAATAAATACAAAAATATATACATATCATTGAATTCTGACAAGACAAAAAAAAAAAAAAAATTACATAAATGAAGCATTATTCGTCCAAAGAGCATGAGTGCCCTCTGGTGGGGAAAATAGTTCCTAGTTTTAATAGTGAAGAGTTCCTTCATAATTGCTCTTTTGACACTAAAAGGGTCATATCTCCGGTTTTCTGTGGACTATTTTGAAATTAAAAAGATCATATCTCCGTTTTTTTGTGGTCAGTCGGTGCCAAATAAAAACTGGGAGAGGTTAAAAGGTTTCGAGTCATGTTGAGGGCAGCGCTCTATATCAAATACTTCATTTTTTTACAGCGCTTTAAAGACACCACATGGTTGAACAGCCTGACGTGAAGACAGAACGGCAGGCTTGCGTCTGATTGGTATAATGGAGTCATGTGATTACTGCTGCGACGTCTCATTGGTGAAATCTGGGGCTAATCTTGGCTTCGCTGCCTAAAAAAAAATAATAAATCCAATATGTAGAATAAAGAGGAAAAATATAACGACTCTTGTGTAGCCCAAAGTAGCGGAGTAAGGGCCCAAGTACACCAGATGCATGATCGTTGCGGTTCCGGTCCAACTCCGGTAAAAAATAGCGCCGGAGCCAATCCGTTCCCATTATATCCTATTGTTCAACGTATACCGGCCGCGTCAGTGCTCCGGATTGACTGCGAACCACCTCCTGTGTGGCGCATGCCCGCCGGATGGTATAGGCTATTTTCTATTTTTACCAGACACGCATCCGACAAAATGGGCGGAGCTGGGCCTGACGTCAAAAGCCCAGGTGCCTAATCACGGTTTAAACATGAGCAAAGATGGATGATGAGTGCTTCATCATGGAGGTGGAAACTGGAAATTCACAAAGTAATATACGATGCAGCAGATCGTTATTATAAGGACAGCATTAAAAGCGAAGCTGCAAGGTGTCCTATTATGTGTGTTTTTCTGGCAATGATATCAGACACACGGCGTGCTGACAACTTTGAGTGAAAAAAAAAAAAAGCAGCGTATCTGGAAGTGGTTCCACTGCAGAAATTCTCGTGCCCGGCGCACATACAATGTCGGTTTGTATACAGAGTCGAGGGGGAAAAGTACGAAAGAGAAAAAAGAGACACCCACAAGTTTCGACCTGGTGGTCTATTCAAGACGTTTCTCTTTCTTTCCTACATTTCACTTGACTCTTCATAGAAAAACCAACAGTTTGCGCTGGGCACAGGAATCTGCAGTGTTGAGACGCCAATTCCAAGTACGCTGTTTTTTAGTTTGTGTAGTATATAATTCGCTATCCATTTTATAAATATTACAGATTATTTAACAGTTGTTTATAACAGCTCTATGAGATGTTATGTGCCATAAATTTTAAATGTGCACAAAGATATAAACCCACCGACACAACCAATGGCATAATAGGGCCCCGCCCCCATTCTCCCCACACACGGAGCCCTGATCTCAACATGATGCAGTCAATCTGGAATTAAGAGACAGACATAACTAAAATATCAATATGCAAAGAAAAAATGTGCTCTCTCTCTGCTTCTCTGATGAGTATAGACTCCGTGTTTTTGGTTGTTTTAAATGGCACATTATAGCGCGCGATCACGCGAGCGCTCACGAGTGAACGGAGTTGGCGGACCGCAGCCGTGCCCAGCCGGTATGATTTGCCTGTTTTTGACGTACTGCGTGGCACGCAGTCAACACTGAACCGGACCGGAACCGCAATGATCATGCATCTGGTGTACTGGGGCCGTCAGAGTAGCGTCCCCCCCCCACAAATCTACTCAAAAGCAAAAAGTACAGCTTAGTAGAACTACTCTTAGAAGCAATTTTTTCTCAAAAACATAAATGTAACGGAGTACATGTAATGCCTTACTACCCACCTCTGTGTGTTGATGACCAAAAACATCGGTGAAAGGAACTGGAGTCTCATATGCCATCAACACGCATGCACAAATGTATGCTCACACGCACGTGGCGATAAATCGCAGCCATGAAAATTACAGCCTTCATTTTTATTTCCCGTGCGATAAATAGACTTATTGCATATCGCGACAGGCTTAGTTAAAGCTCTTCAAAACATAAGACGACCACCAACTCACCAGCTGTTGAAAGCTCTCCTTCCACGGATTGGGGTGTTCGTGTTCCTCGGGGCTGACCTGATAGAAGCGGCCCGGCTCGGGGTGCATCATAGGACGCGTGTACTCAAACACTTCCATATAGAGGCGCTTCCTGAAAGGTCGGTGGGGCAAAAATATCAATTATTCTGGTTCTGACAAAGTTGTTAATTTGAGGCACCCACCCACCAAAGTATGGGGTCGTTAGCAAGTTGGCTAAAGCGCTTGCAAACACAAGCTGCCCGGCAGAGGTCCTGCTCCAACAAGTAGGAGAATATTTTCAAAACCACCTCATCGGGTAGCTTCTGCTGCAGATATTGTTCTGCTGGGGCTGCTGGAAAAAAGACCAACGTGTCAGGAGAACAGAGAACGTGGCAACATCAAATGAAATAAAAGTAAAAACCACAAACCTGGCAAGTCGTGGCTCTTACCAGACACGCGCGCCCGCTTGGCCCGATGGCTGAAGGCCTCTGTGGACGACGTGGACGCTCCCTGCAAAAGAAACTCAAGTCAGGAAAATGTGTCAAGAGTAATATGCCGCAGGGAATGCAGTTTCACCTCCATCAGGCCCTTGCTGGGGCAGGCGGAGGTAGCGGCGGAGGCTGCAGCGCTTCTCTTCGGGAAAAGTGTCTTGCGGCGTAGCTGGTACGGACTGTTCTGAGCTCCTGGACCGGACTCCTCGATCGCCATCTCTGCTGCGGCGGCTGCGGGAGCCTCCTCATCTAAGCACATCAATATATTTATGGCACACATGAGAACAAAAAGGTGTGGTGCACTAACTGCAGTGTTTAACTCATCGGCTGCCATTGACGGCGCAAGACGTCCAATCCATTTTGACAGAGAGGGTGGCAGAAACGGAAACAAACGTCTTTCAGTCATTCTCTTTATACATTTCAAATGTTTATTCATTTTAATGTTTCATATTTAAGCTTCAGCTTCTCCCGTCAGCCCTTTTCTTTTCGGGTTGAATTAATTGTAAACACATATAAATGCTGTATGTTTGTTTGGATTTGTCATGCCTGAAGGGAAAATAAATAAATAAAAATAAAATAAAATGTATTAAAAACAAAGGGAATTTTAAAAATAATTAATGCTACTTCATTTATCAACTTTTGCTGATTCTAATTAACTTATTATTTATTTAGAAAAACATTTTTTAAATGATTCATTGGGGGGAAAAATGATATATACTTTTTAAAATACATGGCGTCCACATATGTTGACTAGGCATGTGCTGATTACCAATTTCAAGGTATATGGTATGAAAACATCAAGGTTTCAAAACCGCAAAATTTTTTCGTCATACCGTCCCTAAGATATTAGCTAGTTTTTCTGTCCCAAAAATGCATGGTGTAATCCCTTGCTTGCAGCTGTAAGGCTCAACCCTCCCCCACTGATTGTTGCTCAGTGTCAATGAGTTAGCTGTGCAACACAATGGCTGGAGGAGGTGAAACTCCTGAACTTTTTCCTCGTCATCGGACAAAACTAAATCGTTGGTATGGGAATACTTCGGCTACAGAGATGTTGCAGATGACCGTAGCTTATAGAAGGAAGGCCAAACGACATGTAAAACATGTTTGCAGACGGTGGCTGCTGAGGAGGCAATACCTCCAATATGATTTCACATTTCTACATTAACGGTTAGTAAACAATGTCATGAACGCTTCCCACCAGCTATGAGAGTTAACTCCAGTGTGTTTAGTGTGTCTAGCGGTGGCAACATGTGGCATTTTTTTCTCTCAGGCAACTGTCTGTGGTGAGAAACAGTGTGTATAATGCAAACATGATACGAGTCATACACGCATGTTTTTTACAGAAAATAATTCAATCATTTTTGTTCTGATGGTAATAATGTTGAGCTCTGGCTGTGGGTTTAGGCCCAGATGAAGGACAGCATTTATTTAGTAATTTTATTTAGAATATTTCAGTTAGTTTTTTTAAAACTTGATTTTAACTTAACATTATACTGTACTTAAGTTCCAATTTGCTAAGATGTTTTGAAAAATTAAAATACTTTTCAATGGAAAAAAGTTTCTTTTTTACCCAGATATCTCAAAGTAACACATTTTAGAGCTGTAATTGCAATGCCGTAATATTTTGGCTTAAGGTTTTCATACCGTCAGGATATCATACAGACACATGCCTAATTGATATCACATTTTATACTAATTGTTGATATTACATTCCCCAAACCACTAATTTTCTCCCGACTAGTCAGCCGACTATTTTTACGATTAGTCGACTAATCTAATATTTTTTCTTTCTTTCTTTTTTTCTTTCTTTTTCTTTTTTTAAACTAATTTAGCAATGAATTTTTTGTTAATGCTTATCAATTCACAAAACATTTTGGAACACTTAAATTCTTTATTATAGTACAAATAAACACGTAAATAACAATAATAAATCACAAATAAACAATGAGTTCAAATGCCTATGGCATTAACTATGCAAAAGAATGGAATGTAAACAGATTTACAACACTGACTTCGCCTTTCCAACGTGACTCAAAACAATTCTTTAAAAAAATACCTAGCATAAATAATATAGTATAGTACTATATATAATAGTATCATAATAATCATTAGAATACATTGCCAATCAGATTTTTCATAAAGGGTGTTATTTTAAAGGTATTCTTAGTGTGTAATCTGAATTCTGAAGTATGTGGGATGAACTCCAGAAATCGTTATTTATATGACGAACATGACATGCTTTTTTAAAAAAAAATATTCACCGGAAGTATGTTCGCTAAACAGCTAGTCCTTAAGCTTTACACTCCGCAAAAAAAAAGCACTTTTTGTCATTCCATGTGAGCAGTCAGCAATAGATTTTCTTTTTTCATTTGCAAATGCTGTTAACCAGCGATTTTTCATTTTTGAAGTGTCACCTTTAACCATCAAGAAGAGTGCCAATGTTTTATAGCAGGCTAAAGTAAGTTGTCCCCCCCCCCCCCCCATTCACCTTAATGTAGCAATGCTAACGTTTACAGTGTTTAATATAGATGTGTTTTCTTATTTCGTATATCTGAACTTTAATTCTACAGCGTGTTGATGAGAGAAAGGAACTGGAGTCTCATATGCCATCAGTCTAACATTCTGAACTTTTCACGCATATATTTTTTAAGCCTTCATTAACCGTTGACGGGATGTTGTGCTCGTCGATGGATCTACGTCATCGATGACGTCGACTATGTCGACCTGTCGGGACAGCTCTAGTATGTATGAGGCCAGGTTTATTAAATTACCAAAAATAGTCACTTGCCCTGTAAAGCAGGGGTGGGCAAACCGGTCCCCGAGGGCCGCAGTGGGTCCTGGTCTTTGTTCCAACTGATACAGCACAGAGCTTTTAACCAATGAGGTTTCAATGGAAATAAGAAGCACCTGACTGCAATCAACTGATTGCACTCATAACTAGAGTTGGGAATCTTTGGGCCCCTAACGATTCGATTACGATTCAGAGGCTCCGATTCGATTATAAAACGATTATTGATGCACCCCCCTCCTTTTTTTTTTTTTTTTGTACATTAGTTCCAAAATTGTTCAAAAATACTCTCAGGGTAAACCAAACTACTATTTCAGTATCAAATTAACATAAAGCAGTAAACAAATATACAAAAATAACATTAAATAAAAAAACTCCAGTCCCCATTCTGTATCAGCAGCTTTAAACTACATTCAATTAATTAAATGTTGTGAATCAACCATTAAAGTTGTTAAAATTGCTCCCGTTATTCCATAATTTCCCTTTTGTCTACTTTCGACATGTGAAAGTTTTAAAACTATTTTAAAGATAGATTTAAGTCAATATTTTACCGATTTAGGAGTATTTGAGATAAAAAGTTAATTAGGTTTGCTTGGAAGGTTCGCTACAACAGCCTTGCAGGGAAGTGTAGTGCTTTAAGATGGCGGCCGTTTACTAACACCCGCATCTAGCTTTTTGTAGCTGTGCTGCTAACGCTACCGAATCTATATTGCATCTAGTCCTATATAAATGATATCTACCGTAACATTATGTGGCTGTACTTTGTAGCAGCTTTTCGGCAGCAGTCAGGTATGTTGTTGTGTTTTTTTATCTCGTGGCATGAGTTGAGCTAGAGCCGTGAGTTGAACATTGGCATTACCGGAGGGGCCAGGTAATGAGAAGCATGATGTTTAGCTACTCTCGCTCCGTTCTGTCCCGAAGACCGCGCGGCGCGCTGAGTGTGTTGTACTTCCGCTTTACTTGGCATATTTCAATAATCGGAATTTGGATGTTTGTGAATCGTTCTCGAATCTTCCACGGCCGAATCGCGAATAATCTAAGAATCGGAAATTTTGCACACCTCTACTCATAACACACCAGATTGGTGAAAAGGTGTCCTCTTGGTGGGTTGCAGCAAAAACCCGCACCCACAGCGGCCCTTTGTGGAATAGTTTGCCCACCCCTGCTGTAAAGGGTTTACAATTAGCTGAAAAACAGTGATTTGGCGTGGATACATTCAGCTCCCTTGTAGGTTGATGTTAGGGGTGTGACAACATATCGACTTGATTATATATCGTGATAGTTTGCATCCCAATAGGGTATCAATATGCTTCTGTCAAGAATCGATACATTATTATTATTATTATTATATATTTTTTTAAATAGCTGTCGTAACATGAGGTACTAGGTGTTCCCACCCATAGTGAACATAACATTTTGGGTTATGTACGCAACACCTGTGTTATACCAAATGTTAATACAGTGGTACCTCGACATACGATCGCTTCGACACACGACCTTTTCGACATCAGACGTAAAATTTGACTTTCCATTTGTTTCCACATCCGACGACATGCTCGAAATATGACGACTTACGACAGTAGCGCAGTTACCTTGTTTTCCCGCAAGACAGACGCACAGCGGTTTTTCTTGAGAGAAATCAACATGGGTTCCAAGAATGTTAGAGAATGTGGCAAAAAAAGGAAACAAAAATATGAGCATGGTGGGTGCATCTGTGAACTGACTTGACAATACAATGTCTACAATCTCGACGGTCCTCCTCCGATCGCTAGTCTTCATAAGTTAAAGTGCCTGTGACACGAAAAAGCATGTTTATTTCATAATACACGCGGTATTTTATGCCCCTGAATGATATGGACCGCTTGGATGTGTGTGGAAGCGATCGCTATATTTATTTAGGTTTTTGAATCCCGCGCCATGAAAATGAGTGACTTCCGGCTTCGGTCTTGCATTGAGGAGGAGGGCGCTGTGACGTGTACGGTAGAAGACGTTCTCTTCACTATACAGTGTACTGTTGTGTATGAGGACGAAGGATTCAGCTGATTTTGCGGATTAATACTTTTATTTTTTGTATCACGCCAGCCAAACGGCTGCAGAAAAATCATTCTGTATGCGGGAGAGGCGTATGCGCCTTTTTGGAGTTTCAAAAGGTTCCCATTCACCGTGGATATTTACTGTGGGACCATTGGACTTACAAGGAAGTGAGTAAACATCTTGTTTTGTATTATGTCAAATACGAATACAGTGATTACAAAGTAAACACTATAAAATTCCTTTAAATAAAGGACTACTTACGTTTGATCATTGATAGGCATGTAAAAAGCTATCCTCATGCTCATTAGCAGTTAGCTGTTAGCGCGTTAGCTACACAACAACTCCAGCCACCCTCCTCCAGGGAACGAACTGTAAATTGCTCTCCGCCGGGCGGTTTGCCGATCCGCAAAGAAACTCGACAACCGGGTCGTCATGTCAAATAATCCAGGCTAGTTATGTGTGATTTTCCACTTCGAAGACTTTGAAACATCCCTCGGTTCGGGTTAGCATGTCGGCTAGCTGTCACTCCTTCTGGTCTGTTTACATTCTAAGAAGCCGGGGAAGGGAAATTACATATGTCCGATTTAGGTGTCATAAAATATCGTTCGGGAGGTGTGACAGTAAAGGTGAAGTCGACTGTTTTGACCATTATGGAGTAATTTTGCCATTTCGTCTTGAATAAATGGATTTTTATTATTTTATATTCCATTTAGCACAAGATTGTTATTTGTCATGACCATGCCATTTATTTAGCAATTGGGGAAAGTACTTGGGTAAAAAGAATGTCCTGTAAAAATATTGAAGTAAAGAGACAGAAACAATGACATTTTGCCGCTCTCTTCGTCGCGTTTTCCTCATTGTGAATAGTTCCCCCTCGACGGGCTGACTGGTCCTTCTCAAGCCATATAGCTATTGGGGAAAAATACTTGGATAAAAAGAATATCCTGTAAAAATATTGGGAGTAGAGAGACTGAAACAATGACATTTTGCGGCTCTCTTCGTCGCGTTTTCCTCGTTCTGAACAATTCCCCCTCAATGGGCTGAATAGTAAAACCGATGAGCCTAGTCTACCACTGACGTCATCCACCTGTTGGGGACGCTAAAGCCCTATAATGGTAGGCGTGGCTAACCGGCAGATTAAAAGACTAATTTCTCGTCATCTGCGCTTTGCTAAATTGTTGTATATAGTCGAATCGTCTCAAAATATGATTCTAATTCACATAATAATGCCATTTAAGACTTTTTTTCTGGTGTCATATGCTCTTTAAGGTTACAATTATTATTGTGTTAATATCTCCCAAAAGTCCCCAGCTCTGTCAGGTTTTTAATCATTTATTCCAGAACTAATGCCACAAAACATGCCTATATGTCCGCCGCAGCTGGACAAAGTGAAAATAATAAGTCCTCCCTCAATCTGTCAAGTCAGCCACGCGGTGCGTTCAGGTACACCACGCAAAACACATCCGCCACATTAAAACCCCATTTGTTACATTATTACAGATATTATTATTACTATTATTATTATTATTATTAGGAGTGGGAACCCTCTTGGTACCTATCGATACAATGCGATTTGCGATACAAAGCTCACGATAATGATGACCTGACGATATGGCGATACGACGATTATCGATACATTGCTCAGGAAATCATTCTAGGATATTCTACAAACAATTAATAAACAGTAAAACAAGCTTCTGCTGCGAATTGGAATGAATTTATCATTAGTAGACGTCCAATCCATTTGAACTGGGAGGGTTCATTCGCTGCCATCCCTCCCACTTCAAACAGATTGAACGTCTATGGCCGTCAGTTGCAGCCAACGCCAGGCAATGAGGTAATTTTGGGCCATTTAAAGTCATTTACCTGTTCATTTTCAGTTACTTCTTGTTAATTTTGTTTTTTTTTATGGGTCACTTCATGTTCTGTACCTCAAAATAAACAGGTAGTGACCCAAAAAATACCCAAATGAATAGGCAGTGACTCAAATTCAACAGGAAATGACCCATAAATGCCCTAAAATGAACAACAAGTGACCTGTAAATGCCCTGAAAATCGGACAGAATGACTGTGAATGCTCTGGTTTCAATTGAACGAACGTTTCCAGTCTAAATGGATTGGGCGTTGAGCACCATCAATGCAGCCTTAGAGTTAACTGAGACACTATTATGATGGAAGATTTTGGTAGCAACTTGTTAGTTCCTTTTTATTATATTTTTAGACGACTCCTTTTTAAAACGATATCTCAATTCTTGGCAGGAGCATATCGAAAACCTTTTGGGAAACAAAGCATCACGATTTATCACCATCTCGATATTTTGTCACACCCCTAATTATTATATTATTCTGATTTTTATCCATAATTTGTGTTGCTCTGTGTAATTGCTATTTGCAGTAGTACCAGCAGGATTTATTAAGGATTTAGTGTAGGTTTTCAGGCTGTGGAACGAATTTAAGGGATTATAATGTATTCTTATGGGAAAATCCTGCTCGACATGCGACCATTTCGACTTCCAAACAAGCAGTGTTGGGCACGTTATTTTAAAAAAGTAATTAGTTATAGTTACTCACTACTTCTTCCAAAAAGTAACTGAGTTAGTAACTGAATTACTCTATAGTAAAAGTAACTAGTTACCAGGGAAAGTAACTATTTCCGTTACTTTAAAAAGAAGCTGTTGTATGTCAAAGACTTCGACATTTTTTGAGCAGTATTCGAGTCAGTTGAATAGAGAAGAATAGACAGGTAGTTGTGTTATAGAACCTTGTAATATTTATTGCACCTCCCCAGCAACAGATTTATCCTACACTTGAAGTGCAACAAAAATAAAGACATTTGAATTGCTTACCACAGATGTCGACAAAAGCTTTGCCCCGGGACATAAATTACACTTTACATGCACGTTCCTTCCTTTAATTTCGACCAACTTGAAATAGTGTTTATAGCTCCACCTCGTAAAAGACAAATTTTCCCCTGAATGCTCTGCCATCATATCCCTCTGCATCTGTTTTGCGTGTGTGTGTTTGCCGAACGCGCTGTTCCGGTTTGCGTGTGAAAACACCGGCTCTGAAGTACGTGCGCTATTAGGCTCGAGCGTTTACGTCACAGAATGGGGGCTCACGTGAGATTTGACAACAACGCAGCAATATTGGAAGCAGGTCTGGCTCGCGGGACATTAAACTTTAACTTGCCAGTTCGATAAAGAGACAAACTCGTTACTAAGGCGAAGAACAGATATGTGATCAAACTTAAGGATGTGAACAATGTTGACCCTTACGAGCAAGCCGAAGACAAATGGAGCAAAGATGTCGACGGGCTTCCACAATTACACGAAATGGACATTCTGCTGTATTTATTGTTTGGTGTATGTTACTAAACTCATCAGCGATTCCGAAATTACAAATCGCTACAAAGCTATGAACAGTTTTGCCGCGGATGGGTGCAGGACCTGCACATTATGACCGTATCAAACGGCAACTCCATCGTTTTTGCAAAGGCAGGCTATGTGTGTTTACTATTTTCATTGCCACGAACCTGAACGCACCCCACGTCTTGGATGACAAATAAACAGAGCAGAGTAGACTCGCTACGGCTGGTAGTTACTTCAATTTATTTAAAGTAAGTAACGCACCGCTTTTGACTGTCAGTAACGGTAACTGCGTTGTAACGGCGGAAAAAATAATTAGTTAGATTACCCAGTTACTGAAAGGCATAATTTATAACGGCGTTATTCCCAACACTGCAAACAAGGTCCTGGAACGAATTAACTTCGTATGTAGAGGTACCATTGTATTGTGGCATACAACAGGACCCAAATTTGTGATGTCCACATACGAGTTTTTAAATGGCTAAAAATAGTCATTTGCTCTATCAAGGGTTAACAATGATAAATGGAGCAATTTGGCGTGGATACGTTCAGCTCCCTTGCAGGGTTGACACTGTCTCATGTGAGGTAGACAGACAATGGTTGGTCGTGATAGATAATGCCAGATGTACGCCTGTTTTGAGTCTTATAATACACATCTTTAGAAATTTGATTGTGGTGGAGTCTTGTGAAAAAAGGGCCACACATGAGACGGGGAAGCCTGGCTCGAGGCTCCAAAAGCCAAGTGCGTAGCAGGCAAATCCGCGGTGTAAACAAATGCAGCTAGCAGCGACGGCTAGCATGAAAGAACAAGGAAGACAGCGAAAATGAACGTTCCAAGCGCCGCACAAAATGGACCCAGTTAAAAGAGCCACGGGAGCACAACCGTGGCAGAGCGGCGCTTTTGGCGCAGTCTTGGCCGGGCGTCGTCACCCCGTTGACGGCCGCTTAATGTTTTTGTTCCACCCCAAAGATGGCAGTGCTGCGGGACGCCGCAGATTTACACCCTCGGAATCGTTAGTGACAGCTGGGAATGCGGCGCGATAGCTAACGAAGGGGGGGAAACCATGGCGAGGGTGTCCGGAAAGGACAGCCCCCTTTGATCCCCCCCTACGCAAGCCGAGATAAGAGGTCCGACATCGGCGTTGAAACGGCGGCCGTCTGGCTTCCTACGCATTAGGTTAAGCGGAGACAACCCCCCAACCTTCCGCTAGCTCGTAGCCTAGCCGCGCCACAGACAAGCGAAACAAAGCCCGGCCTGGCCTAGGCTACACTCAGCCGAGCCTCGGTGTTTCCTACTCGGGCCCGGCGGGTATTGGGCCAACCTCAGGATAGGGGGACGAGAGGGGCCCGCTAACCGGCTCGAGGCGGCTCTACAGCACACGTCCCGGCCTCGCTTACCTCTGTCTCTGTTGTTCCGCTCGGGCTGCACCGGGCGCGGCCTCGACACTCGCCTGGGTCTCCGGTTGGTGGCTCTGACGGAGTTCATCTGGGGAGTTGGTCGCTGGTTTAAAAACACAGTGGTGTCCTCGAGCCGAGCCGCGTCTAAATTTAACCCTCAGCCCCGCACTAGTTTCCGGGCGGCCTCTCTCCGGTTACAGCGACAACACTGCGGCAGAGAACCCGCTGGTATTTGGGGTGTAATTGGCCGTTTTTCTCCGCCGTGATCCTGCTCCCCCCCCCGTATCGCCGCTCGGTGCCAGCTCCGTCTCCGTCTGTAGCAGGAGGAGCCATTAACTCACACGGGAAACAATCGCGAGAAAAAAAGAAGAGCCGTAGACAGGCTGACCAATAACGGCCGAGTTCTCATGTTCCACTCTCACTTGCCGGCCAATCAGGTGACGTCTAACAAAGAGGCTTCTTCGAGCCTTTGCAAGAAACCAGCCGGTGTAGGCGCAAATTGATACATCGGCTAAACGATTCAATTACATTTAAAAAACAAAAACAATGCAATACATTTACACCACACGAATTTAAAAGACGCGGCATGTAATTTGACTCATCTATCTGCGAAAGATAGCATACTGCGTCATACCACTGACTTTAAATCAATAATTTAATTTCCGGTATCTTCTTCAGACATGTTTTCTTTTTATAAATTTGTTGAAAATACATTTGGGATTAAAACAAAAGGGGAAGTGAGTTTTAATATGCTGAAAATTAGTCCTAAACGAAGGCGAGAACCACAATCGTGACGTCAACAACTCGTCGTGACGCGACGGTATACGTCGGAAAATGTCACGAGCCGATAATTTATGATTTAATTATTCACTAACTTCATAACATTTGCCATTTATGTTATCTTAATAGCACATTAGGAGTTTTTCTTTATTTTTTTTTCATAAAACACCATATCGATCAAATTGCAGACTTGTTATATCACAATTAGCCACTAAGGGACGCCATTTAGCAGCTTGAATGGTTACTACAGCTGAACACCAAAATAAACATGAATGATAACATGACTAAATCTCTGCCAGGGCCAATCTGAATGGCCACAAGATGGCAGTACACACAAATGGTAAAATACAATACAATGGTACCTCCACATACGATGTTAACTCGGTCCAGGACCTTGTTTGTAAATCGAATTAGTTGTATGTCGAGCACGATTTTCCCTTAAGAATATATTATAATCAGGGCTGTCAAAATTATCGCGTTAACGCGCGGTAATTAATTTTTTAAATTAATCACGTTAAAATATTTGACGCAATTAACGCACATGTCCCGCTCAGACAGTATTCTGCCTTTTGGTAAGTTTTACAGCAAGCCTTTTTGTGCTGTCTAACAGCAAACTCTTGTGGTCGCTTTGCGACATGGTTTATTATTTTTTTCCTGCCAGTTCAATATGGCTGCAAGATGTCTCGTGCTGACGCCTACGTTGTAATGTTGTGCTTATATGATCCTTGGACAAGATTTGTCCGTAAGTATGGTTGTTGTAAAGAATGTACATATTATGTTAGTAAGCGAAATGTTCTATTTTTTGTATGAGACGCTTTTTGTTTATGTTTAGTGAACCTGTATAGCGTGCTAAGCTAACGTTGTTGCTAATGCAATGCTTTTTTTTTTGTAGTTTTATGACGGTCTAAAGAGGACAATGGTTTGAGGCTATTTTATTAATAAATCAGATGAAAAAGGAAGAAGTTTGATTATTAAGGCGTCGTTCACTAGCTGTCTAGCTTTGGAAAAAGTAGACGCTTCAGAGTGAGGACAGCATAGACAGATTTAAATGACAGTAGAGTGAAATGCCCACTACAGTCCTTATGTACCATATGTTGAATGTACAGTGGGGAGAACAAGTATTTGATACACTGCCAATGGTTTTCCCATTGGCAGTGTATCAAATACTTGTTCTCACTCCTTGTGTCTTATCTTTCCATTCCAACAATTTATTTTACAGAATATATATATAATTTACAGAAAAATATGGCATATTTTATAGATGGTTTGAATGGCGATTAATTGCGATTAATTACGATTAATTAATTTTTAAGCTGTAATTAGCTCGATTAAAAATTTTTAATCGTTTGACAGCCCTAATTATAATTCCATTAATCCGTTCCACAGCCCAAAAACCTACATTAAATCCTTAATAAATACTGCTGGTACTATTACAAATGGCAATTACACATAGCAAAACAAATAAATTATAAATAAAAATCGGAATAATATACCGTATTGGCCCGAATATAAGACTTTTTTTTGCACTGAAATAAGACTGAAAAAGTTATACCCATTCACGACGCTAGATGGCGCCAGATATCATTGAAGTTATGTTCTGTCATGAAAGATCTCAGCTACTCTCAAGTTTAACCAGTTTGCATTATTTTATTGCAATGTTTTTCCTTTTTCAGATTTGTTTCAAAACTACAGTTACAGTTAGACTTCACTTTGATGGTTAATGCAGTTTTTGCAATTTTGTTGTTTTATCACAATAAATTAGTTTATTTACATTTCAAAAACCAGAAGCCATCATTTACGAATGTGATTGCACTTTAGCTTACATATTTAAATGTTCAGATACTAAGATTTGAATGAGGCAAAATAACATGCTTTTTCTCTCAAATATATTGTTATAAACATTTGTTTCAGATGTACTGTAATTATTTTCTGTATAAAATTAATTTGGTGTTCAAAAAGTCTTTTTTCAAACTTGAGTCTTGAAAAAGAGGGGGCCGTCTTATAATCAGGGCCGTCTTATATTCGGGCCATTACGGTAATAATAATTCCTGTAATAATGTAACGAATTGGCTTCTAATGTGGCGGACATGTTTTGCGTACTGTACCTCTGAACGCACCGTGTCTCTAACTTGACAGAGAAAGGTGCTGTAGAAATTTTACTTTTAAAATATGTCCATATTTTTTTTTTGTATTACAGTGTAATGTTAACATATTTAAAAAAAAAAAAATAACAGGCTGCATTTTTAATACAAATCAAGAGAAACCCAAACATGAAAAATACTCTGTGATTGAAGATGATAAGCAGAAAGAGCAATGCTGTCATCTAGTGGCGATTTACTAGTATTGCTTAAATTAATAAACTCGTAATGTGGATTTGAGAGTATTGTACTACATTGTGTTTGTATTGAAACTCACCGTGTTGGAGTCTCGCGAGATTTTCCGGCATCACTTCGGATGTTGACAGTTTGGGGACATTGCACTTCTTCATCAGCTTATGTTGCATCTTGCAGCTGCAGCCCTGAAATAACCACTACGTGTGTGTGTGTCTGTGAATGCGTATTAATGCAGCTGGGAAAAAAAGGCAGCTGAGTTTGGTTGGGTCACTTTGTCCTTGAATGCCTCAGAGGCCTTGAAGGAAATCTTGGCTTCAAGATAACGACAGCTCTCTCGCACACACACTCAAACACCCAAAAATAACAGGGCTCAGGCATGTAATTGGTTTAAAAAAACTCATTTTTAAAGGATATAAAACATAACAGAGTAAGTAAAGCTTTTTCCTGTGGAATATTTTATGGCACAAGATAACATAATGGCATTGTCACTAGTACTATTACCTATGGGAACGACCTGTGTTTGGGTTTGTTTCACCGCATGAATAATTTTTGCTACGAATTAGTTTTTTTTTTTTTTTTAAATCAAAATTTCAGTCATAAAAATGAAAGGAGTTTAGAATGTTGTTCCAAAGACAACATGTTGGGTGTACACAAGGGTGTGGGTTTGCATAGGGACGGTAGGGACATAACAATAGCAACTTTTCAGGATGCTCAAATTGTCCCCACCAACTTTTAAGCAACCTTATTTGCATTATATAATGAGCTCAGTTATACAGGTCATTTAGATTGTCTTCCCGTACGTATGTGGTAATGCTAGAATAGACCCTACAATTCTTAAGTGAATTATTTCAGAATGTTCAGACTTACATGTATCCCTTTTCACTTTTTGAATATGCCGGTTAGTTTTTTCCCACCTCAAACGAACGTTAGGTTGGCTGATGACTTGAAACCCCCCCCCCCCCCCCCCCCCCCGCCACAAACACACACACACACACACATACATACTCACACAACCCCAACAGATTCATGTCAACAACATGCTGCCTCCTCTGCCCCGTTTGGTGAGGAGAGATATTAGAATTTATTTTTCGGCCAGCAGCAGCCTCTGTAAGTCATGTAAAAAGACGTCAATGTTATGGAAGTGGGGGGAAACACCACTAAATTTGCTACTAAAAGTCTGATCTGCATCAGAGTTAGCATAACATTAAACTTGCTAACCTGCAAAACCTGCTTGCCATCCCTTATTTAGATCATTGTTTGCATTATGTGCATTACGGTAATATCGTCCCGACCAATGTTGAGACCAAACCGACATCCTAGGGTGTACGTAACAGTTTATAATTTTAAAATTAGCAAATTGGGGGTGCACAAATGACTCTCATCTCTTGTATTTCAGGGTGCGCAATGGGTAATGTAGGTGCGCTTACTCTGAAACAGAACTCAACCGGACTTAATTTTTGTTGCTCGTTTTTAAGGAAACCCGCCAATGATCACTGACAGCCCTCCCAGTCAAAATAGTTTGGACGTCGATCTCCGTCAATGGAAGCCCAATGAGTTCATGATGTCAATCGAGGTGCTTGTCCTTATTCTGTCAAGGCGTCCTCAAATAGTCCACAATCCATCACCACTCCGTCATCTGTCCCCACGTCCGGCCCCAATGAAGGCTCCAACGAGCTGTGATGAGCTATCAGCACGGTAGCCGTGGGCGCGCGCCCTGCACAGGCCGAAACGTGCAGCCAGCAAGACCAAGTCACGTCGAAAGGCGCGTGTGAAGAAGGCGTAGAGGAAAGGGTTGGCGCAGGAGTTGATGGGGTAGAAGAGCACCAGTAGCAGTTTGGCGTCTGACACAGTGATTAGTGGTTGCTTGAGCGCCGCCGACACGGCGAAGAATGAGATGGGCGCCATGCAGACGAAGTCGGTGAACACAAGCACGGCCATGCGCTGCGCCACCCGGGCGTCAGCGCGGGCCGGCGCGCCCGATGGGTGGTGCACTGCCAGGTAGATACTCAGGTAGCAGGCGCACACGCATGCAAAGGCCACCATGTTGAGTAGAAGCAACGACACCACGTATGCTTGGGACCACGCCGACTCCACGTCCATCGGCAGGCAGATGCTCACCTGACAATCGGACGCACAAATCATTATTAATTTTATTAATTTTTAATAAATGAGGACCATTAACCAAATTGCATGGTAACGCTAGGTTTACAATGATTCTTCAGCCGAACAGAACATTATTTTTAAGTTTTTTAAGACCTAAAATAGACCTGAAAAAAAGTTATTTTTTTCTTTCCTCAAAGTGATGTTATTCTCTATGAATAAATTGATTTTTTAAAAAATTGGCACTATACAGATATTACGCAACCCAGCCCTCTGGTGGTCGAGTTATATTAAATGTGACAACCAACCCCGTTTTCCTCTATAGTAAAATTAGTTTGACCCAATTGAAATACAAGGATTATTAAAGCAATAATAACAAAAAGGAAAAATGAAAGATTCACCTTGCTGTAGCTGCTGACTCCCAGCGCCGGCATGATGGCGGCAAGGATGGAAAAGATCCATCCGGCCGTCATGACAGCGCAGGCGTGCCTCAGACGGAACTTGCGGTCCAGACGCAACGCGTGTTTGATGGTGTGCCAGCGCTCCAGAGTGATGGTCGTTAGCGTGAACACCGACAGTTCACTGGAAAACACCTACCACACACGGTATGAACTCATTCCCAGCCATTAACGTCAATGGATGTCCAATCCATTTGCTGCCAGCCATAAACAGAGTTTAAGGGGGGGCAAGGGGGGCCAGGCCCTCCCTAATGGCTGAAGAGTGTCACTGCATGGAGTTGACTTTCCTATGTATAAATTAGGGCTGTCAAAATTATCGCGTTAACGGGCGTTAATTAATTTTTTAAATTAATCACGTTAAAATATTTGACGCAATTAACGCAGATGTCCCGCTCAGACAGATTTAAATGACAGTACACTGAAACGCTCACTTGTTGTTATGGAGTTTTGCCGCCCTCTGCTGGCGCTTGGGTGAATGACCATCTCGCATATTGCCTCAAACAGATTACATCATATGAGGCCGTTTATGGACATTAAGAGTGAAGAGAATGCCAATGGCCGCTTGGGGGCAGCGCCGTTCCATACTCATGTTATTTCTTCTAAACGTGGGAGAATTAGTAGTTGTGAGACGTTTATGCTGTATTCACAATGCAATGCAAATTGCTATTTGTACTCCACACATATTTCGGTAAGTTTTCTTTCTTTTAGTGGCAATTATGTGTCTCTTGTTGTATTTTGGGTAAGATATGTACAAATATATGTTATACAGTAGAGGCGAGTGGACACAGGCATTCTTTGGACCGCGCCGTTTATTGGCAACTCCTTCACAACAAACATACAGTGGGGAGAACAAGTATTTGATACACTGCCAAAGGGAAAACCCACTGGCAGTGTATCAAATACTTGTTCTCCCCACTGTAAGTATCGTTTAGTGAAAGCACAACAAAAATAATATTCCTATCTCTCCTCAAAAAAATAATGTTCACAAAAAGAAAAGCACTTCAGTCTATAGTAATGAGGCCCTATTCTGACACACAGTTAAACAACAATGAAAAATGAACTGGCATTCCATATCAAAATAGCTATGCAAAATACACGTAAAACTTAAGACTTTGGTCACTCTATGTTTATTATTGTTATTTTTATTCCTCCTATTATTATATTAACTCTACTTTTGATCGAAAATTTTACAAATTTTATTAAAACGAAAACATGAGGGGTTTTAATATAAAATTACTATAACTTGTAACTATAACATTTATCGTTTAAGAACTACAAGTCTTTCTATCCTTGGATCACTTTAACAGAAAGAATGCTAATGCCATTTGTGGATTTATTATTACAATAAACAAATACAGTACTTATGTACAGTATGTTGTATGTATATATCCGTCGTGTGTCTTATCTTTCCATTCCAACAATAATTTACAGAAAAATATGGCATATTTTAGAGATGGTTTGAATTGCGATTAATTGTGATTAATTACGATTAATTAATTTTTAAGCTGTAATTAACTCGATTAAAAATTTTATTCGTTTGACAGCCCTAGTATGAATATAAAAGTTGTAAAGCATTAAAGGAAACAACAAAAATGAATGAAATGAACAAAAAAGATATTTTTATAATGGGTCAAAATCATTTTTCGAACAGATCATGTGACTAGCACCTTAAACGGTCATTTGCTCTGCATATTTATTTAAAAAAAAAATTCGGGGAGGGCAATTTTTATTTTTCAAATGATTTTTACCTTTGTTTTTGTGATGGTCCTTGCCCACACTCCCCTCTGCTGACTTTTATTGGTATAACATTTCCTGTTTTTGATGATGGAATCACTTCAATCTTGGCTCACCTGGGAGCTCACCTGCAGCTAATCAACAATCAACACTGCTCATAAGGATCGGCCTGGGCAGCAAGCAGGTGCCAGATCACTCTGTCAGTCACCATTGGTACATCGGCCAACTAAGCCTGTAGTTTGTGACTCTTGTCTTTGAACTCTTAACTAATTCAGTTTTTTTGCCATCAGGAGATCCACCCATCAAAGCCCTTGCAGGCTTGCAGCCACCGCCACAGCCATTGAGCATTCAACCCACCAGCCGCTCAACACCTTGCCCTTGTACAATAAATATCTCTTCACACTTCATCTGTTTCTGGCTTGCATTTTGGTCCACATCAACTTTGCCAACTTTGCCCAGAACAGTTTTTTGGGTATTTAATGATTTAGACACCAATGTAATATGGCCCCTACATGAAAAGGATTGCTAAAATCAAGTAAAACGTTTTCAAATTAAAAATTAAATGTGTTCAAATGCAAATATTTGAGTCTCAAATATTTTTTCGCATTCAAAAACTTTTTTCTATGCTTGAATTTTTTTTTTGGATTGAAGTGATTTTTCGCTTGAAAATATATATTTTTTGTTTGAAGCAACTTATTTTTGGATTGAATAATAAAGACACAAATGTCCTAGCCAAAATGTGGCCCAAATGCAAAACAACATTACTTCAATCAGTTGCTTCAACCCCCCCCCAAAAATTCAAAGAAAAATAGCTTTCAAATGCATTTTTTTGAGTTTCAAATTTATTTTTCATTCAAACACATTTTTTTTAAATCAAATAATGAAGAAACAAATCTACCTCCACATGGCTCTGCCCAGGGGATACAATTTTTGACTGGGGAAACTACATTGGCGTGACACCGGCGGGCGTAACATTTTCAGTGGATGACGATCTTGGCGAAAAGTATAGCTGTCCTAAGCAGCCTGATTTAGAATTCCCCTCAAGAATGATGGGAAACAAAAAACGCTCATTTTCAACGTATTATTATAAATATTCTTTTAAGTTAATTTTATTGCTGATGCTGCGTTTTAGGGGCATCAACATGTTGTGCCCCCCCGCTCCAAAAGTCAAACTCCGCCTATTCTGCCAGCCTCTCCCAGTTCATATGGATTGGACGTCCATTGCCGAAGCAAATGAGCTAATCTGGCATGTGTTTTTACCGTATCTCTACTTACAGTGAAGAAACCGGCGGCCTCGCATCCCAAGCCCGTCTGCCAATCGATGGCGTGGTTGTGGTAGTGTCCCCGGGTCAGCGCGTCCATGACAGCGATGACCAAGAGGTACACGCCCATACACAGATCGGCGAACGCCAGGTGGCACATGAGGAAGCGCGGAACTGTCATCTTGGATGCGCTGCCTGGACCGAGCAAAAGGTGAGTGCATTTCATGATATTTTTTCACTTAATTTTTGCTAAATTTAATGTTTTTTTTAGCATTTAGGCCACTTATTTTGTATTAAAACCCCTCAATGCCTGCAACATGAAGCAATTGTCAGAGAATCCCAAAACTTAAAAAA
This sequence comes from Corythoichthys intestinalis, assembly GCF_030265065.1. Taxonomy (NCBI): domain Eukaryota; kingdom Metazoa; phylum Chordata; class Actinopteri; order Syngnathiformes; family Syngnathidae; genus Corythoichthys; species Corythoichthys intestinalis. The sequence continues at coordinate 28,783,295 of NC_080415.1, forward strand.
TAAGGTCCTAATGGTACTTTTTCAAATTTGTAGAAAAGAAAAATCAAAATGAATATGTGTAACAAGCGCTCTAATATCTATAACCCTAGCTAAATCCAGATTTTTTTTTCTCATGGAGCCTGTAGATGCATGTTTTGACCTGCATCCATCATTTTTTTTTTTTTTTTTTTTTAAATTTCAAAATTCTAAATTAGTCTCAAAATAATGAAATTCTGAGTGTATCAAATGTGATACACTAGGCTAGAAGGGGTTACATTTATTTTAATAAATTCACGTTGACAAGTATAGGAGAGGACAAGTGAATATGGCTTTATGTGGTAACCAAGGTTATAAAAATATTTATTCTTGTTAAGGTTTAATTACATTTTTCCCTTTAATTTATTTAGTTACAATTCATTTCATAGACTTCATAATGATACTGACAGGTCAGATTCGACCTTCACTTCGCCACGCCTTTAAATAGGGGGCCATCCCACAATCCGCTTTAGTTATTTTGTTTTTCAAAATTTCGTTAAAACCGGTAAATATTCTCCAATTTTTGGACTACGGAAATTTTATTTTAGAGGAAAACATGAAGTCGATGCACATAATTTACTTTTGCGGGCCAGCAATAACATTTAAAAAAACTTATTTAATTATTTATTTATTTTTAAATTATTTTGTTTTTCAAAATTTCGTTAAAACCGGTAAATATTCTCCAATTTCTGGACTACGGAAATTTTACTTTAGAGGAAAACATAAAGTCCATGCGAATAATTTACTTTTGCGGGCCGGATCTGGCCCCCGGACCGCCAGTTTGAAATATTTGCTCTACATTCATGCTACCAATTTGTCTGCCGCCATCTGGTGGTTGTAGTCTTACCTAACAAGACCAGCAGCACAACTACATTTCCCAGCAAAGCCAGCACGGATACCACCCAGATGAGAGCCCGCAGCGGGGTGGCGGTCATGATGTCCTCACAAGGATTAAAGTCGTCGGGGGCCGGGCTGCATGTGGCATTGTAAACCCCTAAGCAGTGAGCCTGATAGAAGGCATGATGCTCGCGGGCCCCCGGCTGCGAGCACAGTTCGTGCACGGAACTACAAATCATAAAAGACTAGATAGAAAAATTAATAAGCAAAAGTCACAGATATAAATCAACCACGTACCTGTTCCTGATCAGGGTTCTTAAGACGCAGCAGTGCGACGGGTACGTCACATTGGCGTTTTCCAGCCTGGTGAAGGCTTGTTGAGGAGGAAGCTTCTTCATGTGCGCCGCTGATTCCGCGATCAGAACTTGAAGGCCGCCCAAGATGGCGTCTGGCAGCGAGCTCAACGCCGTCTGTGAAATTTCACTACAACACCAAAACACATTGGAGGTAAAACCCCATTTGAGTGAGATTAGTACCGTATCGGCCCGAATATAAGACGGCCCTGATTATAAGACGACCACCTCTTTTTCAAGACTCAAATTTGAAAAAAAGACTTTTTGAACACCAAATTATTTTTTATACAGAAAATAATTACAGTATATCAGAAACAAATGATTATAACAATATATTTGAGAGAAAAAGCATGTTATTTTGCCTCATTCAAATCTTAATATCTGAACATTTAAATATGTAAACTAAAGTGCAATCACATTTGTAAATGAATGGCTTCTGGTTTTTGAAATGTAAATAAACAAATCCACTGTGATAAAACAACAAAATTGTTATCACTGTATTAACATTCAAACTGTAACTGTAGTCTTGAAACAAATCTGAAAAAGGAAAAACATTGCAATAAAATAATTAGGGCTGTCAAAATTATCGCATTAATGGGCGGTAATTAATTTTTTAAATTATTCACGTTAAAATATTTGACGCAATTAACGCACATGCCCAGCTCAAACAGATTAAAATGACAGCAGTGTAATGTCCGCTTGTTACTTGCTTTTTGGTGTTTGGCGCCCTCTGCTGGAGCTTAGGTCCAAATGATTTTATGGGCTTCAGCACAATGAGTGAGCATGGTGTCATTATTGACATCAACAATGGCGAGCTACTAGTTTATTTTTTGATTGAAAATTTTACAAATTTTAATAAAACGAAAACATTAAGAGGGGTTTTAAGATAAAATTTCTATAACTTGTGCTAACATTTATCTTTTAAGAACTACAAGTCTTTCTATCCATCCTATTATCTTTAAAAGAATGTTAATAATGTTAATGCCATCTTGTTGATAATAATAATAATGCTAGAATTTTTTTTTTTAAGAATTGTTTTGAATAAAGATGTCCCGATCGATCGGGATGCTGATCGATCAGGATGCCGGTCGATCGGGTCCGATCACGTCATTTTCAAAGTATCGGAATCGGCAAAAAAATATCAGACATGCCTTCTTTAATAAATATATATATTTTTTAATTAAATCGTTTTCTAATTGTATTTAACGTGACAGTCAAAATGTCTTACACTCATCCAGAGTCTTTAGTTTTGGCTTAAAGTAGGGCTATCAAATTTATCGCGTCAACGGCAGTAATAACATTAAAATATTTAACGCAATTAACGCATGCGCTGCACTACCCACTCACGCATTGTCGCATTCAATCTATAACGGCACCGTTTTACGTATGCATAGAGCTGAAAGGCAACGTAAAATGAGGAGAGAGAATTTCGGTAGCCTTTGAAGCCTTTTTTTAATTGGCTAAAGCCTTACAATCCCCCTCTCCACAATTAAGAAATATTGTGGGAAACAATGTGGGGAAGAAAGGTAGTTGTTGATCTTTTTTTTTAACACCCTATGTTATTTCCCAACGCAGAGAAGATATATCAATTGGTACCACTATGCACAGTCATGGTTACACTTCCCATCATGCATTTGGGCAGAAGTTAAATGGCTGAATAATCATTTACTGAAAGCTCATAAAAATCCACTAAATGGCAATATTTAGTCACAATATACAAAGTCACATTTATCCTTTAAGAATTACAAGTCTTTCTATCTGTGGATCCCTCTCACAGAAAGAATGTTAATAATGCAAATGCCATTTTGAGGATTTATTGTCATAATAAACAAATACAGTACTTATGTACTGTATGTTGAATGTATATATTCGTCCGAGTTTTATTCATTTTTTTCTTAATGCATTGCCCAAATGTATATGATCGGGAAACATTATCGGGAATGATTGGAATTGAAACGGGAGCAAAAAAAAAAAAAGCAATCGGATCGGGAAATATCGGGATCGGCAGATACTCAAACTAAAACGATCGGGATCGGATCGGGAGCAAAAAAACATGATCGGAACAACCCTAGTTTTGAATAATGTTGGAAAGGCAAAGTCAGTGCTCTGAATCGGTTTACGTTCCAGAAAGAACTTATTAGATAGTTAGTTAGTCGACTAATCGTAAAACTAGTCAGCTGACTAATCAGGAGAAAATTTGTCGTTTAGGACAGCCCTAGTGTACTGGAACATATTTCCTCCACACCCTTCTCACTTTTTTAACCCCTGGCCCATGAAGAGGGCCCCTGGATATGTTCGCCTTAGGCCCCAAAATTGCCAAGTCCGCCACTGGCGCTATTGACAGGATCGAAAGATTTCTGCCAACCCCTCCCAGTCAAAATGGTTTGGACGTCTATCGCCCTCAAAGCATCATTAAACATTCCTATATGATACCATAGTGTATTTTTTCCAATCTATATATGTTCACTTGGATGAAGCTTACAGTTTGACCAACTCACTGGAACCCGCGAAGGCGTGAGGATGGATGTGACTCAGTTGCCGGTTGCCCTTCAGAGACCTGACAGAAATATGATTATGATTCATTTCCTAGTCCTCCAAATGTAGCGTTCCGTAGTTGCGACTCACAATCTGTACATCCTGGTGCCGTTGAAAGCATCGCTCGCCACCGTCTTGATGCCGTTCATGACCAGCCTTCTGTCGCAGCAAACACAAGCCAAGAAATTCACTTTTTAATATTTCATCATATTTGCATGGCTCGCTTATTTCCCCCCCACCAACTCCAACAAGAGGGGAAGATAATAAAAAATAACGCTTGAATTATTGATAATATAGCCTTGATTTGAGTGGATATGGTGTTATCTAAACGCTGATGTAAAGGCGTACATAATGAATGAAAATATTAATATTAAAAAAAAAAAAAAAATAGTGTATTAATGGAAATATCTTGTTGAATGATGCATGTGGAGAATGTGTCAACATTTTGAATAATACTATAACTACTTATCATCATAAATTTATCAGTGGCAGTGTGCAGCTGACTGAAAACACCATTAAAATCTGTCTTACATGTCTCCGATGATTCGCGTGCAGGCGCCGTTGAATGCATTGGCGGGCACTTCCTGTAGGTGGCTGTTGTCGTGCAGGTCGCTAGGCAACACACAATTGATCACTTTTATGTACACGCAATGCATGTGCACTGTGGGGCAAATAAGTATTTAGTCAACCACCAATTGTGCAAGTTCTCCTACTTGAAAAGATGAGAGAGGCCTGTAATTGTCAACATGGGTAAACCTCAACCATGAGAGACAGAATGTGGGAAAAAAACCCAGAAAATCACATTGTTTGATTTTTAAAGAATTTATTTCCAAATTAGAGTGGAAAATAAGTATTTGGTCACCTACAAACAAGCAAGATTTCTGGCTGTAAAAGAGGTCTAACGTCTTCTAATGAGGTCTAACGAGGCTCCACTCGTTACCTGTATTAATGGCACCTGTTTTAACTCATTATCGGTATAAAAGACACATGTCCACAACTTCTGTCAGTCACAGTCCAAACTCCACTATGGCCAAGACCAAAGAGCTGTTGAAGGACATCAGAGACAAAATTGTAGACCTGCACCAGGCTGGGAAGACTGAATCTGCAATAGGTAAAACGCTTGGTGTAAAGAAATCAACTGTGGGAGCAATCATTAGAAAATGGAAGACATACAAGACCACTGATAATCTCCCTCGATCTGGGGCTCCATGCAAGATCTCACCCCTTGGCATCAAAATGATAACAAGAACGGTGAGCAAAAATCCCAGAACCACACGGAGGGACCTAGTGAATGACCTACAGAGAGCTGGGACCACAGTAACAAAGGCTACTATCAGTAACACAATGCGCCGCCAGGGACTCAAATCCTGCACTGCCACGCGTGTCCCCCTGCTGAAGAAAGTACATGTCCAGGCTTGTCTGCGGTTCGCTAAAGAGCATTTGCATGATCCAGAAGAGGACTGGGAGAATGTGTAGAAACACAGCTTCTACAGGGTGTTTAGAGGAGAAAGAATACTGAATTGCATCCGAAGAACACCATACCCACTGTGAAGCATGGTGGTGGAAACATCATGCTTTGGGGCTGTTTTTCTGCAAAGGGTCTAGGACGACTGATCTGTGTAAAGGAAATAATGAATGGGCCATGTATTGAGAGATTTTGAGTGAAAATCTCCGTCCATCAGCAAGGGCATCGAAGATGAGACGTGGCTGGGTCTTTCAGCATGACAATGATCCCAAACACACAGCCAGGGAGTGGCCACAAAGGAGTGGCTTCGTAAGAAGCATTTCAAGGTCCTGGAGTGGCCTAGCCAGTCTCCAGATCTCAACTCCATAGAAAATCTGTGGAGGGAGTTGAAAGTCCGTGTTTCCAAAAGACAGCCCCAAATCATCACTGCTCTAGAGGAGATCTGCATGGAGGAATGGGCCAAAATACCAGCAACAAAGTGTGAAAAGCTTGTGAAGAGTTACAGAAAACGTTTGGCCTCCAAAGGGTACGTAAGAAAGTATTGAGATGCGCTTTTGTTATTGACCAAATACTTATTTTCCACCATGATTAGCAAATAAATTCTTTAAAAATCAAACAATGTGATTTTCTGTTTTTTCCCCCACATTCATGGTTGAGATTTACCCACGTTGACAATTACAGGCCTCTCCAATATTTTCAAGTGGGAGAACTTGCACAATTAGTGGTTGACTAAATACTTATTTGCCCTTCTGCGTATGTAAATTGAACTTTTACAGCGTCAAGTAGTTGAAACTCGAGTGCAACTTGGAGAAATCCGGGAAGGTCTGGATTCCCGTATTAGAGATGATCCTGAAAATTAGAAATATTTTGTTACAATACTCCCTGTCCAAATGGATTGGACGTCCATCAGGCTTAATAGCAACCAATGAGTTAATGGAATAGGAAACTTACAGAAGCTCTAGCTTTGTAAGATTCTTGAAGGCGTCTCTGTGGATGAACGTCAGGTGTTTGGATGTGGCGATGGTCCTGGAAGTTAAAATTTACGTAAAACGAGTGTTTTTTTTTTTTTTTAAACTGGGTCTGTAACAGAACTTACAGATGTTTGAGTTCAGGGAGATCTGAAAAAGCCGATTCTCCGATTGACTCCAACGCACCATTTTGTGAGATGTAACTGTGAAAAAGAAAGGGCAAACAAAATTTATGAACGAGCAGTATGGCCCGGCGTTACTAGGGTTTGTGAAACGCAATCCAGCCAAATACCAGATAAGACATACTGTGATTTTCGGACTATAAGGCGCACCTGACTATAAGCCGCCACCCTCTAAATTTGACACAAAAACGGCACTTGTTCATAGATAAGCCACACTGGAATGTAAACTGCAGCTGTCTTCACTGTATCATGGGATATTCACACAAAAAGATAGTAAACGGTAACACTTTTTTGACAGCACCATCATAATACTGTCATAAGACCAAATGAACCCCATGCTTGCTCATTGCTTCAAGAAGCTTCATTTGGACATCACTGTTCCCTTGTGGGAGAAAGTGAACCTCTCCTTTTGGAATTTCTCACACTCCTGCATAAAATCACCATCAAATGTGAACTGATCTTTGTCAAAATCTTACAGATGTAAAAACAGTGTTGGCTTTAACTAAAACCACCAAAACATTTATAGGTTTTCATATTTTAATGAGGATAGCATGCAAACAATGACAGAAGAGGGGAAATAAGTGAACCCTCTGCCTAAGTAGAGTTAATAAGCAATTGAAACCAATTTTTACCAAAAAATTTGAGTCAAGTGTGTGCCTAATCATTGATGAGTGGTCAAAAGCTGCCGTGCCCACTATAAAACACACACCTGGTAAGAATTGTTTTGATGAAAAGCATTGTCTCATATGCAACGTGGCTCGGTCAAAACAGCTGTCTGAAGACCTGCAAACAAGGATTGTTGATTTGTATAAAGCTGGGAAAGGATACAAAACCATCTCTAAAAGTATGGATGTTCATCAATTGACAGTCAGAGAAGATGTCTACAAATGGAGAGAGTTTGGCACTGTTGCTTCTCTCCCAAGGAGTGGCTGTCCACTAAAGATGATGCCAAGAGGTCAGCGCAGAATACTCAGAGAGGTAAAAAAGAACCCTAGAGTGTCTGTTAAAGCCTTACAGAAATCAATGGCACAGTCCAATATCTCTGTGCACACATGAACTATATGTAAAACTATAGCCAACAACGGTGTTCATGGGAGTACTCCACAGAGAAAGCCACTGCTGTTTCTGGAAGAAAATTAATTAATTAAAAAAAATTAAAAAAAATAAAAAAGCATTGTTGCTCGTTCGATTTTCGCAAAAAGGCACTTGGACAAAAATTTTGTAGACTGTTGTCTGGGTGTAACATACAAAGTCATGCGTGGAGAAAAATGGAACAGCTCACAAAAATCAACACCTCATCCCCACTGTGAAGCATGGTGGAGGGAGCATCATGATTTGGGGCTGTTTCGCTGCCTCAGGGCCTGGACAACTTCAATCATTAATGGAAGAATTAATTTCAAAAGTTTATCGGGATGTTTTGCAGGAAAACCTGAGGCTGTCTGTCAGACAGTTGAAGCTAAAAAGAGGATGGATGCTGCAACAAGACAATGATCCAAAACACAGAAGCAAATCAACTTTAACAAAATGCATGTTCTGGAGTGGCCAAGTGAAGGTCCAGACTTGAACTCCATTGAGATGATGTGGCATGACTTTAAGACAGCGATTCATGCCAGATCTGACTGAACTACATAAGAAGAATGGGCCAAGATTAGTCCTGATTGATGTGTCAGATTGATCTGCAGCTACAGGAAGCATCTGGTGGAAGTTATTGCTGCCAAAGGAGGGGCGGGGCACAAAAATATTAAATGTGATGGTTCACTTATTTTTCCCTCTTCTATCATTGTTTGAATACTATCCTCATTAAAATATGAAAACCTATAAATGTTTGGGTGGTTTTAGTTAAAGCAGACAGTTTTTTCATCTGTATGATTTTGACAAAGATCAGATCACATTTGACGGTGATTTTATGTAGAGATGTGAGAAATTCCAAATACTTTTTGATACCACTGTAGATGTGGAAAATGAAAAAAAAAATGTGGTTTAAACCTATCATCTTGTAAAACTTTTACCAATCAATTGATTTTTAATTCCTTTGTGCCAAATTAAGCTTTTTCTCTACTCATCCCCGTTTGGCCTCGGCAGAGGTCGTGATTACATAACCTCCGCATTCATTTACAACTGCACACATTTTTCTCACATGATTCTCAACTTCCTGTTTTGACTGAACCTTGGCGACCAGTCCCGCCTTTCGGAGTTCGTCACGTTCCGCCGCAGAGACGAAACACGGTAAAATAAAAGTCAAATCAATAACAAGCGCTTGTTCACTTACATGTCTTCTAGACGAGGAAGCCTGGAGAAAGCTGAGCCGGAGATGTTTTTCAGGGCTTGGTTTTTGACGATTTCCCTACGGTTTTGCAAAAATACAGCAAATTGATTTGGATTTAAACAAAACTAAATTCTGGTGGCCATTTTAACTCACACTTTCCTGAGATCCTGAAAGCGAGCGAATGCATCCCTTGGAATTATTTGGATTTTGGTCTTCTGTACCCTCCTGTTGACACACAAATTTAGATCACTGCTAATGTGTGTGTTGCATGCAATCAGGGAGGTTTGTCCTTCAAGTTTTCATGTAGGATCACACCTGTGTGAAGCCAACTCGACCTTGGAGAGAACACACACATCGCCAGCTGGGCAACTTGGACCCAAAAGTCAGTGTAAATGTGACTGGATGCATTTTTTTTTTTTTTCCCCCTTAAACATGTCTCAAATGTTTACGAGGAGTAGCCAAGTTTACAACTTTTTCCAGCCAATAACAAAGCAAAGCTTTTTAAAATACAATCAACATGTGATTCAATTGTTTTAATTGACTTTATCATGCTACTTTGATTGGGGAAAAAAATGTATATATGGCGGAAAACACTTAGGTGACTTAAAGTTCCGCTCTTAGACACCCAATGTGGCCAGTTTTCAAAATTGCATGTGTGATACATCATTGGAAAGCTTAGGGGAAGAAAAAATTTGAACAGGAGTGCATTTAAAACAAACAAACAAACAAAAAAAACCCTAAACCCTAACTTGAGATGAGAGCATAATTAAAGACACCGTGATTTTAACGAGATTTTATCGCGTACTTACCTTGTTTCGAACCAAAATTCTAAGTAGCACGTTTCACTGAGTGTCAAGACACAGCTGTGAACGGCCACTGTCGGAATCACGTGAGAAACACGGTAATACAACAAGGGTCGCAATGCAGAAATCGCAGACATCAAGGAGTGGTCGAGATTTTCAAATATTTACCATTTTAAACGTTTTTTTTTTTCTTCAATTTTTCTTTGTTCAGATCGATTATTTTCCTTCTAAAATATCGGGGAAAATGCAACAGTAACAAAAAAAACCCATACAATTAAGCAGTTATGAGGTGGATATCCGTGACCTATTTACAGACATTATTTTTTTTTCGTTGTGACATAAAATCATTCACTAGCATATTTTAAAGTTGAAAAGTTTTTTTTAAAACCAAATATTAGACATCAATGATTCTCAGCTAAAAATGATAGACATTTCGAATAATCATTACAAATACCTTGTTTTTATGGCTGAGTTGAAACAAAAGCAATTGTGCAGTGTCTGTAAACGGGGGTCTCCAGGGTAAAACGGACAAATTAAAAATAGTTTGGGGGCTTAATGCGCCATGAAACTGCTATGGCAGCATATAGACATGTTGTTCTATCAAACACAACAGTTCTTTTGGCTTAAAATATAGCAGTTTATTTTAAAGAGGGGTGCAAGTGCAGAAATTGCTTTTTTCAATCTTGTTGGTTTTCGGCCATATATCAATATAATAACAAAAACAAATAAACAAAACAAAACAAAAAAAAAAGCCAAAGAATAAACTGGCTAATGTAAAAAATGGAAAAACAAAAATTTACACAAATAAACTAAAATGAAAACTATACAAATTATTATTTTTTATTAGTTTATTTTTAAGAGGGGTGCAAGAGCAGAAACTGCTTTTTCAACCTTGTCTGTTTTCCGACATATATATACATAATAACAAAAAAACAAAACAAAACAAAAAAACAAAGAATAAACAGGCTGATGTAAAAAAATGGAAAAACAAAAAATTACACAAATAAACTAAAATGAAAATTATATAAATTATTTTATTTTATTAATTTTTAAGAGGGGTGGAAGAGTTGAAACTGCTTTTTCAATCATGTCTGTTTTGCGCCATATATATATATACATAATAACAAAAAACAAAGAATAAACAGGCTAATGTAAAAAAAAAATGGAAAAACAAAAATTTACACAAACTAAAACGAAAATTATCCCCAAGAAAAACAACCTAAAATACTCACTTAATGAGTAAGTCAACTAAAATTCTAAAATATCCAATGAAACAAAACCAAAATGACTTCCTAGTAATTATTTAATTTATAAAATTCTGGATTCATTGCTAAATAAAACAGAACAAAACCATATTAAGACTTTTTTAAAATCTAATACAAAAATAATAAATACATAAATGATAAATAAAAATAACAAATTTACAACTTAAACATGTAAACAAAAAACATAACAGTACTGCAACTACTTTTAAAACTTCAAAAGCAAAAGAAAAACTCAAAGCTGCTAAAGATCTGAACATTTATAAATCTCTGCTAAAACAAAAACAAATTTTATGTACAGAAAACTAAATAAATCCCAACAAACAAATTGTTTGATTTTTGGAATTCACTTTACTGAAACAAATAGAAAAATTAGAAACTTACAGCCAACCTGACACAAACAACAAAAAATCTGTTGTGAAACAACTTTAATTTTGTGTACTCACAGCCATTGCGTATCATTGGAAATATCAGCGGGGATGTCCATTTTTGACACGTTGACGTGGTGACAGAAGATCACGGCTCGTTGTGACCGACTCGTCTGGACCTCCACAGTTATGATCACCAAAATTATCATCATCCTGAAGGGCATCATTCTCCAATTGTTGGTAAGTTTCTTCTTCTAACGTTGCTTGGACATCTTACACAAACTCCAAGTTGAGAATGACGCAGAATGAGAATCACAAGGTTGGGTGTTTGTGGGTGGGCTTTTTCCCATCCCTCCCTCTGAAGACGCAACTTGCACGTCAGCAGAGGAAATACGTTTTCTGTCAGTTTTGTTTTATTTTGTCGATATTTTTGTTTACTATTGTTTTATCACAGACACTTGAAACAGTCATAATTACACTCTGATGTTATGTTTCTCAAGATACACACAAACCTCTTCGCAAAACCGTCATTGAAACATTACAATCATTTTGGTCATTTCCAGAGAATCTTCAGATTTAGAAAATTCAGCCCCTGAAGTCAGTTTTACTTTTTGGTCGACACGTCTATCATGAGTAGACCTACAAAAAAGTATTGGCACCCCTGCAATTCTGTCAGATAATGCTCAATTTCTCCCAGAAAATGATTGCAATTACAAATGCTTTGGTAGTAATATCTTCATTTATTTAACTTGCAATGTAAAAAACACAAAAAAGAATAACAAAAATGAATAAAATCATAATCATTTTACACAAAACTCCAAAAATGGGCTGGACAAAAGTATAGGCACCCTCAGCCTAACTCTTGAGAGAACAACCTTTAGACAAAATAACTGAACAACCGCTTCTGGTATCTATCAATGAGTTTCTTACAAAGCTCTGCTGGAATTTTAGACCATTCGTCTTTGGCCAACTGCTCCAGGTCTCTGAGATTTGAAGGGTGCCTTCCCCAAACTGCCATTTTGAGATCCCTCCACAGATGTTCTATGGGATTCAGGTCTGGACTCATTGCTGGCCACTTCAGAAGTCTCCAGTGCTTTCCCTCAAACTATTTTCTAGAGCTTTTGAAGTGTGTTATGGGTCATTGTCCTGCTGGAAGACCCATGACCTCTGAGGGAGACCCAGCTCTCTCACACTGGGCCCTAAATTATGCTACAAAATTTGTTGGTAGTATTCGGACTTCATAATGCCATGCACACGGTCAAGCAGTCCAGTGCCAGAGGCAACAAAGCAACCCCAAAGCATCGGGGAACCTCCGCCATGTTTGACTGTGAGAACCGTGTTCTTTTCTTTGATGGCCTCGTTCCTTTTTCCTGTAAACTCAATGTTGATGCCTTTTCCCAAAAAGCTCTACTTTTGTCTCATCTGACCAGAGAACATTCTTTCAAAACGGTTTTGGCTTTCTCAGGTAAGTTTTGGCAAACTCCAACCTGGCTCTTTTATGTCTCTGGGTCAGAAGTGGGGTCTTCCTGGGTACCCTGCCACAGAGTCCCTTTTCATTCAGACGCAGACGCATAGTACGGGTTGACACTGTTGTACCCTCGGACTGCAGGACAGCAAGAATTTGTTTGGATGTTAGTCGAGATTCTTTATCCACCATCTGCAAAGTATTTAGTTGAAATCTCTCGTCGGTTTTTTTTCCCGTCCACATACAGGGAGGTTAGTCACAGTGCTATGGGCTTTACACTTATTGATGACACTGCGCACGGTAGACACAGGAACATTCATGTCTGGAGATGGACTTGTAGCCTTGAGATTGCCCATGCTGCATCGCAATTTTGCTTCTCAAGTCCTCAGAGAGTTATTTGGTCTTCTTTCTTTTCTCCATGCTCAATGTCGTACACACAAGGACACAGGTCAGAGGTTGAGTCAATTTTAATCCATTTTAACTGGCTGCAAGTGTGATTTAGTTATTGCCACCATCTGTTATGTGCCGCAGGTAACAGGTGCTGTCAATTACACAAATTAGAGAAGCATCACATGATTTTTCAAAGGGTGGCAATTAGGGTTGTTCCGATCATGTTTTTTTGCCGATCCCGATCGTTTTAGTTTGAGTATCTGCCGATCCCGATATTTCCCGATCCAATTGCGTTTTTTTGCTCCTGATTCAATTCCAATCATTCCCGATAATTTTTCCCGATCCAATTGCGTTTTTTTTTTGCTCCTGATTCAATTCCAATCATTCCCGATAACGTTTCCCGATCATATACATTTTGGCAATGCATTAAAAAAAAAAATGAATAAAACTCGTACGAATATATACATTCAACATACAGTACATAAGTACTGTATTTGTTTATTATGAAAATAAATCCTCAAGATGGCATTGACATTATTAACATTCTTTCTGTGAGAGGGATCCACGGATAGAAAGACTTGTAATTCTTAAAGCATAAAAGTGACTTTGTATATTGTGACTAAATATTGCCATCTATAAGTGTTGCTTTAAGTGTTTATACTAGAGATGTCCCGATCGACCGGGACGGATCGGATCCAATCACGTCATTTTCAAAGTATCGGAATCGGCAAAAAAATATCGGCCATAACTTTTTTTAATATATATATATAAATTTTTAAAATTCAATCGTTTTCTAATTGTATTTAGCCTTACAGACATAATATGTTACACTCATCCAGAGTCTTTAGGCTTAAGGTAGGGTTATCAAATTTATCCCGATCACGGCGGTAAGTAATTAAAAAAAAAATGTATCACGTTAAAATATTTAACGCAATTAATGCATGCGTTGCACGACCCGCTCACGCATTGACGCACTCAATCTGTAATGGCGCCGTTTTACCTGTATAGAGAGATAAAAGGCAGCGTGAAATGAGTAGAGTGAATTTTGGCAGCCTTTAGAGCCTTTTTTTTTAATTGACTAAAGCCTTACAATCCCTACGATTAGAAATATCATGGGAAGCAATGTGGGGAAGCAAGGTAGCAATTGATCTTTTTCTTAACACCTTATGTTATTTCCCAACGCAGAGAAGATATATCAATTGGTAGCACTACGCAAAGTCATGGTTCCACTTCCCATCATGCATTTGGGCATGGCTACAGTATCATTTACTGAAAGCTCAACAAATACACTAGATGGCAATATTTAGTCACAATATACAAAGTCACGAGTCTTTCTATCCGTGGATCCCTCTCACAGAAAGAATGTTAATAATGTAAATGCCATCTTGAGGATTTATTGTCATAATAAACAAATACAGTACTTATGTACTGTATGTTGGATGTACTGTATACATTCGAGTTTTATTAATTTTTTTCTTAATGCATTGCCAAAATGTATATGATCGGGAAAAATTATCAGGAATGATTGGAATTGAATCGGGCGCAAAAAAACATGATCGGAACAACCCTAGTTTATACAATTACTGATTCTTTTTGTACTGGTATTAGAAATGCCAGGATTTTCCAACGTCAGCCAGAGAACAATAAATGACCATCTATTCATTTCCGCCATTATGTGCAACATTTCAAAACTCTTTATAAAACACAACCGCGCGAGTTCCAAACCTTTTAGTACTTATTCAAATTCAGACTGTCTAGCCTTTTGGCAGAGGTCCTAGCTTCAACTGATTAGCATGCTAGTTTAGCTTCACTTTCATGCCACGCTGGGGAAAGCAGAACAAAAACCTGGCCGCTTCGACGGCCATTTGCAGCGATAAAGTCGACAATAAAGACGCCGTGTCGAGTCTGGCACGAGCTTTCATTGCGTCTGACAAAATATTCAGTTTGCCTCTGAGGAGGTGCAGAAGGCAGCGAGGAAGGCCATTAAAATGCAAAGGCGCTCCCGACAAAAAGCAGACGCATAAAGAAGGAGATCATTCAAAAGGAGACGTGCCGCAGTGCGTGCGTGTGAAGACATGAGCTTCTTGATTAAAAAATGAGGGACGAATGTGTGGATGAAAATAACAAAATGGTCCCACATTAGTCACAATTGACGGTGCTAGTCAAAAAAAAAAAAAAAAAAAAAAAAGCTATATAACCAAAGACCCAAACTGAAATTTGCAGAGGTGACCTAACAGGCTTTATAATTCCTAATTTAATAATAAATAGTGATAAAAAAGAATGCCTCTTCTGTATTGGTGAATCCTTGAACAAAATAAAAGCAGTCTTTTCAGTTCTTACTGTACAAATAAATCATCTGAAACAATGCTCTAAATCAGTGGGGATCATGAGGAAGGTGAGGGAGCAGCCCAGAACTACACGGCAGGACCTGGTCAATGACCTGAAGAGAGCTGGAACCACAGTCTCGAAGAAAACCATCGGAAACACATTACGCCGTCATGGATTAAAATCCTACAGCGCACGCAAGGTCCCGCTGCTGAAGCCATTGTATGTCCAGACCAGGGGTCGCGTTAACCGAATATTTTCCGTCGTTGACCGATTTTTTAAAACGGTGACGGAAAAAACTGAAGTCCATCCGTCATTTTGACCGGTTGCAAATCACACCCCAGACCACAGGGTGGCGAGTGAGCATATTAATTAGCTATTGTCTCTCTTGATGCATGACATCGTTGGCCTTACTCTGAAAAATGTCAAGGCAACTGAGTGTCCGAAGATTCTTCAAAAAGCCCCAAAACGACGATGGTGCTGATAAAAGAGGTGAAAAAACAGGGACTGCACAAGCGGGCACGCAATTCAAGTCCATGTGCACCAGGAGGAACGTGTGAGACTACGTTCAGGCCACAGCAGGTGAACTGTCAATTTCATTGTTCCATATGCTACATATGGTAAGCTACCTAACTACTGAGGCCACAGTCAGCTGTTTTTGTCACTGCGGAGAAAAAGTTACATATTCATCTGTGTGATGGCACGGTGTGGATTCTCTGTTAAGCTTGTTCGGACAGAATATTAATTTAAAATGAATGAAAACTAAATACTATTGAATATGTTGAAGCGGTATGCAATGTTAAGAGTCTTGTTAGCTGTAGGCGCACTATCCACTCGCGGGGGCCTGCCCTTGTCAGTGACGTTCCTTATTCTCGCTATATGATTATACAACTTTAACATTTGTTAATAATACGCTCCATCGCTTTTCCTTTTTAAATGGGCACTTATAAGCGAACGCAAGAAGTAACAACGGGAACGTTTTTAAACAGGCATTTCACGGGAGAGCATTTCGACTCTTCGGCCAATCATATAGCGTGAGCGAGTGGATAGTGAGGGGACCGCGCGCGGCTCTTAAGTGTCTCTGTCACGTGACTGTCGTAGCCGGTAACGCGCTCGGCCAAATGGACACACAAGTACGGAAGGTGAATTATGCCAAACAAAGGGTCACCACAATGTCATTATCATCATTTTAAAAATTTAAGTGACGGGTAAAAATAGGTTATGACCGGATTTTTATGACCCTGTCAGTCAAAATGACAGACAACGAAAAAGTCTAGCGCAACCTCTGGTCCAGACACGTCTGAAGTTTGCCACTGACCATCTGGATGATCCAGAGGAGCAATGAGAGAAGGTCATGTGGTCGGATGAGGTCAAAATGGAACTTTTTGGTCTAAACTCGGTTTGTTGTGTTTGGAGGAAAAAGAAGGATGAGTATCACCCCAAGAACACCATCCCAACCGTGAAACACGGAGGAGGAAACATCATTTTTTTGGGGCTGCTTCTCTGCCAAGGGTACAGGACGACTGCACCGCATTGAGGGGAGGATGGATGGGGCTATGTATCGCCAGATCTTGGCTGACAACCTCCTTCCTTCAGTGAGAGCCCTAAAGATGGGTCATGGCTGGGTCTTCCAGCATGACAACGACCAGGGGTGAAAGTGGCTAGAATTTCTTGCCGGAACTCCCCGACGTGAAGGTCGCCACGGACCCAGAAATTTTATTTCTTTCTTTTTTTCTTTCATTTTTTTTTTTTGGGGGGGGGCAAACCTCTTAAACTACTGAAATGCAAAGAAAACTGCTTTAGCACAGTTATTTCTATAACACATACAGTACAAAAACTGATTTTCATTCAAAATTGTATTTTTTTTAATGATTTGTAAAATAAACGTTAACAAAAACAGCAATAACCCCAAACTCAATCTCCTAATTTTTATTTTCCCTCATTTTCTTACGTACTAAATCTCAATTTTAACTACTTAAGAACATAGGATGTATATTAAAATTGAAGTTAATGTAAACATTTCCTTTTTTTTTAATAATAAAGATATAAGTAACATACATTCAGAAAAACAAGAACAAATGACTTATATTACGCAGAGTGAAATGGAATATATTTTGAAAATCGCGCAAACATTGACTTTTTTAAATCAAAAGGAAATGAATAAGTACCTTAACATAAATGAACAAATATAAGTCCAAAGTGCACATTGACAGCTAAGATGTTCTGAACCTCCCCATCAGAGTAAATAAAACTAAATATGATAAATAAGCCACCTCAACTCTTTCGTTGCTCTTAAAGATTTGATCCATTTTATCTTGCATTGCCCTTTTTTTGTTGCATCAATTCAACAAGCTTTTTTTCTTTTTTTTTCTCGCTGTTCCAGAAAACATGCACATTTGAACCAATCAGAGCTAACCATCTCTGCTGATCACATGTCAGTATGTCAGCCAATTGAACGGATAAATGAGTACAGGCGTTTTGCTTTGCTGCGTGCATTCGCACATTGACGTGACTCATCATCGTCAGACTCATAACAGCAGCAGCTGGGGAAACCTCCATGCCGTCCGTGGAATAAAATCAATATTAAATATTGGTGGAAACGGATTACGCTACACAAGCACTTTATTATGCTTGTTGTTAACACTCGTGTATGTAAATCTGATGTTGGTAAATTGTTTTCTTCTTGGAGCTGAAATGCATGTGTGGCATTTTTTTACATAGCGTTTTGACAGTTGCTGTCATATTTTCGGAATCAAAGCACCGTGCACCGGAACAGCATTCCGGCCCTGAATTTTATAGCGGAACAGCTTTCCGGCCCTGAATCTTATACCGGAACTGCGTTCCTGACCGTTCTGGCCCATGTTCACCCCTGACAACGACCCAAAGCACACAGCCAAGGCAACTAAAGAGTAGCTCCGTAAGAAGCATCTTAAGGTCCTGGAGTGACCTAGTCAGTCACCAGATCTGAACCCGATAGAAAATCTATGGCGGGAGCTGAACGTCCGTGTTGCCCGGCAGCAGCCCCGAAGAAGATCTGCATGGAGGAGTGGGCCAAAATCCCTGCTGCAGTGTGTGCAAACCTTGTCAAGGACTACAGGAAATGTTTGGTATCTGTAATAGCAAACAAAGGTTTCTGTACCAAATATTAAGTTCAATTTTTGTGATGTATCAAATACTTATTTCATGCAATGAAATGAAAATGTATTATTTAAACGTGATTTTCTGTTTTTTTTTTAATTAGATTCCGTCCCTCATAGTTGAAGAGAACTTATGATACAAATTACAGCCCTCTACATGCTTTGCAAGTGGGAAAACCAGCAAAATCGGCAGCGTATCAAATACTTGTTCTCCCCACTTTATCTACACTAACAAGCTAATAATTTGGCAAATACCCATTCAAAATTCTCCTCATTTTGACAGCATGATTTATTAACAGGTCAAAATTTGAGTCACGCTGCCCATTGGTCTGTGTATTCCCTCATACCAAGAGTGAGTCAACCTTCCACTGAGCAAACCAGTTCCTCCTCCCGTCCGATCGAGGACTAGAAGTTAAAAGAAATAGATTAAGTCTGTAAATTGGGATCAAACCAGTTCCTAACCTGGTCTAAAAAGCCACTTTGCCTAGATTTAATCAGCATACAAAAATAGGGTTCTGCATTTCTTTACCTTCGCCGAACCCCTTAGACTCACTCACCGAACCCCTGGGGTTCGATCGAACCCAGGTTAAGAACCACTGCTCTAAATAATACCTCTTTTGTAGAAAATCCAGCTTTAACAAAAAAGCTCATTTCTCTTTATAGTGAAATAATGTAAATTAAACCATAGCCCCAAGACTATCACTACAATTGTTGACAAATTGTTATTCCCACTCAATTATTATTCTCAATGTTCTAGATTGCACGCAAACAATAACCTAAATAAATTGACAAACAATACAACCAGCACGTTTCCAAACGCAGCGCTTCAAAACTACATATCCCATCATGCCTAGCGCGGCTTACCTCACTGACAGCTAGCACCGGTAGCCGAGGCAAAAATCAAACATTGCTATAAAAGTTTACAATCATCAGCATTGTAACGATGCGACACCAAACGAGATTTTACAGATTACACCAGTACAAAGGTCAAACAGAATGTAGCCGTTGCCGAAGATAAGTTTAGCAAGTGTACGTACTGATAGCCTGTGAGCGCCTGTCGTCAAAACTCTGGAAGGTTTGTTTGTGAATGCGAATTGACAGTGAACACCATAATAAAGCCAGTCTGTGACTGCGCACGCATGCGCAAATTTTTATCTAAAGTAGAATAAAGGTATTTTCGACTTAATTACACTTTTAGATACATGAGGATTTGATTATACACGTATTGAACACAAATCTTAACAACAGGGCAGGGTCTTTGGGAACACACGTCATAGGCCCGAGAGTACCGTAGTATTCTGTGCAAATAGTAAAAAAATCGGACATTTTCATGAATTTATAAAACCCCGCCGGACGCCCCAGACAGGATGTAAAAAGTGGACATGTCCGGGTAAAAGAGGATGCATCAATAAACTGTTAATTCTACTACAGTCCCTGACAAAAGTCTTGTCGCTTATCCATTTTGTAGAAACAGTTGCTAATAATCTGACTTTTAATTATTCAATTGGTTTCAGAAATGGCTCATATGAAAGTTAAGACCCTCACAAATGATGTTGAATGTACAAAAACATATTAGTTTCTCAGAAAAAAGATTTATCATTTAATGAAGACATAAAGGTCAAAGTAAAAATTGAACAAAAAATGTACGTCAAATACAAAAATATGTTACATAACATAAGCAAATTAAGTAGTGGTGCTGTGAGATCCAAATTTAATATTTTGTATGACTTCCATGGGCTTCGGCAAGATCTCATACAATTTATTGATGAAGTCATCAAGAACATCAATGAAAGCAGTCTTGCATGCCTCCCAGAGTTCATCATTCTTGGGTTTCGTCTTCCATGCTTCCTCTTTCATCCTACCCCAGACATGCTCAATGATTGATGTTCATTTCTGGTGACTGGGCTGGCCAGTCCTGGAGGATCTTGATCTTCTTGAGGAACTTTGAGATAGAGATTGAAGTATGCGATGAAGCACCACCCTGCTGCAGAATTTGTCCCTTTTTATGGTTAGGAATGTAAGCGGCAGCTAAGATTTGTTGATATTTCAGACGATCTATGTTGCCTTCCACCCTGCAGACCTCTCGCACACACCCATACTGGATGTAACCCCAGACCATGATTTTGCCACCACCAAACTTCACTGTTTTCTGAGTGAATCTCGAAACCATGCAGGCTCCAGTAGGTCTCCTGCAATATTTGCGGCGACTGTGGTGTAATTCAGTGGAAGATTCATCTGAAAAATCCACCTTTTGCCACTTTTCCAGCGTCCATCCTTTTGACAGGCTGTGGGCCTTGGCAAATGCCACACGGTTTTTTAATTGTCTTTTGTTTAATGCTGGTTTCTGGGCACTGATTCGACCATGGAGGCCATTTCTAGACAGAATTCGACAGACTGCTCTGGTTGACACAGGGACTTCAGTTGACCAGGTCTTGTGGAGCTCTGCTGCAGTGGAAAAAGACCAAGATCCTCCAGGACTGGCCAGCCCAGTCACCAGACATAAACATCATTGAGCTTGTCTGGGGTAGGTTGAAAGAGGAAGCATGGAAGACGAAACCCAAGACTGTTGATAAACTCTGGGAGACATGCAAGATTGCTTTCTTTGATGTTCCTGATGACTTCATCAATAAATTATATGAATCTTTGCCAAACCACATGGATGAAGTCCTTCAAGCCCATGGAAGTCATAGAAAATATTACATTTGGATCTCACAGCACCACTACTTAATTCGCTTATGTTATGTCACATATTGTTGTATTTGAAGTACATTTTTGTTCAATTTTCACACTACTTTCTGTAGGCGACAAAACTTTTGCCTTGCCAAAATTTGACCTTTATGTCTTCATTAAATGATAAATCTTTTTTCAGTGAAACAAATATATTTTTGTACATTCAACATCTTTTGGGAGGGTCTTAGCTTTCAAATGAGCCATTTCTGAAACCAATTGAATAATTAAAAGTCAGGTTATTAGCAATTGTTTCTACAAAATGGATAAGCAACAAGACTTTTGTCAGGGACTGTAGAATAAAGGTATTTTCAACTCACATACACTTTAAAGTACATGAGGATTTGATTATACACGTATTGAACACAAATCTTAACTGGGCAGGCTCTTTGGGAAAACACGTCATAGGCCCGACAGTACAATAGTGTGCAAAATGTCAGTCAAAAACCAGACATTTTCATGAATTTATATAACCTCACCGGATGCCCTGGACAGGATGTAAAAAGTGGACATGTCCGGGCAAAAAAAGGCCTTTTGGTCACCCTACTTAATATCAATAAACTGTTAATTCTATTACATCAGTGACAGCCAAAACTCGTGAGACAACTCATTCACACGCTTGCTCACTTGGGTAATATTTTATTTACTCATTAATCTTCAAAACTATTTTTTTCCCATAATAAATTTCCACTTTTTATGTTCATCAAAGAACTGTAACAATAAAAATCAACGCAAAATACTGTAGAAAAAGTGTACACATGTAGAAAATCATAGCATGGTCGATGGGACAACCTACGGCGGACGTTCCGGGTGATGAAGAAGAAGACAAGCCTGGTGGCGAGAACATGAAGCGGGGAAAAGAAAAGAAAACACGGCGGGTAAAGGTACAGTCGCGCACTCTCACTCGCTTCATTTTC
This sequence comes from Corythoichthys intestinalis, assembly GCF_030265065.1. Classification (NCBI taxonomy): domain Eukaryota; kingdom Metazoa; phylum Chordata; class Actinopteri; order Syngnathiformes; family Syngnathidae; genus Corythoichthys; species Corythoichthys intestinalis. The sequence continues at coordinate 28,805,310 of NC_080415.1, forward strand.
TGCCGGCATGCATCACGTGGAAGAACTGGAGAAGTCGCGTTATGGCACCGATTGACAAGCGGGTATGTAGCTGTGCCTTGACTTATGAGTGTGATCTGACTTAAGAGTTTTTTACACTGCTGAGCTGTTGATTTTGCTTGAAATTTGAGCTTCACTTGTCTGTACTTTGCCATTTTTTAAATCCTTCAAATTTAGTTTTTGTGTTACTCACAAATGTCTTTACGTACAAACTTTCCAGGTTACGGCAAGCCTCAACGGGAAAAATATTGTCTCTTATTACGAAAGACATTTCAGGATATGAAAGGCAAAAATAAAGTATAGGCTGCTACTGGCAGAGTTTACTGAACGTAACATACTCATATTAGCAAATTGATTACAGGGTTGTCACAAACGATTTCTTTCACATTCAACTAATTGAATTATGTATGAATCGTGTCTTATTCATCGATTGGGCTTCGCATTTTAGCTGAAAAAACAACTGCACTTAGGAGAGTCAGCCAGCCACATGCTTAAAAATATCGTATTTTGATTAATCACGACGCTAAAGCAATCTGATTTCATGAATAAAAACCTCTCAAAAAAGTAAAAAAATACAAACAAAAGAGTTCACGCTGTAAACTTTCAAAGCAAACTGGAATTCAGTTAAAGTGCCTGCGACACAACAAAGCATGTTTATTTCATATTACACGCAGTATTTTATGCTCCTGAATGAAACGGACCGCTTGGATGTGTGTGGAAGCAATCGATATATAAATTCAATTTTTGAAACCCGTGCCATGAAAATGAGCTACTTCCGGCTCGATTCTTGGGTTGAGGAAGAAGGCGAGTGTGACATCAGCTGAGTAACCATCTCACAATACAGCCACTACTATAGCATGCAGAAGGATTGCGGATTCAGCTGTTTTTGCGGATTAATTCGTTTATTTTTTTGCGTCACGCCATCCCAATGTGCTGCAGGCTTTTGTTGCTACACCAGGGAGAGTGGTGTGAGGCTTTTTAAAAAAATCTTTTTTTTGTTTTTATTTCCTTGTTCACCGTGATGGACAAAAGAAGTCCAACAACTGAGGAACTATTGGACGGCCAAGGAAGTGAGTAAGCTTAATGTTTTATATTATATCAAATACTGGAATTATGGCAAACGTTTTAGTAAGGAGGTGGATTTCATTTTGTGGGTGACAATACTCCCTTTCCACCGAGAAGGACACACGGCCGAAGACCGGTGGCTTGTCGCACACCATGGTCGCTGGCCGATAAAGGCGTGCCTGCCTAGTCTCCGGTTCTCGATTGTGTAGACTTCTACCCCCCTTTGTCCTCTTCGCGTGCCCGCCCTCACAGCGCATGCCCCCCGCTCCGACCTCGGCCGGTTTGTCCACCGAGAATGCGCTATTTTCGGCATTCATTCCCCTCTGTCCCTGGCGACGAGCAGTGCCTGCCTGCTGGGGCCACAGCAGCAGAACGAGCCGTAACTTGCTCGCCGCCGGAGCTGGCCGATCGGTGAAGACAATCGCACCCGCCATCGTGTGTGACATATGTCGGGGTAGTTTTGTGTGATTTTTCTAGAGATGTCCCGATCAATCGGGTCCGATCACTCATTTTCAAAGTATCGGAATCGGCAAAAAAATATCGGCCATGCCTTGTTTTAATATATATATATATATATATATATTTTTTTTTAAAATTAAATCGTTTTGTAATTGTATTTAACGTTACAGACATAATATGTTTCACTCTTCAAGTCTTCAGATTAGGCTTAAGGTAGGGTTATCAAATTTATCCTAATAACAGCGGTAATTAATTTTTTAAAAAATGTATCACGTTAAAATATTTAACGCAATTAATGCATGCGCTGCACGACCCACTCACGCATTGTCGTGTTCAACCTGTAATGGCGCCGTTTTACCTATACAGAGAGATAAAAGGCAACGAAAATGAATAGAGTGAATTTTGGCAGCCTTTGGAGCCTTTTTTTAATTGGCTAAAACCTTACAATCCCTCTCCCTATGATTAGAAATATCATGAGAAGCAATGTGGGGAAGCAAGGTAGCAATTGATCTTTATCTTAACACCTTGTGTTATTTGCCAAAGCAGAGAAGATATATCAATTGGTAGCACTACGCACAGTAACGGTTCCACTTCCCATCATGCATTTGGGCAAGACTACAGTATCATTTACTGAAAGCTCAACAAATACACTAGATGGCAATATTTAGTCACAATATACAAAGTCACAAGTCTTTCTATCCGTGGATCCCTCTCACAGAAAGAATGTTAATAATGTAAATGCCATCTTGAGGATTTATTGTCATAATAAACAAATACAGTACTTGTGTACTGTATGTTGAATGTATATATTCGTCCGAATTTTATTCATTTTTTTCTTAATACATTGCCAAAATGTATATGATCGGGAAAAATTATCGGGAATGATTGGAATTGAATCAGGAGCAAAAAAAAAAGCAATCGGGAAATATCGGGATCGGCAGATACTCAAACTAAAATGATCGGGATCGGATCGGGAGCAAAAAAATGATCGGAAAAACTCTAGATTTTTCATTGTCGAAAGAGCAGCTCGATTCAGGTTAGCATGTCGCCTAGCTCTCACACCTCCTGTTTTGTTTACGCTCTTTCCTCAGTCTCCGAAGCCGGGACAGGGAAATGACAATAGCTGGACTAACTCTAGTGGCATAAAATACCGTACGGGAGGTTTAAAACGTCGGTAGTTTTGACCATTATGCGTTAATTTAGCCCTGTCGTACTGAAAAAAATGCATTTTTAATATTTCATATTCTATTTAGCACAAGACTTATTTGTCATGACCATGTATTTTTTTTTAGCAATTGGGGAAAAATACTTAAAGAGATCAAAACAATTTTGCAGCTCTGTCGCATTTTCCTCATTCTGAATCTTCCCGCTCAATGGGCTGAACTCTAAATCAACTGAAATCGTTACTCTGCCGATGTCATCACCCAGCTTGAGGCGCTAGAGCGGTATAATAACAGGCGTAGCTAAACGGCAGATCAAAAGACTCATTTCTCGTCATCTCTGCTTTGCCAAATTGTTGTATATAATGGAATTGTCTCAAAATATGATTTTCATTCACATAATAATGCTATTTAAGATTTTTTTATGGTGTCACAGGCGTGCCTGTGACACGAAAAAGCATGTTTATTTCATAATACACGCGGTATTTTATGCTCCTGAATGATATGGACCGCTTGGATGTGTGTGGAAGCGATCGCTATATTTTAGTTTTTTGAATCCCGCGCCATGAAAATGAGTGACTTCCGGCTTCGGTCTTGCATTGAGGAGGAGGGCCCTGTGACGTGTACAGGTGAAGGTGTCCTCTTTACTAAACAGCCGTACTGTTGTGTATGAGGACTAAGGATTCAGCTAATTTTGCGGATTAATACATTTATTTTTCGCATCACGCCAGCCAAACGGCTGCAGAAAAATCTTGCTTTATGAGGGAGCGGCATGTGCGCCCTTTTGGAGTTTCAAAAGGTTCCCATTCACTGGGATATTGGCCAAAACAAGCCCTACTACTGTGGGACCATTGGACCTAAGAGGAAGTGAGTAAACATCTTGTATTGTATTATGTCAAATACGAATACAGCGATTACAAAGTAAACACTACAAACTTTCTTTAAATAAAGGACTACTGACGTTTGATCATTGATGGGCATATAAAAAGCTCTCCTCATGCACATTAGCTGCACGTTAGCTGCACAACAACTGCAGCCGCACTCCTCCGGGGAATGAACTGTAAATTGCTCTCCGCCTGGCGATTTGCCGATCCGCGAAGACAATCGACAACCCAGTCGTCATGTCAAATAATCCGGGCTAGTTATGTGCGATTTTCCACTTCGAAGACTTTGAAACATCACTCGGTTCGGGTTAGCATGTCGGCTAGCTGTCACGCCTCTTGGTTTGTTTACATTCTCCGAAGCCGGGGAAGGGAAATGACATATGTCCGATTTAGGTGTCATAAAATATCGTTCGGGAGGTGCGACAGTAAAGGTGAAGTGGACAGTTTTGATCCTTATGGAGTAATTTTGCCATGTCGTCCTGAATAAGTGCATTTTTATTATTTCATATTCCATTTAGCACAAGACTGAATAATTCCCCCTCAATGGGCTGAGTAGTAAAACCGATGAGCCCAGTCTCCCGCTGACGTCATCCACCTGTTGGGGACGCTAGAGCCCTATCATGGTAGGCGTGGCTAACCGGCAGATTAAAAGACTATAATTTGTCGTCATCTGCGCTTTGCTAAATTGTTGTATATAGTCAAATCGTCTCAAAATATGACTCTAATTCACATAATAATTCTATTTAAGACTTTTTTTTTCTCCTGTCGTATGCTCTTTAAGTAAAACCAAAAAAATGTTAACGATGTTTACAATATTAGCTTGATAAAATTAGTTAGGAAAACCCAAAATAAGTTAATTCAGTCTAATTAACTCATTGGCTGCCATTGACGTCCCATCTATTTGAAGTGGGAGGGTGGCAGCGAATGAACTTTCGTTCATTCGCTGCCACCCTCCCACTTCAAATAGATGGGACGTCAACTAGCGATAAAAATTGAAATTCACAGCAGAAGGATGATAACCACTAAACTAATAAGCCAAGGCACTGCCACATATCTCATCCAGGAATGGGGCCTAAAAAAAACCAAATGGCGTCAACCCAAGTTTTCTCCACTCTCTCCGTGGAGGCCATTTTGTCTCTTCAGCGTTTCCGATCTAAGATGGCGTCGTCGTCGGCGTTTCCGCCGTTGTGCGGTACAAATCCAGAATTTCACGTGCAATGACAAACAACTCCCCAAAGAGTCAATCCTTCCTCCAAAAGTGCAGGTCCTCGTATGTTAAGCCTGTAGGTAGCATGGTAAAAGTCTCCCGCACTTTGTTCCCGTCCAAAAAAACAAAACGCCCGACGGCGTTTTCGGCCGCACCCTGATTTCCCGTCCTGTCGCTCGTGTGCTTCTTCCTTCTCTTTGTCGCCGGGAAGATTCTTTAAGGGCTCGGATCATCTTGTTGCTTTTGATTTTTTTTTTTTGGTGCTACACACACGTTTTCTGCAAGTATGTGCTTCACGTCCTTAAAGGGAAAAAATGTCAGTCGTCGACTTGATGTTTGGAGGAGAGTGTTGCTAAAGTAACCCACAGAGAACAGAAAATTGTCAAATCAATTTGTTTTTCCTGCTAGAAAGTGTACATATTTAATTTTTATAACAATATTATTGGGATTGATTTATAGGCGAAACAGCTTGTTTTTGCCAGGGGCGGATCTAGAAAAATATAGATGGGGTGGCGAGAAGGGGGCGGGCGAGTTTTGATTTTACCAAACGTGATGATGTAATACATAATCGATTCTTTGGTCAATTATACGGCCTTCGATCAATTTAATACAAAATCATGAGGACTGTTAGAAATCCGTTCTGATGTGTAAGACAATTTTGTTGTTTTATCAATAAAAAAATATATTAGTGCTGCGACGGTTAATCGATTAACTCGAGTAATTCGATTAGAAAAATGATTAGACTTAACCCTTTAATGCCTGCAATATGAAGCAATTGTCAGAGAATCACAAAATTTGAAAAATAAGGTCTTTTCAAATTTGTAAAAAAGAAAAAAAAATATGTGTAATAAGCGCTAATATCTATAACCCTTGCTAAATCCTGTTTTTTTTTCTCATGGAACATGCAGATGCATGAGTTGACTTGCATCCATTATTTTTTTTTTTTTTTGAGGAAAGATTCTGAAGGTTCTGAATTAGTCTCAAAATCATGAAATTCTAAGTGTATCAAATGTGATACATTTGGCAAGAAAGGGTTAAATTTTGCTGCTTTGAGTATTCGTTTAATTAAAGTGGCGTGTTTGCATTTAGTTTTATTGATTTGGGTGGATACACTGCCCTCTAGTGGCAACAGGAAATATAACTTATTGCACGTGGCTTAATCCAGCTGCTCCCCGTTAAGACCAATTTAAGCGTTATGAAAATTTTTGTTTGAGCTAATGCTTTTTTTAAAAAAAATCAATGTTTTTAACCATTTTGTGACTGCAACATTTCAGCCATTTAACAACAGCATACTGAAATGTGTGTTTCCAACGATTCGAGTGGATCGTTGTTTAAATAAATGTATCCATTACAGACATTGAAATGTCAGTTTTTAAGACTACTTAAGACTAGTGCCTGCAACGATTAACCGATTAACTCGAGTAATTCGATTAGAAAAATGATTACTTAAATTTTGCTGCTTCGAGTATTCGTTTAATTAAAGTACCGTTGTCATGGTTTGTTTTGAAAGTGTTTGCATTTAGTTTTATAGATTTGGGTGGATACACTGTCTTCTAGTGGCAACAGGAAATATGATATAACTTATTAGACGTGGCTTAATCCAGCTGCTCCCTGTTAAGACCAACATAAACTAAGTTTTTGTTTGAGCTAATGCTTTTTAAATGTATTTGTAATTTAGTTTGTTTATTTAGCAGTTTTTTGTGGTAATATGTGTTCAAACGATTTGTTTAAATTGATTTGTTTTCGACAATTTTGTTACTGCAACATTTCAGCCATTTAACAACAGTACATTGAAATGATAACGATGCTGATTCATGTTTTGTGTTTCCAACTATTCGAGTGGATCGTTGTTTAAACAATAAATGTATCCATTACAGACATTGAAATTTCAGTTTTTAAGACTACTTAAGACTAGTGCTGCAACGATTCATCGCTTGAGTAATTCGATTAGAAAAAAACTTTCGACTTAAAATTTTCTGCTTCGAGTATTCGTTTAATTAAAGGGGCATTGTCATGGTTTGTTTTGAAAGTGTTTGCATTCAGTTTTATAGATTTGGGTGGATAGACGGTCCTTTAGTGGCAACAGTGAATATAATTTATTTGACGTGGCTTAATCCAGCTGCTCCCAGTTAAAACCAACATAAGCCAAGTTTTTGTTCGAGCTAATGCTTTTTTTTAAATGCATTTGTAATTTAGTTTACTGGTATATTTAGCCACTTTTTTGTGGTAATATGTGTTTAATTGATTTGTTAAGAGCATTGTAAAAAAAAAAAAAAAGTCGATATTTTTGACCATTTTATTACTGCAACATTTCAGCCATTTAACAACAGCATATTGAAATGATAACAATGATTCATGTTTTGTTTTTCCAACGATTCGATTGGATCGTTGTTCAAATAAATGTATCCATTACAGACATTAAAATTTCAGTGTTCTGCAACGATTAACCGATTAACTCGAGTAATTCGTTTAGAAAAAAAGAATTGACTTGAATGTTGCTGCTTTGAGTATTCGTTTAATTAAAGGGGCGTTGTCATGGTTTGTTTTGAAAGTGTTTGCATTTAGTTTTAGTGATTTGGGTGGATACACTGTCCTCTAGCAACAGTGAATATAATTCATTTCACATGGCTTAATCCAGCTGCTACCTGTTAAGACCAACATAAGATAAGTTTTTGTTTGAGCTAATGCTTTTTTTAAGGTATATTTAGCTGTTTTTTGTAGTCAAGTGTGTTTAAACGATTTGCTAAGAGCATTTAAAAAAAAAAAAAAAAAAAGTTAGCATTTTATAGCATTTAAGCTAGCGGACTTTTGCTATGTAAATTAGCGAATTGTTCTTTTGTTGTCCTTAAATCCTCATTTATTAATTTTTTTTAATACCGTTTGAGGCTCAGCTATTTGAATTTTTTTATGTTCCTTATCCGATTACTCTATTATTCAATCTAACTAGCTCATCGGTTAATCAACTACTAAAACAATCGATAGTTTCAGCCCTACAATATATACTTAACAAAACGGCAGATCGACATTAAGGATGGCTCGATCACATAATTTTGCAACTGAGTAAGAGCCACCCGATACCTATTTAAAAAAATTTTTTTTCAACTTGAACAGAAGTGAACAAAACATGTTACAGTAGTGTACTGTTTACAATGCTTCTTCCGCTTTTTGAGTGTTGCAGAGTATAAAATGTACAGGTACTCCCAGGGTTACGAACGCGTTGTAACGCTGGCGACGTAACCCGAATTTCCGCATAAGTTGAAATTAACCTATTAAAACCATCCAAAAAGTCCAGTAGTCTTGTATTTTAATTGTGGAGGATACACTGCCCTCTGGTGGCAGTGTTGGGTCTGGCTGGACTGTTGTTAAATAATGCTTCCATACAGGAGCACTCCGACGTCTCACATGGATAAAGGAAAGCTGCGCTCTGGTGTGGCGCACATAAGGCTGTAAGTTGCTCCAGCTAATATGTTTGTATATGCATTTTTAATTAAGTTTAGAGCTACAGTTTGTGGAGTTACGTGTGAGCGATTTGCGATGAGAACTGTAAATATGTTAGCATTCGTAGCATTTAAGCTAGCGAACTTTTGTGAGGAAATTTAGCCTAATTTAATGTACAAAATTTACATATTGATCAGACTAGATGGACGTTTCAACACCAATTGCTTCATGTCGAGTGTTTTATTGTTAAAATGTGTGTCGTTTTGAATAGACGTGTACTTATGTGTGTTACAGCTTTACAAATAGTCAAAAGTGAAGTAAAAAGCTTCAAAAAGCACAATTGCTCTGTTTGCTGTATATCATGTTAATAAAGTAAAAAATGAGTTACTGTGAGGTACAATTAGATACTGGAGAAAAAAATGGCGGACAAGACTCCTGCTTCATAAAGTCGAGTACTTCGTAAACCAGGGACTACCTGTATATATTTTTGTTTCTTTTTTGTAATGCCATTGGTATTTCTGAATTATTTTGCGGTCCTTTTCACCCAATTCCGATCCTCTGAAAAATGTCCCGATTTCCGATCATGTGATTGGATCGGGGACATCCCTAATCGAAATTATAATCACTTTGCATTTTGATCGAATTACAGTCAATTGTGTTTAACAGATATATTGAGCCGCAACAATTATTTGTTACACGCCTAGTGTCAACATATGGCAGATGTGTAGACATACTGAATCAGAGTTTGCTAAGAAATCGTATGTAGACACGAGAAAAAGGCACAAGTGACATTTACAAACTGATATTAACTGAGGAGAAACAATTTTTTCCCCCCAATATTATAATAAGGATCATCACTGACACCACTACTTATATCATGGAAGTAAGTGTAAAATTTGGTAGCAAGCCTGTGTTACAGGGTGGCAGTTGCCACCCTGGTGGGTCCGCCCCTGGCTTTTGGGAAACCAACCCATGTTTTACAGCTGATTACCAAAGAACAGAAATGGGTAGTATTATAATTAGAGTTGTCCGATAATTACTTTTTAACCGGTATCACGATGCTGTTCAAACCAAAAATCTGATACCGATAGCGATATATACGGTCGAGGACTTAACATATTATTGATCATTGTATTGTGATGGCCCACTGGATGCTTTAATAATGATCAATGTAACAACTTCAAGGTTTTGCAAACATGTGGAAAATAAGAGGACAACTTTAACTGAAGTTATAGAAAAAGTGCCAAAATAATGATTCATATAAATAAAATAAATTGAAATTAGCCAAAATGTCTATAATTAAATAAAATGTATTTCAAAGAGCACTAGAGGGCGACCAGTGTATTATAAATACAGGTAGTGAATCAAAGGACATGGCAATGCAATGATAATTACCAAAATGCATTTTGCTGGGCTTTTGCACAGATTTTTAATTAAAATTATGTGTTTTATTACTTTTCTACGTGGCTATTTCTTTCTGGTGATTCATTCATATAATTCATTTTTAATTCATTATTGTTCATTTTATTTGTGCACCAGGAGTGATGAGGGTCTTTCCCACAATTAACAAATCCCAAGCCTCTTAATTTGGAGACACCTACAGGTCACAATAACCATATCTGTGCTAAACTGAGACCAGCCCATGTACAAAAGCTGCAGGCTTGTACATTAACTTCTAACCCTGATTACTTACTGGTGCAAAGTTTTTTTCAATATTGGCTGATATTATCAGACAACTATTCATAATTTTACTCCCTGGTGATAGTGGAGAGTCTATTAGTAAATAATTTTAGAACATATTATTTAGGCTCTTGAAAAATCTATTAAAAATGCTTCAAAATGACTGGCAACTCATTAACAACCTTAATGAGGAAAACTGCTAAACTGCTGCTCAAATCAGCAACTGTAATGAAAACAAAAACGTGCATAATTTGTAAATTTAGTCGTAGAAAGTAGACGACTGACATTTTGAATGGACGAATCCCCGACTTGTCACTCTCGCTGCGCTTATGCTTCCGTCTGGATCCTCTGGAATGGTTTGTCTTGTTTCAGAAAAGGAGCCTGCTCTGTCCTGAGGCTCATTTTGGACATGTCCCTCCAAAGCAGTTTATGTGTAGGTATGTTTGTGCTTGAGTGTGTGTGTGTGTGTGCTATTGAGTCAACATGTCCGTGCGTGTTGTGTTGCTGTTGTTGTCGGGGAGAATATACCTATTTATGTACACTGAGCCTTTAAAAGTTTGTTTGGAATATATATATATATGGTATATATATATATATATATATCTAAAGGTTAGACGTAATACTCCTTGTCCTTGTTCTTCTTGTTCTTGGAGATCTTGGTAATGCCGAGCGGCTTGTCCTTGGCGCTGCCGTTGGGCTGCGTGGCCGAGTTGCTGATGTAGTTGCGGCTCTCGTCCACGTGGTACGAGCCTTCGTCGCGGTTGCGGTACTTGTACATGGCGTAGAGCAGGATGAGGATGCACAGGGCCGCCGCCGCCACTATGCCCACCACCATGCCCGTGGTGCTGCTGCTCTCACGCACGACCTCCGACGGACCGGGGAACACCTTCACTTCGGGTAGCGGGGGACGTGCTACGGAAAGGAAAAGATATCTTTAATAAATGTTATTTGGCAATTCTGCAGCACGGTTAAATCTTTGGCTAACATACACGCGATAGATGGAGAATTGCTTTAAATATGAGTTTACATTGACTACACAAGCGGTTTGAGAGCGAGAACCGAAAGTGGTATTTGCAAATACCATGTGGCATTTTTTTTGCCATTTGGCAAAATGGATTTTGCAATGTGGCCTTTTTTTTTTTTGCTGCGTGGCTTTTTTTTTTTTTTTTTGCCATGTAAGGATTTTATCCCCCAAAAAATGCCACATGTAAAAAAAAAAAATGCTACATGGCAAAAAAAACATTGCAAAATCCATTTTGCCACATGGCAAAAAATGGCACATAGCAAAATCCATTTTGCCACATGGCAAAAAAAGGCCACATGGCAAAAAACATGCCACATGGCAAAATCCATTTTGCCACATGTCAAAAAAATATCACGTGGCAAAAAAATGCCATATGGCAAAATGGATTTTGCCAAATGGTAAAAAAAATGTCACGTGGCAAAAAAATGCCATATGCGGGAAAAAAAAGCCACATGGCAAAAAAATGCCACATGGCAAAATCCATTTTGCCACATGGCAAAAAATGCCACATCGCAAAATCAATTTTGCCACATGGCCAAAAAAAAAAAAAAAAGCCACATGGCAAAATCCATTTTGCCACTTGGCAAAAAATGCCCCATGGCAAAAAAAAAAAAAAAAACGCAAAAAAAAAGCCACATGGCAAAATCCATTTGCCACATGGCAAAAAAATGCCACATAGCAAAATCCATTTTGCCAAATGGCAAAAAAAGCCACGTGGCAAAAAAATGCCATATGGGGGAAAAAAACAAGCCACATGGCAAAAAAATGCCACATGGCAAAATCCATTTTGCCACATGGCAAAAAATGCCACATCGCAAAATCAATTTTGCCACAAGGCAAAAAAAAAAAAAAAAAAAAAAAGGCCACGTGGCAAAACAAAAATGCCACATGGCAAAATCTATTTTGCAAAATGGCAAAAAAAAAGCCATATGCGGGAAAAAAAAAAGCCACATGGCAAAAAAATGCCACATGGCAAAATCCATTTTGCCACATGGCAAAAAATGCCACATGGCAAAATCCATTTTGCCACTTGGCAAAAAATGCCCCATGGCAAAAAAAAAAACCGCAAAAAAAAAGCCACATGGCAAAATCCATTTTGCCACATGGCAAAAAAATGCCACATCGCAAAATCCATTTTGCCACATGGCAAAAAATGCCACATAGCAAAATCCATTTTGCCAAATGGCAAAAAAAAAAAAAAAAAGGCCACGTGGCAAAACAAAAATGCCACATGGCAAAATCTATTTTGCAAAATGGCAAAAAAATGTCACATGGCAAAATCCATTTTGCCACATGGCAAAAAAATGCCACATAGCAAAATCCATTTTGCCAAATGGCAAAAAAAGCCACGTGCAAAAAAATGCCACATGGCAAAATCTATTTTAGCACGTGGCAAAATCCATTTTGCCACATGGCAAATTGGCTGCCGTTGGCTGCCACTGACGGCCATAGACGTTCAATCCGTTTGAAGTGGGAGGGATGGCAGCGAATCATTCGCTGCCATCCCTCCCACTTCAAACGGATTGGACGTCTACTAGTGATAAACTCATTCCAATTCACAGCAGAACCTTATTTTTCTGTTTATTAGTCGTTTGTAGAATAACATAGAATGATTTCCTGACCATTGATTGATTGATATTGTATGACCATTCTATTTTGACTAGTAGGGGTCGTTTAATCGCTGCCAGCGCCTTCCCAGTCCAAATGGATTGGGCGTCTAGCTCCATCAATTGCACTGAAACATGATGATTCAAATGGATTTAAAAATCTATCGCTGTCAATGGCAGACAAAAACACGTGCCAGCGCATAGAGCGTGATCTGCGAATTCTCTCGGGCTGAAAATGACAGGAGAGAAAAGAGGAGAAAGGAAAGAAAAGCATAAATGAGGAGGACGAACGAGAGGAAGCGAGGCGAGTGGGCGTTCGAGGCGTTAGGTAACGCTTACAGGCGCAAACCATGAAAAGTAGCCTGTGAATAATTCATTGTAGCGACAGAAAAGAAGGAAAAAGACTGAGGGACGCGTGCCAAATAGCTTAAATGGGTCTCACCTGAGCTGGGATCGCACGGGTCGATGTCTTCGTCGTCGCTCGGACACTCCGCCGACGCCACCAGGATGTCGTCCGCCGACTGTTGAGAAAAGGTTAGCGTTAGTGGGGATGTTTTTTTTTTTTTTTTTAACGGACGCTCGCTGTGACTGCACAGGAAGTCATTACCGGCTCCTGTTGAGACCCTCGGGGGAGTGGGGAGGGGCACGTGCGCATGCATGTTTTTGCCCTCATCATCATATTCCAAATGCTAATGACACTCGTTATTCAAAACTGCTGAACTGTGAGAGATGAACTGAAAAATGTTGAATTACAGCATTTATCTATTGATGTTAGTGACATAATACTGACAAGCAGGAGTATTTAATCTTTGACAGTAGCTTGTTTTTAGGTTCATACAGGTTTGAACTACAGGTGTAAATGATTCAAGGGCTTTTCAAGGATTTAATACGATATTATGTACACATTTAACAGTTACATTTCACTCAAACATTAAATAGAAATTGATGTTTCTGACCATTTTGTTACCGCAACATCTCAGCCATTTAACAACAGCATATTGAAAAAATGATAACGATGTTGATCCATGTTTTTGTGTTTCCAATGATTTGATTGTATCGTTGCTTAAACAATAAATGTATCCATTACAGACATTGACATTTCAGTTTTTATGATTACTTATGACTAGTGCTCCAACGATTACCGTAATTTCCTGAATATAACGCGCACTTTTTCCCCCCCAAAATCAACTTGTAAAATCATGGTGCGCATTATAAACGGGTACATGGATGGAGACAGAAATATATATATTACATATATATATATATATATATGAAACGATTTTTTTTTAATTGACACGGCCACGTTGTGTTGAAGAAACGTATGCGGCGACCCCTTGCCGACCATTACGGTACGTGACGTCATCATTTTGTTTCGGTAATACTTCACTCTAATCGGCCGAATGATTTCGTCTGTGTTAAATTCTGCTCTTTTCACTCTTCGCAAAGCACAGAATTTAGTTTCTTGAACTCATTTGAGTCAACGTTTATTGCAGCTCCGCAAGTCGGACCATAACAAACGTAAGCACAGACTTCCTGTGTCCGTCAACTATATCTGTCCCTCGGGAAACTCAAACCCAAATAACAATAGTTCCTATTGTTACTGTCGTGTCGACAGCGATGAGCTCTCACGGATTTCTGAATTATTTTCTCACTTTCATTTTACCGTATCAATCCATGGAAGAAACATTTACTCATCATGATGAAACGAGCAAGTTATACAGCAGCCTTTAAAAGAAAAGTCACATCTGTTTTGTTTTCTCCTAGATTCTGGTAAGTTGGAGAAGTTGTCAAATCATATTATTACCATAAATATTGTCAGTTTATGGTAATGTTTTGAACTACCAATGTGCTATGCTTGTGGAGTTTTTCACCAGCCAGTAAAATGACATTTCTGTATCTGTACACGAGCTCTGTTTTCTTGTATTCTTCCATTTATTGGTGCTAAAATTAGGGTGCGCGTTATAAACGGGTACAATAATTTCCCCTAGATTTTACAAGTAAATTTGGGGTGCGCATTATACACGGGTGTGCCTTATATTCGGGAAATTACGGTAATTGATTAACTCGAGTAATTCAATTATAATAAAAGCTTCGAATCAAATTTTGACGTTGTAATATTTTGTTTTGAAAGTGTTTGCATTTAGTTTTATTGATTTGGGTGGTTTAATAAAATTTGTAAAAATTTTAATCAAAAAATAAACTTGTAGCCCGGCATTGTTGATGTCAATAATTACTTACTCAATGCTCATAGGTGCTGAAACCTATAAAAGCAGTCGCACCCAAGCGCCAGCAGAGGGCGGCAAAACTCCATGAAACACAATTAACATGTGGGCATTTCACTTTACTGTCATTTAAATCAGTTTGAGCGGCCCATGTGCGTTAATTGCGTCAAATATTTTAACGTGATTAATTAAAAAATTAATTACCGCCCGTTAACGCGATAATTTTGACAGCCCTAATTTTACATTTTTCTTTTTAAACTTGAACAAAAGTGAACTAAACATGTTACAGTACTTTACGGTTTACAGTACTTCTTGTGCTGCGGAATGTAAAATGTACAAGTAGGTTACGAACGAGCTCCGTTCCTACGCTGACGACATAACCCAAATATTTTGTTTAATGGAGGAGGATACACTGCCCTCTGGTGGCTGCGTTTGGTCTGCCTGGACTGTCATTCAATAATGCTTCCATACAGGACCACTCAGACGTCTCACACGGATAAAGGATAGCAGCGCTCTGGTTTGGCCCACATAAGGCTGTAAGTTTTTTCAGCTAATATATGTTAGTGTATGCAGTTATAATTAAGTTTACAGCTACAGTTTGTGGAGTTACGTGTGAGCGATTTCCTATGAGAATTGTAAGCACGTTAGCATCCGTAGCATTTAAGATGGCAAACTTTTAGTTAGGCAAATTAGGCTAATTTAATCTCCTAAATTGACATACTGATCAGACTAGATGGACGTCTGAACACCAATCGTTTTGTGTCGAGTGTTTTATTGTTAAAATGAGTGTCGTTTTGAACAGATGTGTACATATGTGTGTCACAGCTTTACAAATTGTCAAAAGTGAAGGACGTAAAAAGCTTCAAAAAGCACAATTGCTTTGTTTGCTTTCTGTCAAGCTGAACAACTTCACATTTGAATGAAGTAGTGTAATTGTAAATACTTTAGCATCCGTAGCATTTAAGATAGCAAACTTTTGTGAGGAAAATTCGGCTAATTCAATCTACTAAATATTCATACTGATCAGACTAGATGGACGCGTGAACACTAATCGTTTTGTGTCATGTTTTATTGTTAAAATGCGTGTTGTTTTGAACAGACGTGAACACGTGTGTTACAGCTTTACAAATTGTCAAAAGTGAAGTAAAAAGCTTCAAAAAGCACAATTTCTTTGCTATCTGTCAAGCTGAATGACTTCACGTTTAGTGAAGTAGTGTAATTTTAAATACGTTAGACTTCGTAGCATTTGAACTAGCGGACTTTTGTGAGGAAAATTAGGCTAATTTAATCTACTAAATTTACATACTGATCAGACTAGATGGGCGTTTGAACACCAATCGTTTTGTGTCGAGTGTTTTATTGTTAAAATGCGTGTTGTTTTGAACAGACATGTACATACTGTATGTGTGTTACAGCTTTACAAATTGTCAAAAGTGAAGTTAAAAAGCTTCAAAAAGCACAATTTCTGTGTTTGCTCTCTGTCAAGCTGAACAACTTCACATTTAGTGAAGTAGTAATTGTAAATATGTTAGCATTCCTAGCATCTAAGGTAGCGGACTTTTGTGAGGAAAATTAGGCTAATTTAATCTACTAGATGGACGTTTGACATGTGTGTTACAGCTTTACAAATTGTCAAAAGTGAAGTAAAAAGCTTCACAAAGCACAATTTCTTTGCTATCTGTCAAGCTGAACGACTTCACGTTTAGTGAAGTGTAATAATAAATACGTTAGCATTCGTAGCATTTAAACTAGCGGACTTTTGTGAGGAAAATTAGGCTAATTTAATCTACTAAATTTACATACTGATCAGACTTAATGGACGTTTAAACAATCTTTTTGTGTCGAGTGTTTTATTGTTAAAATGCGTGTTGTTTTGAACAGACGTGTACATACTGTATGTGTGTTACAGCTTTACAAATTGTCAAAAGTGAAGTAAAAAGCTTCAAAAAGCACAATTTCTTTGTTTGCTGTCTGTCAAGCTGAACAACCACGTTTAATGAAGTAGTGTAATTGTAAATACGTTAGCATTCGTAGCATTTAAGATAGTGGACTTTTGTGAGGAAAATTAGGCTAATTCAATCTACTAAATATACATACTGATCAGACTAGATGGACGCATGAACACTAATCGTTTTGTGTCATGTTTTATTGTTAAAATGCATGTTGTTTTGAACAGACGTGTACATATGTGTGTTACAGCTTTACAAATTGTCAAAAGTGAAGTAAAAAGCTTCAAAAAGCACAATTTCTTTGTTTGCTGTCTGTCAAGCTGAACAACTTCACGTTTAGTGAAGTTGTTAGCTACGAATGTTAAATACGTTAGCATTCGTAGCATTTAAGCTAGCGGACTTTTGTGAGGAAAATTAGGCTAATTGAATCTGCTAGATGGACGTTTGACACGTGTGTTACAGCTTTACAAATTGTCAAAAGTGAAGGAAGTAAAAAGCTTCAAAATGCACAATTGCTTTGTTTGCTGTCTGTCAAGCTGAACAACTTCACGTTTAGTGAGGACGGAACACGTAATATTGATAAAGTAAAGAAAAACTAAGATACTTTGAGGTACAATAATGTATACTGTTTGTGCGACTAAAAAAAAAAACAAAACAAAACAAAAAAAAAAAACGACTGGCGGATTAGATCCCGGCGTCGTAAAATCGAAATCGCTAAAGTTGAGTATGTCGTAACCTGGACACTACCTGTATTTAACACCGTTAAAACTTTTATGACGCCACACAAACCTCGTTTGAAGTAACTAGCTGCTATTTCACAAGTGAACGTATCTGAGGTGGGAGTTAAAACTCATTGGCTGCTTCCAGACAAAATGGATCGGACGTCTATCACCGTCAACGGCGCTGACACATAATCATTCACCGCCACAACCGTGTTCCACTTTTATCAACCGCCGCCTCGAACCCGCATCGATCCGACCGTCCCCGCCTGCTCCAGTTGCCATGGCGACGCCAACTCCAGTCTGCTGGAAAACATGATGCTCCCATAAAATTAAATGACGGCGGGTGTGGTAGCGTTGCGTTCAATGAGCGTTGAGGGGACGCGGCGCTGAAAAAAACAAGAGTCGCGAGCGTGAGAAATGCGTGCGCTCGTGTCAGCGCTAAATTAAAATTGGATTGTGATGCATTGCAGTAGATGTCGGCCGGGATAAAAAGCGGAAGAGGGGAGTGAGTGGCACGGATGAACAATAGAGGGGCCGCTTTCATCCCGATGCTTTTCTCATTTTTCAAAATCAGCCTTGAAAAACAAGCGCGCAACATTGATTTTGTTTACCGCGCTGCTAAATTGCCTTTAATAACCTTTTTAACGATCAATTTTCTTCCAAACCAAGCTGACATTTTAGGAAAAGGCTTTTTGAAATGAATGTCTGCATGTTTAAACCTTTAATGTGGATGTTTTTGATTTGAGCAGCTTGAACTTTTGACATAACTGAATCAAAATGATTCATCAACAGCATTTAGATGAGAGGTTAGACTTTTCTTTCATTGGGGGAAAAAATGTTTCTGCCTTATTCTGTTCTTTAGTAACTGGCAGTGTAACATGTTGCTATATTTATGCAAATCAGCTATTTTAGATGGAGAAAATGAGAGGCTTTCTGTGCAAAAATTATAACTGACACCTCAAACCCATTCCTATTTTCATTAATGACAAAAGTACTTACTGCCCCATATGTTTTCAATGTTTCGGTAAACATTTAAAACATTTTAAATACTGTTTTACGAACTAATAAATAAATATTAGATGAACTATTTTCAATACGTATATAAATTTGTTTAGCAGTGTTTAATAGTAGCTTAAAAGTCTTTACTTGCTTTCATGTTGGCAATTATTTTACAACATGTTGAGAACTCACCCCTTCAGACCTGAGCATGCTGCTGAAGGACATGACACGTTCGCGTCTCTAAATAAGTAAATACACTGAATTTAGTTGCTCTTGCCACTTCTGGGAGATGACTGGATAAAACTTTACCCACTGAAATCAAATCACGAGGTTTAGCATGCCCTCTTTGCTATTTTTGGCTCTTTGAAAATGGCTCAAAAAGGCAAACGTAAGTGCTCCTTTCTCATTAAAAACAATGTAACCATAAACTTCAAAATGATATTGATGGGACACGGTTTGTAAAATATATAACACACAAAGAGCTTTTTTTGTTGAAAATTCTTGTGAATAAATGCTTAAATCCCTGAATTCTTTATAGATATGGAGGTAAAACAGTTTCGATTCTTTGTTAAAAGAGCAAAGAACCAGGCGGTTAGCATTTATTTTACGTAAATATGTCGAATGTGCTGCTTGTCTTTAAGCCACTGTAGCGCCGCCGTATCATCACAAAGAGCTTTTTCTGTTGAAAATGACTGTGAATAAATGCTTAAATCCTGAATTCTTTTTAGATATTGATGTAAAACAGTCTCGATTACTGGTTAAAAGCAAAAAAAAAAAAAAAACAAAAACGTGCAGTTAGAATTTCACGTAAATATGTCGAAGTACGATGCTAGTCTGTTGGTCAATGCGGCGGTTGCCATATGTAAACAAAGCTTTTCCGGTGAAAATTCTTGTGAATAAATGCTTAAATCCCTGAATACTTTATAGATATGGACGTAAAACAGTCTGAATTCAATCAGTCTCAATTGGTTAAAAGCACAAAAAAACGTGCACTTAGCATTTATTTTATGTAAATATGTCGAAATACAATGCTAGTCTGTTAGTCAATGTGATGGAGCTTTACAACAAAAAGCTTTTTACGTTGAAAATTCTTGTGAATAAATTCTTAAATCCCCGAATTCTTTATGGATATGAACGTGAAACAGTCTCAATTCTTTGTTAAAAGCAAAAAAAAAATAAAAAAATAAATAAAGGCAGTTAGCATGTATTTTAAGTAAATATGTCGAAGAATGATGCTAGTCTGTTAGACAATGTGACGGCAGCCTTCCAACAAGGAGCTTTTTACGTTGAAAATTCTTAGGAAAAAAAACGTAAAATATAATAATTACCTTGAATCCTCGAACAAATCACTCCTGAGACAATCCTTACTGTTTGTATGCGTTACAGCTTTCGTACTTTTTCAACCTAAATCCGGCGTTGGATCGCTGCATATGTCGCTGCGACCGGGGTTAATGTTACGCCTACTGTTTACCAAAAAATGACACAATCTCTACAATTTTAAATAAAACAAAAATAGACATCTTTTTCTATTTGGAACATCTACTAATGCATGCTTTAAATATCTGCATTGGAAATTTAATGGCGAAATGTTTTAATTTTATGCAATTTTATACTTTGCAAAGTTACGTTTCTGCAATTCAGACGCAAGTACAACTGCGCCTTCGTCCATCACATGTAGTATTTAAGTCATCAATCTAGTACATATTTGTATTAAAAATTCTCATTCAAACAATCCTATAACCAACAAGTATTCTTACATATTCTATGCAAACTAGTTCCTAACCTCAAAACCTCTTGTACTATTAACCCTTTATTGGGCAAGTGACCATTTTTGGTGATGATAATGGTTTTTAACTACAGAAATATGAGCGTCACATTTTGGTCATGTATATGTAGGGCTCAGTTATAATTACATTATTTTTTATTATTAATCATTTCATTTCTTTTATACTCCTTATAAGTGTGTTCTATTAATAACATTATGAATGAACAGATATATACTCTCATTACCCCTTCAGACCTGCATTTTTTTTTTTTTTTTGCCCAGCAAAAAAAATAAAAAAAAAATAAAAATCTTCGCTGATTTCGATTCTACTCAAATATCAGAACAAAGTGCAATTTTTTGGGCGGGAATATTTCATGCTTTTATTGGTTGTTTTTACATTGTTCATAGACGTCATAATATATTGACAGGACGCAGGGCCGATTAATAGGGGGCAATCTCCGTCAAAGCTGACCGAGTGGAAACACAGACAAAGCGCTTTTTACTTTGAAAATTCTTGTGAATAAATGTGTAAATCCCTAAATTCTTGATAGATATGGACGTAAAACAGTCTCGTTTATTTGTTTGAAGAGCAAAGAACTGGGCAGTTAGCATTTATTTTACGTAAATATATCAAATGTGCTGCTTGTCTTTAAGTGAATAAATGCATAAATATCTGAATTCTTTATATTGATGTAAAACAGTCTCGATTCTAGGTTAAAAGCAAAAAGCCCAAAAAAAACCCCACAGGCAGTTAGCATTAATTTTACGTAAATATGTTGAATGTGCTGCTAGTCTTTAAGTGCCGCTTTATTACCACAAAGAGCTTTTTACTTTGAAAATTCTTGTGAACAAATGCTTAAATCCCTGAAATGTTTATAGATATGGACGTAAAACTCTCTATATTTGGTTAAAAGCAAAAACCGGGCAGTTAGCATTTACTTTACGTAAATATTGCGAATTACGACGCCAATGACGTAGTGGTTAATTTCTCCCATTGATTTTTTTCATAACATTTCAAAATGCATGCATGGTACGAAAAATATTATAATTACCTTGAATCGTCGAACAAATCCCTCCTGAGACAATCCTTCCTGTTTTTATGCGGTACAGCTTTCGTACTTTTTCAACCTAAATTTGTTGTTGGATCGCTTCATGTGTTTGAGAAGAACTAAGACCGACTTCAACCAACTGAAGCGGAGTGTGGGACGGCCCTATACGTGAAGGTGTGGCGCAGTGTCTGGGGAATGTGTCCCGTCAATATCATTATGAAGTCTATGGTAGCATTTTGTCTCAGCTGTTTTTAAAGAGCCAAAAATAGCAAAGAGAGCGTAGTAAACCTCATGATTTGATTTCGATGAGTAGAGTTTCGTCCAATCCTCTCCCAGAAGTGGCAATAACAACTAAATTCAGTGTATTTATTGATTTAGAGACGCAAACGCGTTATGTCCTTCAGCAGCATGCTCAGAACCCCCAATAACACTTAAACGTTGATTAATTTTTTTCATAGTATTATAGTATTTATCTCATTGCTTACTATTGACAACAAAAGTTTTCCAATTTACTTAAAAGGGGACGGCTGGCTGTAAATTCTCAAGTTTCCGTGCCATTGACGGTGATGGATGTCCAATCCGTTTTGGAAAGGCTGACAGCAATCATTTACTACTAGTCTCCGAGCCAAAATGGATTGGACGTTTTGCACCGTCAATAGCAGTTAAATGAGTGCCATAAACAAAACAATTTAAAACATCAAAAAAATAATACTGCGCGCACCACCATTTTCCACAATCCGCGTCTCCGCCCTCTGAGCATCCTTACTTAAGATTTTTATTTATTAGTTTTTTTTAAAGCAACTTTGTGCCGCGGTCTGGCCTGGAAGAAATACTTTTTCCCCTTGGTTGCTTTTTCCAATCACTTCTGCCCACTGAGTGTGAAAAAGTGGACAACTCGGGCTTCTTCCGAACAGCTGATCACAGCCCAATCGGCAACCGTTTCTATCTAAAATCCAAACATTCTGAAGCAAAGTAAGACATCAACCTCCACGACAAGCCAAGTCAACAAACATCCAGGCTTCAAATTGGAAGTAAATCGCTACCTGAGCGGCTGAACAGTGCCAGCGACCGTCCAATCCTCCCTGACCAAGTTCACACATGATCTCTCCACTTTTTTTTCCTTCTTCCCCCCAGGAGATTGGTCACCACGAAAAATCACGCTGCCGTTTCCATCGCTCCCGTACACGGGCGGCAGGAGGATTAAGAGAAAAGGAGCGCCACTGACGACGGGAGGAGAGCAAAGAAACAAGCTCTACTACTGCAGATGGTGAGATAGAAACACCCAGCCAATCGCGGGGCTCTCTGACACTGAGCGGGAGGGGGAGAGGCAAGAGGAGGGTGATGGATGCTAAGGAAAAAAAAACAACATGGAAAGTGAAAAGTAAGCAAGGCTGTGAAGTAGCTTCAGAAGATGGTGGTGAATTCGAAAAAATGTTAACTCGTTGGCTGCCGTTGACAGCGATGAGCAATATTGCCAGACCTCCGTGAAGTTGGCTCCCCATCAGCAAATTTATATGAAAATAATGTCAATCGTTTGTGCAGTAAAAAGTTTGTTTGTGCTGCTATCATTTTTGAGATGTTTACAATTCATCTATAGGTCGATCTGAGGTCAGCACGCCCCCATTTTGATTATAAATAGCTAAAAATGGTGTCAAACATTTATCTTTTTTAAGATGTTAATTTTATTTCATTTTTTTAACCTTAACCTGTCCTGTACAGCTGCTTGACACAGAGAAGGGGAATATGAATGTCCTATTGATCTGAACAGTTTCAATGGAATTGAACGCCTACACTAACTATGAATATAGTAGCGCTATCGTTAGCAATTGTATTTCCAGTTAAACCATGTAGGCGGCTTGATGACCGAGAAGAAAAAGGAGAGAGGGTAGAGTCAGAAAGAGATGTGGAGTGAAGTGTACAAGAATTGGAAATGTGAGGTGTAGAAGCCAGTATATTGTGTAATTTCTTGTAAGTGTGGATATGTTGACGTCCTATTCTATACTGCCTGATCGCTAGTCGTGGCACTGATAGTTTCTCTCATCATACGTGTGTGATTGTCCTGCAGACAAGTAGAAAGCTGTGCAGGGGCTGCCCCAGCCAGTCGGGGGGGGGGGTGAGCCGGCTCAGCCTGTCCCCCCTCACGTAGTTGTCCCCCCGAGACCTAGGGTGGTCCCCCGGATCATCCGCGACCCCATTAAATGGCCTTCAGGGAAGGGATGAGGGGACGCGCCCTCTCCACTGCAACCCCCCAACGCAACCGACACGGCGCACCATGGAACCCCCACGGTCCACTAGACGCAGGGCAGGACAGTAGAGGTGGGAATCTTTGGGCACCTAACGATTCGATTACGATTCAGAAGCTACGATTCGATTATAAATCGATTATTGATGACAACCCCCCGCTATTGGCTGCTTTTAATGTTTTGTACATTAGTTACAAAAACTGTAAAAAAATTAAAATTTAAAAAAAGCCTCGCAGGCTTAAATAAATAAATAAACATTCCATTTATTTAATGTTGTGAATCAACCGTTAAAGTTGTTAAAATTGCTCCAGTTATTCCATAATTTCCCTTTTGTCTACTTTCGACATGTGAAAGCTTTAAACTATTTTAAAGATAGACTCAAGTCAATATTTTACCGATTTAGGAGTATTTTAGATTAAAAGAATTAGGTTCGCTTGGAAGGTTCGCTACAACAGCCTTGCAGGGAAGTCTACTGCTTTAAGATGGCGGCCGTTTACTAACGCCCGCATCTAGCTTTTTGTACAGATGCTGCTAACGCCACCGAGTCTATTTTGCATCTAGTCCTATATAAATATGATATCTACCGTACCATTATGTGGACGAACTTTGTAGCAGCTGTCTGCAGGAGTCAGGTATGTTGTTGTGTTTTTATCTCGCGGCATGAGTTGAGCTAGAGCCGTGAGTTGAGCATTGGCATTACCCGAGGGGCCGGGTAATGACATGCATGATGTTTAGCTACTCTCGCTCCGTTCCTCATTGCGTCCCGAAGACCGCGCGGCGCCCTGAGTGTGTTTTACTTCCGCTTTACTTGACTATTTCACTAATCGGAATTTGGATGTTTGTGAATTGTTCTCGAATCTTCCACGGCCGAATCGCGAATAATTTAAGAATTGGAAATTTCACACACCCTGTCCTGTAGAGGTTATTGAGAGTTGGATAAGGAAAAGCTGCGAGTGACGTAATCGCTCGAAATATCTGAATCTCTATAAAACGAGAGCAGAATTTTTTTTACAGCACAAACGAAGCATAAACGATTTACACCATTTTTAGCAATTCTTAATAAAATGAGGGGCTGGTTGACCTTAGATTGACCAACTATGAAAGAATTGTAAATATCGAAAAAAAAAATGATAGCAGCACAAACAAGCAAGCACAAACGTAGAACAAACAATTGACATCTTCTGACATAAATTTGAATCTGATGTAGGACCAACGTCACAAAGGTTATTACCGGTGTATTTGTGCATAGGTTGTGATAAAAAGGGGCACAATATGACGTTTATCTTCTAATATATTGTAGAAATATATTTATTTTCTTATCAATATATCTACTTTATTGGTATCTCGACATAGGATCGCTTCGACACACGATCTTTTCGGCATCCGGCGTAAAATTTGACTCGCCATTTGTTTCAACATCTGACGACATGCTGGAAATACGACTGTTTATGACAGCGCGGCAGCTTGTTTTCCCGCAAGACTGACGCAAGGCGGATTTTCCTGTGCGATAAATCAACTTGGGTTCCAAGAAGGTTAGTGCAGGTGGTGAAAAAAGGAAAAAGGTGACGCTTACCATTGATATGAAGATGGAAATGATAGAAAGACGAGAGTGTCTTGTGCGCGTCCCTGAACTGACTCTACAATGAGACCATAGAATGTCTACGATCTCGACGGTCCTCCTCCGACCTCCATTCGCCAGTCTTTATAAGTTAAGTTGACAATTATTATTGTGGTAACATCGCCAAAGAAGCTTCGTCAGGTTTTTAATCATTTATTTCAGAACTTGTGCAACACAACACGCCTACTGTCTGCCGCATTTGATGCTAACAACAGAACATTAAAAGAGAAAGTAAAATCTCTACCGCACTGATCTCACTGTCACGTCAGCCACACGTTGCATTTAGGTACAGCACGCAAAACACGTCCGCCACATTATAACCCAATTCGTCACATTATTACAGGAATTATTATTATTACGATTTTTAATTGTAATTTATTTGGTTATTGCCATTTTTAATAGTACCAGCAATATTTTTCAAGGATTTAGTGTAGGATTTCGGGTTGTGGAACAAATTATTGGAATTATAGTGTATTCTTATGGGAAAATCCTCCTCGATGTACCACCATTTCGACTTACAAACCAGATCCTGTAACGAATTAACTTTGTATGTAGAGGTATCACTGTAGTTGGCAACCTTTATTTATTTATTTATTTATTTTTTGAGTATTTAAAAAAAAAAAAAGACAAAAAAAAAGACAATTAAAAAAAAAATTTTTTTTTAAGCAAACTTCGCCTAGACTAGACCAAATTAGTCTTGAGTTTTCGTCAACAAAAACTAGACGAAGACAAACACATTTTGAAATGACTAAAACGGGGTTCACTAAATCCGGACCTTGGTGCCACTTTTCCTGTCGTGTTTTCCACGTCTCTCTCCCCTAACACACCTGAATCAAATGATTATGTCATCAGCAACCTCTCCAGAAGCCTGATAATGATCCTGATCATTCTGATTCAGGTGTGTTGGAGGAGGGAGACATGGAAAACACGACAGGAAAAGTGGCACCGAGGTCCGGATTTAGTGAACCCTGGACTAAAACATCACTAAGACTAATAAGTATCATAGTCCAAAAGACAAAGACGAAAATTAAAAAAGGGCTGTCAAATTTACATCATTTTTAATGCCTCGAACATTTAGCTTACCGCTTTTTAAGGCCTGAATTTTTACAAAATCCATCTAATGATTTTTAATGCTTTTTAATGACGCGCGTAAACCCAGATTCTTAATCCAGCTCTGATTAGGCCACGCCCCTTAAAGAAATACCATAATTTTCGGACTATAAGCCGCTACTTTTTTACCTCATTTTGAATCATGTGGCTCATAGTCCAGTGCGGCTTATTTGTTAATTTATTTGGGGAATAGGTAACACTTTGACAGTGGCATCATAAGAGCCATAAGACCATCATAATTATGACATGACACTATCACGGGCATTAATGAATACTTATGACAGTTGTCATTACGTGTCACCCGGCAAATTATGTCACGAATGCCATTTATGTCCAGCTCTGATCTTTTAAATCCATTCAAAAGTGAGATGATTTGCCAGATGAAACAACTGGAACAGTAACTGAAGAAATAAGCAGCACAGAACATGAGTTTTGATTGTTATTTACATCTGTAGCGCTGCAATGCATGCTAGGAGGCATGTTGGGCGACAACAGTGTTGACAGTAGGTGGCAGCAGAGGTTGACTGTCTCCCCCAAGGGAGCAGTGATGGCCAAAAAAAGCTTTTTGAAGCATGGTGGTTCATTTGGTCTTATGAGAGTCTTATGATGCCGCTGTAAAATAAAGTGTTACCGGTTAATATCTTTGGGTGTAAATATCCCATAATACAGTGAGGACAGCTGCTGCTTATACTCCGGTGCAGCTTATCTATGAAAAAAATGTTGTTTTTATGTCAAATTTGGTGGGTGGCGGCTTATCGTCAGGTGCGCCTTATAGCCTAAAAATTACGGTACATTAATTCACAGAGTATGTACTGTGGTAGTCAGTAAAATTATTAAAATTTGTCTTGAAAACACCTACTGATGGCGCTAGGCGTCCAATCCATTGTCATTGACAGTCAATGAGTTATCATAATTAGACATCCTACTGTATGCAAATCCGTAGCAATTCTTGGCCCGGGCTAACGTGCGACTGAGCCTCGAGCATCAACACCCCAACGAGCGCCTCCTCCTCTCCCCATGCATTATTAATCCCTTTCTCATCATTCCAGAATTAAAAAAATGTCTAAACGCTCTCACGTCCAATTTTTTTTACATGCAGATGGCTCTCGCCGTGATGCAAGGGCGGCGCAATTGTACTCGCTCCACCTGTGCTCGGTCGCTTAGCAACAAGCGGCGAGAGCTGTCGACAAACGCGAGAGTTTTCGGAGCGAAGTCGCCGCAGTACGGGGAGCATCTGACCCAGTTCTCATGGCGCCTCTCCACCCCACCGAGCCTTCCCGTATTTCACGGCGATGTCGGCGGGGAAAGTCGGGTTCAAAACACGGGGACTGACGGGTGATGGCGCCGTCCATTATTGATGCCCGAGGCCGAGCTCGCGGCACTCATCGTTCTATTATTTATAGGTTAAAAAAAAAAAAAACGAGCGGTGGGTGCACACAGGAGTGGATCCGCCAGAGAGGGGGAAGAGAATGAGCGAGATAGCAGCAGGTAACGAGGCTCACTATCGCCATGGCAACTTGCGAAAAAATTCACTCAGTGCAGCAGTTGGACGGATTCGACAAAGCCGCGGCGCTCGCTGACATGAAAACACTTTGACAGCGGCGGCTGATGCACATTCATGAAGATATTAATATGGCTTGGTCATAAATGCGTGATATCAGGTGGCTGTTTTGAATGCATCTATTCATGAACAGCAAAAGACAACTAAAATGGTATTTGCGGGAGACAGGGATCTCAAAAAAAAAAAAAAAAAAAAAAAAAAAAAAAAAACTTTTCCACAGGTTCATTATGCCCCTCCCGCCAAAAAAATACAAAATAAAACAAAAACATGCAAGTCCTGAACTGCAAATATTTGTGGGTTTACTATACTTTTCTAGACCAACTGGAGTTTAGCGACCTACCTTGCAAAGGTGGGTAGTAACTAGGGGTGTGCCATCTTAGGCACCCCACGATTCGATTACGGTTCAGGGTGCTACGATCAGATTATTGAACGATGATCGCGGTATTGACGCTAATCGCGGTTATCACAATTATCATGATAATCGATGCATCGTGCATTACTACTTAATGTAGTAGCTAGGTTGTTCCGATCATGTTTTTTTGCTCCCGATCCGATCCCGATCGTTTTAGTTTGAGTATCTGCCGATCCTGATATTTCCCGATCCGATTGCTTTTTTCCCACCTCCCGATTCAATTTCGATCATTCCCGATAATTTTTCCCGATCATATACATTTTGGCAATGCATTAAGAAAAAAATGAATAAAACTCGGATGAATATATACATTCAACATACAGTACATAAGTACTGTATTTGTTCATTATGACAATAAATCCTAAAGATGGCATTTACATTATTAACATTCCTTCTGTGAGAGGGATCCACGGATAAAAGACTTGTGACTTTGTATATTGTGACTAAATATTGTCATCTAGTGTATTTTTTGAGCTTTCAGTAAATGATACTGCAGCCATTCAACCCAAATGCATGATGGGAAGTGGAACCATGACTGTGCGTAGTGCTACCAACTGATATATCTTCACCTCAATATAACTCAAAATATAGCCATTAGGGTTGTTCTGATCATGTTTTTTTGCTCCCGATCCGATCCTGATTGTTTTAGTTTGAGTATCTGCCGGTCCTGATATTTCCCAATCCGATTGCTTTTTTTTTGCTCCCGATTCAATTCCAATCATTCCCGATAATTTTTCCCGATCATATACAGTACATTTTGGCAATGCATTAAGAAAAAAATGAATAAAACTCGGACGAATATATGCATTCAACATACAGTACAAAAGTACTGTATTTGTTTATTATGACAATAAATCCTCAAGATGGCATTTAGATTATTAACATTCTTTCTGTGAGAGGGATCAACGGATAGAAAGACTTGTAATTCTTGAGAAATGTGACTTTGTATATTGTGACTAAATATTGCCATCTAGTGTATTTGTTGAGCTTTCAGTAAATGATACTGAAGGCCATGCCCAAATGCATGATGGGAAGTGGAACCATGACTGTGCATAGTGCTACCAATTGATATATCTTCTCTGCGTTGGGAAATAACATAAGGTGTTAAGAAAAAGATCAATTGCTACCTTGCTTCCCCACATTGCTTCCCATGATATTTCAATTCGTACGGAGAGGGATTGTAAGGCTTTAGCCAATTAACAAAAGGCTCCAAAGGCTGCCAAAATTCACTTTACTTATTTTACCCTGCCTTTTATCTCTCTATATAGGTAAAACGGCGCCATTACAGATTGAGTGCGACAATGCGTGAGTGGGTCGTGCAGCGCATGCATTAATTGCGTTAAATATTTTAACGTGATACATTTTTTTAAAAAAATTACCGCTGTTATAGGGATAACATTTAGTTTAGGCTTAAGGTAGGGTTATCAAATTTATCCCAATAACGGCGGTAATAAGTGTTTTTTTTTTTAAATGTATCACGTTAAAAAATTTAACACAATTAATGCATGCGTTGCACGACCCACTCATGCATTATCGCGCTCAATCTGTAATGGCGCCATTTTACCTATAAAGAGAAATAAAAGGCAGCATAAAATAAGTAGAGTGAATTTTGGCAGCCTTTGGATGCTTATTTTAATTAGCTGAAGCTTTACAGTCCCTCTCCCTACAGTTAGAAATATCATGGGAAGCAATGTGGGGCAGCATGGACGCATTTGATCTTTTCTTATCACCTTATTTATTTCCCATCGCAGAGAAGATATATGAATTGCTAGCACTACGCACAGTCATGGTTCCACTTCCCATCATGGTTCCACTTTCCATCATGCATTGGGGCATGGTTGCAGTATCATTTACCGAAAGCTCAACAAATACACTAGATGGCAATATTTAGTCACAGCATACAAAGTCACAAGTTTTTCTATCGGTGGATCCCTCTCACACAAAGAATGCTAATAATGTAAATGCCATCTTGAGGATTTATTGTCATAATAAACAAATACAGTACTTATGTACTGTATGTTGAATGTATATATTCGTCCGAGTTTTATTCATTTTTTTTCTTAATGCATTGCCAAAATGTATATGATCGGGAAAAATTATCGGGAATGATTGGAATTGAATCGGGAGCAAAAAAAAAAAAAAGCAATCGGATCGGGAAATATCGGGATCGGCAGATACTCAAACTAAAACGATCGGGATCGGATCGGGAGCAAAAAAACATGATCGGAACAACCCTACTAATTAGGATTAGGGTTAGCGCTCAACGCTATTAACATGTCAAAAACAACATCAATAAAGGCTAAACGGTACAAGAGGTCGTGTACTCACCTCTTTTAGATGCACACGGGTCTCAGCAACACACTCAACACACATTTTTCAATTGAAATGCCTTAAAACTACTGCTGGACATCAAAAAGACAAGGAGCACCGAACTATCTCTCTTCCCCTCTTGCTCCAAAAAAGTAACTTGCTCACAAAAGCGAGACCACCGGGTCGTGCTTCTGTTCCTTTCTAATACACAATTTTTTTTCCCAGTCTTTTAAAAAGGAGTAAATCTCTTTCTCAGTAAGCGGCAGCATCCATCAAAACATGCGCGCGCCCGTTAACGGTGCCCGGCGGCAGACGCGTCTTGAATTTCGTTAGTTACGAGCGGCTGCCATAAAGTTATGAGGGAAAAACATCGTTTTTGAACCTTTATGAATCGTAATCGAATTGTCACGTGTCGAATCATGATGCATGTAATAATCGATTTTTTGGAACTTCTCTTGTAGTAACGCGTTACATTTGATTCGTTACATTTACTCGAGTAACTTTTTGAGGAAAATGTACTTCTAAGAGTAGATTTACTAAGCCATACTGTACACCTGAGTAGACTTGTGGAGAAGAATCACGACTCTTACTCCACTACTTTGGGTTACACTAGTCGTTAGATTTTCACTCTTTATTCTACATATTAGATTTTCCTTTTTTTTTTTTCTCCCAGCGATACCAACAGTACAGTGTATCACAAAAGTGAGTACACCCCTCGCATTTCTGCAGATATTTAACTTATTTGCTCCCAAAAACGTATGAATACGTTTCATTTTTTTTTTTTTTTTGTAATACAAGAGGCATCTCGAAGTTCTGTTGCACCTAAACTGCAATGCACAATGCTCAAAACTCATTTTAAAGCAATAAAACTGGCCACTGGAGGGCAGTAGCGCATTTTGTAAGAACTCATCTCGGGCAAAAAAAGGAAGTGAAGAAAAATAGTCAGGAAACGGAAGTTGGAGGTATCTTGTGAAGAATTTGAGAAAAATGTGGAGAACGATCGGAAAAAAAGGCAAACGACACTGGAGGAGTGTTTTGAAAAGAAAACGAAACCATCGTCAAAGGAGGATTTAAAAAAAAAATCTATATTTATGAGACAGACGGTGACTGCCACAACAGCGTCAGGTTCCCCACGCGTTCTGCGGAGCTCACATTGCGTTACTCCTCAGCCCAAGGTTGAAACCAACGATACAGATGATGAAAAAAGTGAGACCGATCTTGATTCGATTTTGTGATACACTGTAGCTCTACCAGTTTCACCAATGAGACGTTGCAACAATAATCACATGGTTCCATTCTACCAATCAGATTCAAGCTTGCCGTGCTATGATCACGCCGGCTTGTTCAATCACGTGGAATCTTTTCAGCACCGTAAAAAATGAAGTATTTTACATAGAGCGCTGCCCTCAACATGACTCAAAAGCGCGGATTTTAACCTCTCTCCCAGTTTTTATTTGGCGCTGTTTGAACACAGAAAACCAGAGATATGATCCTTTTAATTTTATAATAGGAACTATGGAGCAACTATTTATCATTCAACTATTCAAACTAGGAACTATTTACTCCACTTGAGGGCACTCATGCTTTTTGGATGAATGATGCTTCAGTTCTGCAGATTTTTTTCTCTCTCGCCGGAATTCAGGGATTTCTTTGATTTAATGCGGTTATGTAATAGGTTATAATACAGTATAACAATAACAGTTCATCTAGATCAGGGGTCCCCAACTTTTTTTGCACCACGGACCGGTATTATTTGGGTCTTTTTTTCACGGACCGGTATTCTGAAAAATTTTGCAACCCATCAAAAATTGCAATGATGCAGTTCTGCGCATGCACGTAACGGTAAACATGGCCGCAAAATGCGCAAATACAGCGATTTCAAAGTAAACACTACAA
This sequence comes from Corythoichthys intestinalis, assembly GCF_030265065.1. Classification (NCBI taxonomy): domain Eukaryota; kingdom Metazoa; phylum Chordata; class Actinopteri; order Syngnathiformes; family Syngnathidae; genus Corythoichthys; species Corythoichthys intestinalis. Next base: position 28,837,708 of record NC_080415.1, read on the forward strand.
ACTTAACATAAATAATATTAAAATATTAACTTACGTTTGATCATGGAAGGACCTGTAGAAAAGTTCTCCTCAGATACATCCTACCATGTTAGCTGCACACAACAACTGCACACCACTATCTCACCATTAACGACTTTGCCTTGTCGTTAAGCATTAATTAAGAAGCCCACTTCACAAAGATACGATGTTGGAAATTGTAGCACGGTTTTCAATGCTCTCGTAGTGATGTCAGGATATTCCGAGTGACTTTAATCCAGAACCTCGGTAGAGTTGTTGTCTCAAACGTACGTTTAAGGTCGTCGTCATTTGCGATCTCTACAAGCTGATCCCCCTGTTGCACAGACATGCTCGAATCACCCGGTTTATTCACAAACGGGTCACGAACCCACTCCTTCGCAGTTCGTGGGTCTTCGAGGTTGTTCTCGTCAAGTGTCCTTTTCGCCGTAAAAAATATCTCCAAAGACGCCTGTTTTTCAGTCATCTTCGCTCGTGTGGGGGGGCTAATTATTTCCGGGAACAAATGTGCTGCGCCCGCGGCCTAGTAAGACGTTATTATCGAGGACAAGCGCACATAGATATATTATGTACACAAAACAAGATATACTGCTAGCAGTCCAATCAATGGATTTCTATGACAACATTCTTATCTACCCTGTAGTATTATATCTAGAGTAGACAGGGATATTGGTGTGTTAAGCAGGGGCACAGGGTTAATTCGGCCAGAATGCGCTCGTTAATAAATTATTATTTCTGTGCGGCCCGGTACCGATCCGTGGCCCGGCAGATGGGGACCCCTGATCAAGATAACTTTGTGCTGGGAAAAAAAATTCAATCGTTTAAAAAAAATAATAAAATAAAAAAACAAACGTTATAAGCAGTTACTTACAATGTTACTCATAACGAGTATTCTTATAACCAAATACTTTTTTACTTGTACTTGAGTACATTTTTTGGATGACTACTTTTACTCTTACTTGAGTAATATTATTCTGAAGTAACGCTACTCTGACTTGAGTAAAATGCTTGCCTACTCTACCCACCTCTGCTACCTTGGTCCTAATTTTGCAATCAAGAGATATGAACAAGGGCCTATTAGATTTGGTCTCAACAGTGGTAGGGATGATTTAACAGCATAACCTGCATATACACTTTTTGCTGGAGAAGGGACATTAATGAGACCAGAAAGATTATTGAACGGGGGTCAGGGCTACATTTCTCACGGATATAAACCTAATTAATTCATAGGCTAAAAGATGAATGCAAAATAAACCTATGTCGACTTATACCAACTTTCATGTTATTGGTTCAGCTGATTAACCTTTATTTGTGCAAGTCCCTTGATTAAAAAACTGGTAGCTATGCAAGAATGGGGACACTGGAGCACCCCTAGACTCAAACTATTGTAATGTAAAAGTGATGTGGAAAAAATTGAGAATTTTTTTTTTTTAAAAATCTGACATATCCAAGGACCAATCTACATCTGAGGCAGAGACTACCTGAAAACTCGAACCAAAGTACTCTCATGAAATTTTGATGTGTGATTATATTTCACAGATTTTCATGTCAGTTCATGTTCATGTCCATGTCAGTGTCCCCCTGAAGTGGACCCAATCTTGTATAGCTCCCCGTTTTTGTTGTTTTTTTTTTAATAAAGGAACTTGTACTGTGAAGCCACCATGTTACATTACCGTAATGCACATAATAATGCAAACAATGATGAAAAATAACCCTGTTTAACACCCCTCTACACAGCGCAACTGTGGTCAAATTATACCAAAGCAAGCCTTCAGAGACGACAAGTGGCATACAAGGACTCTCTGAGAATCTTGTTAAAAAGGCCCAGATGGAGCAGTGCTTCAGATATGTTTGAAGCAGCTCGGATGAATACCCTCCAGTCTGTTTTAAGGATACTGATGTTTTATTAGTCATTTGAATGGTTCTAAAAATGTGATTGTGTTGGGCCTGACTAACATTTTGCACAGTTTTACACGCTACCTGTCACGGTTTTGAAAGCACTGGTATATGAGACCCAGTGTTGTTTACTGTAGTCCACTTGTTATTATTTTTTAATCTCTTGCTTGTCCTGTGTTGTTGTGATTTGGACATTGAGTCTGTTAATAAATCAAACTATCTATAAAATGAGCAACGGCGAGCTTGACTTCATTGTTCCTTTTGGAGAATGGGCTGACCGCAGTAGTTTTGCAGGTTCACAGTTTAGTGTTATGCTAACTCTGATGCAGGGCGGACTTTCAGTCGCAAAATTAGTGGTGTTTTCCCCACTTCCACTACATTGATGTCTTTTTACTAGTAGTGTCAAACGATTAACATTTTTAATTGAGTTAATCACAGTTAAAAAATTAATTAATCGTAATTAATCGCAATTCAAACCATCTCTAAAATATGCCATATTTTTCTGTAAATTGTTGGAATGGAAAGATAAGACAAGACGGATATATACATTCAACCTACTGTACATAAGTACTGTATTTGTTTATTATAACAATAAATCCACAAGATTAACATTTTTAAAAGATAGAAATACTTGTAATTCTTAAAGGATGAATGTGAGTTTGAAAATTGTGACTAAATATTGCCATGTAGAATATTTGTTGAGCTTTCAGTAAATGATTCTGTAGCGACTTAACTGTTCTGCCCAAATATATGGGAAGTGGTCCAACCATGACTGTGTGTAGTGGCTGCAAGTGCTTTATTTTCTCTGCGTTGGGTTCAATACAGGGTGTTAAGAAAAAGATCAACTGTTGTCATTCTTCCCCACGTTGCTTCCCACAATACTTATAGTTGTTGTGGGAAAGATGTTAGAGCTTTTGCCAATTATAAGCAAAGTCCGAATGAATGCTTGTATCTACTCCATTCACTTGACGCTGCCTCTTAACTCTGTATAAAAGTAAAACGGCACCATTGTAGGCTGTTTGCGGCAATGCGTGAGTGGGTCGTGCCGCGCATGCGTCAATTGCGTTAAATATTTTAACGTGATTAATTAAAAAATTAATTACCGCCCGTTAACGTGATAAATTTGACAGCCCTACTTTTTACATTACTTACAGTGGCTGCTGCTGGCTGAAAAAAAACTTAAAATATCCCTCCTCTTCGAAGGGGACGGCATGTTGTTGACATGAATCTGTCGGGGCTGTGTGAGTCTGCGTGTGTGGCAGGGAGGGTTCAAGTCATCAGCCAATCAAATGGCCGTTTAAAGGGGAAAATATGGACTGGCACATTCAATGTAAGTCTGAACATAATATAATTGATTTCATTTTATATATTTTTTTTCAGTGGAACACACCATTTGAAAATTAGTGGTTTAAACCTGCTCTTTACAATTTTTTTCAATTCTCAAGAAAAAAAGAAATTAAAAATAGTTTTTGTGGTCCCGTCCTCAAATAGTAAAATAAATAAAATAACCCAAAACCTGGTATTTATAGTGGCAGTATTTTTTACTCACTGCAATAATGACGATTGTCAGTGTCATATTTGTGGATTTTTGTTATTCGTAGTCAGTTCATTGTATAATACTAACTTGAAAATATTAATTTTGTCCTGCTCATCAAAAACTAGAAGTATTAAAACGTTTTGAAATATTCATGATCAGAATTTGCATAATATTTTTGATTTGGAGGAAAGTACTGTGGTGGGTACAGTGGTGGGCCAGTGCCCCAGCGCCCTCTAGGGGCCACCGGTGCATTCCCTGCTGTCGAAGGCAAATATTTGAGGCAAATAAATTCCGAAAACCCGACCTGCTGGGTGGCGCCCTGCTTCCTGTTGCTGGCGGTGGTGGTAGTGACGTCCCCGGCGGCGGGCGCCGAGTCAGAGCGGTTGCCACCGCCGGCGGCCGCAGCGCTGGACTGCGGCGTGATGGAAGAGGAGGGCATGTCGCCCACTAGCCGGGCGCTGCCCTCCACGCGGATGTGCGGGTGGCCCTCGGCCGCCATGTTGAGGATGCGCAGCCCGTTGTAGTACAGGCCCGACAGCTGTCCCTGGAACATGCCGGCGCGGCGTTCATTCCCGCCGCCGCCCACGCGCACGGTGGTCTGGCTGTTGAAGATGGTCAGCTGGCGACCTAGCCAAACGCAGACGCGCACAGACACACAAAACAAGCGGACACACGCAAAGGCACAGTCACAACCCGCAGAAAAACAGCCGGTGCGTTACACAATCCGCCGCCCGCCCGAGTCGTGAGTGAGAAGATGGCAAAGATGAAGCGGGCCAGAGGAAGAGGAGGAGATGGAGGAGGAAGATGGTTGTCATGGCGAACGGACGGACGGCCCTGAGAAGCATGCACGACATTGTCAAGTGTTGTTAAAGGGACTAGAGTTTACACGAATACACTAAAAGCTGCGTAGTCTTAACATTTTGTCTTTTACATGACACAATACTCACATGGCAAGAAAAACATTTATTCACCTTGCTTGCTAAAAGCACATTTTATCAGTTTTATCAGCATTTAAATCTCTCCTTCGTCCCTTTAACCTGATATTATCTGATACACACAGGCACTACAGTTATTACACAAGTATTACACACTACAGCTGCCCAACTTTTAAAGACTTAATTATGGATTTAGAGTTTTAGAATGTTAGTTGATGGTGCACAAGATAATATATGTCAATATGTAGAGAGAATTTTAAAGCTTTTAAGGAATTTTAATCAGGGTTTTTACCTTTGTCGAGTAGCCAATCGTCAACTACTCGACCGAGCCGATAGGGGATTCGCTGTCTGGCGATGGCCAGGCGCTCGTTATCAATGTTGCCTTTAATTTAGAGATGAGAACACAGTAGTAAAAGGTGGCACAGGAGCTGGATACAAAAACAAGAGCAATGAAAAGAAAGTAACGGTCCGCTCACGATTTGCACAGGGTTCAAAGGGGGAGGGGGCGGAGCTTAGGCGTCAAATATACACCCAGGGGAAGCGAGCCTACAGTGGGTCGGCAGCCATAATGGATGGAGATCGCATCACTTTTAACTCGTTCGCGAGAGGAAGTGAAAGTTTCCGAGGTGAGAGTTTATTCATATTTTATCGATGGTGATAGAAGTCCAGTCAATTTGAACTGAGAGGCCTGGGAGCGATCATTTGCTGCAAATAGATTGGACATCAGCCAATGTCAACCAAGGAGTTCATGGTTAAGTAAATGTCAGATGTTTGTACTGCTTGACTATAAGTAGCGCTACAAAGTACTCACAATGTGTCATCGGCACAGATGTAACACTGTTACTGTGATGCTAAATATTGAAAATTGAGATAACATATTGCACCGAAATTATATAATAGCTTCATTGTATGGATTTTCTGCATTGACTTCGATGATCAGTTTTAATATTTCACAATTTCTATACAAGTTTTCTTCAGTAGTAGTGATTAGTTTGAGGCTACTGAGTTGAATTAGAAAAATGTTCTAGGACAGTGGTGTCAAACCTAAGGCCCAGGGGCCAGTTCTGGCCTGTCACATTATTTTGCGGCCCTAAAAATCAAAGGTTTCTTACCGAAACACCAAATTTGCAAATTGTCAATTTAAAAACACATTTTTTTCCCGCTACTAATACCTCTAAGAAGAAAAATAAATACAGTGGTAGCTACATAGGAAGTTAATTCGTTCGCCGACCTTGTTTGTAAGTCGAAATGGTCGTATGTCAAGCGGGATTTTCCCATAAGAATACATTATAATTCCATTAATTTGTTCCACAGCCCAAAAACCTACATTAAATCCTTAATAAATACTGCTAGTACTATTACAAATGGCAATTACACGTAGCAAAACAAATAAATTATAAATACAAATCGGAATAACAATACAGTATCAAAAATTATAATTCATGTAATGAATTGGGCTCTAATGTGGCGACTGTGTTTGCGTGGTGTACCTGAACGCATCGTGTGGCTGACTTGACAGAGTGAGATAGAACTTTTTACTTTCACTTTGTTTCCAGTAAAGTCATTTGCTACAGCAAAACAGTTAAATGATTAATTAACTCATTCACTGCCAGTTCCTAGATTACACATTTTTCATCTTGTTTATAATAGCATCAAATAAGGACATGTCAAATACACAAATACAACTGAAATAACTAGGGTTGTTCTGATCATGTTTTTTTTGCTCCCGATCTGATCACGATCGTTTTAGTTTGAGTATCTGCCGATCCCGATATTTCCCGATCCGATTGCTTTTTTTTTTGCTCCCGATTCAATTCCAGTCATTCCCGATAATTTTTCCCGATCATATACATTTTGGCAATGCATTAAGAAAAAAATGAATAAAACTCGGACGAATATATACATTCAACATACAGTACATAAGTACTGTTTTTGTTTATTATGACAATAAATCCTCAAGATGGCATTTACATTATTAACATTCTTTCTGTGAGAGGGATCCACGGATAGAAAGACTTGTGACTTTGTATATCGTGACTAAATATTGCCATCTAGTGTATTTGTTGAGCTTTCAGTAAATGATACTGCAGCCATTCAACCCAAATGCATGATGGGAAGTGGAACCATGACTGTGCTTAGTGCTACCAATTGATACATCTTCTCTGCGTTGGGAAATAACAAGGTGTTAAAAAAATGATCAATTGCTACCTTGCTTCCCCACATTGCTTCCCATGATATTTCAATTCGTACGGAGAGGGATTGTAAGGCTTTAGCCTAATAAAAAAAAGGCTCCAAAAGCTGCCAAAATTCACTCTACTCATTTTACGCTGCCTTTTATCTCTCTATATCGGTAAAACGGCGCCATTACAGATTAAGCGCGACAATGCGTGAGTGGGTCGTGCAACGCATGCATTAGTTGCGTTAAATATTTAACCTGATACATTTAAAAAAAAAAAAATTACCGCTGTTATAGGGATAAATTTGATAACCCTACCTTAAGCCTAAACTAAAGACTCTGGATGAGTGTAACATATGTCATTAACGTTAAATACAATTAGAAAACGATTTAATAAAAAAAAAAAAAAAAAAAAAAAATTAAAAAAAGGCATGGCCGATATTTTTTTGCCGATTCCGATACTTTGAAAATGACGTGATCGGACCCGATCGATCGGCATCACATCTCTAGAAAGTCATGCTCTGGTGTTTATTTTGCTTCTTCAGGTACAGGGAATCTGTGGAATCGCGTGCAAGGTATTCAATTCACTACCAGGAGCTCTTAGATGCAAATGTCATGCAGTCAGTGACAAAGCTGAGGCTTGGGAGAAGTTGGATATTTCAACAGGAAAATGATCCTAAGCATACCTCAACATCTACCACATCTTGGTTGCAAAAGGGCTGGAAGATTCTGGAGTGGCCATCGCAATCACCAGACTTAAATCCTATTGAAAATTTCAGGTGGAACTTGAAGGTAGTTGCAGCACACAAGCCCAAAAATGTTTTTGAACTGGAGGCCTTTGCCTATGAGGGACGGGCAAAGATACCTGTGAATCGTTGCAAAAAAATTGTGTCAAGCTATGCTTCACGTCTAAAGGATGTTATTGTCGCAAAAGGATGTTGTACTAAGTACTGAAGTTATACATACCTAAGAGGTTGAGTAATTTTGTCAATGAAGTAATCACAGAAAGGCCATAAATTGGAATATTCCCCAAAATATTTTTGTTATTTCAGTTGTATTTGTCTATTTGACATGTCATTATTTAATATGAGATGAAAAATAAATGTCAACTTGCAAAACTACATATCTACTGTGGGGGATAAACAATTTTTGAACACAACTGTAACCCTGCCAAACACAGCTAAGTACAGTACAATAATCTCATTGGCAGTTTTACGTGATTCTTTGTCCTACCACAAGAGGGAGCCAATATGTCACCTTGCAAATAACCGTTATTAATTTGTGCATTTATTTATTTATTTATTTTTTTAAACAGAGCTGCCCTGCCACATCCAACATGGCGCCGACCCTTGCTGTTCGATCCAGCACTGGAGGCGTTGCCCGTGCGTATTTGACGCCCGCGTTTACGGAATATGTCGCAGCGTCGTCTGCGGAGTTACCAATGGAGCGGCGGAGGAGTTTCCGGTGAGCGGACTCTTACTCTCTGTTCATTGGTTTTAATCTAAAGAAACATTTCAGGGGTTAACATCTGCAAGAGCACAGGGAAATAACGTTAGAGCTGCCACATTGCTGGCTTTGGTGGTTACATTGTTACATGTACAGGACACACACCTCACAACAACTAGCATTTAGCAGTTTTTTTTTTTTTTTTTTTTTTTTTTAAGACGACTAGCTTAAGATTTAACACTTTAAATAGAATGAAAAAAGAACAAAAAGCTAGAAGAAAACAAAGCACATTTTGTCCTTATTTTTTCTCACTAGTTAAACAATAGGACATGATTTTAAACTATGTTTTAAAAGTGTCTCCAAAAAATGCACCAACTGTTATTATTTTCTTTTAACGGTGGTGAGAAAAAATTAGAGATGACCTTTTAACACTATTTAACAGGCCTAGGGATCAAGCATCAACAGTGACAGTTTTATGGTTTAAAAAGTTTCAAACACAAAAAAAAAAAGAGGCAGATACGGGAGGTGAGGATTTTGCTGCACCGGGCCGGCGCCTACCTGAGGGGTAGCGTTCGATGACGGGCAGGTCGTCCAGCTGCAGCGTGGCGTTGCCGCCGCTGCGCGTGAATCGCACGATGTGGTACTTCCCGTCGTTGACGAACTTGGAGCTCTCCTCGATGTTGATGTCGTCCGTGCCCACGTTGAACACTACGCGGATGTTGCCCTTGTCCTGGATAGAAGCCACAATTCGGTCACGGAAAAGAGACGAGATTTGGTGGCGGAGGACGGGCGCTGCGTACTATCTGCAGCTGGAGGTAATCGCCCAAGCCGGACGCGCTGTCTACGCGGAGCAGGACGGCGTGCTTCTGCTGCGTGCTGAAGCCCAGCGCCAGACGGTCGGCGCGGGTGCTGGGACGTTCGTTGGGGGGCCACGTGTAGATCACCACGCCGCCGTCGCGCCCGAAGATGTACGTGGTGCCGGCTGGTAGCGATGAAAACGAAAAAATAGATTCGGATGTTAGTCAATGTTTGACAAACAGCGCCCTGTAGTTTTGCAGAGATGTTTATTTTGAATTCACATTGTGTTATTGATTATAATTACGGATGTCCCGATCACATATTTTTGCATCCGAATCACCTGATTTGAAGAATTTGCTAATACAGAGTCCCGATCCAATACCGATATACAGTATACATATTATATATTTTAATATGAACAAAAACTTCCAAACATGTTACAGTACTATACTTTTTACAGTGCTTCCACTTACGCTTTTTATGGGAGTGTTGTGGAGTATAAAACGTACCGTAATTTTTGGACAATAAGGCGCACCTGACTAGAAGGTGCCACCCACCAAATTTGACACGAAAACTGCATTTGTCCATTGATAAGCCGCACTGGACTATAAGCCGCAGCTGACCTGTCTCAAGAAGCTTCATTGGCCATCACTGCTCCCTTGGAGGAGACAGTCAACCTCTGCTTCCACCTGCTGTCAACACTGCTGTCGTCCAACATGCCTCCTAGCATGCATTGCAGTGCTACAGATGTAAATTACAATCAAAATTCATGTTCTGTGCTAATTATTTCCTCAGTTACTGTTCTAGTTGTTTCATTAATTGCTAGTTATGGTATTTGGTAACACTTTATTGGACAGTAGCGTCATAAGACTGTCATAAGACCATCATAACTATTAAATTACACTGCCGTGAGCATTAATGAATGCTTATGACAGATGTCATTTTGTGTCATCTGGCAAATTATCTCACTCTTGAATGGATGTAAAAGAACAGAGCTGGACATAAATGATTTTAGTGACATAATTTGCCGGATGACACTAAATGACAACCGTCATAAGCATTCATTAATGCCCGTGATAGTCTCATGTGATAATTATGACAGTCTTATGATGCCGCTGTCAAATAAAGTGTTACCTATTAATCAAAATAAATCAACAAATAAGTCAGACTGGACTATAAGCCACAGGATTCAAAATGAGGGAAAAAAAGTAGCGGCTTATAGACCCTACCCACGTGACGTCACAACTCCACTCTCCTGAATGGTACCGCCCACTTGTCCGTCAAAACATAGTGTTAACCTGTTACGGCTACGTACATTTCTCCTATTTACGGCGTGTTTTTCTGCTCCTTAACATTAATAATCAAAATGGTGAAGGCGTGTGTGGCTGTTGGTTGCACTAACAGAGAAGATGGAAGGAGAGACTTGAAGTTTTACCGTATTCCGAGGGATCCAAAGAGGAGAGCAAAATGGACGGCTGCAATTCGACGTGAAAACTGGGCACCAAAAAATCACCACAGACTATGTAGTAGTCATTTTATATCCGGTAAGATGCATTTAAGATATACTTAGAGGGTTTTGGGCTGACAAATAACCACAATTAAGATCATTGCGAGGCTAATCGCCGACAACATACGACGTAGTACGACATAGTTTCAAATTCAAGATATTTGTGACTTCTCTTTCTTCCACCATCGTTATTTTTTGAATAATATTTAGCTGGTACCAAGTGAAAGAAACTGGCCTCGTCTACGGGGCTGACAAATAACCACAATTAAGATCATTGCGAGGCTAATCGCCGACAACATACGACGTAGTACGACATAGTTTCAAATTCAAGATGTTTGTGACTTCCCTTTCTTCCACCATCGTTATTTTTTGAATAATATTTAGCTGGTACCAAGTGAAAGAAACTGGCCTCGTCTACGGGGCTGACAAATAACCACAATTAAGATCATTGCTAGGCTAATCGCCGACAACATACACGTATGTATGTAGTGAGAGTGCTATCGCTAAACCATATAAACATTAAAAGCCTTAACTCCATTGACAAACGACATGAAATACATTAGACTTGACAGTGGATGTTAGCAATAACAAAAGATTTTGAATTGAAAATTTCGTAACTCACCTTTCCAAGCACAAGATAGATTCCTGCCGAATTTTCGTGGACTAGGACATGTTTCACCCAACCAGCAACGAAGTATTTATAAGCCTCCAAGCTCTTAAAGTGCTTTTCAAATTTTCGTGAGAATAGGCTGATTTTGTGTGGACAAGATAATTGTAAATATCAGCGTAGCAGATGTCAGGCAGACAGGGCGAAGACGGGTCGAAAAACATCGATTTGGGCATCAAATATGGATCTGGCGACTGTATAGAACGAAGCTTTTCCACATAACGCCTTTTATGCAACACATCCAGTGAGTTTACGGCATCAGAAAGCACCGGGTCTTCCATGAAATGCATTTTAAATTCCTCGATCAATTGAAACCAATGCTAATACAGAGACAAAATGACAGACAAGTGGGCGGAACCATACAGCGAGCACGTGGTTTTATGACGTCGGTGGGTAGGGTCTATAGTTCGAAAATTACGGTATAAATTTTTTAAATTGTATTTCTGGATAATTTTGTTACTTTTTAGCCCTAAAAAAGTAAACAATATAAATTAGGCCTGAATAATATTGGAAAATATTAAGATTGTGATATATATTGCCAAGGCTCACAATTACTTTCTGCATTGGTTGCACTGGTGCGCCTCACTTTTTAAAGGTGCACAAGCACAAAATGTAGGCGCGCACACACACATTTTCATTGCATCACCTTTAACGCTGTACTTTTAATCACTTTCCATAACATTCATATTTCCTTCATTCATGTTCTGAACCGCTTATCCTCACGAGGGTCGTGGGGTTGCTGGAGCTCATCACAGTTAACTCCAGCCAGAAGGTGGGCACACCCTGAACAGGTTGCCAGCCAGTCGCAGGGCACATACTAGTATAGTACGGACAATTTGGAGTGTTAAATCAGCATACAATGCACATACTTTTTGAGATGTGGCGGGAACCTGGAGAAAACCCACGCTTATTTTTAAACAAGAATAAAGTAGAAAAATGCTTTCCTTAAATACTTTATTGACCGAGTCCACTCAAATTCACTCACGCTGCAGAGAACATCCTCTCGACGACAAAGACCGACTAAACTATGATTAACACAGTTGTGCCTTTGATCGTAGAGCTATCGAGCCTATCTCTCGCCAGATCAAATCTACAAACCTGTCAATCATCGTTTACTTTAAGTACCAAACGCCAGCTGCACTGTTGAGCAAGAAAAGCAGCAAGAGGGAGGGTGAGAGGCTGTACGAGTATGAAGCAGAAAAACGGATTTTTAAAATTAAAAACACGATCCTTTTCACCCGATTCCGATCCTCTGAAAAATGGCGTGATAGGCCCGATTTCCGTTCACGTGATCGGATGGGGCTATTCCTAAATTAAGATAATTCAATCAGTGATTTAATAAAATTGGAGAATTTCTCATTACACTTGTCAAAACTAAATTTATTATCCAAGTTTGTTAGCTGATTTATGATCATTTTAATGTGCTGAATCTAAAAATCACATTGGCTTTGCTCAATTAGGTCAACTTTCTGAACGGCACTAATGTACTTAGCTCGATTAATGTCTATTATTGGGTTTACAAAATTGCTCTTTTGTAATATATAATCAATGTATACTTTTAGAAAATGACTTTTCTTTTCCAAAACCTGCTTTGAAAGAGAAACATTAATGAAAATCAACTGATGATGTCATCAAAATGTAATCGATTCAGTCAGAAAATCGATTTTATAAAATCAAATTGGTGTAAAAATCTGATCTGATTTAGAAACCCTTCTGATTTTTGGATTCAGCGGTACAAAGTGTCCATAATTCAGTTGAAAATGCACAGACAACTTTCGAAACAATATTTTTTTTGTAGACCAGTGCTATTAATAACAATTGATGCAATTGTATTTTTTTTTTTTAATTCAAAAAGTAAATGCAAATTTTTCATTTAATCTTTAAAAAAAATAATTTAAAGGTACCAGTCAATGTTTATTTTCATATTACTAATTACAATAAATGCAATTGTAATTGTCAATCATTTTTGGGATATTGGATATTGTTCATTTTATGAATATTTTTCTATGGTTTACAAAAACTGCGTACTAAATTGAAGATACCGGTCAGTTTTATTTCACAATATTAACTCATTGCCTACCATTGACAATGATAGACTGGCTATGAGTCTAGCGCTGTCAATGGCAGCTAATTACCAGATACTTAACAATTGACCAGAATTTTGTGAATCATGCAGGAATCGTGTTGTCGCTCACCATCGTTGCAGAGCGGTCCCGCGTACGACGTCATGCTACAGTCGCAGGTGAAGCCCTCCCACTGCTGCAGGCACACGCCCTGATTGGAGCACGAGTCCTCTTGACAAGTGGTGCTGGGACCTGCGGCCGACATTGCACACATGTCATTTCATCATCATCATCCACACTACACATGTGGTACATACAGTCAGGTCAGTTATTGCAGTAGTAGTTAATGATGATGTGAATTGGCATCAAAACGATGTGAACCAAAGTGGATGTGTCAAGTCAAGGGCGTACTCACACTAGGCCATTTCAACGTTCACCAAGTTATGAATAAACTCTCACCTCAGAGACATTCACTGAAACGTGATCATTCGCTGAAGCCTCCCGGTTAAAATAGATTAAAAAAGGCAAGGGTGGTAATAAAAAAATTAGGGCTGCAGCTATCGATTATTTTAGTAGTCAATTAATCGATGAACTAGTTAGTTCGAATAATTGAGTAATCGGATAAGGAACATGAAAAATTAAAATAACCGAGCCTCAAACGGTATAAAAAAATAAATAAATGAGGATCTATGTACAACAAAAGAAAAACTGGGCTAACTTACATAGCAAAAGTCTCCTAGCTTAAGTACTATAAAATGCAATTTTTTTTTATAATGCTCTTAACAAATGATTCACAAATATTCCCACAAAAAAACGGCTAAATATACCTGTAAACTGAATAACGAATGCATTAAAAAACATCTACTCAAACAAAAACTTAGCTAACGTTGGTCTAAACAGGGAGCAGTTGGATTCAGCCATGTAAAATGAGGCGGACCAGAAGGCAGTCTATCCACCAAAATCAATAAAACGAAATACAAACACTTTCAAAATAAACCATGAAAACGCCACTTACTTACAAATACTCAAAGCAACAAAATTTAATTCGAATATATCGAATACTCGAGTTAATCGATTAATCATTGCAGCACAAAAAAATGTGTTTTATAAGTAGGGATAAAGTGCAATTTTGGTATTTTTGTAAAAATTATGAAGTTCATGGACACAAGTTATACTTTTGCGGGCTACACAAAATGATGCCACGGGCCAGATCTGGCCCCCGGGCTCCAGTTTGATAGCCATGTACGTCTAGGCTGACTGTTGGTACTCTAGTCAAGTTTTATGAAAACTGCAAAATATTAAAATCCATACAGAAAACCCAAATAATGACGATATGTAATAATTACTGTGCAGTATGAAATCGCCATTTTCAATATTTAGCATAACAGTGATGCTAATACATACAATTTCAGCTGTAAAACCAGTAACATTATGAATACTTTTGAATGTGACTTATAGTCTATTTACTACTATTCTATCCTTTAAAAACAGCTTAATAATATTAAACCCTTATCTTATTGGCTGCCATCAATGGCAACATATAGCCAATCTCTGTGAGAGCTCATTTTTCAGCGCCATTGTCGACAATAGACGTCCAATCCATTTGAATTGACCGATTGTTTCGATGCTAACCTCAGTTCAGTCAATAAGTTATAAATAAACTCTCACCTCAGAAACTTTCTCGCCCAGCGAAACATGAAAAATCACTGCCAGCCTTTCCCAGTCAAAATCACAGTGAGAGAGGAACTTTGAAGTTTCTGAGGTGAGAGTTTGTTCATGAATGGGGCAGGCCTAGTGTGGGACAGTACCCCCCATAAAGTCTAAAATGGAAAGCATGCAGGTGGTGAAGTCCGGATGAGCACAGCAGGAGGAGTTAAACATAAGAGTTATGTTTAAAGGCCCTTGGCGGCGGTCCGGCTCGCCGTTCTCTTCCTGCTTCATGCCGGCGGCCACAGCTCGCTCCAATGACTGGGAGCAGGGGGCGGGGTTTAGAAGACGGCATGCTGCTTTTGGAGCTGTGCCCGACTGAGTGGCGGTGGTGCGGACGTCACAAGAGGACAGGTCGCCCGGGACCCTTTTGTCGACTCTGGATCGCCAGGATCCGCACAAGACGGCACATCACTGGGAAGTTGGGGCGCGAGCAGACGTACATCCAAGGGCGGGCAAAATGCTGAGCGGCGTTAAAAAAAATATACATATATTTTCATGGAATAATGCATTCTCATTTTAAATATTTTTAAAATTATTTTGAATCAAAACAAGTGCTTTACTTATTGTTGCCATCAAGTGTCTGAAAGTAAAGAAAAAATCAAATAAAACAATTAAACACAAGTAACGTTAAATGTACAGGGGTAAAAGTAGGTTCACACCTGATTTGAAAAGCTACTTTATTAATGGCAAATAGTTAAGTACAAAAAAAGTTCAGGGAAGCATGAGAGATGGAGAAAAAAAGGAATGCAAAATGAAAAGGACGGAAGGGGTTGAAATGAAGGAATGACTGATACACGAAAAAAAGCGGGTCTGAAGAAAGAGAAATTGGTTTAAGTATAGGAATAAATGGAATGTATTAAAAAACTGTTCCAATAGAAAGCAAAGAAAATGGAAAAAAGGAAAATGATAACAAATCAAGATAAAGTCCCTGGGTTACTAAAAGAGTTCCATTCCTAAGGTTGCGACATAACCCGAATTTCAGCGTTAGTCGGAATTAACCCTTTAAGTACTCCTAGATACCCCGTAAATCTAAAAATAACTATCAAAAAACATGCTAAAAAGAAGAAGAAAAAAAAAATATATATATATATATATATCTGTATATGTGTGTTGTAAGACGTTGTAAGCTGTAGTGTGTACATGCGCTCTTACTTATGTGCGGAAGTACTACCTGCTCTATAGAGGTGTGCAAAACAGAATTTTCAGGCTGCAACACACCTCAACGGGAATTTTTTTTTTTTTCACATTATGCACAACTCTCATTTTATGTTTATTGTGCAATAATCTAATTTTAACATGTTTTGATGCATTATCATGCTTTATAAAAGATTTTTGTCTGAATTTTGGTGGGGTTGAAGCGGATTAGGGAATTTACATGGTAAATACGTCTGTACTCATGGAATTCTGGCTTTAAAAGACCACTTCCAGACTGCTATAACGTCTTAAGATTATTAAAAAAAAAAAAAAAAAATCAAATCCTTTTCTCTATCTTATTTTGAGTGTTAACGACAAATTAACAGATTAATGCACCATATTATACCATTTACTTTAAGTAAATATTACTACCGTATTGGCCCGAATATAAGACGGTGTTTGCATTCAAATAACAATGAAAAAGAGGGGGTCGTCTTGTATTCGCGGTCTAGATGTTATACACATTCACGACGCTAGATGGCGCCAGATATCATTGAAGCGATGTTCTGTCATGAGAGATCTCAGCTACTCTCGTTTAACCAGTTTGCATTATTTTATTTCAATGTTTTTCCTTATTCAGATTTGTTTCACAACTACAGTTACAGTTAGACTTCACTTTGATGGTTAATGCATTTATTGCAATTTTGTTGTTTTATCACAATAGATTGGTTTATTTACATTTCAAAAACCAAAAGCCATTCATTTATGACTGTGACTGCACTTGAGTTTACATATTTAAATGTTTAGAAATGAGGCAAAATAACTTGTTTTTTTTCCCCCTCAAATATATTGTTACAATCATTTGATTCTGATGTACTGCAATTATTTTCGGTATAAAAATTAATTAGGTGTTCAAAAAGTCTTTTTTCAAACTTGAGTCTTGAAAAAGAGGGGGGTCATCTTATAATCAGGGCTGTCTTATATTCGAGCCAATACGGTATTTGTTCTTATTAAGCCCATACATCAAAAAGTTGGTCATTTTTCACCTAAATCAAGAATACCTAGCTTTCAAATAATGTTTTGAAAAATATCTATTCTGGGATTCAGAACATTTCGGACAAACAAGCTTTTTTTTTTTCCTTAAAATTTTTTTTAAACTAATTTTAAATCTGAGTAGAGTTTACTTGAAGTACTGGCAGATCATTTCACTTATTTCTAGTAGATTTACACTGAAAACCAGGGATTTTAACTAGTTTGAAGGAAGTGCGTTTTTGCAGGGCAGAACCAATTAACTTTGTAAGTAGAGGTACCACTGCATACAAGAAAAAAGAAACTAAATGATTAAAAAAAAAAAAAAAATTAACAGAGGAATAGAAGAAAGGTAGGATGACCAAACAAAAGTGACAAAGCTTTGTAAGGAATGACTAATGTAAGAATGTACGAAAGAAAAACTAAAATTTTGATGAAATGAAAAGTTTTGCATACCTACTTTTTGTCCGCCTGTATTCCCTATTGCAACATTTTTACTGACAATAAATCAACAAACAAGTAATTGACTGTAATGATCTTAAAAAATGAATATGCGCGCGTAGGGTAGGGAAGCAGGTAGTCCCCGTATATGTCCCGCGGGCCTTGGGTTGCCCGCCCCTGGTATGTAGAGCGCACACACAAAGCCTCAAATATACCTTGCAAGTCAGCTTTCATCAATGTAACTTTTGTGGGCCAAAATGAAACAAAAAGCAAATCAAGTTAGATGGTTAGTCAATGATGCCTGAGAAGTGCAGAAAGATGACGCCACGATCCGTTAGTGGGTTAAATCGAACCGAATGGAGAAAGCAAAAGGCGAGATGGGAGAGCCGATGGGCCGGCGTCGGCGCGGCCTCACCTTCGCATCCGCGCTCCACCTGTCCGACGGTGGCCAGCGCGTCGGCCAGCAGGTCCGGCAGCCGGCCGTTCAGGTCCACCGTGGCCAGGCAGCCCTGGAAGCCCTCGCGCGAATGCACCAGCTTGGGGAGCTCGCGGTACATCTCCTTGGACACGCCCCCGATGTACAGGTCACCTGAGGGAGGGAGCGAGATTACTTTTCCAAACGAGTATTCTTGAACAAACTCTCACCTTGGAAACTTTCACTTTATGTTTAACTCTGGTTGACAATCCATTTCAACCAGGAGGGGCCGGCAGCACCCTCCCAGTATTTAGTAGCTACATGAATCATAAACACTAAGCAAACTGAAAAAAAAAAACATGCCAAGGTAAACTTGACTTTTTTTTTTTTTTTTTTTTCCAACTGAATTACAGATATTTGCTGCTAAATGCAATACCGCAGCTGGCAGGCTAGTGGCGCCATTTTCCCATTAATGATCAAAATAAAGGTAAGATGTTTTTTATTTGAATTAAATGTCAGTTAATCAGAACTTAAAAGCATCAGTTTTTTTTCATTTTCTTACAATCTATAATTTTTATTTTCTCAACTTTTAAGGTATTGCGATGATTTCCCCAATTTGAATCAGAACCCATCAAAGAAAAATAGCATTTTAAAATGGTTTGCTTTTAGTGCAATTGCTCACATCCATAATAATTTACGTTTTTTTGTTTGTTTAAAAATACAGTGGCCTCCCACAAATTTAATTTTTTAAATAAATATTTGATTAAATCTTTCTTTTCCAAAGTCATTTTCAATATTTTAGATTATTTTTTCTAATCACAATTGCATTGTTTTGTAAAAAATACTTTTTTTCTTTTTTTAATTATACTTTAGGAAAAAAAGAGAAAAAACATGTCTTATATGTACACTGAATCTCTTTTTTAATACTGTTAAAGAAACACTAGGTAACTTTTCAACCTTTATAAAATATTTTCCTCACATTTGTGAAAATATGGCGACTGACAACTAGTTGAATGACACCTCTTTTATATCTTGAAGGGGTCTGTATCGCTCTCACCGGCACTAATTAACTTTGAGGAGGGTGGCAGGAACCCTGCCACACACACAAAAAAAAAAAAACTACAAATGTGTTGACTGCTTTACGGCATACGTCACTCCCTCCTTCCCCTATTCATTATGAAGACAGATGTCGATAGGAATTCTGCAAAGATGGCAGAGCAACAAAAGAGACAAAAAGCTTTTTCTGATGAGGAAAAAAAATGCAGGCTACCAGGATATAAAGAATAAACATTGGCCTGGGTTTCACTCGCTGGCGTGACACCACCCCTAACCGAACTCAGCGCTGACGAGTTCGGGTGGGGTAAAGGGTTAGTCACACAAAGCCAAATGGGTCATATGGGTCACCCCCTCCCCCCCAAAAAAGTAAAAAGAACAGTTGTATGGCAGCTGTCCCCATTACCGTCTCCCAAGCCAAGTTTTTAGCTCGTCATCGAGCTAAAAACTTGAAATATTTTCATTGTAGTCATTGTTTACGAAAACAAAACTGCCTCAAAGCAGCTTTGGATTTTCGTTATTCACATTTGGGCATTGTTTCACGCTGTTTTTGTTGTCATTGCTGAAAGGCAGTGTAGTTACCCTTCAAGTCGAGGTTCTTGGCGCCCATGGTGGTCTGTGTGGTGACTTTGGTGTCGATCTTGACCGTGTGGAGGTTGTTGGTGTCTCTGGAGATGTGCACGTTGTGCCAGTGGTTGTCGTTCAGAGGGCTGTTGGAGTTGCCCTTGATCAGGTGGGCGCCGTTGCCCAGGTCGGAAATGTAGTGAAGGTACCTGGAAGTGGAAAAGGAATACATGGAAATGTGGACAAAGACTATTCGGGAAGGGCGGACGGGAAGCTCACCCTTTGACCAGCTCCACAACGATAAAGTCGTTGCCGTCGCCGCGGTTGAAGAGCACGAGCCCGTCGGGCGAGGTGGTCTTGAACTGCATGAACAGGTGCATGGAGTAGTAGGCCTGCAGCGTGGGCAGCGTTACGAAGCTGGATCGCGAGCGGAAGGTGACCGGATCGGCCACAATGCTTTTGTAGCCGATGACGGCGTTGAGCTCGCAGTAGTCGATGTCGCCGTTCTTGCACAGGTCGATGTAGGGCATGCCGTTGAGCGCCAGGCCCTGCAGGTGCCCGATGAAGTTGGACGGAACGGCCGGCATGAAGCGTTTCTCCGTCACGATGCCAGTTTCTACATTGTGGAACTCCAGCTGGGTGTGGTCTCCCGCCATTTGACCTGAGGGGGGTCCACAACGTGTGAGTCCGGCTCATGAAAAGGGTCTTTGCGGCGGCGGAAGGACAGGGCGCTTACCTTCAACGGGCTGCAGATCGTCCACGGTGAGCTTGAGGCCCTTGCCGCGCCGTACCACCCGCACCGTGTGCCATTCATTATCATTGAGACCCGAGCCCGCAAAGATGGTCTCGGGGCCTTTACCTACACATGGCCCACAGCACCGTTACACATATGCGCATGAGGGGGCGCCGAAGAGACAAGATGCAAGAGAGGAAGAGAGATATAGAAGAAGAGGCTGACAGGAAGTTTGGGTTGATGGAGATGGAATTTTTCCGCTCAAAAAGAAAAAGAAAAGTTTAAAAAGTCCTCAATGAAAAATCAATGACGACAGAAATGAAAGAATACTTGCCAATTTTTCCTTGAAAAATAATTTTTAAAAACATAAAGAGAATATTGACAACTTTTCTTTTTACAAATTAAAATAATAATAATTTAAAAAATACCATTTAGTAATTTTCTCTATTTTGGGGGGAAAAATAAGGATATTTACCTTATAATCAAAAAAAAAATAAATATATATATATATATATATTTTTTTTTAAGTATTTCCCCCACTGCCTGCCATTAACGATGACAGACATCCAATAAATTTTAACTCTGAGGCTTTGCTCCCAAACATGCCAGTCAAAATGGATTGGACGTCGAGTGCTGTCAGTGGCAGCCAATGAGTTCGAAAAGTGCTCAACAAAGGGTTAAGAAACAATTTTTATCTCAATCTCATTGTCTAAACGAATAGTCGATTATCAAAATAGTTGACGATCCATTTGCTAGTTGACACTTGACATCATTTGCAGTCATTCGCTCTTAAATCCTTCTTTCGGTGCAGTACTGCAGCATACCACATAGTGGCGCTGATGTCACACGTCTTGTTAATGAGCGGTCATGAAATTCAGACTTCTATAGTATGTATTGACTATAACCGATTATAAATTCGGTGTTATATTCTTCTTTCATTTTATTTTTGTAAACATTCTGATTATTTTCCAGGCGATCATGATAAACTTGTAAATATATTGTAACTTAACAAAACGAAAGTTGCTCTAAAAAAGGAAATTGTTTTAATTTTATGAGGGTAAAAGACTAAAGGTGAAATAATATTAACATGCAAAATTACATACATTTGGTGATTTTTCCATTTTTGAATGTTCTAAATGAGCTTTAAAATTTGTTCAGAATTTTTTTTTCAACCAAAACTTATTGTGAAGTTGTGATTTACCAAGATTTTTAAAAAATATATATTTTACAAGAATGCTTTTATTAATTAAAAAATACAGAATAAATAATGAGGCATTTATAAATAAATTCATCCATTTTTGGGGGGAAATTATTATTTTTTAAATATATATTATTTATTGTTTAAATTGATTTCTTATATGAACTTTTATTTCCACTTATGACCTTTTCATTTTACTTTGGGATTTTATAATCTTTAGCTGTATTTTTCAATGTAATTTTCAATGTTTTACTACCATACATTTCGGACTATAAGCCGCTACTTTTCCCCTTCATTTTGAATCCTGCTGTGTATAGGCCAGGGCTTATTTATTGATTTATTTGGGTGAATAGGTAAGACTTTATTTGGCAGCGGCATCATAAGACTGTCATAATTATGGCACGACATGTGCATTTCATGTGCATTAATGAATTCTTCTGACAGATGTCATTAAGTGTCATCTGGTAAATTTTGTCACTACATTTATGTCCACCTCGGATCTTTGACATCCATTCAAAAGTGGGATAATTTTCCGGATGATACTAAATGACATATGTCATAGGCATTCATTAATACTCATGACAGTGTCATGTCATTATTATGACGGTCTTATGACAGTCTCATGACGCCGCTGTCAAATTTGCCTGTTAATATCTTTTGGTATAAGGACAGTTGCAGGTTATAGTCCAGTGTGGCTATCTATGAACAAATCCCGTTTTCGTGTCCAATTTGGTGGGTGGCGGTTTATAGTCAGGTGCGCCTTACAGTTCGAAAATTACGGCATACCGTATTGGCCCAAATATAAGACAGCCCTGATTATAAGACGACCCCCTCTTTTTCAAGACTCAAGTTTGGAAAAATACTTTTTGAGCACCAAATTAATTTTTATACAGAAAATAATTACAGTACATCTGAAACAAATTATAATATATTTGAGAGAAAAAGCATGTTATTTTGCCTCATTCTAATCTTAATATCTGAACATTTAAATATGTAAACTAAAGTACAATCACATTCGTAAATGAATGGCTTCTGGTTTTTGAAATGTAAATAAACCAATCTATTGTGATAAAACAACAAAATTGCAATAACTGCATTAGTGCTGCAACGATTAATCGAGTAACTCGAGTGTTCGATTAGAAAAAAATATTCGGATTAGATTTTGCTGCTTCGAATGGTAGATTTTGAAAGTGTTTGCTTTTAGTTTTACTGATTTGGGTGGATACACTGCCCTCTAGTCTGCCTCGTTTCACATGGCTGAATCCAGCTGCTCCCTGTTAAGACCCACATAAGCTTGTTGTTTGAGCTTATATATTTTTAATGCAGTTATAATTTAGTTTGTAAGTATATCTAGCCATTTTTTTGTGGTAAAATGTGTCTGAACCATTTGTTAAGAGCGTTCTAAAAAAAGCATTTTATAGCATTTAAGCTAGCAGAATTTTTCTATTTAAGTCAGCTGAAAAAATATTCAAATTAAGTTTTGTTGCTTCGAGTATTCCTTTAATTAAAGTGGTGTTGTAATGATTTATTTGGAAAGTGTTTGAAAAATGTTGGGTCTAAACTTACTATTGTACTAAGAAAATAATAAAGGACCTGAGGGAGGGCGGAGAGAGAATCAGAACCGAGACAGAGATAAGGTTTTACGCTGACGGCCGTCAGGAGGAAGGTTGATGCGGAGCGAGTGGCTCACAACAAGCTTCTCCAACCTCCCCCTGAGGAGCGCAGCCTTTTATTGAAAAGTGGGAGAGCATTCATTGCACATGTGTAAGTTTCGTTTTATCGAGAAATAGCTGTTATTGTATCATTTACTGAGAACAGAAACTAGAATGAAACATTATGGTGACGTTTACTGAAAACAGAAACTTTACTCTTTTCATTGCGTAAGCACTAAAGCACAAGCGAATAGACTGTTACATGAGAAAACAATCATAACACCTAGTTTTAAACACACATAATTGCATGAATTATTGTAAATACTGTTATTGTAAATACTGTTATTGTGCAAAAGCATTAAAGCACATCTTACATTTGCATTTAGTTTTATTGATTAGGGTGGATACACTGCCCTATGGTCTGCCTCTTTTCATATGGCTGAACCCAACTGCTCCATGTTAAGGCCAACGTAAGCTAAGTTTTTGTTAGCGCTAATGTTTATTAATGCATTCATAATTTAGTTCATAAGTATATTTAGCCGTTTTTTTGTGGGAACATGTGTCTGAACCATTTGTTTAGAGCATTTAAAAAAACAAAAAAACTTTAGCATTTTATAGCATTTAAACTAACAGACTTTTTCTATGTAAGTTAGCCAATTGTTCTTTTGTTGTACATAGATTTTTTTTTTTTGAAAAAATTGATACCGTTTGAGGCTCAGCTCAGGTATCATAATTTTTCATGTTCCTTATCCGATTACTCGATTATTCAAACTAACTAGTCTATTGATTAATCGACTACTAAAATATTCGATAGCTGCAGCCCTAAACTGCATTAACCATCAGTGAGGTCTAACTGTAACTGTAGTCTTGAAACACATCTGAATAAGGAAAAACATTGCAATAAAATAATGCAAACTGGTTAAACTTGAGAGTAGCGGAGATCTGTCATGACAGAACATCGCTTCAATGATATCTGGCGCCATCTAGCGTCGTGAATGGGTATTAAGTCTAGACCGTGAATATAAGACGACCCCCACTTTTACAGTCTTATTTCAATGCAAAAAACACCGTCTTATATACGGGCAAATACGGTATATATTTTAAAAATTAATACTATATGTACTTCAATGCTTCAGTCAATAATATTGGAGAACAAGGGCGACATTTTGAATGTGGGAAAAACAAAGAAACATTTGAACAAGTGTGAGCACAACCTTGCCGTTTCGGAGCACATTTTGCACTGCAAAGTTCAAAACTGCGCATTTCCCTCTAATTAGCAGTATTTGCAGTACTGCAACAAGGCTCAAGGTGGCACTAGACACACGTACGCACATGCACCGCATGTACGGACATGCACACGCGCGCGCACGCACACCTCCACCCACGCCATCTCCCAATTTCCCATCGTCCGCTGCGCATTTGACAGCCGCGAGCGGCGGCGTCCCCGCCTGCCAAAGCTTGACGGCGGCGCGCGCCCACATCGACTACCCCCCTTCCCCTGCCAGCCTTGCTGGTTGATGCTGACCTATCGGCGCTAATGACAGGCGAAGCGGGCGGGAAGTAAACTGACCCAATCCCATTTGCTTGCGGAAAATGTCAAGAATCACCCAAACCAAAATTGTCACGCACAAGCTTAATAAGAGCAATGCGCTGAGAACACCAACACACTTTTAAAACATGGGTGTCCAAATCATAGTTACAGTTTCCTTTGGAGGGCCATTATGTCAGGCAAATATTTTACTCATTGGCTGCCAGTGACTGCACTAGATGTCCAATCCGTTTTTGAAAAACGTACAGTCACCCCTCCCAGTCAAAAATGGATCGAACATTATTGGTTTAACTAGTAGGTTGCCATTGTTGTTGACGTCGCAGGGCGGTGACGTCACTGTGTTAAGTTGCTGGGCTTCCAAAGTATGACTCTAGCGACATAAACATGTCATCTGTTCAGCCCTTTCAATTTGAACCCGAGAGGAAAATCAATGAGCATGACAGCACTGTCAATATTTCACAAAACGAGCAGCAAAAGCAAAAGCAAAATGAACAGGAAAGACGGGATGAGATGAGACGAGAGCAGTACAAAACCGGTGTTCTGCCAAAATGTGCTACACCGGCGAAACGTCTACAAGAAGTGAATTTGACACGCAAAGTACTACTGTGCGCTTTCAGCTTGTTTTGTTTAGTTGCATACAGACAGATCATATTAAAGATGCCTTAAGAAAATACTTAAACATAGTAATATCAAATGAGGGTGGTTTAAATACGCTACGTGACTAAAGTGGTCAACAGATCAACAATCTGCTTTAAAGCTACCATCAGAAAACAATGCTTAAAATTGTGAGCAGGAAACACATGGAAAAAGTATTTTGAGGCAATGAAAAGGCAACAAAAGACTCAATAAAAACACAAATACTAAATACTCGCCGCTTTTAACCGATGTGCATATGTCTTGGACGTCTCGCCATGTAAAATTGCAGAACACCGGTTGTGTTCGTCTAGTGACAAACTACATCATCACCCCGAGCGTCCATTGTGCGCATAAAACATGGCGCCCTCCGTAGGTCAAAACATGTACTAAATATTCTATTTTTAAATCAATGGCAATATTGTATGATTATCTAATAACTAGAGATGTCCCGATCGATCGGCATCCGATCACGTCATTTTCAAAGAATCGGAATCGGCAAAAAAATATCGGACGTGCCTTTTTTAATATATATATATATATATATATATATATATATATATATATATATTTTTTTTTTTAAAAAATTAAATCGTTTTGTAATTGTATTTAACGTTACAGACATAATATGTTACACTCATCCAGAGTCTTTAGTTTAGGCTTAAGGTAGGGTTATCAAACTTATCCCGTTAATGGCAGATTAAAAAAAAAATGTATCACGTTAAAATATTTAACGCAATTAACGCATGCGCTGCACGACCCACTCACGTATTGTCGCATTCAATCTGTAATGGCACCGTTTTACCTATATATAGAGCTAAAAGGCAGCGTAAAATGAGTAGAGTGAATTTTGGCAGCCTTTGGAGACTTTTTTTAATTGGCTAAAGCCTTACAATCCCTCTCCCTACGATTAGAAATATCGTGGGAAGCAATGTGGGGAAGAAAGGTAGTAATTGATCTTTTTCTTTTCTCTTAACACCCTATGTTATTTCTCAACGCAGAGAAGATATATCAATTGGTACCACTACGCACAGTCATGGTTGCACTTCCCATCATGCATTTGGGCAGAACAGTTACATGGCTACAGTATCATTTACTGAAAGCTCAACAAATACACTAGATGGCAATATTTAGTCACAATATACAAAGTCCGTGGATCCCTCTCACAGAAAGAATAATGTAAATGCCATCTTGAGGATTTATTGTCATAATAAACAAATACAGTACTTATGTACTGTATGTTCAATGTATATATTCGTCTGAGTTTTATTCATTTTTTTTCATAATGCATTGCCAAAATGTATATGATCGGGAAAAATTATCGGGAATGATTGGAATGAGGCAAAAAAACAATCAGATCGAATCGGCAGATACTCAAACTAAAACGATCGGGAGCAAAAAAACATGATCGGAACAACCCTACTAATAACATATTTGAGTAAAAGAGAACAATTGTGGCTTATAAGAGCCTACAAGTTTTTAAGACCGAGGTTCCTTTTAACATTAACAGCCAGTCCTCCAACTTGAATTGGAAATCTGACATTGTCAATGAGTTAACACCTTTCAGGGAAAGTGGTCACTACACGTCTGGAAATCTATTCAAAAGTTATCATGAGCTGAACTCATTCACTGTTAGCCCAGGTCAGAGAGTATGTGTTATGGTAGTTAGTAAATGAAAGAAGATGATATAAAACACCTATTGATGGCAAAACACATCCAATCCAGATAAAATGGATTGGACATCTATTGCCGCCAGTGACAGGCAAAGAGTCAGGTGATGTGATGTCAAATGAGATTTATAAAACAAAACAGAAATTAAATGCAATTGATGTCTTCATACAAAGATGAGACTGGTTTAATTTCATTTTATTTTAGTTTAATTCTGCAAGTGTTGATGTCATGAGCAACTGAATAAATTCAGCAAACCACACGAACGTCTGACATCGTCATTTCGTAGATTAGCTCACTGTCTGGCTAGGATTTAGCTCCAACATCTTGGCAAGGACAGCACAATGACGTCTAATAGTTTTTGGATATATATATATTTTTTTAATTTAGAGGGTCTTTAGAGGTACTTAAAGTGTTAATTCCAACTGACGCAGAAATCCAGGTTACATTGCCAGCACAGAAACGGAACTTGTTCGTAAACCGGGGAATACCTGGAACATGTAAATATTATTACTTGGGGTACCATGCAAACGAGCTCTGTATTAACACCCATCTCAGTGTAATCTGTGACAGGAGGGCACTGAATTGAAGCATATTATTGCAACGTACATTTGAAGGTCCAACCAAAATATGTGAATGCACCATCAGCTCATCACAGCTCGTTAATGTTAAGCGAGCCGGCCGGTTCCATATTTGAAATCACGAGTTGGCGGAGAGCCAGATGCGCTCATCAAAAGAGCGCGATATGACTCGCGAGACATAGGTTCCCGACTCCTGATTTAAAATTTTGTGTTGGTTACCTCCTAGAGTGTCCCTGTGATTGCCCATTGATTTCACCTGTTGTGACTGCTCCTAGTGTATCCTCCAACTTGCATCCTCCTGTGTCGCTCACCTGTTTCACGTTGTTTCGTTACCCCTTGTCTGTGTGTGTATATAAGCTCCCAGTTTCTAGTCACTCCTTGTTGCGTCATTGTCGGTCTATCCCAGTGTCGATATCTACTTCTGAAGCCCTTGTGTTCCTGCATTTCCCGTTTAAGCGAGTTTTGATGCCTTTTATTTGATCCCCTGGCCTTTTGTTGATACTTTGTGCTTTTGTCAATTATTATTAAACCAATTTTGAGTTCACTGCTACCCGGCTTTGCCTCCTTGCCTTGCCTTGGTTTTGTTTCCGTTTTTGGGCCCACACTGCCCTCGTTCCCTGACAATATATCCTGCTCTTTGCTGTGTGCTTAATTTGTTTAATGCCAAAATACTGCACGCACTG
The DNA here is from genome assembly GCF_030265065.1 of Corythoichthys intestinalis. Classification (NCBI taxonomy): domain Eukaryota; kingdom Metazoa; phylum Chordata; class Actinopteri; order Syngnathiformes; family Syngnathidae; genus Corythoichthys; species Corythoichthys intestinalis. The sequence continues at coordinate 28,865,791 of NC_080415.1, forward strand.
TGAAAATGAGAGCACCACTGCCACTCACTGAGTGGATGTGCAATTACTAAGTCACATGCGCCCCACATTGCGAAGCACTGGGTTAGCCCCAAAAATATTGTCAAACAAAAACACACACAAAATATTGTCCCGTGGGCCACAATTAACCCCCGTGCCGCAGGTTTGTGACCCCTGTTCTATATGTATGTAATAAAAATATTTTTCGTGCATTAAAGGGTTAATGAAATATTTTTCTTCAATTCAATTTCATTAAAATAATATGTTGACCATATTAGAGCTGAAACGATTCCTCGAATAATTCGAGTAACTCGATTTTAAAAATTCATCTAGGAATTTTCTCCGCCTCGAGGAAACTTTTGCCAGCTTTAACAAGACGCTTTGCACGGACTACTTTTAATTCGCCACAACGCGCTGATGTCACGTGCGTACAAGAAGAAGACTGAGGCGGCGGATATATTTGATTTCAACCGTGCATGAACATAGAGGTAACGACGGAGCCGCCGACAAAAGCGAAGAGAAAGGCACCAAGAAAAAGCAGAAAATGTCAAAAGTGTGGGAGCATTTCAAGCTGGAGACAAGGTGAACACTGTTGCATGTATTCACTGTAAGACAGCGCTTGCATAACACTACAGCACGTCTTCAAAACTCAGGACAAGGTAAAATTAAGTTAACGTAGCGCTAATAGCGTATTGGCCCGATTATAAGACGACCCACTTTTTCAAGACTCAAGTTTGAAAAAAAGACTTTTTGAACACCAAATGAATTTTTATACAGAAAATAATTACAGTACATCTGAAACAAATGATTATAACATTATATTTGAGAGAAAAAGCATGTTATTTTGCATCATTCAAATCTTAATATCTGAACATTTAAATATGTAAACTAACGTGCAATCACATTCGTAAATGAATGGCTTCTGGTTTTTGAAATGTAAATAAACCAATCTATTGTGTTAAAACTACAAAATTGCAATAACTGCATTAACCATCTTCACCAAGTGAAGTCTAACTAACTGTAGTCTTGAAACAAATCTGAATATCTGAATAAGGAAAAACATTGCAATAAAATAATGCAAACTGGTTAAACTTGAGAGTAGCTGAGATCTGTCATGACAGAACATCGCTTCAATGATATCTGGCGCCATCTAGCATCGTGAATGGGGAGAGTAGCTGAGATCTGTCATAAGAGAACATCGCTTCAATGATATCTGGCGTCATCTAGCGTCGTGAATGACCGCGAATATAAGACGAGCCCCTCTTTTTCAATCTTATTTCAATGCAATGCAATCTTATTTCAATGCAGAAAACACCGTCTTATATTCGGGCAAATACGGTAAATGCTTTGGGAGTATTAAGTTGCAAGACAATGCAGCAAAAATGCTATTTTCCTGAAACTAAAGGATTTTTCAAGAGCTGCAATTGTATGTGCAGGCTGACACCGAAGACTGCATCTCCCTCACCTCATTTTTTTCCGCAAAGGAAAAAAAAAAGGAAAGACGTACGCGCGTGCCTGCGCCCGCATACGGTGGGTCAGTCGGTATTGAGTGTCTGCCTTGCTCCCGTCTCGTCCCGCCGTACAGCGAGCGCAGTGATCCGTGCTAACAGGATGAGATGCTCATGCCTGCAGCACAGCTGAGTCTCCTCTAGGGAATGCAACGCACAACGCTACACAACACACTCGCCACCTGCGTACGTGTGTGTGTGTGTGTGTTACTTGACATTTTCATGCAGGCAAATGGGTTGGGGTCAGTTGGCGTCTTGGCCGCCGCCCTAATTTTAGGTCAAGGTTAACTAAATATGTCATTCATTTGGGAGGAAAGATTCTTGGAGCATAGCACAAGAAATAAGTTCTCATGTGTAAAATTTTGTCATTTTGTTCAGAAATATTTGGATATTTAAAAAATGTTTGGATTTTCATGATTAATGTACCTCATTTTATAATTAACCAGAAGTGTTTTAAATCCAATCTGGAATAACAAGAATGCGTGAAAATGTGAAACCCCTCAGCAAGTGTTGCGTTTAAGCGCATGCCGTGATTTTGCCGTCGGAGTGTATGCCGTGTTCTTGCCTTTGATTTGACTGCTGAGTGGGCTATTTGCCTGGCGCCCCCTCGCTGTTAAATACATTTTTCAGCCCGGTTGAATGTCAGATGTATAATTTATTGTGTGCATATAGTGCCAAAAGTGGCAGAAACGGACAGTTGAGGGGGGAAAAAAATCAGCAGGCATTCCAAAAGGGCAAAAATAGCTTATGTTTAAAAAAAAAAGTTTCATATATATCACATCCTATTTTTTCTATATATTTGGATTTGTTTCCATGTAAGATGACTTGTTTTCATAAAAAATGTCTTCATCGTAATAGTTCATAAAGGTTTTATGCTCACAAATATTGTATTTTCACCTCACTTTTATTCTCATAATTTGCTGACTTAAATCAGAGAAAACTTATTAATAACATTATTCTTGAGAAAACTTGTTGATATTATTCTTGTAAAAGTACAATTTTAGTCTTAAAATATTTTTTCATTTCAATTTTTTTCCACTAAGAGTTTTTTTTTTACAATGATTTTTATCCCAATTTTAAAATATTACTTTAGTATTAAATATTTTTTAAAAATATATTAAATTAAATTTATTTTTAATTATTATTAATATTTTATCCCATTATTTAGACATATGTTTTGATAGATAATTCACAAATAAATAAAATGTGAAAAAATTTTTTCTTTTTTAATGTATATTGATTTTATTTCTATTTAATATTTTCGAAAGCCATTTTTCAGAAAAAAAGTTTTCGTGGTGACATTTATTTTTTATTTTACATGATAAAAGTCTAAAAGAAGTTTAAAGCCTTAAATATTTTACGATATCCTACCATTTTTTCCATTATCATTCATTATTATTTTCATTATCTATAATTGTTTTATTTCTACTATCTATTTTCTAATGTTTTAAAAATTTTCTCATGATTTTTTCCCAATTTTACATGAAAAGTTGTGAATTGTAAAATATCAAAACAACATTTTTTTTCCCCACCTAAAAATTAACTTTAGGTTTTAAATTTGTTCGACATCAAATGCAGTTTAACAGTCCGGCCATAGACTTCAATAATTATATTGACGGGACAGATTCCCCAGACACTGCGGCACGCCTTTTCGTAAGGGGCAGTCCAACACCCCGCTTCAGTAAGTCGAAGTCGGTCTTAGTTCTTCTCAAACACATGCAGCCACCCAGCGTCGGATTTAGGTTGAAAAAGTATGAAGGCTGCACCTCATAAAAACAGGAAGGATTGTCTCAGGAGTGATTTGTTCGAGGATTCAAGGTATTTATTGAAACGTTGTGAAAAAAATCAATGGGAGAAATTAACTGCTACAGCATTTGCGTTATACTTCACACTATTTACGTAAAATAAACGCTAACTGCCCGTTTTTTTTCTTTTAACCAAGAATTGAGACTGTTTTACGTCCATATCCATAAAGAATTCAGGGATTTAAGCATTTATTCACAAGAACTTTCAACATAAAAAGCTTTTTGTGGTGATAAGGCGGTGCCACAGTGGCTTAATGCCTATCAGCACATTTGACATATTTACGTAAAATAAATGCTAACTGCCCGTTTTTTGTGTTTTTTTGCTCTTAACCAAGAATCGAGACTGTTTTACATCCATATCTATAAAGAATTCAGGGATTGAAGTATTTATTTACAATAAATTTAATGTAAATAGCTCTTTGTGGTGATAAGGCGTTGCCACAGTGGCTTAAAGCCTAGCAGCACATTCGACATACAGTAGTTACGTAAAATAAATGCTAACTGCCCGTTCTTTTGCTTTTAACCAAGAATCGAGACTATTTTACGTCCATATCTATAAAGTATAAAGAATTCAGGGATTTAAGCATTTATTCACAAGAATTTCAACGTAAAAAGCTCTATGTGGTGGTAAGGCGGCGCCACAGTGGCTTAAAGACTAGCAGCACATTCGATGTATTTACGTAAAATAAATGCTAACTGCCAGTTTCTTTTTAACCACGAATCAAGACTGTTTTATGTCCAGAAATAAAGGATTCAGGGATTTAAGCATTTATTCACAAGAATTTCAACGTAAAAACTCTTTGAGGTGATATGGCGGCGCCACAGTGGCTTAAAGACTAGCAGCACATTCGACGCATTTACGTAAAATACATGCTAACTGCCCGTTTTGGTTTTTTTTGTGTTTTTTTTTGCTTTTAACTCATTTGCTCCCCAAAACTTATAAATACGTTCTATTTTTAATTGTTTCAGTGTCCCTAAATATGTCGTTTACGTTTTTTAAAAAAAAATTTTTAATATTTAATTTTTTACAAAAGACATCCCTAGGTTCTGATTCAATTTAGCTCCAAAGCACAAAACTGAAAATCCATTTTAAAGCAATAAAACTGGCAACTGGAGGGCAGTAGGGCATTTGGTAAGACCCGCAACCCGATTCAATGGCAACGAACGGCCGGTCTGCACGGCCGGGGCACCGGCGGAAGACGACTGAATTGAGAACAACCTAGAGGACGCCAGGGATGCGCTGGCCGACCGAGCAGAACGACCAGGACCACCAGTGCAGCGGATGATGCCGTTGAGTCCGTGCTGCTCGCCGACCCCACAGAGACTCAAAAAAATCCATCTTTATGAGACAAGCGGCGATGAGGGAAAAGTTCACCCGGCTGTCGCGGCCAAAAGAGCGTCATCTCTCAGTTAGTTATGTGTGAATAAATTGTTACTTTCCTATTAAAAGCTCTATTTGTCTTGTTGTTTATGTTATTTTGTAAAACGAAAACATTATTCAGATATTGGGATGTAACTAAAGCAAAAAATACCTGTGTTAAAGTCAAAGTTATGTTTGAAATGTATGCTTTCACAAAAAGTTCAATTTCTCTGTTTTTCATCAGAATTTGGAAAATTGCTCAAACTAAGCTATTTTCTAATGCTGATTTCTAAAGAATGGAAAAAGATATGAACTTAATTTTTTTTCCTGCTGAAAGAAAAGAGTCTAATCTTTCTTTTGGTGGGTTCCATGTTTATATAGCAATAGAACAAAATTTTCTGTGGGCCTTGCAAAATCAGTCAAATCCAGTAAAATGGCCCGGAGCGAAGGGCCTTGCTCCGATGAAAATGGCTGGGAGTGAATGAGTTAACCAAGAATCGAGACTGTTTTACGTCCATATCTATGAAGAAGCTCTTTGTGTTTCCACTCGGTCAGCTTTGACGGAGATAGGCCCGCTATGAATCGGTTGCGTGCCCCGTCAATACATTATGAAGTCTATGATCCGTCATTGTCTCGATTCAGTATATGTTAGCGATGGACACAGTACTACTTTAGCTGCCATTGACGGCGATAGACGTCCGATCTATTTGAACTTAGAACGCTCTTTCGATTGCCTATTGCGGTCAACGCTAATTCATCGAACGCTAACTATTCAAAGATCGGACGCGTAGATACAGTATCTTTCTGTGGGCGTTTCTACGGCAACGGTCCACTTCCTAGCCCCCCCTCGCCGTCACGGAGCATTCGTCTCCCGCTTGGTCTCTCTCGCTTTCTTTCTCGTGACAGACAGAAACGCCGCGCCAGGGAATTCAATTTCAGCTGGGATTCGACTGCGCTCGCGGCAGCATGACGGGAAAGACACACACGCGCGTGCACACACACATAAACAGAGTATGTAACCGTTCCCAAGCATCCCTCATGTGCCGGCAAACAAATAAAAGGCCCCCGGGGCGTGAGGCTGCGGCAGATATTTTTAATTAACTCAACATGCCGTGCTAGCGCGTTAGCTCGTAAGCGCGCATTTCATTCCACCAGTGCTATAATGGCCGATGCACATGTGGATTAAGAGGATCATAGGGGAGGAAAATTGGGGGAAGGTCTGTTTGTTTAACTCAATTGCTGCCATTGACGGCAATAGACGTCCAATTTATTTGAACTGGAAAGGCTAGCAGCGAAGGAACCTATGCCAGGCTGTTATGATTTGCGAAAATTCATAAAGAAGTTCACCTGAAAAAAGCTGACGGTAAAATCGGACCTGTGTAATGTGTAATGAGTAAAGATCCATCCTGTTTTTTTCCATCATGAAAATCTGATTTTAACTATTTTTAGCAGAATTTAATTGCAGTTTTATGACATTATGCCTTTTAGTCATAAAATTACAGAGGGGGAAACCCCCCCACCAAAAACAGGATTTTTTTTGGGTGGATGTAAATAACTGAATTAAAAAAAAAAAAGCGAAAAAAATCTTCCAAAAATGAGGAATTAAGGCTACACGACAAGTAAAATTATTACTTCTTTTTCTTTTAAAAATTGTTAGAAGTGTTAAACTGTAATTCAAGTTTTTTTCTCCATAAAAAATCTATTTTAATCATTTAAGGGTTCAAAGATCCGATTCGTAGCTTCAAAATTTTTTTTTTTAAAGTCATTATTTAAAAACATGCCAAACGATTGGGGTTTAAGTCAGGGGATTTCATCATTAACCATCATTCATTCAATAATCATTAATCAATATTAGAGTTGTTGATAATATTGGCTGAGAAAAGCGTTTTAAGTAAGGCTGCAGCTATCGATTATTTGAGTAGTCGATTAATCGATGAACTAGTTAGTTCGAATAATCGAGTAATTGGATAAGGAACATGAAGAATTAAATTACCTGTGATGAGCCTCAAACTGCATAAAAAAAAAAAAAAAAAGAGGATCTATGTACAACAAAAGAACAATTGGCTAACTTACATAGCAAAAGTCCGCTAGCTTAAATGCTATAAAATGCTAACTTTTTTTTTAACAAATAGTCCAGACTCATATTCCCGCAAAAAATGGTTAAATATACCTATAAACTAAATCACGAATGAATCAAAAAACATTAGCCCAAACAAAAACTTAGCTTATGTTGGTCTTAACAGGGAGCTGTTAGATTCAGCCATGTCAAATGAGGCAGACCAGAGGGCAGTGTATCCACCATAATACCCAAATACAACGTAAATACTTTCAAAATAAACCATTACAACGTCACTTTAATTAAACGAATACTCGAAGCAACAAAATTTAATTTGAATATTTTTTTCTAATCGAATACTCAAGTTAATCGATTAATCGTTGCAGCACTAATTTTAATATTATATCGGATAATATCGACATTGGTTTTTCATGATCTGTTTTGGCCCAGTAGTCAAATGGCAGAGCTGTCATGTCCACTTATTACCTGCCTGTGTTTCTGGTGTTTTAACCTCCCTGCTGGCGGTAGGTGTAATTAATTTTGAATCGTTCCAGCCCTTTCTGCTGATGTCATCATTTGTAGACGTGAGCTCATCGTGAATAGAGAGGGTTAAATGGACGAGCTATTGTCTGCACCCAGTGCATCAAATAGTAGTTCTTGCCAGCTCACCGCATTGTTTGTGCCTTATACAAGCATGGCTTGTAAGCTACGTATATTCTTCCTTTGTTTTATATTCATGAGTGTTGTGTATTATATTGGAGATGTGCATATTTCGTTTTGTTTGCATTTGTGGTAAATTGTAATTATATTATTTCATTGCTTGCAAGCTGTACTACCAGTTGCTGTTCAAATTGACACATGGTGTATACTTGGCTTTATTTGTGACTTTATTTCATGTAATATTGACACAATGTTTTGTTGTTTTTAGTTTTACAAAAAACTACCACTACAGGTAGTCCCCGGGTTACGAACGAGTTCCGTTCGTATGCTGGCGATGTAACCCGAATTTCCGCGCAAGTCGGAATTAACCCTTTAAGTACCCCTGAATCTCAAAATAACTATCCAAAAAGTCCAAAAGTATTGTATCTTGTTTAATGATTGAGTATACACTGCCCTCTGGTGCCAGCGTTGGGTCTGGCTAGACTGTCGCCATGTATGACTGAGGAGCAGACTCAGTCGTCCGACATGGATAAAGGATAGCTGCGCTTTGGTTTGGCCCACATCAGGCGGTAAGTGGTTTCAGCTACTATAGGTTTGTGTATGCATTTGTGATTAAGTCTAGAGCTACAGTTTGTGGAGTTACATGTGAGCAATTTGCTATGAGAATTGTAAATGCGTAAGCATTCGTAGCATTTAAGCTAGCGGCAAATTAGGCTAATTTAACCTACTGAATTTACATATTGAACAGACTAGATGGACGTTTGGATTGTTTTGTCAAGTGTTTTATTGTTTAAAATGCGTGTCGTTTTGAACAGACGTGTACACATGTATATTACAGCTTTACAAATTGTCAAAAGTGAAGGAAGTAAAAAACTTCAAAAAGCACAATTGCCTTGTTTGCTGTCTGTAAAGCTGAACAACTCCACGTTTAGTGAAGACAGAATGCGTCAGATTAATAAAGTAAAGTAAATAAATAAGATACTGTGAGGTACAATAAGGTACTGTTTATGCGACTAAAAATAAAAATAAATTAAAAAAAAAAAAAAAGACTGGAGACAAAATGGCGGAAGAGACTCTTGTTAAGAGAAAGATGACCACAGTCAAGCCAAATGAACTTTACTCCATTGTCTGACTTCTCTTTAGAGCCTGATTTATTCGCTATCTGTCCATGTGTGTACCCCCACACACATTGAGGACAGAATAATTGCCTTAATGGCAATTCGCACTTGCATTTGATCCAGAAAACTGATGTTTGCCATATTTTGATTTCAACAGTAAATATAGTGGTTCCATATAGGTATTTTCCATAATTTAAGTTGTTCTCTTATTTTTCACAGAATGTTTATTTTATTTGGAAAACATTGGTGTTACATTGTTAAAGCATCCACTGGGGCATCACAATACAAATTAGCCATAATATGTGAATTCCACGACTGTATATATCGGTATGGGATTTTTGGAGTAGGACAATATCAGGATATCAGGATATATTAAAAAGTCATTATTGGACAAGTTTACTTTTTTTCCTTTTAAAGAAATTATTGTTAGAAGCGTTAGGCTGTAATTTGTTTATTCTATATATTTATATATATATTTATATATATATATATATATATATACACATATATATATATTTGTTTTTTAATCATTTAAGGGTTCAAAGATGGGACGCCTATCTATATCTTTTGTTTTTCACAATCATTATTTTTAAAACAAAAATGTCCAATGATGGGGTTTAGGGTCTGGGGATTTCACCATTAATCAATTTCTTTTTGTACTTATTCATTACCGTGATCAAAATTTTCAAAATGTATTATTTATACACACACAAACACATATATTGTTAATCTTGGATTATTATTTTTAGTCATGTATTTTATATAATATTATTACCAGGGCTGCAGCTATCCATTGTGTTAGTAGTCGATTATTTGATGAACTAGTTAGTTCGAATAAATGAGTAATCGGATCAGATACATAAAAAATTAAAATACCTGAGCTGAGCCTCAAACGGTATAAAATAAATAAATGAATGAAGATCTAAGTACAGCAAAAGAACAATTCGCTAACTTACATTGCAAAAGTCCGCAAGCTAAAATGTTATAAAATGCTAACGTTTCATTTTTTTCCTTACAGGGCTCTTAACAAATGGTTCAAACCGATATTCCCACAAAAAAACTATAAACTAAATTACGAATGCATTAAAAACCATTACCTCAAACAAAAACTTATGTTGGTCTTAACAGGGAGCAGCTGGATTCAGCCATGTGAAATGAGTAATGCCATATTCACCGTTGCCACTAGAGGGCAGTGTATCCACCTAAATTAATAAAACTAAATGCAAACTCTTTCAAAACAAACCATTACAACCCCACTTTCATTAAACGAATACTCAAAGCAGCAAAATTTAATTTTTTTTCCTAATCGAATTACTCGAGTTAATCGTAATTGTTGCAGCACTAATTGTTACTCATTTATTATCTTTTTGTCGCCCAGTAGTTCTAAATCTAAGAAATTACAACCAAATATGTTAAAATTCAAAGTCACTCTCACAGATTCAAACTCTCATCAACTGCCAACTACTCAAGATTTTGAAAATAAGTACAAAAAAAAAACTAGGGGTTGACGGAAAAAACCTTGTTACACACCTGCTTACACACACAGAAACAAGTGTGGAATCACAGATTGTGATCAGATGAGTGAAAAGACAATAGAAGGATGAAAAAGAGGAAGGTGAGGTGAATTGGAGTCTGACTTACTGGCGGTACAGTTTATCCTGATACAGTCTGGAGGGAAAGCAGAGCAGAGGGTTAATGCCGCACACGGGCGCCCGGCCTCCACGTCCTGGGGACGCGCACGTCGACACACCCCCGAGACCTCCAGGCGGCGGCCCAACCAGACGCGCTGTTTCGCGCCACCGTTGGCGCCGCCCGGCCCGGAGTCCGAATTGACTAATTCATGATTAGATTTTTTTGATACTCGATGTGTCGCGTGGCGTCAACCGCAGAAAAGACGTGGCTGCAAACAACCAAAGACCTGCACAAATGGGTTATCTCATTCTGTGGCATTGACGGTGAGGGATGTCCTATCCATTTGGAGTGGGAAATCTGACAGTGATCAATTACTGTTTATATTATGGAAATAAGGGAATATTTAATGCATTTTTTTTCGTTGGGCATTTTTTTTAATTACTCCTTTTTCTTTAATTTTTTATTGTAATTGTAAAAAAAAAAAAAAAAAAGATTTTATAGTATTTTTACAAAATCAATTAAAAAAATAGTATTAAAAAGTATTTTACGTACTTTTGGGAAATCTGGCCGTGATTAATTACTATTTATATTATGGAAATAAAGAAAATTTAATGTATTTTTTCTTTTCGTGTACTTTTTTTTCTTTAAATTTTTTTTTGTAATTGTAAAAAAAATATTTTTTCTTGATTTCATTGTATTTTTACAAAACTTTAAAACTATTAACTTTAAAATACTTTTGTCGGCTTTTTAAATATAGTATAATTTTTACAAAGAATTAAATCAACTTAAAAAAATAGTATTAAAAGTAATATTTAGATACTTTTGGGAAATCTGGCAGTGATCAATTACTGTTTATATAATGGAAATAAGGGAAAACTTAACGTATTTTTTCTTTTTCGTGTAAAAAATTTTTTTTCTTGATTTTATTGTATTTTTACAAAACTTTAAAACTATTAACTTTAAAATACTTTTGTCGGCTTTTTAAATATAGGTAAAATGTAATAAAATTAACATTTCTAAAATGAATAAGAGAACACTGATTTTTTTTCCTTTTATTAAAAAAAATTATTAAAATAAAGAGAAGATAATTTTTTCCATTAAAATTTTTCCAAAGATTATATTTAGGTCTTTTTCGTTTTTCTTAAATTTAATAAAAATTAATAAAAAAGAAAAACAATAATGAGAATATTGACAGTTTTTTGTTTTCAAAAGATTTTTTTAAAAATGAAGAATTTGATCATTCGTTGCCAGCCGTAGTCAAAATGGATTGGACATCTATCTCTGTCAATGGCAATTGTCAAACTTGTTTTGTTGGGTGGGTGAACAGGTCTACTGGCAGTGAGCAGAGAGTGCAGCTTGAAGCTCGACCCTCTGTTCAACGTCATACAAAAAAAAAAACAGCTCAAATTGACATGATTACCTTGAAAGGGCATACAAAAATGGGCGACATGCTTCTAAGGAAGGGAAAAACGAGCGCGTGCGTGACAGTACCGAGGTTGACTGTGAGGCGCACGCGTCCGCCGTCCAGCTCCAGGCGCAGCGTGTCGGCCGAGTTGCGGGACGTGGTAGCCATGAGGACGCCGTACGCCCGCTGGGAGCGGAAGCGTAGCGACACGTCCTCCGCCTCCGTGTGCATGGCCATGGGCAGCTGCACCTTCATGAACTTGCTGCCGTCGTACGACAGGATGGTCGCATCTGAAGAGAGAAAAACAGCCAGTCAGAGGGCGTTCGACAATATTTATAAAGAAAACTAACATAGCTCAAGGTTTCTTTTTTGTTTTGTAGATGTTCTTAATATTTTTTTTCGGGTTTTCCCTCATCTATGGAATAGGGTAGGGGGTTTAGATCAGGGGATGCCACAATTAATCCTAATTTAAATTTATATATACCTCTAGATACAAATTTAATTTGTTCCAGGACCTGGTTTTTAAGTCGAAATGAGTGTATGTTGAGTGGGATTTTCCCATAAGAATACATTTTAATTCGTTCCACAGCCCAAAAGCCTATGCTAAATCCTTTATACAGTAAATACGACAGGTACAATTACAAATAGCAATTACACACAGAGAAAAATTAATTATGATTACAAATCGTAATATTAATACCGTATTGGGCCGAATAGAAGACTGTGTTTTTTGCATTGAAATAACACTGAAAAAGAGGGGGTTGTCTTATATTCGCGGTCTGGATATTATACCCATTCACGACGTTAGATGGCGCCAGATATCATTGAAGCGATGTTCTGTCATGACAGATCTCAGCTACTCTCCCCATTCACGACCAGTGTTGGGCACGTTACTTTAAAAAAGTAATTAGTTATAGTTACTCACTACTTCTTCCAAAAAAGAAGTACAGTATTTACTTTCTCTGATCATTTTCTGTTGTTGTTGGTGTCAGCTACAGTGGAATGTAGCTGTGTTGTGTTGCACAAGTTCTGAAATCTATACAGTAATCCTTTGCTACTGTGCGCTTCACACTTCGCGCCCTCAGTCCATCGCAGATTTGTTTTCAATTAAAAAAAAAAAAAAAAAAAAAATACAGATAAGCTGTCCTAAGCCGATAGCGTAGTCTCACTCTCACTCCCTCCCCCTGCCTGCTCTTTGTTCGTCAGCCAGTGCACTGGAGTTGCTTATTAAAGTTGACTCTGTTGACAAATGTTTGGGTTTGATCTTGCCGGAGCCACGTACTTCAAAGCGCTGCATGTGTCAATCATCATTTCACCTGTTAAACAGTTGCTGTGGCAACTCACTGTGTGTAAGTGGACTGATTCAAGCATTTAATAAAGCCAAGCATTTTTCTACAACAGTACTTTATGCTTAAAAATAATTCGGTGGTACAATAAAATGTTAAAAACTTATCATGATTACGGTATTACATTTGAAGTGCTTAAAAACCAGTTATCAAAATATAAATTTATAAATGTATTATTTTTATTATTATTATACTTGGGGAAAAAAGTGAAAAAACATGTCTTGTAGGTATCTCTTTCCAATGCAAAATCTGAATAAATACATTGAACACAAAAAAAAAAAAAAAAAAAAAAAAAAAATGGGTGTGGGGGGGTGTGGGGGGGTCGCTAAATTTTTTTTTTTTTTTTTAACTGAAGAAAAATCCGCAATGGACTGAGGTCGCGAAGTTTGAAGCGCGGAATAGCAAGGTATTTTCATGATTTCAAAAAAATTAAAAAATACTCATTTATTTGTTATTTTATTTTGAAATTAACATGATATTTTCCCAATTTTTGCCAACGAAGCCCTTTGGGATCTTTTCAAAATCAAGGGCTTTAGAAATAAACTTGACTTGATAGTCAAGATCAGATCCTGTCTTGAGATTTGGGCCTTGTTCAGACTGGCAGTCCAAATCTAATTTTTAGCACATCCAGAGTGAAACTGGATTACTCTTTTGTAGTCTGAACAGTAACAAAGCACTGAAATCTGATTTTTACGAAATGGATTGGAACCACATACAGGAGGTAGTCTTATATCCAATATGGATAAGATGCTTCTCAAGCCCCTTTCACAAACATATCCCGGTATATTCCTGTGTAAGATGACGCAGAATTTACTCGCGTCATTGCTTTCACATATGTAGAGATATCCCGGGAATGACGGGGGTAGGACACTTTCACAGGTTTGTCCCGTGTTGCCCACTGGCGCTCTCTGTGCGGGGAGGGCTGCTGGCGCGATTTTATAACCCGGACATTACGTCATTTTTGGTCGGCATCGGCTGGCACAATGTTGGTCAAATCGTGTTTTTTTAGAGCCGTTTGTGGGAGCGTCGCCGACGTCGTAACTGCAGTATATTCGACTTCAAGCTCATCAAGACTGTATTTAGGCCCAGGCGATCCAAGAGAAGTGTGCCGAGCTATTAACATGCTGGGCGCCATTCGACACCTCTGCCGGCCTTGTTTTGAAATCCCCTACGTTGTGCTGGTATTTGAGTGTATTTGTTTTGTTGCCTTATCTGCTCTCGGCCAACCGTTTATGTTAGTAATATCGATCCCTGTTTACTTACTGTTACCGACCCATTGTGTAATTCCCCCTTTTCCGCGATCGCATGTATTTTTGTTTGTATTTAATAAACCCTTGAACGCGTCCCTCCATTGTTTTCTGCTTTGACGTACAACCTTGTTTCCGCAGTTGCGGACCCTAACATTGGCAACAAAATAAACCACAAAGATCGACGATGGACTCTCTTCCTCGGTTCTACGATCCAGTAGCAATTCAATTTCGTTATGTTTTCAGTTTAGTTTAGCTATTTCCAGCTTGCTATGTTGATAATTGCAAAGTTTGTTTACCGCTTTTCGTCTTACTGCGAAGAAAGAGGAAGTGACGATTGGCCCGCCATGATATTTACATCATCACCCATCGTGCTGTGACCCAGGAATTTAACGACGACTTTCACATACGCCTCATCACGGGACTTTCCCGGGCATTATACCAAGACGCAACCCGTGAAATGTTCGCGTAATGTCCGTGTCAGTCGACCCGGGAAATTGCTTTCACATACAAGGGCTGCCCGTTTAAATCTCAGGTTTTTCATGGTGTTTTGGCGGGAGTGAATGGGGCTTCAGTCTGAATTCCCCCAGCAACCTGTCATGTGTACCGAAAATGTCGCCCAGTTTGAACAGACCCAAATCTCATTTGGACAAAGCCAAAAAAAATCAGATTTGAGGAGGTATCCGATTGGAAGGGTTGGAATATGGTTGCAGTCTGAAGGCATCCTTTGTATCTCATTACATGACATTTTAAAGGCCTCGCAATAGCACATGATCTTATATTTAAAATGACATTGCAGTTGGATCACAGATTTGAACTGACTTTACTTCATTTCCTGAATTTGATGGTTCAATTATATGTTTTGGAACTCAATAAACAGGCAGTTACAGTACATGTGGGCTGACATTGAAACATTTGTCGTCAGAAGCTGAATAAGTCTCCTTACCAAGCTTAATTTGAAGATCTGAGCGCCTTTAAACAATTGTGTGTTCCTGATCAAGCGGCAGTTCCATAAACAGCCTGCCACGTTTGAACAGATAATTAGCCACAAATAATTTAGACTTGGTAAAGATACATGACGCTCATTTCCCAAGGTTACCTTTGATTACATGAATGCTATCACACAACATATTTACCGCTTCTTTTCCACTAAAAACGAGAGGATACGCCCGTTAGCGTTTCTCGATAATACGGAAAACGCTGTCGCAACAGATAGCGCTTTTTAATCGACGTTGCTAAAAATAGCCCCGGCGATCGGGTTGCATCGGAACCGGCTCAGGTGACGGCTCGTTTGCATATCCATCATGTTTTCACTCGGGCTACCTGCTGGGCAGCCGCTAAACTGTTTACCTCCGAGGACGGCGTTCTTTATTGGACAATTACGCGCTCTCTGTTTCTTTCTCGCGCTCTCTCGCCAATCCTACTTTGCTTTCCACCCCCTTCGCTCTTCCTGTTTCCGCGGGAGACGGCGGGAGCCAAGGCAAAAACAACAGAACAGGAAGAGAGGGAGGCTCATGCATACTGATGAGGGGGGAGCCAGTGTGTGTCACAAGAAGTGAGGGAATTTATGTGTGAACAGAGAAGGGTTTAGTTAAGTGAGGGAGGGAGGCGGAAGCTGTTGGTTAAAATGCAAATGAAGCCTCATTAACGGCCACGAGGAGAAGAAAACGCTCCAACGGCGTGAAAATACAGAGCTGCAAAATGGCGGCTTGTTAAAAGGCAATTAACTCACTGGCCGACATTGACGGCGCTAGACGTGCGATACTTTTTGACCGGGAGGGGCGAATGAACGTTTTTTTTTGCTTTATAAAGACTTATTCAACAAATAAATTGGACTTAAAACTGTTGCTGCACTGATACTGATACTAGTATCGGTACCGATATGGTACTAAAAATGACCTAATGTATTTTTCGAACTATAAGTCGCAGTTTTTTTTCATAGTTTGGCTGCGGGTGCGACTTATACTTACCTTATACTTAACACTTTATTATATAATTTCACATGTTATTTTGGTGTTTTGGAGTGACACTGATGGTTTGATAAACTTGTTAGCATGTTCTTTACGCTATAGTTATCTGAATAACACTTAATAGCTATGTTACATTAACATACCAGCCACGTTCGCATTTTGTTGTTCATGCGTCATGTAACCAGTGTTGTTAATCTTACTTTGAAAAAAGTAATTAATTACAGTTACAAATTACTTCTCCCAAATAGTAATTGTGTTGGTAACTAAGTTACCTGAATGTAAGAGTAATCAGTTACTTGGCAAAGTAACTGGTGATAATTTTCACGTTTTGTTTTTTTTTTCCCCCCAAAAAACAAAACAAAAACAAAAAACAGGTGACATTATGTGAAGTTTAAAAGGTTTTTGGGACAATTGGCCCTAGCCCAGTTATTTACTCTAATTCCCTAATTTACCCTTTTTTCCTGAATCAACCGTTAAAAGTTGTTAAAATTGCTCCCATTATTGCATTAGTTCCCTTCTGTCTACTTTTGACACGTGTAAGTTTTAAAACTGTTTCAAGATAGATTCAAGTCAAGATTTTGCCGATTTGGGAGTATTTGAGATAAAAAGTTCTTAGGTTCTCTACAACAGAGCCTTCCTATGAAGTCTACTGCTTTAAGATGGCGGCTGTTTACTAACGCAGCTAGTTCCTACACTGTAAATGTTGCCAACGCCGCCGTGTCTGTCATTTCGCATCTAGTTCTATATACAGTGCCCTCCATAATTATTGGCACCCCTGAAAAAGATGTGTTTTTTTATAGGGCTTTCAAAATTATCGCGTTAACGGGCGTTATTTATTTTTTAAATTAATCACGTTAAAATATTTGACGCAATTAACGCAGATGCCCCGCTGAGACAGATTTAAATGACAGTACAGTGAAACGCTCACTTGTTGTGTTTTATGGAGTTTTGCCGCCCTCTGCTGGCGCTTGGGTGCGACTGATTTTATAGGCTTCAGCACCCATGAGCATTGTGTAAGTAATTACTGACTTCAACAATGGCGGGCTACTAGTTTATTTTTTGATTGAAAATTTTACAAATTTTATTAAAACGAAAGCATTAAGAGGGGTTTTAATATAAAATTTCTATAACTTGTACCAACATTTTTCTTTTAAGAACTACAAGTCTTTCTATCCATGTATCGCTTTAACAGAATGTTAATAATGTTAATGCCATCTTGTTGATTTATTGTTATAATAAACAAATACAGTCCTTATGTACCATATGTTGAATGTATATATCCATCTTGTGTCTTATCTTTCCATTCCAACAATAATTTATAGAAAAATATGGCATATTTTGTAGATGGTTTGAATTGCGATTAATTGCGATTAATTACGATTAATTAATTTTTAAGCTGTAATTAACTCGATTAAAAATTTTAATCGTTTGACAGCCCTAGTTTTTTAGCTTCTAATAATTATTTTTTTAATTCAAATAATATGGGACCTTAATGGAAAAAAAGAAAAATCCAACCTTCAATACAAGTGCATTCATTCAGTGGGGAAAAAAATCCCACATAAAGAAAAAATTATTTGACATCAAATAATGTGTGTCACAATTATTAGCACCCCTGGTGTTAATACTTTGTACAACCCCCTTTTGTCAACAAAACAAGGTCTGAGGACTGAGATGGCCATGGGGGGAGGTTGATTTTGTGTCTGATGAACCATTTCTGTGTAGATTTGGCCATATGTTTAGGGTCATTGTCTTGCTGAAAGACCAAGTGACAACGCATCTTCAGCTTTCGGGCAGAAGGCAACAGATTTTGATTTAAAATGTCCTGGTATTTCAAAGCATTCATGATGCCATGCACCCTAACAAGGTTCCCAGGGCCTTTGGAAGCGAAACAGCATCACTGACCCACTCCCATACTTCACAGTGGGTATGAGGTGCTTTTCAGCATGCGCATCTTTCGTGGCACGCCAGACCCACTTAGAGTGTTTGTTGCCAAAAAGCTCAATCTTGGTCTCACACAAAAATACACACGGTCCCAGGCTTCAATTTTCTGTATAAAAATAATTTGGTGTTCAAAAAGTCTTTTTTCAAACTTGAGTCTTGAAAAAAAGGGGGTCGTCTTATAATCAGGGCCGTCTTATATTCGGGCCAATACGGTATTTCAGTCTTGCTGACATGGCTGAGTCGGAGCAAACTGACGCAAACAAGTAAGGCTTATGTCCGTGTGTGCAAATGTTCTATTAATCCATATAAACTTTGAATATAAGACTAAACAGTGATTATTAATGTCTGTTATTTGTGTCCTCTTTTTGGAAATCAAAATATGATCACCCTGGAATGAACTACAGCTAGCAGGTGTAGTTGTTTGTTTTGCTGCTTCTGCGCATTCGGGTCAGTTTGCTCAGCGCGTGTCGGACTTCGAATTACTGCGCATGCTTAATATTTGAACAAGCTCAATGGAGAAAAGTAGTCTGAACGGGCACGCCCAAAAAACGATATGACAAAAAGTCGGAATTGTTCATTAAGACCTGCAGTATGAACCTAGCAGAAGATAACCTCAATTACGCCTGGTGTAAAATGTGCCACAACATCACAATGACAATCTTTCTTTGACAAAAAAATATGTCTCTTCTTTGGAGAATAAACATCGACGGTTGTTGTGTTGGGTTACGAAGAGAGGAGGCGGAACAAAGAGCGGCAGAGGACGACGACGAGGGAGGGAGGGAGGAAAAAAAAAACACGGGAGGAAGAAACCGCAGGTAGAAGGCGTGAACACAGCCAATCACTCCCTCCATCTGCTCGGCCATCTGCGCTTCCTTTAATCCAGCGACGCTGCAGTTAGTGACCCCTCAACGCGCGCGCACTTCGGAGTCCCGCGACACCCGAGCGACACAATCAACGCCGCTTCTTCTTCTTGTCCGACTCGCTATCAGTCCCGCCGCCGCTGTTCCCTCTCTGAATTCATAGCTCGGTATCTCCGGCCGAGCCTGTCGAGATTCTCCGGCGTCGTCTCGTCACCTGCTGTCACGCCGCGTCGGTTCCGAGCCAGCGCTTCCATCGATTCCCCCGCTCCGGTTTCCTAACCTCTGCCGCGGCCCCTTCTCTCCGCTCCGTTCCGCACCTATGCGCCGCCGAATAGAAATAAGGCTGCAAAGGGCGGCCATTTTGTCATCAATCTTTACGAGGGTGAGTTTTCTTTAAAGCCCACCCGGAGCGCCGTTGTTAAAAGAACATCGTCAACGTTTGGTTCACACTAAAATGATGATAGAAATTGATGGAGAACCACTGTCTGCCAACTAGGGCCGCAACGATTAATTTCCAACTAATTAATTATCAAATGAATAACGATTTTGATAGTCCATTAATCGTATAGAGACGTCGGTGACCAATTTTGTCCTAAGTAGCAAACCTTGTCTTCTTTTTCCTATTTGATTTTTTGATTTTTTCATAAAAATACAGAAGGATCTAAACAGAACCGTTTTCATTTTTGAGTAAATATATGTATAGTTTTTCTTTTATAGGAACGAATTAATTCTTGTAGGTTGTCAGATTATGAAGTACGCTTAAGACTAGTCTTGGTTAGAGACAAATTCTGACGGTCTTGGTCTGGTCGAGGATTCGAGTCCTAAAACACAGTCTTGGTCTCGTTTCAGTCTTGATCTTGAGTCTTGACAACCAACAGTCTTGTTTTGGCTTGATCTTAATGATTCATACTTCCTACAGTAAATCAATGAATTAATTCTTGTAGGTTGTCAGATTATGAAGTATGCTCAAGATTAGTCTTGGTTAGAGACAAATTCTGAAGGTCTTGGTCTGGTCGAGGACTCGATTCCTAAAACACAGTCTTGGTCTCGTTTCAGTCTTGATCTTGAGTCTTGACAACCAAAAGTCTTGTTTTGGCTCGATCTTATTGATTACTACTTGGTTGTCAGTTTCAGGGAAGTGTTGTACACTCAAGATCATTGTTGGTTCATGAAAAAATGTAAAGGTTTTGATCTAGTGAAGGACTCGATTTTTAAAAGACTGTGTTGGTCATGGTCCAAGTCTTGGTCTTGTTTCGGTCATGGTTTTGAGTCTTGACAACCAAAAGTCTTGTTTTGGCTTGACCTTAATGATTTCTACTTCCTATGTTGGTTGTCACTTTCAGAGAAGTGTTCTACACTCAAGATCAGTCTTGGTTCATGAAAAAATCGTAAAGGTGTTGGTCTAGTCAAAGACTCGTTTTTTAAAAGACTCCGTCTTGGTCATTGTCCAAGTCTTGGTCTCGTTTCAGTCTTGATCTTGAGTCTTGACAACCAAAAGTCTTGCTTTGGCTTGATATTAATGATTCCTAAGTTGGTTGTCACTTTCAGAGAAGTGTTCTATCCTCAAGATCAGTCTTGGTTCATGAAAAAATGTAAAGGTGTTGGTGTTATCAAGGACTCAATTTTTAACTCATTTGCTCCCAAAAACGTATAAATACGTTCTATTTTTAATTGTTTCAGTGTCCCAAAGACGTATTTATATGTATTTTACTGGGGTTTTTTCACAAGAGACATCTCTAGGTTCTGATTCAACTTAGCTCCAGAGCACAACAAAAAAATCCATTTTAAAGCAATAAAACTGGCCACTGGAGGGCAGTAGCGCATTTGGTAAGACCCGCAACTGGATTCAATGGAATGAACGGCTGGGCCGCACCGCCGGGGCGCTGGTGGAACACGACCGAATGGACGACCTGGAGGACGTCCAGGACGCCAGGCGCAGGAAGTCTGAGCAGGACGACCGGGACGCCATGCGACGAACGACCAAGTGCGACGACCAGGAGGACGTCCAGGATGCCAGGCGGCGCAAGGGATGCCAGGCGCTGGACGACCGAGCAGAACGACCGGGACCACCAGTGCAGCGGACGATGCCGTTGAGCCCAGGCTGCTGGCCGAGCAGACCCCGTGCTGCCGTGCTCGGCCGCTTGCGTCCCCCGCTACCCTTCAGTGTCCCGCGACTCAGGCAGAAATGCGCACGGCCAAACCAGTCCGCCCCCCCCCCCCCCCCCCCAGGAAGACAACACGCCCCACACAAATCCCCAGGCAAACTCCGCCACGAGGCAGTGGTCACCACAAAAGAAAGACAAAAAAAAATCCATCTTGAAAAGACAGGCGGCAATGAGGGAAAAGTTTACCCTGGCTGTTGCAGCCACAACAGAGTCATCTCTCAGTTCAATAGTTTAGTTACTGTATGTGTAAATAAATTGTTACCTTGCTATCAAAAGCACAATTTGCCTTGTTATTTTGTAGAAGGAAAACATTATTCAGATTTTTGAGATGTCACAAAAGCAAAAAATAGCTGTGTTAAAGTCAATGTTTGAAATGTATGCTTTTACAAAAAGCTCAATTTCTCTGTTTTTTCACCAGAAATTGGAAAATTGCTCAAACTAAGCTATTTTCTAATGCTGATTTCTAAAGAATGGAAAAAGATATGAAATTAATTTTTTTTCCTGCTGAAAGAAAAGAATCATCTTTCTTTTGGTGGGTTCCATGTTTATATAGCAATAGAACAGAATTTTCTGTGGGCCTTGCAAAATCAGTCAAAATCCAGTAAAACGGGAGGGAGCGAAGGGGGTTGCACCGCTCAAAATGGCTGGAGTGAATGAGTTAATTGGAAAAAAACTGAGCTTTGATCTTTTAAGCGCCTGATTAAAGAAGTTATGTCCAATCTAAAACTGGAACACCTAAGATATGTTGTGAACGGCTATCTCCAGACATACACAAAAACATGGCAGCCATTTTTAACCTTTTTTGAGACCCGAACTAAAACATAGCTCCTATTATCTAAGCTGCTACAGCCTCGCCCCCCCCCCCCTTTATTCTTCTTCAATTTAGTCTAATTTCCATATATTGTCTTGTAAACAATGCTGAATTTGTATCCCCCTTGTGAAATACGCTCAGGTGCTGTCCAGCTTTACCTTCCTACAGAGCCTATTTGTCCCCGTTGTGTCTTTGTGACTCTGGATTAGAAATGTCAAACTAAGTAGCCATCTTTTGTATCCCAGACTACTTATTTGTGTTTCGTCTGCCTCTGTTGTTTTTCCATTCTGTTTTTCCCCGTCATTGAATGTATGCACCAACTTTATACTGACAATTTGTGGATGTCGTTCATATTGTTTGTGTGTGTTTGTATATTGTTGTGTGTTGTTTTACTATGATAAAACCAATAAAAAAAAGATTTGAAAAAGGACTCGAATTTTAAGTCTTGGTCTCGTGTCAGTGTCGAGTTTGACAACCAAAAGTCTTGTTTTGGATGGATCTTCAATGATTTGTAATTCCTGTATTGGTTGTCACTTTCAGGAAAGTGTTGTACACTCAAGATCAGTCTTGGTTCATGAAAAAAATAATAGGTCTTGGTCTAGTCAAGGACGCAATTTTTAAAGGTCTTTGTCATGGTCCTTGGTTTCAGTCTTGATTTTGACAATGAAAAGTCTTGTTTTGGCTGGATCTTAATGACTCCTACTTCCTGTATTGGTAGTCACTATCAGGGTAGTGTTGTACACTCAAGATCAGTCGTGTTTCATGAAAAAAATAATGGTCTTGTTCTGGTCAAGGACTCAATTTTTAGTTTACTCAGTCTTGGTAATGATCTGAGTCTTGGTCTCGTTTCGGTCATGGTTTTGACCCTCAAGAAGTCTTGATCATGACTTATCAGTAAATCTAAGTGACTGATTTCGAGAAAGTCTTGGTCAGATCTTGATTACGGTCTTTAGCATAAGTCAGGGTACGATTTTTATTATATTTTGTCCAGCAAGACTTTTAAGCAAAAGGGTATATTATAAAAACTTGTTCTGGGTCGTGTTGTACATTCCAGACATGTCTTGGCTCAACACAAATTTTAAAGCTCTGGGTCTGGTCTAGGACTCTGTCTTGTTTCGGTCCTGGTCTTTACCAAAAGGTTTCATGGTCAGGTGTTTCGTCTTGAGCATAGTAGGATACAATTTTCCTTACATTTTCCCACTGAGGCTTTTTCTTTCATGAACAAGTTATAGGAAGACTTAGGTATGTTTTTAGTGTCAGTATAAGACAGAAATTGGGAGCAACTGTAGGTGAGTTTTTCCTCACTCACCTCTCTCGCAAGAGAGTCCCAGGTACCCGGTGCCCGAACAATCGCAGACGGACAACCAAAAGTTTTGTTTTGGTTTGATCGTAATGATTCTTACTTCCCATATTGGTTGTCACTTCCAGTGTTGTACACTCAAGATCAGTCTTGGTTCATGGAAAAAAATGAAAAGGTTTAGGTCTAGTCAGGGACACGATTTTTAAAAGTCTTTGTAATGGTCCTTGGTTTCAGTCTTGATCTTGACAATGAAAAGTCTTATTTTGGCTGGATCTTAATGATTCATACTTCCTATATTGCTTGTCACTTTCAGGGAAGTGTTGTACACTCAAGATCAGTCTTGTTTCATGAAAAAAATTAATGGTCTTGTGAGACTCAGACTTGTTTCAGTCGTGGTTTTGACCCTCAAAAAGTGTTGATCATGACTTCGCAGTTAATCTTAATTATCCTGATTTCAAGCAAGTCTTATATCTTGGTTATGGTCTTCTGCACAACACTAGATCAGGGTATGATTTTTATTATATTTTGTCTAGCAAGAGTTTAAGCACAAGTGTAAATGATAAAAACTTGATCTGGGTCGTGTTGTACACTTGAGAGCGGTCTTTGGCTCAAGACAAATGTTAAGCTCTGGGTCTGTTCTAGGACTCAGTTTTGACTTGTTTCGGTCTTGGTCTTAACTACCAAAAGGTCTTGGTCTCTTGTCTTGAGCATAAGAGGATATGATTTTCCTTACATTTTCCCACTGAGGCTTTTTCTTTCATGAACAAGTTATAGGAAGACTTAGGTATGTGTTTAGTGTCAGTATAAGACAGAAATTGGGAGCTAGGAGTGTTTTTCCCACTTACCTCTCTCGCAAGAGCGTCCCAGGTACCCGGTGCCCGAACAATCGCAGACGTATCGGTTCCAGCCCTCACGGCAGACGCCGTTGTGCTGGCAAGGGTTGGACAGGCACTGCTTGGGTGGCTCCCTGGAGCAGGAAGGCTTGACGCCCACCGCTCGCTGCGCCTCAGCCAGCCGTCGGATGTCTTTGCTCTGCCCGTCCACGAACAGGTCGCGAATGCAGCCCACATAACCGTAGTTCAACAGCGCCGTCCACACCTGAAAAGTCCAGCTCGGCGTTAAACGACTTTGACATTTGGCAGTTTGTTAAAATCTAACTGCGGGAGTAGCTCGTTAATGAACTTAGCAAGACGCGCACACCTCCGTGGGGAAGATGAGCCCGGCGCGGTCCTCGGGAAGACCGCCAAGGTAAAGCGTCTCGTCCAGGTCTAGGATCTCGCTGTCGCCCGGGGCCGTGTACGCCGTCCTCACGCTGTTCACCGAGATAGTTCCTGAACGTAAAAAAATTGTCACAGTGACCTTCCGCCGTCATCGTCATCCAATTTTTCATTGTCATTCCGCCCCCAATCGCGCGCTCCCCCACATGACGAGCGTGAAGCCTCATCAGTGAGTCATCATCAACGGCGGCGGGAGTGCAACGTCCACCATTTTGTCATCAATAAATCATCGCACGTTTATTTTTAGTCGCAGGCGCCGCTAACAATTGAGAAGTAATGAGGGCGGGATGAGAGAACAGAGTGCGCCGTTTGCAATTACAAAGTCATAAACAATGCGAGTGTATATTGATGTTTCGAGTGTTGGATTCAATAAGCTGCCGTTTGTTTTCTGACTACAGACAGCAGGCAGACAAACAGGATTACAGCCTTTTTCACAGGGGAGCAGGCAAATTTTAGCTTGGGCACCGTCGTGCCAGCAACGCCGGCCAAAAAGTGACGCGGCGGGAGGAAAGGGGCGGGGGGCGCCTCTTCTTCCCTAACGTCCCCCGCTCACGAATCTATTGTCCCTTCTTGTCTCGTTCCGATCATAACACGCATGAGAGTACTTAATAGATACCAGGGGGGGAAATGTGTTGTTTGCGCATTGATTTAGTGCGCAAAGATTAGAGAACGGGAAGAAGAGCAAGAAGTCAAAGAACATTTGGGTAATCTGATCAAATGAAATCACATCAGGAAGAGGAACAAAAAGAGTCCAGTAAAATTAAAGCAAATATCAAGATTTAAAAAAATAGAATCGGGCTGATGAAGCCTGAATTAAAATAACATTAAAACTGTCAAATGGCAAAGGGAAAATAATTTTTAAAATGAATGAAAATTAGTCTGGTCAAAGAAGTTGAATATACAGTGGGGCAAATAAGTATTCAGTCAACCACCAATTGTGCAAGTTCTCCTACTTGAAAATATTAGAGAGGCCTGTAATTGTCAACATGGGTAAAGCTCAACCATGAGAGACAGAATGTGGAAAAAACAAAATCACATTGTTTGATTTTTAAAGAATTTATTTCCAAATTAGAGTGGAAAGTAAGTATTTGGTCACCTACAAACAAGCAAGATTTCTGGCTGTCAAAGAGGTCTAACTTCTTCTAACGAAGCTCCACTCGTTACCTGTATTAATGGCACCTGTTTTAACTCATTATCGGTATAAAAGACACCTGTCCACAACCACAGTCAGTCACACTCCAAACTCCACTATGGCCAAGACCAAATAGCCGTCGAATTACACCAGAGACAAAATTGCAGACCTGCACCAGGCTGGGAAGACTGATTCTGCAATAGATAAAACGCTTGGTGTAAAGAAATCAACTGTGGGAGCAATTCTTAGAAAATGGATGACATACAAGACCACTGATAATCTCCCTCGATATTGAAATACAGTACTGCTAATTTGGCGCACAGAAAGAAAACCGAGCATTCTCAGGCTTATCCCCCCCCAATTTTACTTTTTTTTAATGACTGTTGTCAAGCCAACCTCCTCCCTAAAAACCGAGTTCAAGCTAGGCGCTAACGCTAATGCATGCGGGTCAGTTTTCTCAGTGTATGTCTGACAGCGAGTTATTGCGCATGCGTACTAAATTCACGGGCTCAATGTAAGGCAGTCTGAAGGGGCACGCCCAAAAAACAGATATGAAGTAAAATCAGATTTGAACATCAAGACCTGCGGCATAGACCTACACTCAGAGGCCCGGTCGCAACCCCCTAAGTTCTGCCCCTGCAACTAGTCAAACTGGATTGGACTTCCATGGACGTCATAGACAGTGGAACATGATCACTCAGTGCCAGCAATCCCAGGTGTCTATCACTACTGTCAATGGCAGTGAATGAGTTAAGCGAAAATATGTTTTAAAATTTGGTTAATTCCATAGAAAATTGGGCAACTTCAACACAGACGCGTTCATACCTGAGCGCCCATCCCTCTGAAAGTCCACATGGTACCATTCCCCATCGTTGACCTTCCTGTCGATGGCTTTCGTCTTGGTGGTACCAGAGCCCATGTCCAGCAACAAGTACAAGTGTCCATCCAGCATCTCGATGGCGAAGAAGTCCACCTGAATAAAAACGACCAAAATTTGAGTTAACATTAAAAATAACAAAAACTGAGCGATTCTCTGTGTTGCATACCTTGACAGTGGGCGGCGTGCGGGGGTCCTTTCGCTGCATTTGTCTGGGTTTCCCGTGGCTGAAGAGCATCAAACCGTTGGGCTCTGTGGTGCGAAAGTCGAAGGAGATGGACCCCGCCTTCTTGGCCGTCCATTTGCTGAGCGCCACAAAGGACTCGGGCGTGTCGAAAGTGACGGGATCCAGCGTGGCCACGCTCTCGCACTTGAAGGACACCACGCCGCTCACCTGCGGCGTAATGAGCTATTAGACGGGGCTTATCGTCAACAGAACTCCAGCCTATTGGGATTGAAATGACGCCAGGTCCCGCTCCCGGCTACGTTTTAACAACATAATCCAATTTAGCGTGAGGATAACATCTCGAAAGCTGCTGTGGGACAATAAAAAGATGAGGAGAAAAGAATATGGCCGACTTTACCTTCATCTTGGGGTCTCCCTGTTTAGCTAGTCGAGACAACTCCAGCCGCACGTCGTTATTCTTGTACACCACCTTTGGCGGAAAAAGACATTTAGTGACTTTTTTTTGGGTAACTAAAAAGAACAAAACAAACAAACAAACAAAAAAAAAACACCATAGAGACGCCAGATCCCAATTTTATAGTTTTTTTCATTATTCGTCATTATTTTTTTATGTAATATAAATAATTTTTAAAAAATCATTATTTTTACACGATTATTACTATTTTATGTGTTTTTATGAATGAATTCCATTAAAAGTTAATAAAATGCTAATTAAAAACAAAATATTAAAATTAGAGATGTTATCGGACTCGATCGATCAGGATGCCGATCGATCGGGTCGAATCACGTCATTTTCAAAGTATCGGAATCAGCAAAAAAATATCGGCCATAACTTTTTTTAATATAAATATATATTTTTTAATTAAATCGTTTTCTAATTGTATTTAATGTCACAGACATAATATGTTACACTCATCCAGAGTCTTTAGTTTGGGCTTAAGGTAAGGTTATCAAATTTATCACGATTACGGCGGTAATTAATTTTTTAAAAAATGTATCACGTTAAAATATTTAATGCAATTAATGCATGCACCGCACGACCCCCTCACGCATTGTCGCGCTCAATCTGTAATGGCGCCGTTTTACCTAAATACAGAGCTAAAAGGCAGCGTAAAATGAGTAGAGTGAATTTTGGCAGCCTTTGGAGCCTTTTTTTAATTGGCTAAAGCCTTACAATCCCTCTCCCTACAATTAGAAATATCATGGGAAGCAATGTGGGGAAGCAAGGTAGCAATTGATCTTTGTCTCAACACCTTATGTTATTTCCCAACACAGAGAAGATATATCAATTGGTAGCACTATGCACAGTCATGGTTCCACTTCCCATCATGCATTTGGGCATGGCTTTAGTATCATTTACTGAAAGCTCAACAAATACACTAGATGGCCATATTTAGTCACTATATACACAAAGTCACAAGTCTTTCTATCCGTGGATCCCTCTCACAGAAAGAATGTTAATAATGTAAATTCCATCTTTATTGGCATAATAAATACAGTACTTATGTACAGTATGTTGAATGTATATATTCGTCCGAATTTTATTCATTTTTTTCTTAATGCATTGCCAAAACGTATATGATCGGGAAAAATGATCTGGAATTATTGGAATTGAATCGGGGGTCAAAAAAAAACAGTCGGATCGTGAAATATCGGGATCGGCAGATACTCAAACTAAAACGATCGGGATCGGATCGGGAGCAAAAAAAAAACATGATCCGAACAACCCTAATTAAAATGAATAACAACAGAAATACACTCTGGTTATACGCTTCAACAAAAAGTTCATTTTTCATTTCATTGCATTTAACACATTGCCAGCCAATTGACAACGATAGATGACCAATTAATTTAAACTGGGACGACTGCTTGTGAATGAGGAGGTGAAATTCCTAAACTTTTTCCCCCATCGAAGAAAACGAAATCGCTGGTATGGGAATACTTTGGCTACAGAAAAGTTACAGACGGCCGCGGCTTAGAGGAGGAGGGCCACCCGACATGTAAAACATGTTTGCGAAGGGTGGCTGCCGAGGAGGCAATACCTCCAATATGATATAATATAATATCCACCGGGTTCGAGAGTTAACTCCAGCGCGTTTAATTTTTCTAGCGGAGGCAAAACGTGTTTTTTCTCTCTCTAGCAACTGTCTGTGTTGAGAGAGTGTGTGTGTGTAATGTAAACATGATACGAGTCATACACACATGCTTTTTATGGAAAATAATTATTTTTGTTCTGATGGTAATAATGTTGAGCTGTGGCTGTCGGTTTAGGCTCACCTCAAGGACTGCATTTATTTTAATTTTATTTGGAATATTTCAGTTAGTATTTGTTATTTCCTATTCATTTTAACTCAACATTATACTTATGTTTCAATTTGCTAATATGTTTTGAAAAATGAAAATCCTTTTCAATGGAAAAGTTTTTTTTTTAACCCTGATATCTCAAAGTAACACATTTTAGAGCAGTAATTGCAATACCGTGTTACCATGAAACTGTGATATTTTGGCTGAAGTTCATCATACAGTCAGAATCTCATACCAGCACATGGATAATTATCATCAAAAAGCCTAAGACGAAAATTAAAAGGGCTGCCAAAAACAACACTGTTTAGTAGGGCTGTCAAAATTATCACATTAACGGGCGTAATTAAATTTTTAAAATTAATCACGTTAAAATATTTGATGGATTTAACGCACATGCCCCGCTCAAACAGATTAAAATGACAGCACAGTGTCATGTCCACTTTTTTGGTGTTTTGTCGCCCTCTGATGGCGCTTGGATGCGACTGATTTTATGGGTTTCAGCACCATGAGTATTGTGTAATTATTGACATCAACAATGGCGAGCTACTAGTTTATTTTTTGATTGAAAATTTTACAAATTTTATTAAAACGAAAACATTAAGAGGGGTTTTAATATAAAACTTCTATAACTTATACTAACATTTATCTTTTAAGAACTACAAGTCTTTCTATCCATGGATCGCTTTAACAGAATGTTAATAACGTTAATGCCATCTTGTTGATTTATTGTCTTAATAAACAAATACAGTACTTATGTACAGTATGTTGAATGTATATATCCGTCTTGTGTCTTATCTTTCCATTCCAACAATAATTTACAGAAAAATATGGCATATTTTATAGATGGTTTGAATTACGATTAATTTTTAAGCTGTGATTAACTCAATTAAAAAAATTTATTGTTTCGCAGCCCTACTGTTTGGTACCATTGACGGTGGTAGAGGGCAAATCCATTTTGACCGGGAGGGGTGAATGAACGACCTCCCGGTCAAAATGGATTGGTCGTCTAGCGTCATCAATGGCAGCCTATGAGTTCAATGCGGGCCCCATAATGGATTAAGCAGTGGGAGGACAAGAAAATTAAGGCTTTTATTTTGACGAAATTCAATTCATGCATTCACAACTGGACATATTCTTTGAGTCTCTTCCTGTGTCACAACTGGACATATTCTTTGAGTCTCCTCCTGTGTCAGAAGTAGCTTTTAAAAAAATTAACTCCTAAATTTGAATATATAACTATTTGAAACCGAATAGCTCGTGCTGTTCCTTCTGCGCCGCAAGACAGAACGCTCTCTGACTGAGTAGCAGAAGACGGCATTTGTGACGAGCATTCTGATGCCACCGGCGCAAAAACAGGCTCGGCTTTATCAAACCGGACCGCCAACCCCCCCCCCTCCCGCCTCTACATGTGTTAGCTAAGCAAGCTGTATAGAAAAATTCAATTACATTAAAACAAATATTTCACACGATTTATAAAGATACATTGACAAAAAAAATATAAATTCAGTAAATAAAATGTGAAATATGACAATTATAAGCATAAGTTAGATAGTGATGGATTCCATTTGAGCAAAATGTGCAAAATATTAATCGTTGGCCATTAAATGCAAATCAATACAATCTCTCTGGAATTAAGTGGAATTGAGATAAAACGATTAGATGATTAAATTAAGAAAAAAATGAAATGGCAATGACATTTAAGAAAATCAAATGAAGTAAAATAATAGAACAAATTTTAAAAAATAGCAAACATTGTTAAATGAACAAAACAAATATCGTTTGGCGAAGAGTCAAATATAAGAAAAGTAACATTTCATTTGGGGGGAGAGTTCAATGATAAAATGACTTTAAAAAATACATTTTAAAATGACACAAAATAACTGAAATAAGATTAGTCAAGTGAAACATCAAACATCATAGAATTTTGGAAATAACGTCAGATAAAGATACCCTGAATTCATTTCCATCAACTATGGCCAAGTGCTAATTTGTAATATTAGCATATATATTAGTGGTAAGACGCTGACCCGGCAAACTATACAAGACGTGCTCATACATGAATAGGTGCTCATTCACTCGCACCAATGACGACAGCGTGCATGCCATTATTAAATATGGAAATATGCCTGCTTTAACCACCATCTGTCTTAACTGATACATACAGTACACTGTACTGTACCTACAATGTTTGGCACATCATCTGTCGCATTGTTTGTTCGCTTGCGTGAATGAAAAACACACCCGTTCGGCTTATCTATGTCACGAATTGTGTTTATGAATCACACGACTTGCAACTCGGCTAATTAGCATGTAGCTAGTCCCTCAACGATGCTCCACATTAATAATTCTCTCTGATGTTGGCGAGGCGTCTGGGAATTTTGGTGAGAATCTGCCAGTTGGAGGTAGATTTTTAAGTCATTAATGGCCATTGACAGCGAGAGACGTCCATGTTTAATGAATTTAAATATTTGGATATAAGTTAAGCATTTAAAGTGCCTCACTGTTGCAACTATATTCCAATATGAGTGTTTTTCTTGTCAACAATGATGACAACAAATAATTCGTCAGCGAAAATTTTTCCCATTACGATATCACAACGACGAGTCAAAAACGTGTCTTAGAAGACTAAAACATAACGAGATAGATGCAAGTTGTCATCTGACGAGACAAAAACGAGATGAAAATTCGCCATTTTTCGTCATAAGTTCGCAATGTATATTTTCCTATCGCATGTGTAGTTAGCACGCATCTTATCTGTTTGGTCGTGTCACTCAAAAGAAATGCTGCGCCTCTCCCCGATCCCCACGCGCCACACACAAGGCGTGTGACCATTCCAGGCTCCTTTTGTGAAACACATGTGTAAGGTACTGCTTAAGTTGTGGTGTGTAAGTTTTGTTTTCTTATCTTGGCTACGCCATGTTGCTTTAGCCTTTATAGGTCTGTGCTGAGTGATCATCACACACTAAACTAACTTAACACTAGCATAGCGTTCGCGTTAGCATTAGCATGGTGACTCGGAGCGCGGGGCCGATAAATAGGGGGCCCTGCATTGTTGTCTAGGCCGTCAAAGCTGACCAAGTGGAATCACAAAAAGCTTTTTTTCGTTGAAAATAATTGTGACTAAAAGCTTAAATCCCTGAATTCTTTATAGAAATGGACGTGAAACAGTATAGATTCTTAGTTAAAAGCAAAAAAAAAAAAACAACAAAAAAAAAAAACAAAAACAAAAAACGTGCAGTTAGCGTTTATTTTACGTAAATATTAGGGCTGTCAAACGATTAACATTTTTAATCGAGTTAATTACAGCTTAAAAATTAATTAATTGTAATTAATCGCAATTTAAACCATCTATAAAATATGCCATATTTTTCTGTAAATTATTGTTGGAATGGAAAGACACAAGACGGATATATACATTCAACATACGGTACATAAGTACTGTATTTGTTTATTATAACAATAAATCAACAAGATGGCATTAACATTATTAACCTTCTCTTAAAGTGATCCATGGATAGAAAGACTAGTAGTTCTTAAAAGATAAATGTTAGTACAAGTTATAGAAATTTTATATTAAAACCCCTCTTAATGTTTTCGTTTTATTAAAATTTGTAAAATTTTCAGTCAAAAAATAAACTAGTAGCTCGCCATTGTTGATGTCAATAATTACACCATGCTCACTCATGGTACTAACCCATAAAATGAATTGGACCCAAGCGCCAGCAGAGGGCGCCAAACACCAAAAAACAAGTAACAACCGGATATTACACTGTACTGTCATTTTAATCTGTTTGAGCGGGGCATGTGCGTTAATTGCGTCAAATATTTTAACGTGATTAATTTAAAAAATTAATTACCGCCCGTTAACGCTACAATTTTGACAGCCCTAGTAAATATGTCTAAGTACAATGCTAGTCTGTTAGTGAATGTAGCTAGCAGCCGCCTGAGGTAAACTGAGGTTTTCCGGTGAAAATTCTTGTGAGTAAATGTCTAAATCTCTGAATTCTTTATAAATATGGACGTAAAACAATCTCAATTATTGCTTAAAAGCAAAAAATAATAACTGTGCAGTTAGCGTTTATTTTACGTAAATATGTCGAAGTCAATGCCAGTCTGTTAGTGAAACTAGCAAGTGGCCGCCTGATGTAAACAGAGCTTTTCTGGTGAAAAGTCTTGTGAATAAATGCTTAAATCCCAAAGTTCTTTATAGCTATGGACATGAAACTGTCTAGATTCTTGGTTAAAAGCAGAAAAAACAAACAACAAAAAAAACAAAAAAAACAAAACAAAACAACACAAAAAACGTTCAGTTAGCGTTTATTTGACGTAAATATGTCAAAGTACAATGCTAGTCTGTTAGTGAACATAGCTAGCGGCCGCCTGATGTAAACAGAGCTTTTCCGGTACAGTTTTTGTGAATAAATGTCTAAATCCCTGAATTCTCTATAGATGAGGACGTAAAACAGTCTCGATTCTTGGTTAAAAGGGAAAAAACGTGCAGTTAGCATTTATTTCACGTTAATATTGCGAACTATGATGCCAATGCAGTAGCGGCTAATTTCTCCCATTGATTTTTTTCACGTATCAAAATGCATGCATGGTACGAAAAATATAATAATTACCTTGAATCCTCAAACAAATCACTCCTGAGAAAATCCTTCCTTTTTGTATGCGCTACAGCTTTCGTAATTTTTTCAATAGAAATCTGGCGTTGCTGCGTGTTTGTGAATAGCTCATCTTGATGTGGGCGGCCCCCTACTTGAATGCCAGGCACAGTGCATGACCGATCTGAGCCATCAATACATTATGAAGTCTATGACTCTTGGAAAACTTTTTACATACAGTTGGTGGTGTCCAGGTGAGTTTAATTAATTGCAAATAATGTGCAGTTTTCCTGCTGAGTGTGTATTATCATCATGAAGATGTTGATGTCCTTGTAGACTCTACAATATTGTGCTCTCTGTCAATGTTCATTTGAAATTGTTGCATTAAAAAAAAAATATATATATATTCATGGGCTAAAATGTTTGAAGTTTGTAAACGAAAACATTTTGAGAATTGTTGACCAAAACTAGACGAAATTTGTCTGACTTTTCGTTGACTAAAACTAGATGAAAACAAAAACATTTTGAAATGACTAAAATATGACTAAGACTAATAAATATTTTCGTCCAAAACACTAAGACGAAAATTAAGAGGGCTGCCAAAAACAACATTGTTCCAATATAAACCCCTCCGCACCTCTTTCAAACAGCCCATGAAGTTGTTGCTGACAGGGGAGCCGGGCAGATCGGCAGTGCTGGGGCTCCCTCCCACGTAGAAGAAATCGTCGGACCCGAGCATGGTGTAGTCCTCCTGGGTGTAGCCCGTGGTGGTCAGGATGCCGTCCACCGAAATGGTCACCTACACAACAAAGCACAGGGAAAGGACACGCTATATACTCACACCCAAAGGCGGCGCTAGACCAGCCAAATTAGCCCCCGGTAGGTACGCTGGCAACCACATGTGTACGTGGCAGGGAAAAGGCCTGATTGGTTGAAG
The DNA here is from genome assembly GCF_030265065.1 of Corythoichthys intestinalis. Taxonomy (NCBI): domain Eukaryota; kingdom Metazoa; phylum Chordata; class Actinopteri; order Syngnathiformes; family Syngnathidae; genus Corythoichthys; species Corythoichthys intestinalis. Next base: position 28,900,290 of record NC_080415.1, read on the forward strand.
GGGACTGTCAGTGGATGTAGTGAGGTGTACTGTGCGATTTTTGAGAAATGGTGGCTGTCCGTAGAATTCCAGGTTGGAAGGAACCTGGTTGAGGACGTCAAATTGGTCCTTGTTGTCAGTTTGGATCCCTTGGTAGGAAAAATGTCAGTTGGAAGAATCTATTGGTAAGGTGGCACCTGTGCATTTGACCCAACACCCAACTGAGTAGATGTTGAGAGTTCAAAGTTTGGGGTCAAATTAAAGCCCAATGACCCAGAATGGAAGCTGGTTTAGGGATCTGGACTTTGGCCTTAGAAGAGGGATGGTAAACCATGATGCAAACAACATAGTCGAAGCTACCATGCCCCAGTCAGGCTGAATCTTGTTGTGGCCGTTGAATAGATTGTAGTCCAATTCAAGGGTTTTCTCTGTCAGAGTTTGCTGGTAAAATTGTCTGAAGCATGATGGTCAAATCATACCCACCACTGAAGGGTGAAGGTAGTGCTACAATGCCAAAGAGTCAGACTTGATTTGGTGGTTGGTGCACAGGGTTTAAACACAGCAGATATAGGACTAGACTGCTGGATCCAGGTTTAGCGGGTTGCCCAAGCAGGATGCTAATTAAGCTGGGTCTTAGTTATCCTGGAAAAAGATTTCCAACACAATAATAAAGCGCTAATTTACATAGCAATTTTCAACAAGATACTATTAGCTATAGCTGCCCTGGGACAAAATGACAACAATCGAGGCAGCCAATTTGCGCCATCAGCCCTTCAGATCACCACCAACCACTTGCTCTCTCACCAGTTTCAGTAAAATTAGGTGAAGTGTCTGACCAAGGACAAAATACCAATATGCACAAACGGGAGCCAGAATGCAACCCCGTATTCTTCGATTATTGGACAACCTGCCTAACCACCTGTGCCACGGTCGCCCCAATAGCCATAGGGTTGTGGGTACTGCTCCTCAAGAGTTTGGAGACGAACACTCTCTGATGTGAGGGTATGTAAAGCAGTAACACTGCAGAAGCAGAAGGGGACTGCTACCATGCCCAAGAGTCAGACTCTTGTTAGGTAGGTAGTTGGTTTTCATGCCAACAGATCAAGGACTAGGCTTCTACTGTTCAGCAACACAGGTTTCCCAAGCTAAAAGATCCGGTTTTAGTCAGTTGTCCAAAGTATCTGAACCCCAATCCTTGCAATCAATGGGTAACTCGGTCAACCAAATGCGCCACAGTCGGCCCGAAAACCATCTGGGTTATTGGTACAACTCATGAGTTTGGTGACGATGGAGGGTTTCTGAAGCAGTGACGCAAACCCTTAGATATCCCAAGTACTCTGTAAATAAAAACAGTCAGAAGTGTGATTCCTGTAATCAATAAAGCCATCTCTGGTCAGCCCAAGAGGGTCAGGCGACCCCTGACAACACTTAATGTTGAAACATGTTCCTCCAGTTCACTTGCAGAAGCTGACTATTCGAGCTTAACGCTCCACCCATTGTACGATTATTGATCTCGAGAATGAGAAACCAGTGAGCGCGCTGGCAGATATTCATGTCGGCTACAAGGGTCACTTTGTCATCTGACTCTTTAACTAACACCGTAATGCAAGATTGCACTCCAAACGCTGACTCCACCGTTGCGTTAAAAGCTCTTTGTCCTGCCAATCCTGTCACTTGAAGGCCATTGTTAGTATTCCAACTCGTAAGTAAGGTATTAGTAGAGTCTCCAAAGGCTTCTTCGTGCCAGTTAGTAGTTTCAGGTTACTGAGGTTAGGGTTGATGATGTTAGTAAGCTGCGATGGTGTTAGTGTATTGTTAGTTGCAATGATTTTGTTAGTGGGGTTTGCCATCTTGTGGGGGTGACATTTTTTTAGGGGGGATGACACCCGGACGACGAACAAACACTTTTTGATTAATACACATACATACACACGTGTTAGAGGGGTTAAAGTTCATTCCGCATGCGGATATATATACAAACATGCGGTGTGGTTGCGTATTCGCATGCACAAAGAGGATGATGGGATGACAGGAAGCGTGCGGCAGGAGCTTGGAAGATCAGAAAATGAAAATTTACGATACGAGTAGCGATGAACGGGCCCTCGCACTTTATGGCCAAACTTTAAAATGATTGCCAGTCTTTAACATGCTAGCTATTTATCTAGCTAGCAGCAAATTATGTTTAGGGTTTGACAATTTTTTGGGCACCCGATACAGATTCCGATATCCAGTTATGCAGTATCAGCAGATGCCGTACTAAATACTACATTGTTTGAAAAAAATATACGAATAGCAGTTTTAGTACTCGTCTAGTACAATGCTAACAATTTAGTGTTGTATAGGGACCCCTTGAGGTACTAGTATTGGTATCAGTACAACACTAGTGACTACTTTGTATCGCTAAGTATAGTCATGTAATACTTCCACATGCTTCCTGGTTCTAAACTTTTAATTCAGTCAATACCATTGACGCTCATTGATATCCAATCTATTAGTGAATGATCATGTTTCAGTGCTACTGTTTAATAAAATGGCGACTACTTATTGTCAAGTACTACTAAACCCAATTTACTGTAACTAAACCCCTAACTTCATAACGCATTGACAAAGATAAATTGTCAAGATGTCTAAAATGGATGACTTAAGAGAAAATGGGCAACTTCCTGTTTAAATTTGAGTGTGTACTCTGACGGTAGGGAAGAGGAATTAAGTTATACAGTATATATATATATATATATATATATATTATATATATATTAATATATATGATAGTTATCCGAAAATATGGGATCGCCGATAATATAACGAATGTAGATGCCTTCCGCCTTTGTACCAAGCTGGTCACAGCTTAGCACAGCAGTTATGCTTATTGACCATTAGATGTCTCCAAACTAAGATGTTGGGATTTGTTGTGTGAGCAGATCATTTGCATTCATGGTGCAAAATTTAAACAAACAATAATTGATTGAAAAATAGTGAATTATGAGCTAAATATAGTGGTGCAAAATAGGCACTTTTTCCGTACCTTCAGTTGAAGTTGTTCTCTTATTTTTCACATAATGTTTATTTGGAAAACCTTGAAGTAGTTACATTTATCATTATTAAAGAATCCAAATATTTTCCTATTTATTTATTTAATTTTAATTTAATACATATTTTTATGCTGCAGTGCCACATCAAATTTTGTTGTTGACAATGTTCTTGCTGACAATGACAATAAAGTTCTATTCTTTTCTAATCTATTCAATTAAGCGGGACATCACAATCCAATTCGCCATATTATGTTAAGTCCACAACCCCATATAACGTTAGCGGTTTGATATCGGTATCGGAGTTGGACAATATTGGGATATGGGTTAAAAAGTCATTATCAGACAACTGTGTATATATATATATATATATATATATATATATATATATATATATGTATGTATATATGTATCAGTGGTTCTTAACCTTGCTAAAGGTACCGAACCCCACAAGTGTCACATGTGGATTCACCGAATTAGATAATAAAGCTTTTTTTTCCCCCAAAACTTCAAAACTGATATATCTAAGCTAGCAAGCTAATAATTTAGCAATTTCCCATTCAAAATTCTTGCCATTTTGACAGCATGTTTTAATAACAGGTCAAAATTTGAGACCATACTGCCCATTGGTCTGTTGTGTTCTCTCATACCAAGTGAAAGTCAACCTTCCACTGAGCAAACCAGTTCCTCCCCTCATTAGATCGAGCACCAGCAGTTGAAAGAAATTGCTTCAGCCTGCAAATTGGAAGCAAAACAGTCCAAAACCCTTTCTAAAAAGCCACTTTGCCTAGATTTATTAAGTGTACGAAAACAGGTTTCTTTTTTTTTTTTTTACCTTCATCGAACCCCTGGGGTTCGATCGAACCAGGTTAAGAACCACACTGCAATATTTTTTTTTTTGGCCGCCATCGCCCAGCACCTAAGTGAAGTTTAGATTTTGTTGTTGTTAAGCTACCAAGCACTATGAAGGGCTAAACTAGTACAACTAATCCTACGAATTCATCAGAAGAATAAAACAAAACCGATTCATCGTAAGCCACTGCACCACCTAGTGCTCGGGCCCTTAATAAAATAAAAGCTGAATAAGGAAGGAAATTAGTTTTTGTGCATGCAAACGAGAAGGCGGGCCATGCAAGTTGAGGCGTGAGCCAATCAGAAGTCATGAGGTGGGAAAAAGGAGGGAAGAGAAAGGAGGAATAAAGAAAAATAGTTTGGCAACAAGAAAGGAAGAGCGAGGGAGAGATCTGGGCTTTTTCAGCTTTCATAGAAAATTACCAACCGCACTTATCCTTTTATTGCTTACGTTTTGGGGTTGTTAAAAGGAAATAAGACACGGGGGGCGAAAGCCAAACTAAGAAACAATTAGAATGGTAACTACCGAACAATGGAGTTTGTTTACCATAGCGTGTCCAATGCCTGAGTGCTTTGTAGGAGAGGGGAGGGGGGAGAAAGCAAATAAAAACTGTCAACATAATGAATTAAAGAAAAAAAGAAAAAAAAAAGAAGGCCCTCTGCTGAGGAGTGCTTTTCACTAGGAGAAGGGCACAGGTTAGGTTAGTAGTATGAATCATTCCATGGATGGTGTTAGTTCGTTCCGCTGGCAGGTTAGTAACAAGTTAGTGGTCACAGGTTAGTAGCAGTAGTCACTCACTCGCTGGGTGGATTGGTGGAGAAGGAGAAGCACTCACCTATGAGAGCCGCCGGGTTGGACGGCTGCAAACTAACACATTGACGGAAAGTGCGGACCAGAAACTACTTGCACGTGAATGTTAGGAGCTCCTCGGTAGGCATCCGAGTCCACAGCAGCGGATGTTAGCAAGCAAGTTAACAGTGGCAATACATAGACTTTAGCTATAAATTAAGGAAGGATTCAAAAACGTAGATTTTGGAAGACAGGACCAGCCTGTACAAACAACATGCGGTTATGATGACGCCATTATATTAGTTCATGCAATCATTATTATGATTATTTATTATATTATTAATTAATTTCGAATTTAGTTTTTTTTACTTGTAGTATTTTTTTGTAAAGCAATTGTGTATTTTATGTATTCATTTTTTAAGAGAGCTGTTTAAAAAAGTAAATTGAAAAAAGAAAAAGGCAACACTAGGTAACTTTTCAGTTTCAGTTGATTTTAGTGACGTCGGTGGACAAAAGCGGTAGTGTTTTGCCTTAAGGAGTTCTGCGTTTCTCATGAGGAGAAACCCGCACAGTGTTGTAAAATCAAAATTTCTCGGTCGCCTGCAGATGGATTAAACGACATTTCTGTTTCCAGCGGCTGTGTGAAGGATGCATAGTAATTAGGGTTGTTCCGATCATGTTTTTTTGCTCCCGATCCGATCCCGATCGTTTTAGTTTGAGTATCTGCCGATCCCGATATTTCCCGATCTGATTGCTTTTTTTTGCTCCCGATTCAATTCCAATCATTCCCAATAAATTTTCCCGATCATATACATTTTGGCAATGCATTAAGAAAAAAAGGAAGACAACTCGGGTGAATATATACATTCAACATACAGTACATAAGTACTGTATTTGTTTATTATGACAATAAATCTTCAATATGGCATTTACATTATTAACATTCTTTCTGTGAGAGGGATCCACGGGAATGTAAAGCTTTAGCCAAATAAAAAAAGGCTCAAAAGGCTGTCAAAATTCTCTCTACTCATTATACGCTGCGTTTAGCTCCATATATTGGTAACACGGCGCCTTTATAGGTTGAACGCGACAACGCGTGAGTGGGTCGTGCAGCGCATGCGTTAATTATTTAACGTGATTAAATTAAGAAAAAAATAATTACCGCCGTTAACGCAATAAATTTGATAGCCCTACTTTAAGCCAAAACTACTCTGGATGAGTGTAAGACATTTGTCTCTAATGTTATATACAATTAGAAAACGATTAAAAAAAAAAAAAAAATATATATATATATATATAGAAAAAAGGCATGTCCGATATTTTTTTGCTGATTCCGATACTTTGAAAATGACGTGATCGGACATCTTAAGGTAATGAATCCAGCTGTGGCTAAACAATAGCATGTGATGGTTAGCAACCATGTCGCTTAGGCTACATCTACACTAGGGTAGATGATTTTGTACAGGGTATTTTGCCGACTATTTTTTATACCTGTCTGTATTACGTTTAAGGTGCGTTTAAGCCCCCTTGTTTCTCCAAGGTACGCCTGCATTTGCGCAAACTACGCATGCATAGAAAGTAGCAGCCTGATGTGTTACGTCAACGCCCGCGCGGTTTACCTCTGAACCGGAAACTTATTACTTGCCGGCGGGAAATTTTGAAATTACTACACTTTCTGGACCAGGGGTTTGGGAACTCAGTTTTGTGATCCCAGTTTTTTTCGGGAACGCAATTGAACGCATCACGTGAGAGTGAAGGGAGAGCACGCTTGGCTTTTATGAGCAGTAGCTGAGTTGTGATTGAACTAAATCTTCATAAAACAACAATGAAAGTCGTTAATTAGGATGTTACAATCGATGTTCAGTTGCGCTCTCACCACTTGGAAGATAACAAATAGAAACATATGGTGTGGTGCTACGTATATTTCCTGGAAGCCGCATCTAGGAGTGCTTGTGCATAACAGTGGCGATCCTGGAAATGGTCGCACTAAAAATGGCGATGGCATGACGTCACTTCTTTAGTATCCGATTGTTGTATGGACACACTAGTCTATGGCTACGTCTACACTAGAACAGATAATTTTCTCCACGGTATTTTACCGACTATTTTTATACCTGTCCACACTTCGTTTAAGGTATGTTTAAGGCCCCGCCGCTTTTGCAAGGTACGCCTGCATTTGCGCAAACTACGCATGCGTAGAAAGGGGAAGCCTAATGTGTTACGTCATTGCCCGCTAGGTTTACCTCTGAACCGGAAACCGATTGCTTGCCCGCGGCAAATTTCGAAATTACTAGACATTCTAGACTGTCATTATTTTGTGATCGCTGTTTTTTTCGTGATCGCAATTGAACGCATCACGCAGGAGCGAGAGTGAAGGGAGACCATTCTTGGCTTTTCGCACTAAAAACAGCGACGGCATGACGTCCCTTCCTGAGTATCGGAATGTTGTACGGAGACAGCAGTCCATATTGGGCGGCGCGTAGGCGGTGAGTAACATTACCCGCCTACATTATCCGTCTAACAACTAATCCGGATAATAGGCTTACTAGTATAGCCGACATGCCGTATCGTCCAACTAACTACACGTTTAAGGCCATTATCCGTCCTAGTGTAGACGTAGCCTATATTAAGCGGCTGGTAATATTAGCCGGCTAACTTATCCGTAAATTTTTGCATGGATAAGAGGCAGATTAGTGTAGCCGACATGCCGTATAGTCTAATTTCACGTTTAAGTTTAGTTAGTGTGGCTAACCCTCCACCCAAACTCGTCAGCGCCGTAGAGTTCGTTTGGAGGAGGGGGGGTTGGCGTCATGCCAGCGAGTGAGAGCCGGGTCAATCTTGAATCTTGAGTATCCGTTTATCCTGGTAGCCTCCCTTTTTATTCCCTCTTCGGACAAAACTTTTGTCTCTTTTGTTGCTCTGCCATCTTTACAGAATTCGCACGAAAGCGTTCGCATCGACAGGGGAAGTGACGTATGCCGTAAAGTGGTCAGCACATTTGTAGTTTTTTTTTTTTTTTGGTGTGGCAGGGTTCCTGCCACCCTCCTCAAAGTTAATTAGTAAAGGTGTGTGAGATTTCCGATTCTTAGATTATTTGCGATTCGGCTGCTGAAGATTTCGAGAACGATTCAAAAAACATCCATATTCTGATTATTTAAATATGCTAACTAACGCAATGAGGAACGGACCGAGAGTAAACATCCACAATTATGCCGCTAGATAAAAAAAAACGCCGACAGCCGCTTCAAACAACGCCCAGTTGCTACAAACTTTGCCCACATAATGCTACGTTAAATATCACATGTATATAGAACTAGATGCGAAATGACAGACTCGGCGGCGTTAGTAAACAGCCGCCATCTTAAAGAAGTAGACTTCTCAGGAAGGCTCCGTTATAGCGAACCTTCCGAGCGAACCTAATTAACTTTTTATCTATAATACTCCTAAATCGGCAAAATATTGACTTGAATCTATCTTTAAATGATGAAACTATTTTAAAACTTTCACATGCCAAAAGTAGAAGGGAAATTATGGAGAACGGGAGCATTTTTAACAACTTTAACAGTTGTTTCACTACATTAAATTAATTGAATGTAGTTTAAAGCTGCTGATACAGAATGGGGACTTTTTTTGAACTGTTCACTTGATCCTAAAATAGTAGTATATTTAAGCCTGAGAGGATTTTTTTAACCATGTTTATAACTAATGTACGAAACATTAAAAGCAGCTAATAGCTGGGGGTGTGGGGTTGTGCATCAATAATCGATTTATAATCGAATCGTAGCCCCTGAATCGTAATCGAATCGTGAGGTGCCCCAAGATTCCCATTTCCATTAATTAGTGGCAGTGAAAGCGATACAGACCCCCTAAAGATATAAAAGAGGTATCATTCAACTAGTTGTCAGTCGACATATGATCACAAATGTTATGAAAATATTTTATAAAAAGTTGAAAAGTTACCTAGTGTTGCTTTGTTGTTATTATTTTTTAAAAATCAAATACAAATTTGCTATTTAAAAAAAAAAAGGAATAAGATATTTTATTAAAAAAGTAACAAAAGACCACAATATTCAAACTTACATGAATATATTTTTAAAAGAAATATTAAAAGCTCTGATTAAAAAAAAATAAAAATACAATTTAAAAAATTGCTGTTTAAAAGAAAGATTTTTTAAAAATCAAAGAAATATAACAAAAATAAGCAAATTTTTAATAAAGTGTGCGGGGAAAAAAAAAAAAAAGACAGAACATGTCTTATTTGATTTTTAATAAAATTTCTTTAAAATTAATCTTAACTTGCAGAGAATATTTACTTAACCATGTTTGCCAAAATTTATGATTTAAATATATAGGCTACAGTATATATTTTTATAGGAAAAATATACCTCTAACAGACAAAAAAATATCTATAATTTTCGAAAAATAAATGCTAAAATTACTCAAATGTGAACGTATAAATTGCTGAGAGGAAATTTTTTTTAGTGGTCCATTTATTCGCAGAGCTGTAAAAATACTCAGTCGTTAGAAAAAAAAAAATTTTTTTTGTGATGATTAACTTAAAGTATTCTAGTACAATACTTTTAATTCAAATGTATTGTAGCTGTATTTAACTTGGTTAAAATAAAGTTGTTAATAATGAATTGCACACAGTTAATGGTACGGTTAGCCGGCGCTAGAAGCCGAAAGCCTCACATTGTCATTAGGCTTTATTAAAAATGGTCAATATGATCAAGAACTCTTCGTTTACCTGTCTGAGGTTGCGCGTGACCTTGACGTCATGCCAGCCGTTGTCGTTGAACTTGCCGTTGACGGGCTCCACCAAGGCCTCGAAGGCGCCCGAGCCCAGGTTGATGACCAGCGAGACGGCGCCGTTCTTCAGTGACAGGTTCACGTAGTCGGCCGACTTGCCCGTGTGCAGCATCAACCCGTTGCGCTGGAGGGTCTTGAACGACAGCGTGATCTCGTCGCTGCTCGACTGGATGGGGTTGGGCGACAAGTCGTAGCAGAGGAACTCGGAGCCCTTGAAGGTGGCAACGTACTCCTCGCGGGCTGCCAAAAAGATTTAAAAAAAAAAAAAAAGATCCAATGTTTTTCTTGTTTTTTTCTAAATGAGGACTTGTGTTTGAATTCATGGTTTGATGATCAAATTAAGAGCGGGACCAGCGTATGATTACTCAGCTTTTAAAATCAGCTCTCAAACTGGTGGGCTGGGGGCTAGTTGCAGCCTGTCAGACAATATTTTGTGGCCTCCATTTGATGTCAAACTGTAGTAGTAGTTTTTTCCACAAATATTCTTACATTGGCTATGAAAACATATAGAAATACAGGTAGTTCCCGGATTACGACATCCCCGATTTACGTCATTTCGACACCGGAGTCTCATCGGCCATTGTGTCTCCAGTCGTTTTTCTTTGTCCTTTTTAAAGTTGCGGAACACTCGCCACTTTCAGACTTATATCCCGCTAAATTCCCAATTAAAATCATAATAAAAAATAGGGGTGCACGATATCCATTTTTTTAAACTGATACCGACAACTTCCTGCTCCTCAAGGCCGATACCGATACGATAACCAATAATATCTATAATTTTTAAATGTATATTCACCCGAGTTTTTGAACACATGTAAGTCAAAAATACTAGTGGTGGATTCAGCCTAGATTTGCCTTTGACCTAACCAGAATTTTCATGATGACATGAAGATTATTATGATGAACTAAAACAAAGACAAGAACAGTTTTGACTTCTAATAAAAAACCCATATTAATTTTTTTCAAATATAATTTGAGTCAATCACAATCAGTCAATATCATTGACTATGTGTTCCCCTGAACAATAAGCACTGAACTAAAACAAATATAAACCAAACAGGTTTTGTGCTCTGTCAGCAGATAAAACTTTTGGTGCAACAGGAGAGGAGACTTTTGTGGTCTTGACCCATGAAACAACTTTCTTAACCTGGCAATTATAGGACAGCAAGCCTATCAATAACCAAAAAACCTCTCAAGAACTTATAACTAACACTGTAAAACGCAAATATTTGCTAATTGCCATAGTAAGGTTTATCACTCAGTGATGATAAAATACGGCCTCTTGAACAGTAAAAAAAACTTTGCATAGTGGCAAAACAGGAGTGGAAACAAACGCACACATTCCAATCCACCGACACCGTGGCAAAAACATTATACAGTATATTATCGGGCCGATAAATAATGTTATTGGATTTATTGGGATGACGTCATAATTCCTATTATTGGACCGATGATTATCGAACCGATAATTATCGTACACCTCTAATAAAAAAATCAGACTTCAAATTTGAAATAAAAAGATGTGATAATTATCAACATCAAAAAAGAATGTATTCATCATGATAACAATTTTTGGCCCACTTTCAGTACCATTGACAACAATAGATGTGATCATGTTGCTCTTTTCATCCTTATGCTGTGAATTTAAATGAGTTTGAACTGTGGTAGTGAAGTCAAAGGTCACTGATGTTAAAATAGGAATTTCACCATAACTTCTTAACAGATTAACCCATTGAACTCAAATTTGGAAGGGAGGCGATAAGGGTTAGAGGTCACAGAGGTCAGATATATATATGTTGACACTTTGAATTTGGCAGCTCTGGCTGAGGGTGTGCTCATCTACTTTTATTGTTTTGTTTTCATTCATCAATCTCTTGTGGCCTTTCATTAGCTTACGCCAGGTTAACATTTGTGAGCCAAAGTGAATTGGTATGGAAGAGGATTAGGGCCACTGAAGGGAGAAAAAAAAGATGGATTCTGACTAGAATCCTGACTTTTAAGTCAGAATCTTGGCCACAGAAGGAAGAAAAAAGATGGCCAAGATTATGATTTTATTCTCAGAATTGTGACTTTAAAGTCAAAATCTTGGCCAGTGTTTTCCCTTTAGTGGCCAGTGAAGAAGGGAAAAGAAGCTGGCCAAGATACTGACTTTAAAGTCACCGATGTGACTTTATTCTCAAAGCTGGCCAATAAAATGACTTTAAAGTCAGAATTCTGACTATTCTCAGAAGGTTTCAAAGAATAAAGTCATGAGTCTGAGTTTAAAGTCCGAATTGAATTGTGACTTGCAACTCAGAATTTTGCCTTTATTCTCAGAATCCTCTTCCGTATGTAGAAGCATTAGTCCTTTTTTGGGGAATCCTTCCGTGTTGTTTTCGTCAACGATGACAATAACGAAAAGCTAAAAACGTGTCTTGGGAGTAGGGGTGTGACAACATATTGAAATGGTGATGTATCGTGATACTTTGTATCCCAAAAGGTTATCGATATGCTGCTGCCAAGAATCGAGATATCGTTTTAAAAAGGTGTCAATGTAGAAAAAACATAATAAAAAGGAACCAACAAGTTGCTAACAAAATCTTCCACCATAATAGCGTCTCAGTTTAACTCTAAGGTTGCATTGACGGTGCTCAACGCTCAATCCATTTAGACTGGGAGCGTTCGTTCATTCGAAACCAGCGCACTCGCAGTCATTCCGTCCTATTTTCAGGGCATTTACGTCACTTGATGTTCATTTAAGGGCATTTACAGGTCATTTTCTGTTGAGATTGAGTCACTGCCTATTTATTTGGGTGATTCCCAGGTCAAATTCCTGTTCTGTAACTTAAAATAAACAGGCAGTGACCCATAAAATACCCCAAAATCAACAGGAAGTAACTGAAAATCAACAGGTAAATGACCTTAAATGGCCCAAAATTACCTCATTGTCTGGCATTGGCTGCCACTGACGGCCATAAACGTTCAATCCATTTGAAAAGGGAGGGATGGCAGCTCCCAGTTCAAATGGATTGGACATCTACTAGTGATAAACTTATTTCAATTCACAGCAGGAGCTTATTTTTCTGTTTATTAGTTGTCTGTAAAAAAATCCTAGAATGATTTCCTGACCAATGTATCGGTAATCGTTGTATCACCATATCGTCAGATCATCGTTATCGTGAGCTTTGTAACGCAAATCGTATCGTATCGTGAGGTACCAAGAGGTTCCCACTCCTACTTGGGAGACTAAAACGTAAGGACATGAATGCCATATTGTCCGACAAAACAAGACAAAAATGTGCCATGGTTTCCGTCACATGTTCACAATGTGTCACATTTTATTTGTAGTAAGCCTGCCTGGTTGTGTCACTCATGTGACGTGCTGCACCCCCCCCCCCCCCCCCCCCACAACTCACCCACTAGTTTACAGTGATGTTGATAACGGCATTAGAATATAACGGCATTACTAACGGCGTTATTTTTTTCAGTAGTGAGTAATCTAATTAATTACATTTCTCATCTTGGCAACGCCGTTACCGTTACTGAGGCGGGAAAGGCGTGCGTTACTAAGTTGGTTGAATGACGTGAGAAAAGTCAGAGATACGGACTCACAAAGACGAGAGCAGAGCGGAAGTGGGGAAGAGGGAAGGGAGTTGTGACGCTGTTGCAAACGCGATGCTCGGTGGCTCCAATAATACCTGAGTTTAGTCGATAGCCTACAAGGTACGCCCACATGATGCTACGGTAGATATCACACATATATAGAACTAGATGCAAATAACAGACACGGCAGCATTAGCAACATGTATAAATCACTAGATGCGTTAGTAAACAGCCGCCATCTTAAAGCAGTAGACGTCTCAGGAAGGCTCTGTTGTAGAGAACCTTCTTAGCGAAACTAAATAACTTTTTATCTAAATCGGCAAAATCTTACACATGTCGAAAGTAGACAGAAGGGAACTAATGCAATAACGGGAGGAATTTTAACAACTTTAACGGCTGATTCACAACATTAAATGACTTCTAAATATAGCAAAGATTACTATCTAGTTATCGCAATATCCGCAATACCTCTGTGTCTAGTTAAGTTTAGGGAAAAGAATTGGGCTATGGCAACTGTCCCAAAAACCCTTTAAACTTCACATTGTGTGACCTGTTTTTTTATTTTTTATTTTTTTTGAGAAAAAAAAAACATGAAAATTATCACCAGTTACATTGCCAAGTAACTATTACTCTTACATTCATGTAACTGAGTTACTAACGCAATTACTTTTTGGGAGAAGTAATTCGTAACTGTAATTAATTACTTTTTTAAATTAAGATTAACAACACTGCTAGTTTAGTCCAGTCTCCCCATAGCTTGTTTTGAGACATACACAATAAGATTTGCCGTCTTATCTCGGCAAGAGAGAATACGCAATGTTGCTTTAGCCTTTACAGGTCTGTGCTTAGTGCTAAATGTGTTTCGTAGCGTTAGCATACCATTCACGTCACCAATAGGCTATTGCTAACGTTGAGCGTCCTCCTAAACTCTCGGACAACTTTTTTTTTTTTTTTTTTTTTTGCATACAGTTAGTGGCGTCCAGCTGGTTATAACTAATCGAAAATAATGTATACGACTTTTTTCCTGCTGAGTGTGTATTATCAAGTGATAAATATGTAGATGCTACAATATGTGCTCGTCTGTCAATGTTCATTGGAAAACTTTTCGTATTTATTTTTAGAGTGAAATTTTCGAATTTTACAGACGAAAATATTGAGTAAACGTCAACAAGAACTATATGAAGACAAACACATTTTGAAATGACTAAGACTAATAAGTATTATCGTCCAAAAGACTGAGACGAAAGTTAAAAGGGCTGCCAAAAACTGCAGCCCAGACCATTTACAGCCACCTCACAATAAATTACATTTGGAGACCCATACTTTAAACAATTTGCGAATCGGACAAAACTTCCAAATTATGGCTAGCGAGGACTGCTGAATTTAAGGAAGCCACCTACTGCAGTATACAGTGGGGCAAATAAGTATTTAGTCAACCACCAATTGTGCAAGTTCTCGTACTTGAAAAGATTAGAGAGGCCTGTAATTGTCAACATGGGTAAACCTCAACCATGAGAGACAGAATGTGGAAAAAAACCTGAAAATCACATTGTTTGATTTTTAAAGAATTTATTTCCAAATTAGAGTGGAAAAAAAGTATTTGGTCACCTACAAACAAGCAAGATTTCTGGCTGTCAATGAGGTCTAACTTGGCACCTGTTTTAACTCACTATCGGTATAAAATACACCTGTCCACAATGTCAGTCAGTCACACTCCAAACTCCACTATGGCCAAGACCAAAGCTAAATTGCTTGATGTAAAGAAATCAAATGTGGGAGCAATTATTAAAAAATGGAAGACATACAAGACCACTGATAATCTCCCTCAATCTGGGGCTCCATGCAAGATCTCCCCCCGTTGTGTCAAAATGATAAGAACGGTGAGCAAAAATCCCAGAACCACACGGGGGGACCTAGTGAATGACCTACAGAGATCTGGGACCACAGTAACAAAGGCTACTATCAGTAACACAATGCGCCGCCAGGGACTCAAATCCTGCACTGCCAAACGTGTCCCCCTGCTGAAGAAAGTACACGTCCAGGCCCGTCTGCGGTTCACTAAAGAGCATTTGGATGATCCAGAAGAGGACTGGGAGAATGTGTTATGGTCAGATGAAAACCAAAATAGAACTTTTAGGTAGAAACACAGGTTCTTGTGTTTGGAGGAGAAAGAATACTGAATTGCATCCGAAGAACACCATACCCACTGTGAAGCATGGGGGTGGAAACATCATGCTTTGGGGCTGTTTTTCTGCAAAGGGACCAGGACGACTGATCTGTGTAAAGGAAAGAATGAATGGGGCCATGTATCAAGAGATTTTGAGTGAAAATCTCCTTCCATCAGCAAGGGCGTTGAAGATGAGACGTGGCTGGGTCTTTCAGCATGACAATGATCCCAAACACACAGCCAGGGCAACAAAGGAGTGGCTTCGTAAGAAGCATTTCAAGGTCCTGGAGTGGTCTAGCCAGTCTCCAGATCTCAACCCCATAGAAAATCTGTGGAGGGAGTTGAAAGTTCGTGTTGCCCAACGACAGCCCCAAAACATCACTGCTCTAGAGGAGATCTGCATGGAGGAATGGGCCAAAATACCAGCAACAGTGTGTGAAAAGCTTGTGAAGAGTTACAGAAAACGTTTGGCCTCTGTTATTGCCAACAAAGGGGACATAACAAAGTATTGAGATGAACTTTTGGTATTGACCAAATACTTATTTTCCACCATGATTTGCAAATAAATTCTTCAAAAACCAAACAACGTCATTTTCTGTTCCCCCCCCCCCACATTCTGTCTCTCATGGTTGAGGTTTACCCATGTTGACAACTACAGGCATCTTTTCAAGTGGGAGAACTTGCACAATTAGTGGTTGACTAAATACTTATTTGCCCCACTGTATGTCAAACAGGCATCACTTCTCTATTGCAAATTAGTTTTAGCGTGACAAATGAAGCAAGCAAGAACCGGCCACAAGCAGCCAAAAACAACACAGTTCAATCGCATCCACCTCTTTCCGAAAGATTTTAGTTCAGACAATCCTTTCTTCCTGTGAAAATGTGTCGGCAAGCAAGAGAATTTCGGTCTCGTCACAGGAGAAGAAAAAAAGAAATTCAAAACCAAAACTGCATTGATTTTTTTTCTTACCTTCGTGATGAGCAAGAAGTTACATATTTGCTCACGGATCATGCTCAATTGGCAACTCTATATAAATGATTTTAAAATACTTTGGTGGAGAAGGAAGAATTGAATAAGACAACGTAATGATAGTGATTAGTACGTTTCCTGCCTTCCCCCCACGCGCTCTGCTCCGGGATGACAAAATGGTGGGTGTTGATCACAACCAAGTCATGGGAAACAAAGCTAGTAAAATATTCCTTAAGATGCTCCCAGTGTTTCTTATTGTCAAGCAAATCCTTACCGACAGGAGGGGGAAAAAAAATACACACTTCCTGCTATGCCGTTAATTGTAGAGTGGCGTGCCGCATAAACAAGCTTTGATCGCACGTGTGACGGCGAACACCACGACCGGGCCAAATGAATCGCAACGACAGCCGCGCCGCCTCTTTGCAGGCACCATCGCAAGTCTGATGCTTACTTTTGATGACACAAATTGGGAAATCTGAAATGTGTCCTAATGTTTCCTTATGTTATGTGTTCGAATATCAAATATTTAAGTAGTCGATTAATTGATGGACTAGTTAGTTCGAATAATCGAGTATTCGGATAAGGAACATGATGAATTATAATACCTGAGCTGAGCCTCAAAGGGTATAATTAAAAAAAAAAAAAATTAAGATCTATGTACAACAACAAAAAAAATAATTGGCTAACTTACATAAAAAAGTCAGCTAGCTTAAATGCTATAAAATGCTTACGTTTTTTTGTTTTTACAATTAAATGGTTCAGACACATTTTCCCACAAAACGGCTAAAAATACCTATAAACTAAATTTTTATTGCATTAGAAATAGGGCTGTCAAAATTATCGCGTTAACGGGCGGTAATTAATTTTTAAAATTAATTATGTTAAAATATTTGACGCAATTAACGCACATGCCCCGCTCAAACAGATTAAAATGACAGCACAGTGTCATGTCCACTTGTTACTTGTGTTTTTTGTCTCCCTCTGTTGGCGCTTTGGTGCGGTTTGTTGGTTTCAGCACCATGAGCATTGTGTAATTATTGACATCAACAATGGCGAGCTACTAGTTTATTTTTTGATTGAAAATTTTACAAATTTTATTAAAACGAAACATTAAGAGGGGTTTTAATATAAAATTTCTATAACTTGTACTAACATTTATCTTTTAAGAACTACAAGTCTTTCTATCTGTGGATCGCTTTAACAGAATGTTAATAATGTTAATGCCATCTTGTTGATTTATCGTTATAATAAACAAATACAGTACTTATGTACAGTATGTTGAATGTATATATCTGTCTTATCTTTCCATTCCAACAATAATTTCCAGAAAAATATGGCATATTTTATAGATGGTCTGAATTGCGATTAATTAAATCTTTAAGCTGTGAATAACTCGATTAAAAATTTTAATCGTTTGACAGCCCTAATTAAAAAACATTAGCTCAAACAAAAACCTAGCTTACTTTTATCCTTTTAATACCTTTTTTATCGTACTGTGATTCCATGTCTCTTGTGAAGCGTCTTTGTGTGGTTTGAAAAGCGCTCTAGAAATAAAATGTATTATTAATTTTATTATTATTACATTGGTCTTAACAGGGAGCAGCTGGATTCAGCCATGTGAAAAGAGGCAGACCAGAGAGCAGTGTATCCACTCTAATCAAGAAATACTTTCAAAATAAACCATTACAACGCTACTTTAATTCAACGAATACTCGAAGCAACAAAATTTAATTTGAATATTTTTTTCTAATCGAATACAGAATTTTCTGTGGGCCTTGCAAAATCAGTCAAAATCCAGTGAAACGGCCGGGAGCGAAGGGGGTTGCACCGGTGAAAAGGGCTGGGAGCGAATGAGTTAAATGTCAATTCCAAAAATAAAGTGAGTGCGGGAAAAGCTGTCATGTTCAGTTAAACTGTTAGTTTTTCACCAAATAATTAAAAATGGATTATATCCTGGCTTATTGATATCGTGACAAACACAGCACTAGCTTGGAATGCTCATCTTTTAGTCCAAATGGATTGTATGTCAAGTGACAAAGATGAGTTTGGCATCTCTGAAACAGATCGCTATTGCTTACGGGAAAAAATGGCTTAATTGTAATCTACTGAAATTTTCTCCCCTCTCATCAAACTCCGCTCGGTCGGCGGGGGACGCCATCCAAGCGCAGCCAATTAGGATTCCCTACCACGAGTAGGCGGCCAATGGCGGCCTGCCTTGCACGCCATTAGTGACCCCCAAGGACATTAGCCCAAGGTTTGGCAATCCATCATCCTTAAGCTCTCGGCTCCCTTATCTGCGTGAAAAGTCCTGGCGACAACCAGCGTTGCATACACAAGCGAGGCCCACGTTCTCCCGCGCCTCTGGCCCGACCGCCATCTTGTGAACCGTTCGGGCCGTATAAGGAGAGGGCTAGACGCGCAATGAATAGAGTCAAGTGTAATAGGTTGTTACGGCTGAGACGGAGAAGAGCGCCCGAATGGAAATGGGGCTGCACTCGAGTGAGTAAAACGGTCAGAATAATGAAAGAGGAGGCAGAAGGGGAGGGGGGACCTGATAATATGTCACAATTCTAAGAGCAATTATGGCAAATTGTCTTCTTTCTGCAAGAAAATGCGAAGACGAAAAGAAAGAAGTAAAAATGTCGACAGATGAGAGGAGAGCAATGCTTAAAAGTGAAGCTGTTAATCAACTATGTACAGTATGTGCACAAGTCCATTGCTAAGCTCAATCGCTGCCATTGACGGCAATGTATGTCAAATCCACTCGCACTAGGAGGGCTAATTAGCACGTTAAAGTCCCACACTTAAAGGGAACCTCGGACTTGAAGACTTGTGGGCGCTAATAAGCCACAATTTTTCTTTTTTATGAAAATATGTTATTAGAAACGTATATTATTGCCATTGATTTAAAAATCTATAATATTTAGTACATGGTTTGATCTACAGCGGTTGCCATGTTTTACGCGCGCAATGCACGCTAGGGGTGATGACGTGGTTGGGCTGGACTGGGAGAATAGCTGTGCGAGTTAGCAAGATAAGCTAGTATGACAACTGACATGATTTTGTCACATTCTGCTGCTGGCCAGATTGTTTTGTTCCAGAGGGAAGAGTTCCCAACTTTGTACTTGCATCCAATTCCAGCTCATCAGTAGTGTCTTTAAACCGATCCTAGGCGGCTTGCCAAGATATTGACTTGCTGCCATTTGACAGTTTGCATATCCCTTTGTTTCTAGTTCCATCACTGCCTTGTTTTTTTTCGTTTGTCTGCCTCTAACCGCGGTATTCCCTCGGGTATTTTTTATTTTTTTGGGATCCCGACCAGACTGTCACCGTCCCTTTTTGTGTCTCCCTCTTCGCGATCGTGTGTTTTTTTTTCAATACATCCTTGTATGATTCAAATTTTTCAGAATTCTTTTCACAGTTTGCGATGCCGCTTGCGTTTCATTCATTCGCGCAGCTTTACAGTCCTCTAACCAGTGTAGACTGCCCTGCGTCTCCAGACTTGAGAGTACATTGTTTCACTGCAGCGAAACGAGACCAGTCATTGGCTAAAGGCTGGGTTTATCCCGCCTATCGGACGCTGTGCGTCTCTGGGGATTTATTGGCAGTGGGCAGGGCTTGGTTGGCCCGTACGCTGGCTTCTTTGCAGGATGATTGGATGATCCGTCTTAGGTGGAATCCTTTTTGATTGACAGAATCAGTGATCTTTGTCGTATTAGCATCCATGGGAGGCATTTTTTCAATTTTGTTCCGTTGTTCCGAGTTGAACCGGAGACTTTCATTAACATCCAAGCGACACTGGCTTCGTTAAAAACGACCAGCGGGAAAAAAAAAAAAAAACATCGAGCTTATTTATGGTGTTTTTCCTATCGTAGCTGCTTGTGTCTGAAGACTTTACTTCTGGCACTCTACTTTCTTTCCCTACTGAGCAGCGGATACCACTGAGCCCCTCACCAGTCACAAAGCACTCACAGGCAGACTTAATTTGAGCTTCCCTACATTGAAAGACCAGCTTCCACTACTGATACAGTGGGGCAAATAAGTATTTAGTCAACCACTAATTGTGCAAGTACTCCCACTTGAAAATTTTAGAGAGGCCTGTAATTCTCAACATGGGTAAAACTCAACCATGAGAGACAGAATGTGTGTGTGTGTGTGTGGGGGGGGGGGGGGGGGGGCAGAAAATCATTGTTTGATTTTTGAAGAATTTGTGGAAAATAGGTATTTGGTCAATACCAAAAGTTAATCTCAATACTTTATGTCCCCTTTGTTGGCAATAACAGAGGCCAAACGTTTTCTGTAACTCTTCACAAGCTTTTCACACACTGTTGCTGGTATTTTGGCCCATTCCTCCATGCAGATCTCCTCTAGAGCAGTGATGTTTTGGGGCTGTCGTTGGGCAACACAGACTTTCAACTCCCTCCACAGATTTTCTATGGGGTTGAGATCTGGAGACTGGCTGGGCCACTCCAGGACCTTGAAATGCTTCTTACGAAGCCACTCCTTTGTTGCCCTGGCTGTGTGTTTGGGATCATGCTGAAAGACCCAGCCACGTCTCAGCTTCAACGCCCTTGCTGATGGAAGGAGATTTTCACTCAAAATCTCTTGATACATGGCCCCATTCATTCTTTCCTTTACACAGATCAGTCGTCCTGGTCCCTTTGCAGAAAAACAGCCCCAAAGCATGATGTTTCCACCCCCATGCTTCACAGTGGGTATGGTGTTCTTCGGATGCAATTCAGTATTCTTTCTCCTCCAAACACAAGAACCTGTGTTTCTACCTAAAAGTTCTATTTTGGTTTTCATCTGACCATAACACATTCTCCCAGTCCTCTTCTGGATCATCCAAATGCTCTCTAGCGAACCACAGACGGGCCTGGACGTGTACTTTCTTCAGCAGGGGGACACGTCTGGCAGTGCAGGATTTGAGTCCCCGGCGGCGCATTGTGTTAGTGATAGTAACCTTTGTTACTGTGGTCCCAGCTCTCTGTAGGTCATTCACTAGGTCCCCCCGTGTGGTTCTGGGATTTTTACTCACCGTTCTTGTTATCATTTTGACACCACGGGGTGAGATCTTGCATGGAGCCCCAGATCGAGGGAGATTATCAGTGGTCTTGTATGTTTTCCATTTTCTAATTGCTCCCACAGTTCATTTCTTTACACCAAGCAATTTACCTATGGTCTTGGCCATAGTGGAGTTTGGAGTGTTACTGACTGAGGTTGTGGACAGGTGTCTTATATACAAATAATGAGTTAAAACAGGTGCCATTAATACAGGTAATGAGTGGAGCCTCGTTAGACCTCTTTAGAAGAAGTTAGACCTCTTTGACAGCCAGAAATCTTGCTTGTTTGTAGGTGACCAAATACTTATTTTCCACTCTAATTTGCAAATAAATTCTTTAAAAATCAAACAATATGATTTTCTGTTTTTTTTTCCACATTCTATCTCTCATGGTTGAGGTTTATCCATGTTGACAATTACAGGCCTCTCTGATCTTTTCAAGCAGGAGAACTTGCACAATTGGTGGTTGACTAAATACTGATTTGCCCCATTGTATGTACATATATACAGTATATACATACTTAGTCTATAAATATTACCATGTTCGTGTCAAACGCCGGGTCACTATCAGGCGTTTGTCTTCACTGACAGTACCACGCAAACACAAAGAGTCGCAAAGGTGCTTCCGTGCCAACGCAGACTGCCTATCTGAGCCGCATTCCTGCTGTAATTTACACAGGTGTCGATAGATTTGCGTGCGTGGCGCGCCTCTCCGGTCTCCTCTCTAATTTACACACACAGACGGTACATAAAGCGTCCCCGTGCTCGCTGACCCCTAAACGCTGGCACTTCCTCTTCCTGTTGCAAATCCTCACAACGGAACGTCTCTGCAGCATATGGAACGCGCAAACACAGATTCGGCACACCTGACGCGCTCACGTCAAGCGGATTTGCTCAGATTAATCAAGTGAGTCAGTATTAGCTCAGCGTGAACAACATTCTGGCGTATAAGGAAGGATAAAGGAATTTTAAACTTAATATTTGCATTCAGTGTAGTGCTGCAACGATTAATCGATTAACTCGAGTATTCGATTAGGAAGAAAAGATTCGAATTAAATGTTGCTGCTTCGAGTTCGTTTAATTGAATTAGGGTTGTAATGGTTTGTTTTGAAACTGTTTGCATTTAGTTTTATTGATTTGGGTGGATACACTGTTCTGGTCTGCCTCATGTCACATGGCTGAATTCAGCTGCTCCCTGTTAAGACCAATATAAGTTTTTGTTTGAGCTGATTTTTTTTAATGCATTCGTAATTTAGTTTATAGGTATAAATAGCCTTTTTTGTGGGAATATGTGTCCGAACCATTTGTTAAGAGCATTGTAAAAAAAAATAATAATAAAGAAATAAATATATAGCATTTTATAGTAAAGATGTCCCGATTGATCGGCATCCGATCACATCATTTTCAAAGTATCGGAATTGGCAAAAAAATATCGGACATGCCTTTTTTTAATATATATATATTTTTTATTTAAATCGTTTTCTAATTGTATTTAACGTTACAGACAAAATGTCTTACACTCTTTCAGAGTAGTTTTGGCTTAAAGTAGGGCTATCAAATTTATTGCGTCAATGGCGGTAATTAATTTTTTAAAATTAATCACATTAAATAATTAACGCATGCGCTGCACGACGCACTCACGCATTGTCGTGTTCAATCTATAAAGACGCCGTTTTACCTATAGATAGCGCTAAAAGGCAGCGTATAATGAGTAGAGAGAATTTTGACAGCCTTTGGGGCCATTTTTTACGTGGCTACAGCCTTACAATACCTCTCTCAGCATTTAAAAATAACGTGGGACGCAATGTGGAGAAGAAAGGTAGTAATTGATCATTTTCTGAACACCCTATTTTATTTCCCAACGCTGAGAAGATATATCAATTGGTGCCCCTACGCACGGTCATGGTTGCATTTCCCATCATGCATTTGGGTAGAAGTTAAATGGTTGCAGTATCATTTACTGAAAGCTCAACAAATACACTAGATGGCAATATTTAGTCACAATATACAAAGTCACATTTATCCTTTAAGAATTACAAGTCTTTCTATCCGTGCATCCCTCTCACAGAAAGAATGTTAATCATGTAAATGCCATCTTGAGGATTTATTGTCATAATAAACAAATACAGTACTTATGTACTGAATGTTGAATGTATATATTCGTCCGAGTTTTATTCATTTTTTCCTTAATGCATTGCCAAAATGTATATGATCGGGAAAAATTATCGGGAATGATTGGAATTGAATCGGGAGCAAAAAAAAAAAAAAAAGCAATCAGATCGGGAAATATTGGGATCGGCAGATACTCAAACTAAAACGATCGGGATCGGAAGCAAAAAAACATGATCAGAACAACCCTATTTTATAGCATTTAAGCTCGGAGATTTTTGCTATGCAAGTTAGTCAATTGTTCTTTTGCTGTACATAGATCCTCGTTTATTCATGTTTTTATAACGTTTGAGGCTCAGCTCAGGTATTTTAATTTTTTTCCTTCATCGAATAATCGACTACTAAAATAATCGATAGCTGCAGCCCTAATTCAGTGCCATTGACCGCGATAGACGTCCAATCCATTTGAACTGGGATCAAATGCGATCATTCCCTGCCATTGATGTTTGACATAAAAAGGTGGAAAGTCCTGCTTAGTTGAAAAACCAATTTCTCCCCATTTCCATGGCAACTGAGTGTCACCTTTTCTTTTTTTCCTTCAGGGCGCGAGAGAGACAATGAGATAGTGATTGATTGAAGTGCACATTATCATGGATAGCTGTACTAAAAATACATAGAAGAGGAGACGAGAAGCGGGACTAAATCAAACATCAATCGCGCCACTATAATTTATCCAATTATTGAAGGGTTTAGTTTTTTTAGCATAGTTCCTTGTACTGTAGGCCCAATTCCTTAGCATGTGGGAAAGGAGAGCCATAGTTTTTGAAGCACTTGTCAAACACAGAAGCTCCCATCAACCACAGCTCAGTCATCATACACCATTGTGAAAATGGTCCCCCATCAGACGCAAAAGTCTATAGAAATTAGGGGTGTGACAAAATATCGAAATGGTGATGTATCGTGATACTTTGTATCCCAAAAGTTTATCGATATGCTCCTGTCAAGAATCGAGATATAGTTTTAAAAAGGTGTTAAAAAAAAAAAAAAAAAAAAAAAAAAAGGCTGCCATTGACAGTGCTTGACGCCCAATCCATTTAGACTGGGAACGTTCGTTCATTCAAAACCAGAGCATTCACAGCAGTGCTGCAACGATTAATCTATTAGCTCGAGTATTCGATTAGAAAAAAAGATTTGAATTACATTTTGCTGCTTCGAGTATTCGTTTAATTAAAGTGGCGTTTTAATGGTTTGTTTTTAAAGTGTTTGCATTTAGTTTTATTGATTTGGGTGGATATACAGCCCTCTAGTCTGCCTCATTTCACATGGCTGAATTCAGCTGCTCCCTGTTAAGACCAACATAAGCTAAGTGTTTGCGCTAATGTGTCTTTTAATGGATTCGTAATGTACAGTAATTTCCCGAATATAAGGCGCACCCGTGTATAAAGCGCACCCCAACTTTACCTGTAAAATCTAGGGAAAATTCTTGTAACCGTGTATAAAGCGCACCCTATTTTTAGCACGAATAAATATGAGTTTCGTGTCTTGAACTTTTATAAAGTATGCGGTTGCAGCATTTTTTAATCCTTTTGTCAATTTTTTTTTTTAAATAGAATATTAATTTTCTGTGGTAAAATTGCTCACAGTATACGATAATAATTTTCACAAAGTAAGGAGTTGTAGCGAGTTTTAACAAAATTCACCAGCGGAATTAATGTTGGCAAGTTGTGTAGTTCCCGGGGGTAAGAGTTTAGTTAAGGGAACAACCGGAAGTAAACAAATGTCCCGCTATTTGCGTGCAAGACGTACGTTGTTACTTTGTGACTTTCAATGTAAATAAAACAACGCGGCTTGGCTCAGTGGTTCGACACTCATCCTCAGACTCCTGTCCTAGCTCGTCACACGGTCAACATTTATACGAAACGTATCGCCGTATACGTTCTCTTCAAGACAACATCGCCGTGTGCCGGCATGTTGCAACGCAAGGGTTAGAAAAATGTACTGGTAAATAATAAACGAATAGTACAAAAAAAAAAAACATTTTATTAATTTTATTAGATGTGAAAAATATCATGAAAACAATTATTTACCACATGAAACTTGATTACTATATCACTGTTGTTCGGATTAGGTAATATTGTGCTGGTCCATGCTTACAATGGAACATGAATCACGATTTTTTTCTGTCTCCGTCCCGGTACCCGTGAATAACGCGCACCCATGATTTTACGAGTAAATTTTGGGGAAAAAAGTGTGCGTTATATTTGGGAAATTACGGTAGTTTAAAGGTATATTTAGCCAAATTTTGTGGTAATATGTGTCTGAACCTTTTGTTAAGAGCATTAAAAAAAAAGTTAATATATCATAGCATTTAAGCTAGCGGACCTTTGCTATGTAAGTTAGCCACTTGTTCTTTTGTTGTACATGGATCCTTATTTATTTATTTTTTTATACCGTCTAAGGCTCAGCTAAGTATTTAAATTTTTATGTTCCTTATCCGATTACTCGATTATTCAAACTAATTAGTTCATCGATTAATCAACTACTAAAATAATCGATAGCTGCAGCCCTAATTCACAGTCATTCGGTCCGATTTTGGGGACATTTACAGGTCACTTTCTGTTCATTTTAGGGCATTTACAGGTCATTTCCTGTTGAGTTTGAGTCACTCCCTATTCATTTGAGTGATTCTCAGGTCACTTAGTGATCTGTAATGCAAAATAAACAGCAAGTGACCCATAAAATACCCCGAAATCAACAGGAAGTAACTGAAAATTAACAGATAAATGGCCCAAAATTACTCATTGCCTGGCATTGGCTGCCACTGACGGCCATAGACGTTCAATCCGTGGGAGGGATGGCAGCGAATTAACATTCGTTCATTCGTACCGAAACTGTTCAATACAAATACATGTACCGTTACACCCTTAACAGTTGCCCACACAGATGCCTGATCAAAATCCTTTTTTATTAGCTTATTTATTCTGTGAATCTGCCAATGACCGATTTTGGGAAAAAAAGTCCATATATCGGTCGACCTCTAAGATCTAAGCATCCTTTGCGATGATTACAAATCATCAACAATGCAGATGTCACACTAATCCAATGTGAAAAGGGTCAATTTTTAGTTATGGTCACTCATAACTACTGCTTTCAGTCTTTGTCGTGCTGGAATTTCTCCCCGTTTCCAAGGCAACATTAGTGTTTTTTTTTTTTTTTTTGGTGGGGGGACAGAACGAGGGCGAGTCTGATTGAGTGAGGCGCACATTATCACGGACAGCTGCACTGAATCAAAATGGCGGACGGAAGGGACCGGGCGTGCGTCAGGGGAATGCACATTACGCCGCACCTGATGGCGGCAAGGAGGGGGTTTAATAAGAGAAAGGGGGGGGCAAGGCGGCAAATAAAATGGAGGAGGGAAATTGACGGAAAGATGGAGGGAAGGAGACCAAAAAAAAAAAAAAAAAAAGCAGTGCTCCATCTACAGTAAATCCCAATGTGGCGAGCTTCAATCAAAGCGCCCCTGTCATTCCGGAGATAGCACGCTGCTGGTTTTTAGCCCACGATGCAGTTCTGCTATCAGCCGCCAACACACAAACACACACAGCATTCCTTCTTTAATAACCGGCAGGTGGATTAACTACGCGCTTAACTAGCGCAAACAGATACACCAGCAAAGGCTTGCAAAATGCATGCAAATATATGCAAACATATGCATTGCAGTTAAACTGTTAAAGAAAAAAATGGAAGAATAAATACAAATTCACACGGGGGGGGGCTGCGCCGAGAAATGCGCGGGAGGATGTTGTTGACTGATTAAATCTTGCAGTGCCATTGACGGCGATAGACGTCAAATTGTTTTTTTTACGATGTTGAGATCAAACGATCCCTGTGGAAATTACCGTATTGGCCCGAATATAAGACTGTGTTTTTTGCATTGAAATAAGATTGAAAAAGAGGGGGTCGTCTTATATTCGCGGTCTAGACATTATACCCATTCACGAACGCTAGATGGCGCCAGATATCATTGAAGCGATGTTCTGTTATGACAGATCTCAGCTACTCTCGCCATTCACGATGCTAGATGGAACCAGATATCATTGAAGCGATGTTCTGTCATGACAGATCTCAGCTACTAGTTTAACCACTTTGCATTATTTTATTGCAATGTTTTTCCTTATTCAGATTTGTGTCAAGACTAGTTAGTTGGACTTTACTTTGATAGTTAATACAGTTATTGCAATTTTGTTGTTTTATCACAATAGATTGGTTTATTTACATTCCAAAAACCAGAAGCCATTCATTTACGAATGTGATTGCGCTTTAGTTTACATGTTTAAACGTTCAGATATTAAGATTTGAATGAGGCAAAATAACATGCTTTTTTCCCTCTAAAATATATTGTTGTTAGGGTTGTTCCGATCATGTTTTTTTGCTGCAGATCTGATCGCGATCGTTTTAGTTTGAGTATCTGCCGATCCCGATATTTCCCAATCCGATTGCTTTTTATTTTTTTGCTCCCAATTTAATTCCAATCATTCCCGATAATTTTTCCCGATCATATATATTTTGGCAATGCATTAAGAAAAAAATGAATAAAACTCGGACGAATATATACATTCAACATACAGTACATAAGTACTGTATTTGTTTATCATGACAATAAATCCTCAAGATGGCATTTACATTATTAACATTCTTTCTGTGGGAGGGATCCACGGATAGAAAGACTTGTAATTCTTAAAGGATAAATGTGACTTTGTATATTCTGACTAAATATTGCCATCTAGTGTATTTGTTGAGCTTTCAGTAAATGATACTGTAGCCATTTAACTTCTGCCCAAATGCATGATGGGAAGTGAAACCATGACTGTGCGTCGTGATACCAATTGATATATCTTCTCTGTGTTGGAAAATAACATAGGGTGTTAAGAAAAGGATCAATTACTACCTTTCTTCCCCACATTGCTTCCCACGATATTTATAATCATAGGGAGAGGGATTGTAAGGCTTTAGCCAATTAAAAAAAGGCTCCAAAGGCTGCCAAAATTCACTCTACTCATTTTACGCTGCCTTTTAGCTCTGTATTTAGGTAAAACGGCGCCATTACAGATTGAATGCGACAATGTGTGAGTGGGTCGTGCAGCGCATCCGTTAAGTGCGTTAAATATTTTAACGTGATAAATTTGATAACCTTAAGCCTAAACTAAAGACTCTGGATGACTGTGTAACATATTATGTCTGTAACATTAAATACAATTAGAAAACGATTTAATTCAAATATATATATTAAAAAAAGGCATGTCCGATATTTTTTTGCCGATTCCAATACTTTGAAAATGACGTGATTGGACCCGATCTCTAATTGTTATAATTATTTGTTTCAAATGTACTGTAATTATTTTCTGTAAAAAACATTATTTGGTGTTCAAAAAGTATTTTTTTTCCCCCAAACTTGAGTCTTGAAAAAGAGGGGGTCGTCTTATAATCAGGGCTGTCTTATATTATGGGCCAATACGGTAATTTGAGTTGTTTTTCCGTCAACGGGACAGAAAGAGTTTAACTTGAAGTGAAAGTTTCTGAGGTGAACGTTTGTTCATAATTCAATGGATTTACTTGTATCACCGTCAATGGCACTGAAGATTGATCATTTACAGCCAGTCCTTCCAGTTCAAATGGCAGTAAATGAATTAATTCAGTAAGTTATATTACAAACGTTCACTTTTAGTACATGACTAAACTGTAGTCAGTATTTTATTTTATGATTCTCAGTGCGTTCAAGGTGACTCGCTTTGTTAGCAGTTGACAGAAGTGACTAACGTTGATTAGCGCTGATTAAAACGTCGCTGTTAAGCGCATCTTATTGAGGCACGAAAAACGACGGGTGCCTGATTGTGGCTTGTGGTGACCAATGAAATTTAAAAATAAAAAATAAAAAAAGGCAGCGAGCTGGTGAGAAATCCGTACAAGGAAGTGAATCGTAGCTACTTGTGCGTTTCAAGGTCGACGTCTTTTCATATGCATTAGGCATCGTATTGACAATTTGAAAAGACATGACATAAGTACTTGAAGGTGGCGATATTAGTCAAAATGTTCCGTGTCATTGGAACGAGAGCAATTGAGAAAAGCAGCTGAATGGCGTGAATTGCCATAGTTTAAGTGTTAAGTGTCAGTCAGAAAAGAGATATGAAGTGAGGTCAACTGCTTGGAAATGAGACTGAATGGTGTTTTACCAAACGTTAAAAAAATAGGGTGACAACTAACAATTATTTTAATAGTAGGGAAAAAAACTTTGAATTTTTGTGTATTGAACAACAACTACACTCACATTCATGAGGCCAGGCTTTAAAAAATACAGTATGATTGTAAGTAAAAATGCATTCAGTCATTATGATTTTTGTCGTTTTGACATATGAAAACAAACGGATGAGTGTTTAAAAGTCCTAAGAAATGGTGACGTCATTTTACACATAGAAAAACGAGTTCAAATCTCTTACCATTACATACAGTGGGGCAAATAAGTATTTAGTCAAACACTAATTGTGCAAGTTCTCCCACTTGAAAATATTAGAGAGGCCTGTAATTGTCAACACGGGTTAACCTCAACCATGAGAGACAGAATGTGGGAAAAAAAAACAGAAAATCACATTGATTGATTTTTAAAGAATTTGTTTGCAAATCATGGTGGAAAATAAGTATTTGGTCAATACCAAAAGTTCATCTCAATACTTCGTTATGTACCCTTTGTTGGCAATAACGGAGGCCAAACGTTTTCTGAAACTTTTCACAAGCTTTTCACACACTGTTGCTAGTATTTTGGCCCATTCCTCCATGCAGATCTCCTCTAGAACAGTGATGTTTTGGGGCTGTCGTTGGGCAACACGAACTTTCAACTCCCTCCACAGATTTTCTATGGGGTTGAGATCCAGGGCTGAAAGTGGCTAGAATTTCTTGCTGGAACTCCTCGACGTGAAGTTCACTACGGAGCCAGAAATTTAATTAATTAATTTATTTTCATTTTTTGGGGTGGGCAAGCCTTCTAAAACTACTGAAATGCAAAGACAAATGTTTTGGCACAGTTATTTCTATAAAACATACAAAAACTGATTTTCATTCAAAATTATAATTTTTTCAATGATTTGCAAAATAAAAAGTAACAAAAACAGCAATAATCCCAACCTCCATCTCCTAATTTTAATTTTTCCTCAGTTCCTCACATACTAAATGCCAAATCTCAATTTTAACTAATTAAGAACATAGGATGTATATTAAAATTGAAGATAATGTAAACATTTACTTTTGCTTTTTTTTTTTTTTAATAAGATAAAAGTAACATATAGTCAGAAAAATAACTACAAATGACTTATTTTATGCAGAGTGAAATGGAATATATTTTGAAGATCGCGCAAACATTGACTTTTTTTTTTAAATCATAAGGAAATGAATAAGTAGCCTAACATATAATAAAATGAACAAATATAAGTCCAAAGTGCACATTGACACTAAGATGCTCTAAACCTCGCCATCAGAGCAAATAAAACTAAATTGGATAAAAAAGCCTCCTCAACTCTTTCCTTGCTCTTAAAGATTTGATCCATTTTCTGTTGCATTGCCCTTTTTTTGTCGCATCAATTCAACATTTTTTTTATTTGCTGTTCCAGAAAACATGCACATTTGAACCAATCAGAGCTAACTATCTCTGCTGATCACATGTCAGTATGTCAGCCAATTGAACGGATAAATGAGTCCATGCGTTTTGCTTTGCATTTGCACATTGACGTGACTCATCATCGTCAGACTCTGATAACTGCAGCAGATGGGGGAACCTCCATGCCGTCCGTGGAATAAAATCAATATTAAATATCGGTGGAAACGGATTACGCTACAAAAGCACTTTATTATGCTAGTTGTAAACATTTGTGTATGTAAATCTGATGTTGGTAGATTGTTTTCTTCTTGGAGATGAAATGCATGTGTGGCAGCTTAGCATTTTTTTTTTTTTTTTACATTTGCCGTCATTTTTTTGGAATCAAAGCACCGTGTACTGGAACAGCATCTTACATGAATCTTATACCCTGAATCTTATACCGGAACTGCGTTCCTGACTGTTCTGGCCCACTTTCACCCCTGTTGAGATCTGGAGACTGGCTAGGCCACTCCAGGACCTTGAAATGCTTCTTACAAAGCCACTCCTTTGTTGCCCTGGCTGTGTGTTTGGGATCAGTGTCATGCTGAAAGAACCAGCCACGGCTCATCTTCAATGCCCTTGCTGATGGAAGGAGATTTCTCTCAAAATCTCTCGATACTAACCCCAATTCATTCTTTCCTTTACACAGATCAGTCGTCCTGGTCCCTTTGCAGAAAAACAGCCCCAAAGCATGATGTTTCTACCCCCATGCTTCACAGTGGGTATGGTGTTCTTCGGATGCAATTCAGTATTATTTCTCCTCCAAACACTAGAACCAGTGTTTCTACCAAAAAGTTGTATTTTGGTTTCATCTGACCATAACACATTCTCCCAGTCCTCTTCTGGATCATCCAAATGCTCTCTAGCGAACTGCAGACGGGCATGGACGTGCACTGGCTTCAGCAGGGGGACTTGTCTGACAGTGCAGGATTTGAATCCCTGGTGGCGCATTGTGTTACTGATAATAGCCTTTGTTAATGTGGTCCCAGCTCTCTAAAGGTCATTCACTAGGTCCCCCAGTGTGGTTCTGGGATTTTTGCTCACTGTTCTTGTCATCATTTTGATGCCACGGCAGATCGAGGGAGATTATCAGTGGTCTTGTATGTCTTCCATTTTCTAATAATTGCTCCCACAGTTGATTTCTTTACACCAAACGTTTTACCTATTGCAGATTCAGTCTTCCCAGCCTGGTGCAGGTCTACAATTTTGTCTCTGGTGTCCTTCGACAGCTCTTAGGTCTTGGCCATAGTGGAGTTTGGAGTGTGATTGACTGAGATTGTGTCTTTTATAGCGATAATGAGTTAAAACAGGTGCCATTAAAACAGGTAACGAGTGGAGCCTCGTTAGACCTCGTTAGAAGTAGTTAGACCTTTTTGACAGCCAGAAATCTTGCTTGTTTGTAGGTGACCAAATACTTATTTTCCACCATGGTTTGCAAAGAAATTCTTTAAAAATCAAACAATGTGATTTTCTGTTCCCCCCCCCCCCCCCCCAATTCTGTCTCTCATGGTTGAGGTTTACCCATGTTGGCAATTACAGACCTCTCTAATCTTTTCAAGTAGGAAAACTTGCACAATTGGTGGTTAACTAAATACTTATTTGCCCCTCTGTATGTAGCGCGCACCAGATTGCTTCAATTTATTTTATTTCTTTCGATGTCCCTTTAGGAGCTGCGTACGTTACCAAGTCGTTTTCGTCATTTAGTCTACGATATCCTTCCTGCCACTTCAGTGAGCAAATGACGAACAAGTCAGTCGTCACACAAATCAAGCGAGAGAACACAAAAAAGCAGTTTAAAGCCTCTTGTGAATTTCAAGGTTGGCTTCTTCTGATACATTTAGCGCCACATTAAATCTTTTAGTGCGTGTCCCATTTTGTCTTTTTTCGGGGTTCTTTATCTGCGTTCATCTTTTGCCCGCTTCCGTCTGTATGTACTGTAGCAGCTTTGGCCTCATCCCTGCCGGTACCCAGGGAAACCGCCTTGTTTCCATGACAATGTCTGCGGGCGGAACAATGTGTTTGTCTTAAAGCGGGATAAGATCACAGCTACTTTCATCCTTTTTAGTCACACACGCGCACAAACCCGGAATCTAGCTCGCTTGATGAAGCCGTCTTGTTCACAAATAATAAGCAACCTCCTTGCGAGCGGGGGGGAAAATGAAATCGCTCTTTAATGGACGCCGAGGCTATTTCAGTTGTTGTGTTAATGCCAGACAAGCACCAAAAATAATTGAGTTTTTCCTCAGTGTGCGCGTAAGCGTGCGTGCTTGGCAAACAGCAAAGAAATGAACTTCAAATGCCAGATGGGGCACCGGAGTGAATCGCCAATTGCAGAAAAAGGCTTAAGCGCGGCATTGTTAGAAGTGTGCGTATGCGGGGAAATTGACAGGAGAAAAAGCGGCGAGGTGACACATGAGTGAGTGGATGTGAAAACAAGTGGAAACCCTGCAATGAGGCTATAAAGAAAATGTGTGAAAGACAATAGGAGTGCGAGTGCGGGTGTGCGTCAGCAGCGCGGGTGAGGTATCTGCATCGCTGATGAATCCCGGGCGCGTCCGAGGAGAATCTCTGCAGTCTTATCTCGCTTCCTGTCTCCCTTTGTGGTTCCGACCTTCTAGCGGCTTTTTTTGGTGGTATCTGCTCTCGCCATCACGTCGCTTTTGTTTTTTTTTTGCAAACCAGAGAGCCGCAAAGACCGGAAACGCGAGGTCTTCACTTGTTAACTTATTCGTTGCCATTAGCGCTCGGTGATATTAGCGGCAATGTTGATTTTGGAGATCATCCGTAAGTCGGGTCAGGCCCGGATCTAGGTTTACCCACCAGAGTGGGCACTAAGAAATCTTGAGGGGGCACCCCCAATGCAGGCTTTTTTTTACCCTCTGCATTCCTCCGGGCTTGGGACCGGCGCAAGTAGGACACTGGCTTGTGTCCCGCTGAGGCTGCATTAATTTTGGGGGGGGGGGGTTATTTTTTTCTATTATTATTTATTTTTTCATTCATCTATCTACTTATTTTCGCAGTCGGCGGTATGTCAGTGTCGCCATTTTGAGATGGGGGCACCCCAGGGCCGGCTCAGGCCATTTGGGGGCCCTAAGCAAAATAATGCAAAGGGGCCCATATTTTTTGCCCACCATTTCGTCACAGTGTACTGTGAAACTCATACATGCAATCCAACCCATACGTCCATATTTTGTATATTAATCAGATTTTGTTGCACTGCATACTTCAAACTTCTCACCCCAAATGATTGTCAGTACTTACAGTAGATAGCGCCAAACCTTTTTCTAAAAGAGGAAAGAAAAGTTAAGGAAGAACTTTTTTTTTTTTTTTAAGCTTGTAATCAGGTATCAAAACTCACAAAAGTCAAAGCAAACTGTGGTAAACAAAATAGAATATAAATTAAACACTTGCCAGATTGGGGGCCCCCTAGTGGTCAGCGGCCCTAAGCAGCTGCATAGTCTGCGTATAGGCTGAGCCAGCCCTGGGGCACGCACAGGTAAACATCTGTAGACAAACGTCTGAAATTCATATATTTCAGCTGTGTTTTGCATCTTTTTACATAAAAACGTCTTAAACATGACATTATTAACACGAGTCACTGCCGACAGACGCGAAGAGGCGACACAACTTAAAATTAGCATGTATTGGCCTGCAAACCTGCCCATACAAAGTCGCAGCTGATAGCTGGATAAACAATCCAAACGAACTGCCTGCAGTGGAGTTCGGAAACATCTACAACTACCTCATAAAGTCACCCAGTAAGTTGACCTTTATCAATTACGTGGAATATGTATTGTGTGGAACTCAGAAAACTGGTAGTATATACGGAGTGATTATTTCTGCCATAACCGGTAATTCGCCTCCAAGCGTAATTTAGCCGTGAACACGTCACGGCAAAATAACCAATTCCCACCAGGTCAATAATATACCGATTGACCGATCGGAGCAGTTCACGGCAAAAGAAAAATAACGCTTTGCAAGTTGTCGGTTACGGTAATAATAACACCTGCCTCGTCTATTGAATCCTAGCAGCTAATTGGGGCAAAAATTAAAGTTTACTCACATATAATAAAATGTCGACTGCAAACGTAAATGTGCCTGGATTTAGGTTCCCACTGGCGAGAATGGTCCACGGAACCGTCTT
This sequence comes from Corythoichthys intestinalis, assembly GCF_030265065.1. Taxonomy (NCBI): domain Eukaryota; kingdom Metazoa; phylum Chordata; class Actinopteri; order Syngnathiformes; family Syngnathidae; genus Corythoichthys; species Corythoichthys intestinalis. The sequence goes on from NC_080415.1 coordinate 28,935,467, forward strand.
CTTTTACTGTTCCTCGATTGATTGCTTTCAGCCATTTGCTTGTCCTTTTCTTCTCACGAGGAAGAATGAAGAACTTCAAATGCGGCTCCGAACTCTTCCTTGTGTTACAACCCGCAACTTTTAGTCATTCCGACAGAAAAAAAGACCGCAAATAAGACAAAAGTTCAACACGTTTGTACTACAATGCACGACATAGCAACTGCTGGTGACTCGTGTTTTGCCCCCGTTTCAATATGGCGACGATTTGTTGTGGCTGGTGACGTCATTAATGCCCGGATGTCCAACTGCGAGAATGTGTCTGGAGGAGAAAGAGGATAACAAATGAGGTTGGGAAAAACAGCTTGTTTTGGTGATTGCTTGTTCGGCATGGTTGCGGCCAACAGTAACCGTTAATCCTGCAATACAAAAGTAGGTGAGACCAACTCTCTGTGCATTCTCTATATCCAGTGCGACACTACAATAGATATCCCCGACATTTTGATTGGGTGGGCACGACTCACGTCTGGGTGGGCCATGCCCACCGCGGCCCCCCCATACATCCAGCCCCTAGTCGGGTGGGAACCTCATGATACGATTCACGAAACAAGGCTCGTGATAACGATGATCTCATGATATGACAATGCAACAATGAAAGGAATAGTATCTTTTCTCATATTTACTGTTTGACTGTTTGTATTACTATAACACACTTAACTCATTCACTCCCAGCCATTTTCACCGGAGAAAGGCCCTTCGCTCCTGGCCGTTTTACTGGATTTTGACTGATTTTGCAAGGCCCACAGAAAATTCTGTCCGATTGCTATTAGGGGTGTAACGGTACACATAGATCTCGGTTCGGTACGTACCTCGGTTTTGAGGTCACGGTTCGGTTCATTTTCAGTACAGTAAGAAAACAAAATGCAAAATATAAATGTGCTAGTTGTTTATTACACACCTTTGTGCTTTCAAAAATAGGAACATTAGCCTATACAAAGCTAGAATTCTGCTCAAAAAGTAGCGGGTATTTAAAGATAATCCAACAACAATTTGCCTTTCAGACCCCGTGTATTGGTCAGCTTTCTTTCTGAAAGAAGAAAAAAGAAGTCCTGTGCTAAAGAGAAAAGCAATCCCAATGACAAAGATTTTAACATGTATTTTACAAATGAAATGCCTTAATGAATCTTTTTTTCTCTTAAAAACAGTTTTAAAAAGCTTTATTGATGGATTTTCTCAAGTTAAAGCGCCACACAGAAATTAATAAATTTAATTGTGTAAGCAGGATCTGTGTATTATTCTTATTATTTAATTACAGGTGTTTTAGCGCATTTCAATTTATTTTTTTTAAATGGGCTATTATTTATTTGTCTCTTTGCAAATGAGGCAGACACAGTTGTTGCGTATTTTAGAGAAGAAATAGTCCAATTTCCACCTATCCTTGAAGCGTCGGCCGTCGCAGTCAACTTTTTTGTTGTTGCTGATTGTCGCCATTTTAGAAAATTGGGAGTAAAGGGTCACACGGGGTAATGTTGCTTAGAGTGCTGCTGCCTTTTAGTGGGTAAATGAGGAGCAGCATTTAGTGTGTAAGCTGGTAGCAGTACTTCTGACCAATTTATGAAGTCTGTGTGTGGGCCAGACGTTATTGATTTTATGACAGAGGCTGGGGGCCGGATGAAACTTGACCACGGACCGCATTTGGCCCCCGGGCCGGACTTTGGAGACGCCTGTTCTAGAGGCCTATTATTGGTGCCAATATTTGGAAATTTGACGTATATCGGTATCAGCCTTTTTTAAAATTATTATTAACTCATTCACTCCCAGCCCTTTTCACCGGTGCAACCCCCTTCGCTCCCGGCCGTTTCACTGGATTTTGACTGATTTTGCAAGGCCCACAGAAAATTCTGTATTCGATTAGAAAAAAATATTCAAATTAAATTTTGTTGCTTCGAGTATTCGTTGAATTAAAGTGGCGTTGTAATGGTTTATTTTGAAAGTATTTCTTGATTAGAGTGGATACACTGCTCTCTGGTCTGCCTCTTTTCACATGGCTGAATCCAGCTGCTCCCTGTTAAGACCAATGTAATAATAATAAAATTAATAATACATTTTATTTCTAGAGCGCTTTTCAAACCACACAAAGACGCTTCACAAGAGACATCGAATCACAGTACGATAAAAAAGGTATTAAAAGGATAAAAGTAAGCTAAGTTTTTGTTTGAGCTAATGTTTTTTAATTAGGGCTGTCAAACGATTAAAATTTTTAATCGAGTTATTCACAGTTTAAAGATTTAATTAATATTTTTTTTAATCTGACCGGCTGGTATGAAAAAAATCAGTTTAAAACTGGGTAATTTCAGCTCATATGCAGTCGCGCCTCTCTCTCCTGCACTGGTATTCACCCCGTCCTCTGATTGGTTAAACGGTAATGGTAAGTGGAGTTACACTGGTATTGCACCTTTCCGCCTTTTTAAGCCCTCAAAGCGCTTCACACAATGTCCACATTTACCTACTGGTGACAACACCAGGATCAACGTGGGGTTTAGTATCTTGCTCAAAAATGCTTAGACAAGGTCATCAAGGCAGAGAATCAAGGAAAAAATTCAGGGAGCTATTATCTAAGTTTGTATTTAACTTTACAACAGGTGCTGCTGAGCCTGAGAACTCCCTGCATTTTCGTATTTTCTGTGGAAATTTTTCAGAGAGCTATTTATTTAACCTTTTATTCAACTTTATAAGAGATGTTTCTGAGTCTAAAAAATTCAGGCACTTCTGCACTTCTGGAGGTAATATTTTCTATTTGTGTGATTCAATAAACATGCTTTTGGCATTTCAATGAAGTTAAGTGTTTGCATTTTTCAACTTTTTAACGCCAACTTTTACTGCAAATGAATATGGGCTCCAAATATCTATTATCGGCCCCTCTAACTACTAAATAATCGGTGTCGGTCCTGACATCTTTGTTGTACTTCAATGTACTGTACTTCACTGAACTAATTGGCTACCATTGATGGCACTTGATGTCCAATCCATTTTGAATGGGAGAGTGTAAGAACACTCTTTCAATGGGGGTTTGGAGAATGTTAATGATAGCCATAACCAGAGTGTGTTTTTTATTCTAATAAAGTGATTTTACCATAATTTCCCATATATAAAGCACACCCGTGTATAAGGCGCACCTCAAATTTACTTGTAAAATCTAGGAAAAATTATTGTACCCGTGTATAACGCACACCCTAATTTTAGCACCAATAAATAGAAGAATACAAGAAAACAGAGCTCGCGTAGATACAGAAATGTCATTTTACTGACTGGTGAAACACAGCACAAGCATAGCAAATTGGTAGTTCAAAACATTACCGTAAACTGACAATATGTACAGTAATAATATGATTTGACAACTTCTCCAACTTAACAGAATCCAGGAGAAAACAAAACAGATATGACTTTTCTTTTAAAGGCTGCTGTATAACTTGTTCGTTTCATCATGATGAAGAAATGTTTCTTCCATGGATTGATACGGTAAAATAAAAGTGAGGACTAAAGTCGGATATCGGAAAGAGTGCATCGCTGTACACTAGACTGTAACAAACGAACTATTGTTATTTGGGTTTCAGTTTCCCAAGGGACAGGTATAGTTGACGGACACGGGAAGTCTGTGTTGTGTTACGTTTGTTTTGGTCCGAGTTGCCAAGTTGCAATACACGTTGACTCAAATGAGTTCAAGAAACTAAATTTTGTGCTTTATAAAGAGTGAAAAAAGCATAATTTAACACAGACGAAATCATTCAACCAATAAGAGTGAAGTATTACCAAAACAAAATGGTGACGTCATGTACCGTAATGGTCGGCACCGGATCGCCGCGTACGTTTTCTTCAACCACCATGGTGGTGTCAATAAAAAATTTTTTTAAAAAACTGTCATTGTAAATATATATATATATATATATATATATATACAGTATACATATGGTGGAAAACACAGACAAGACTGAAAAAGAAGTTTCTGCTCTTGCACCCCTCTTGAAAACAAACTGCTGTGTTTTAAGCCAAAAGAACTGTTGTGTTTGAATGAACAAGTCTATATGCTGCCATAGCAGATTTATGGCGCACTAAGCCTCCGAACTATTTTTAATTTGTCCGTTTTACCCTGAAAACTCCCGTTTACAGACGTCACGCAACCGCTTTTGTTTCAATCTAGCCATAAAAAGAAGGTAAGAAATTATATCATCCGAAATGTCTGTCATTTTTAGCTTAGAATCATTAATTGATGTCTAATATTTAGTTTAAAAAAAAAAAAAAAAAAAAAGACTTAAAAAAAATTATTTACTCGCATATTTTGAACTTCTCAATGAATTACGTCGCAATGAAAAATTTGGCGTCTGTAAAAATTCATGGATATCTACCTCATAAATATCGCTTAATTGTATTTTTTTTTTGTTACTGTCGTATTTTCCCCGATATGTTAGATGAAAAATAATTGATCCAAACAAAAAAAATTGAAAAATAACGTTTAAAAGGGTAACTATATGAAAAAGAAAATCTCAACCACTCCTTGTTGTCTGCGATTTCTGCATCGCGACCCTTGTTATACCACCATGTTTCACCCATAAAAAAAAAAAAAATCCAACTGTGGCCATTCACAGCTGTGTCTTGACACTCGGAGTTACATGCTACATGGAGTTTTTGGATCGAAAAAAAAAAGTACGCGATAATACCTCGTTAAAATCGTGGCGTCTTTAATTCTGCTCTCATGTGCTCTTTTTTTTTTTGCTGTTTAAAAAAAAAATAAAAAATTTAAATGCCCTCCTGTTCAAAATTTTTGTTGCCCCAGAAAATTGAGATTTTATGCTTTCCAATGATGTATCACGCATGCATATAGGACAATTTTGAAATTTGGCCAAATTGGGGGTCTCAGAGCGGAACTTCAAGTCACCTGAGTGTTTTCTGCCATATGTATATATATATATATATATATATATATATCTGTCTGTACCCGTGTATAATGCGCACCCATGATTTTACATGTTGATTTTGAGAAAAAAAGTGCGCGTTATATTCGGGAAATTACGGTAATTCTATTAACATTTTTGAAATGTATTAATTGGATTTATTCATAAAATCTGGAAAGTACTAGTATTGTCCAATAGTGACTTTTTAACAAATAACCAATATCCCGATATGGTCTAACAAAAAAAATCCAATACAATATCAATCCGATACCAATATATGTTAGAGGCGTGCGAAATTTCCGATTCTTAGATTATTCGCGATTCGGCCGTGGAAGATTCGAGAACGATTCACAAACATCCAAATTCCGATTATTGAATTATACCAGGTAAAGCAGAACTAAAACACTGTCAGCGCGGTCTTCGGGACGCAATGGGGAACGGACCGAGAGTAAATATCATGTACAACTCATGCCGCTAGATAAAAAAACAATAATACCTGACTGCGGCCGACAGCTGCTTCAAACAATGCCCAGTTGCTAGTTGCTACAAACATACGGACACATACGGCTATAATAGATATCACATATATGTAGAACTAGATGGAAATGACAGACAACGCCGGCAAAAAAACATATAAAGAGAAGTAGATGCGAAATGACAGACTTGCCGTTTAGTAGTTGCCGCGTTGTAAACAGCCGCCATCTTAATGCAGTAGACTTCTCTTCTAGCGAACCTAAATAACGTTTTATCTAAAATACACCTAGATCGGCAAAATCTTGACTTGAATCCATCTTTAAATGAAGAAACAGTTGTAAAACTTTGACATGTCGAAAGTAGACAGAAGGGAAATTATGGGATAACGATAGCAATTATAACAATTTTAACGGTTCATTGACATTAAATTAATTGAATGTAGTTTAAAGCTGTTGATTCAGAATGAGGACTTTATGGGGACAGTATTTAATTTACTGATTTTAACAGTTAACTGATTTTTACTGATTTTAACAGTTAACTTGATAATGAAATATTAGTTTGGTTTAGCCTGAGAGGATTTTTGAACAATTTTGGAACTAATGTACAACACATTGAAAGCCGGGGGGGGTGGGGTGGGTGGTTGAGGGGGGGGGGGGGTCAATAATCGATTTATAATCGAATCGGAGCCTCTGAATCGTAATCGAATCGTTAGGTGCCCAAAGATTCCCACCTCTAATATATGTGGTCGTGGACTTAACATTTCGTGGCTAATTGTATTGTGATCCCCCACTGGATGCTTTACTAATGATAAATGAAACAACTTCAAGGTTTTCCAAATAAACATTTTGCGAGAAATTTATGGAAAAAGTGCCTATATTGCACCACTATATTAATTATTGAAATCAAAATTGTGCGAACATCAAGTGCAAGTGCCAGTAAGGCACTGCCATATCACATATGGCTCACACAGTATGTCATATTGGCCCAAAACTGATAATGAAAAATCAATGTCAATATTCTCTAAGATCACTTTAAATGCTTTTATCGGCCGATATTATCTCCTACCTAATAATATTGGACAACTCTAGAAGTGATTAAAAATCAACAGGAAGTAACCTGTAAATGTACTAAAATGAACAAGGAGTGTTCTGTAAATGCCCACAAAAGTAAAGAAAAATGGAGGCTAGGCGAATTCACGAGTTAATTAATGGAATGAGTTTATCACTAGTAGACGCCCAATCCATTTGAAGTGGGAGGGATGACAGCGAATGAACGTTCGTTGGTTTCGATTGGACGTCTATGGCCGTCAGTGGCAACCAATGCTCGTTAATGAGTTCATTTTGGGGCATTTCATGTCATTTCCTGTTGATTTTCAACCACTTTCTTTTCCTTTGGGCATTTAGGGGCCCCTTCCTGTTGATTTGGGGCCATTAATGAGTCACCTCCTATTGATTTCAGGTTACTGAACAGGAAGTGACTCCAGAATGTCCCCAAATGAATAGGAAGCGACTCAAAATCAACAGGACGCAACCTGTAAATGCCCTAAAATGGACAAGAAGTGATCTGTAAATGCCTACAAAAGACTGGCTGTGAATGCTATGGTTTCAGTGTCATTGACTCTATTCCAGTTTAAAATGAATTAGATGTCTAATGTCGTCAATGGCAGCTAGTGAGCTAATGTAGACACTTTTCTAAAGGAAGATTTTGGTAGAAACTTTTTTTTTTTTAAATAGTGACCCCTTTTTAAAACGATTACATCGATTCTTGGTGGGAGCATATCTATAACCCTTTGGTCTACAAAGTATTGCATTATATCAGCTTTTCAATATATTGTCACACCCCGATCCGTGAGTGTATTTCCTCAGGCAAACATGGCGGGAAAATTCTACAATATGTCCATATTCAACGAAAAACATGTTGAGGATAGGGTCGCAAATTGCAGAAATCCGCAAATAAATGTTATAACTCATACCATACGTCTATCATGTACACAAACCCACGTTACATAAACAGCTGGAATTCAGCCCAATAGTTGCAACGTCCACAGAGGGCATCGTTGCGTCTCCACAGTTTGATTTTCACAGCCTCAAGTTGCAAAAATCACACTAGGCCATCAGTCCACACTCTGCCTTTTAACACTGGGATGCCCTCGCACCTTCGATCTGTTTGAGTGTTCGGGTGTATTTTTAGTGTTGCGGTGGAAGCCTGGAAGTGGATTTATGTTTCAGTGCCATTGACGTTGAGAGACGTCCATTCCATGAGTGTTATCATGTCTTGTGCCGTTGATGGACGATAGATTAACCGTATCTGCTCTAAAAATTGAATGTACACAATAACACCGGAAACATTGAAACATTATGCTAATGTTGATGCTAACTGTTAGTACTAAACCAACAGGGTCGCCATTTGCTGACAATAATTGCTAATGATAATTGCTCATCGTTGTGTGTATTGCTAGCATTGGCTACTCTGTGGAATTTGAAGTCATATGCAGTGATCTCAACCACTCGTTGTCTGCGATTTCTGCATCGCGACCCTTGTTATATCACCATGTTTCACCCATAAAATCAAAAACAAATCTGACTGGGGCCATTCACAGCTGTGTCTTGACACTCAGTGATGCATGCTACCAGGGGTCGCGTTAACTGAATATTTCCGTCGTTGACCGGTTTTTTAAAACGGTGACGGAAAAAACTGAAGTCCGTCCATCATTTTGACAGGTTGCAATTCACACCCCAGACCACAGGGTAGGCGAGTGAGCATAATAATTAGCCATTGTCTCTCTTAATGCACGACGCCGTTGGCTATTCTGTCAGAATATTGTAGCATCACCGGGGTCTGGTGGCGGCAACGTGATTGACACATCAACGCGAGGTTCTTATTGGTGCACCCGGTGTGCCAGCGCGTCATCCAATTGGTGGACTAGATTGCAGCCTGTGTATCGACCCCAATCACATGACGTCACAACTCCGCCCCCCTGACTGGAGCCACCATATTGTGTGTCAGCTCGTCGTGTTTACACATTACCGCTACGTACATGCCTCCTATTACGGCGTGTTTTTCTGCCCGTTAACATTAATAATCAAAACGGTGAAGGCGTGTGTGGCGGCTGGTTGCAGTAACAGAGAAGATAGACGGAGAGACTTGAAGTTCTTCCGTATTCTGAGAGACCTGAAGAGGAGAGCGAGATGGACTGCTGTAATTCGACAAGAAATCTGGGCACCAAACGATCACCACAGACTATGTAGTAGTCATTTTATATCTGGTAAGATGCATTTAATATATATTTAGAAGATTTTGGGCTGACAACCACAATTAAGATCATTGTGTGACGTTGGTGATTGGGGTCTATATAGTTACCTCTTTTTCTTTGGGGGCGGAGTTGTTGTTTTGCTGGTGTTGTTGGCGGTAAGCAGAGTAAAAAGAGGGAGAAAAGTACGACTTCCGTGTCTAATTTTTCGCCGCCAAGCAAGCGTTACAAAATTAAAAATGAATGAAAACTAAATACTAAATACATCATTATCATTTTAAAAATAGATTATGATCGGATTTTTATGACCCTGTCAGTCAAAATGACAGACAACGAAAATGTCTAGCGCAACCTCTGCATGCTACATGGAGTTTTTGGATCGAAACAAGGCAGGTACACAATAATCTCGTGAAAATTGTGGCGTCTTTAATTCTGCTCTTGGCTCCAGTTAGGGTTTTGCTGTTTAAAATTTTTTTTTAAAATGCTCTCTTGTTCAAAAAATTTCTTCCCCCGTAAAATGATATTTTAAGCTTTCCAATGATGTATCACACATGCATATCGGACAATTTTGAAATTTGGCCAAATTGGGGGTCTCAGAGCGGAACTTTGAGTGTTTTCCACCATATATAAATATAAACAAACATAAAAGGTTTTTTTTTTTTAAATTATACCTTGGGGAAAGAAGTACAAGACAAACTAAAGATGCACTTCATCCTTCCTAATGTTGTGATGGCTTTAAAATATTTTTTATAAATTAACATTTTGGCTGCCTTTGCCTCTGCCTTTATTTGCACAGAGAGGGATGGGAGTGATCGTCCCAGTCAAAACTGAATGGACATCTATCACCGTCAATAGAGGCGTGCGAAATTTCCGATTCATAGATTATTCACAATTCGGCCGTGGAAGATTCGAGAACGATTCATAAAAATCCAAATTCCGATTATCGACTTATACCAGGTAAAGCGGAAATAAAACACAGTCAGTGAGGTCTTCGGGACGCCGCGGTCTTCGGGACGCAATGAGGAACTGACCGAGAGTAAATATCTTGTTCAACTCATGCCGCTAGATAAAAAAACAAAAACAATCATACCTGGCTGCGGCCGACAGCCGCTACAAACAGCGACCGGTTGCTAGTTGCTACAAACATAGGGCAACATATGGCTATGGTAGATATCACATATTATAGAACTAGATGTGAAATGACAGTAACGACAGTGTTGGAACATATACAAAGAACTAGATGCGAAATGACAGACTTGCCGCCATCTTAAAGCAGTAGACTTCTCTAGAAGGCTCTGTTGTAGCGAACCTAATTACTTTTTATCTAAAATATCCCTAAATCGGCAAAATCTTGACTTTAAATGATGAAAGAGTTTTAAAACTTTGACATGTCAGAAGTAGATGGATGGGAAATTATGGAATGATGGGAAAAATTTTAACAACTTTAACGGTTGATTCACAACATTAAATTAATTTCACGTAGTTTAAAGCTTTTGATACAGAATGGCGACTTGAGTATTTTATTTACTGTTTTTAACTGTTAACTTGATGCTAAAATAGTTTGGTTTAGCCTGAGAGGATTTTTGAACAATTTTGGAAGTAGTGTACAAAACATTAAAAGTGTGGTGGGGTGCATCAATAATCGATTTATAATCGAATCGGAGCCTCTGAATCGTAATCGAATCGTTAGGTGCTCAAAGATTTCCAGCTCTAACCGTCGATGCACTGAAACACGATCATTCACTGCCATCCCACTGAATTCAAGCATTAGTGCTTTGTAACACTAAATTCTGTTAAAATAGTACATGAATACAAGTAGTCTTACACAGTAGTCACCCCTTTATTTTATAGAGGACTACCATCTATCGGTGTCATTGGCTCCCAGTGAGTTAAACTCCATTATATATATCTGGCCGCTTACTGGTGAAAAGCGACAGTATCTGATGAATCCAATTTTCCCCTATTGAGTCCCAGCAAGGCTGTATTTTATTAAAAATGAATCAGGTCTGTGTGACTTTTATTAGCCCTGTGGGATCAGGATGAGTAAGAGGTACGGGACACGTTGTACCTTACTGGTAGCGACTGGTGCTCTGCGCCTTGGCGTCTGTTACCGTCCTCAAGCGGGCATATGGCAGAGTCAGCAAAGAGCTTTTTCCATGCGTGTGTGCGAGGTAAAGACAAGAGTCGGATTTTGAAAGGCGACGGCGAAGCGACCGTCCATCTGCGCGCTTGTTGGCCATAAGACAAACGTGTTAGGCTCGGCTTGCCGACGCTTTGTGTGTCACAAGCGATGACTCACGATCCGCCTCCCCTGAGCGCAAACGCTCCCACCAGGCGAGCGAACGCAACGCACACACCTCGCCTTTCGTCCGCTGACCGTGAAGAATTTGTGCAGGCAGCCTTACTCATGCATATTTACACTCGCCGCGCCGCGTACACTCTCTCACCTACTCAGCAGCAACTCTTTTAAAGGTTATTGTGTGCGAGCGTCATTCGGGCCCCGGCTTCATGTACATGTTTAAAGGTCACCCAGCTGACCACTTGACGAAGCGGAGGGCGGATTATGGGATTGACGTGGGGAACACTCGGCGGTAGCATGTAAAATTGATAAACAAGCCAATTAGGGTCGAGAATTTGAAATGCTAAAATCGCCGATTGACCCTGCACGCTTTCGTGAGATGATTTCCAACAAGACAGAAGTGCGGGGATGAAATGTTTGAGTATCACGGTTTGATCATATGTGAGAAGTGTTTGTTTTTGCAGTTGCCAGAGCGCAGATGTTTTTTCAAACGATTTTTGCAGGTTTTTTTTTTTTGTTTTTGTTTTTTGAGAATTTTGTAAGTCGCCAATTCTACGACCAGATTTTTCTTTTGAGTACTTGGTTACAGGATGTTTTGCTAAACAAAGGCTACAAAATCATTTATAAGCACGTCGCCCATCACTGTAAATGTGTGGTTCTTAACCTGGGTTCGATCGAACCTTAGGGGTTCGTTCAGTGAGTCAGTCTAAGGCAGTGCTTCTCAATTATTTTCTGTTATGCCCCCCCCCCCCCAAGGAAGACGTAAATGTTTCGTACCCCCCCCAAACTCTCTGCCGCCACTGTAAGCAGTATCATTTGTCTATAAAATTACGTACGCAGCTGCCTATCATTGTGTCCTTTTTTTCGATTAAAGAAAAAAAGTAACATATCGACTTAACATCGTTTTGTTTGTAACAGAAAAGACTTAACGCTAGGGTTGTTCCGATCATGTTTTTTTGCTCCCGATCCGATCCCGATCGTTTTAGTTTGAGTATCTGCCGATCCCGATATTTCCCGATCCGATTGTTTTTTTTGCTCCCGATTCAATTCCAATCATTCCCGATAATTTTTCCCGATCATATACATTTTGGCAATGCATTAAGAAAAAAATGAATAAAACTCGGAAGAATGTATACATTCAACTACTGTGTTTATTATGACAATAAATCCTCAAGATGGCATTTACATTATTAACATTCTTTCTGTGAGAGGGATCCACTGATAGAAAGACTTCTGACTTTGTATATTGTGACTAAATATTGCCATCAAGTGTATTTGTTGAGCTTTCAGTAAATGATACTGAAGGCCATGCCCAATGCATGATGGGAAGTGGAACCATGACAAGCGAAACCACGACTGTTCGTAGTGCTACCAATTGATATATCTTCTCAGCGATGGGATAGAACTTAAGGTGTTTAGTATAAGATCAAATGCTACCTTGCTGCCCCACATTTCTTCCCATGATATTTATAATCGTAGGGAAAGGGATTGTAAGGCTTTAGCCAATTAAAATAAAGTTCCAAAGACTACCAAAATTCACTCTACTCATTATAAGCTGCCTTTTCGCTCTCTGTATAGGCAAAACGGCGCCATTACAGATGGAACGCGACAAAGCGTGAGTGGGTTGTGCAGTGCATGCGTTAATTGCCTTTTAACGTGATACATTTTTAAAAAAATTAAATACCACCGATACTGGGATAAATTTGATAACCCTACCTTAAGCCTAAACTAAAGACTCTGGATAAGTAACATAATATGTCTGTAACGTTAAATACAATTAGAAAACGATTTAATATTTTTTTTTTTTTTTTAAAGTAAAAAAAGGCATGGCCATTTTTTTGCCGATTCCGATACTTTGAAAATGACGTGATCGGACCCGATCGATCGGCACATCTCTACTTAACGCGCATCAATTTGCCTGAATTAAAAAAAAAAAAAAAAGTCACATCCAAACTGTAAAAACACACTCAAGGTACATTTTTGACCATTTGATACAGAAAAATAAAATGCAATAAAATGAGTAAATAATAACAAATTCAAATTGATTAGAAACATTCACTCATGAGGACAATATGCAAAAAAAATAAAAAATTGACCGAAAAAACAAAACTGAATAATAAGAAAAAAAAAAGAGCGTTTTTGGACAGAAGGACAGTTGTTATTTTTGCTGCTCACAGTATCACCTCCTTTGCAATGGTGTGGGGTTATTTTGCATTGAGCATGCTAACAATGCTCACTGGTTTACCGATATAACACTGACAAAGCAGGACGATTGTTGGCAATATTCGGCACGTTTTCGCTGAAAAACAGTCAAGCGGCTTATCAATGAGATTGGGGTCTAATGTCTTTAAGTGGCATCTTAATTGATTTGGCTTCCGGCTGTCCGCTATAATTATTTTTAGACACAGTAAACAGTGGTCTTTCCTCATCACCCACTGTATTAAAAGTAAAAGCTAAAAGGCAAACGGCACGAAAAAAGTGCATTCTCATCGGCCGAAGGAGAACCGTAGGTAAGGGCGGTCGTCTCGGGCGGAGAAGTGAGAACCGGAGAAGACAGTGGGTCACTGCGTGAATGAGTCTGGCCGGAAAACAGCTTTCGAAAACGGCGGCGGCGCACAGCTCTTTATATCTCTTTTCTGAGTGCTGAGTGCTCTTGCTTAGTTCAAAAATACTGCGCGCACTCTGAAAATGAGAGCGCCACTGCCACCCACTGAGTGGATGTGCAAGTACACTTTATTCCAGTACGGCCCCAAAAAAAAAAAAAAATGTTCCCCGAGGAAACATGCATCGCTCTGCGTCCCCCTTTGGGGGGTGTGCCCCACTATTTGAGAAGCACTGGTCTAAGGGGTTTGGTCAAGTTTAAGACAAGTAGGTCCCTATTTTTGGATGCTGACTTAATCCAGGCAAAGTGGCGTTTTAGACCAGGTTATGGGCTAGTTAGTCTCCAATTTACATGTATTTTTTTTCCAATTCTTTCAACTGCAGTCCTCTATCTGATGGGAGGAGAAACTGGTTTGCTCAGTGGAGGGTTGACGCCACGAAAATAGTATGTGAGGCAAGCATGCGATTGAATGATAATGTAGACATGAAAACTAGAAACGGAATGAAATTGAGTTTAATTTAATTGTCCAATGTGAAAAGCAAATCAAAAGGCAAAATTATTTGTTGGAAATTAACACCATTTGATTTGTGAAAAGATTCATGTTTTTTTTTTTGTTATTATGACTGTGTACAAATTTGGCGATCATTTTGTCCAAGGTGTTTCATTAAACTGCTCGGTCAAGGTTAGTGCAACTAAGCAGGTTTAAAGTACCTATGTCAGCAAAAAGCATGTTTATTTCATATTTCACGCGGTATTTAATGCTCCTGAATGAAATGCACCACTTGGATGTGTGTGGAAGTGATCGTTTTATTTATTCAATTTTTTGAGTCCCGCGCCATGAAAATGAGTGACTTCTGGCCAGAGTATGGATTGAGGAAGAAGGCGAATTTGACGTCAGCAGACTAATCATCTTCACAATACAGCCATTATTATATTATGCAGAAGGACTGCGGATTCAGCTGATTTTGCGGATTAATTTGTTTATTTTTCGCATCATACCAGCACAATGCTCTGCAGTCTTTTGTTGCTGCACCAGGGAGAGACGTGTGAGCCTTTTTGGGTTTCAAAAAGATCCTGTTCACCGCGAAGAAGGGGAGAAACAAGTCCAACTATCTAGAGACCATTGGATGGATGACGAAGTGAGTAAGCTACGTGTCTTAGGTATGTCAAGAGACTTGGAAGAGCTTCTCGGTTCAGGTTAGCATGTCGCCTAGCTCTCACGCCTCCTGTTTTGTTTACACTCTTTCCCCAGTCTCCGAAGCTGGGGCAGGGAAATGACAAAAGCCGGACTAACTCCGGTGGCATAAAATACCATTCGGGAAGCTTAAGAAGTCGTCAGTTTTGACCATTATGCAGTAATTTAGACCTGTCGTACTAAATAAATGCATTTTAATATTTCATATTCCATTCAGCACAAGACTGTTATTCGTCATGATCATACAATTTATTTAGCAATTAGGGAAAAATACTTGGATAAAAAGAATATCATGTAAAAAATGTTAGATAAAACCAATGGTGACATTTTGCTGCTCTCCGTTGCATTTTGCTTGTTCTTAATCTTCCTCCTCCATTGGGCGGAATTCTAAATCATCTGGAATCGTTACGCTGCCAGCGTCATCACCCAGATGGCGGCGCCAGAACGCTATAATGACAGGAGTCGCTAAACGCCAGATTGAAAGACTCATTTCTCGTCATCTGCGCTTTGCCAAATTGATATAGTATATAGTATATTGATATAGTCGAATCGTCTCAAAACATGATTTTAATTCACATAATAATGCTATTTAAGATTTTTTTATGGTGTCACAGGCACTTTAATGCACGTGTCAAACTCGTGGGGTTCGGTACCTTTAGCAAGGTTACGAACCACTGCTATAAATATACCTGCATTTTCATTACCTATCATAACTCACAAAATCGAAAATACTGAGGAATATAGGAGTGGGAACCTCTTGGTACCTAACGATACGATAAGATTTGCGATACTAAGCTCACGATAACGATCTGACGATATGGCGATACAACGATTATCGATACATTGGTCAGGAAATCATTCAAGGATATTCTACAAACAACTAATAAACAGAAAGCAAGCTTCTGCTGTGAATTTGAATAAGTTTATCACTAGTTGACGACCAATCCATTTGAAGTGGGAGGATGGCAGCGAATGAACATTCGTTCATTCGCTGCCATCCCTCCCACTTCAAACGGATTGAACGTCTATGGCCGTCAGTGGCAGCCAATGCCAGGCAATGAGGTAATTTTGGGCCATTTAAGATCATTTGCCTGTTGATTTTCAGTTACTTCCTGTTGATTTTGAGGTATTTTATGGGTCACTTCCTGTTTATTTTGCGTTACAGAACAGGAAGTGACCTGGCAATCACCCAAATGAATAGACAGTGACTCAAACTCAATAGGAAATTACCTGTAAATGCCCTGAAATGAACAGCAAGTGACCTATAAATGCCCCGAAAATCGGACCGAATGACTATAAATGCTCTGGTTTTGAATGAACGAAAGTTCCCAGTCTAAATGGATTGGGCGCCAAGCACAGTCAATGGCAGCCTTAGGGGCAGTTTACATGACGACTCTGCGACACAACGGCGCAATGACTGAATAGCGGAATCGCCTCGCGTACATATGGTGTCGGCAAAGACGGAAGGCGAAGGGGAAAAATTCTGAATCTTTCCTCCAAAGTGGAAGAATTTGACTGCGGGGGATTGAGGGGGGGCTTGACCGCGCCGATAACGTCCGCATTCGTACACGCGAAATTTGGCGTGCACAGCGGTGCTACTAAACATTAAAAACAGCAAATAGGGCGGAATGTCGGCTTTAATTTACTGTTTTAATAATATTTTTAAATTAAATATGTTGAATGTTCACATTTTTGTGCCTTTTTGAACAAAAGTAAAATGCCTTTGCTTCGAGTGGCAGGGCATATTTTTTTCCGGGCTGAGGAGCTTGTTGCGGTCAAACAGCATCATTCGCTGTCTCCTTGTACAGTGGGGAGAACAAGTATTTGATACACTGTCAATGGGAAAACCCATTGGCAGTGTATCAAATACTTGTTCTCTCCACTGTATATCTGCACTGCCCCCAAGGGCCTGGCATGAATACGACATCGTTTTCTTGCGGAATTTCGACATTGTTCGAATAGAGACGTGCCCATATAAATGCAAATTTGAAATTTTTCATATTCTCGAAGAGTCACCATGTAAACGGCCCCTTAGAGTTAACTGAGACACTATTAGGGTGGAAGATTTTGGTACCAACTTGTTGGTTCCTTTTTTTTTTCTAAACATTGACACCTTTTTAAAACGATATCTCGATTCTTGACAGGAGCATATCGATAACTTTTGGGGATACAAAGTATCATGATATGTCACTAGGGATGGGAATTGATAGGATTTTTACGATTCCGATTCCATTATTGGTATTGCTTAATGATTCGATTCTTTATCGATTCTCTTATCGATTCTAATTTGGGGAAAAAGAAGAACAAACGTTTTGATTGGCATTGAGTTTGTTTAATCAGAAGTCACAACCTTACAAACTCACAACAAGGTCAAAAGAGGCCCAAAGCTTCAATATTAACTGTGGCAATAAGTGGCAAATGCACAAGAATGTGTAACATTTTAGTAAAACATTTTTCTAATAGAAATAAAAAATATTGGCATATATTGGCATATAGGTCGTTGGTCTGCCGTTGGCAATATGTGTTAAACTTGCAGGGGTCCCCAAACTTTTTCCAGTGAGGGCCACATAACTTTTCCCTTCTCTGATGAGGGGCCGGGGTCAGTTTGTAACAGAAAAATGGTGACGAATGCAGGAGTGCCTAATCTTAAAAAATTGTTTTTCAGTAAGCCACAATCAAATAACCCTTTCTGTATATTTCACGGAACAAAAGTAAATAAAATAAAAATAATAATATAATAATAATTAATAATAATAATAACACTATTAATCAAATAGATAATAACCTAATAACCTTCTCTGACTTCTTCACAGAAAAAGGCCAGAAAATAAATAACACTATTGAGAAAAAAAAAAAAAAAAAAAAAAAATTCAAAATGCTCTCTGGTAATGTTCAGGGGGCCGGACCAAATGTGGGGGCGGGCTGTATCCATAGTTTGGAGACTCCTGTTAAAAGTTATTATTTACCAGTATGTTGAAATGCATGCCTTTTAGTTTTTATGGTGCTTTCACACTCAAGTGGGGGCGCCCCTTGCGCTTCCTCACGCGAAGAAGAGCGCGCTTACATGCGAAGAAGAAGAAATGCCGCATCCAAGCGAGTGAGCAAGTTAGTGAGAGAGGGAAGCACTGCTACGACCCTACGTTCTTTCTTAATGTTTGTAAATTATCTACAGAGGCAACGCCTGTATGTATCATCTTTTGTGTGGTTGTTGTGTGTTTCCACTCGCGATCGGACACTTAAATCCAGTTGTGTAGTGGTTTGAACGATGTGCTAATGCTAGCGAATGCATGCTAATCGTGGCGTTATTACTGAATTAGCAGCTAATCATCGCTGATTTACGTTGATGCAAACCTGTTTGTTCTTGGGGACGAAATTGATTCATTTCCTTTCCATTTTTAGTTTCACTCTTCAAGTGATGGTTGAATAAAGTCAGCAAATTATACCAACGTCTTCTGTATCGTCATTTCGGAGTTTAGCTAGCTGTATAGCTGTCTCGTTGAGGACAGTGCAGTCTATTCCCTACGATGCAGTTATCTCCACCTTTCCTCCCATTGCAGTTATCTCCACCTTGCAAAGATTGCAAGTTGTGTTGTTGTAATTTTTCCTCGTGAAGTGAAGACATACTTTCGAGCGTTTGAACCTACGTGCTGTCATTGTTATGTTTACGCCTGCAATGCTCGTGCTAAACCATCGTAACCTTTCATTTTCACCCTCTTTCCTGGTGAAGTGTAGCCAAACTTTGGAGCGGGTGGTTCTTGGCGCCATGCTAGTTTGATGCGTCTGGACAGCAAGACAGTCATGACGCAATACGCGTCTTCAGGACTCGTTAAAGGGATCGTTGAGGCTTTTTCATTGTGATGTCGAGGCCTCGAAACACTCCGAACCGGTTCGGAATCGGATTTCGATTCCCATCCCTAAATGTCACCATTTCGATATTTTGTCACACTCCTAAAGGAATGCTTCACAAAATCGGCTATTCGCTGCCACCCAATCTAGTTCTTATAGATTAGACGTCTCTCTTCGTCAATGAGTTAAGTTGCATTTTCTTGATTCTGAAATGAAAACGCGATTCTGCATCCTCTCTTCCAGCCCCCTCACTGAAAGCGCGTGTTGTTCCTGAGGAGAAAGATACCAGTGTTTTCAACGTAGGAGGGGTGTGTGTGAAAAAGGTCTGGGGCGCCATCCCTGGGGCCAAAGCGCCGAGGCCCCCAGAGGGCAGACGGGAGCGGCGCTGCGCCTTTGCAGATACGCCGCTCGCACCAACATCACAGGCAGGCGAGACGAGCGGCTTTATCGCCTGAGCTTTAACTCGCTTTTCCCCCTCAATTCCTCCCACGAGCAGACGCACGTGCCGTATATCTTTCAAAGACACTCGGCCCGCCCCCTCAAAGAAACTCATTTCGCCGGCTCCAAAAGCCTCTTTGCTCCTTCGGCGCCATTTGACGACCTCCACGACACGGCTGCTCGTTTGGTCTCAGATAGAGGGGAAGGTTCCGAAACCTTGCAGAAAAAGTTCTACTCTACCAGACAATACGCTTTGATTTAGTTTGCTACAATACGCCCTTATAGCAGTTCAAAAAACTCATCAGCAGAGTTGCACGATTCTCAAGGCGGTACTTCACTAGACTGAAAACGTTCGTTTATCATGCGAGTTTTAACTCAAGTCGGGAAAAACGGGGAAGGTTGTTACATAATTAAATGGAATTTTCCTTCAAAATTACGACAATTTTCTGCGTAAAATTACTATTTTTCCCCCATATTACCTTAACAAATAAGGAACACTAACTAGAATACATTCATATCACGTACCAGGATTTCCCACTCAAACTGGTCTACCATATTTTTTGAAAAACAAGTTAATAAAAACCAATGTTGACAGGAATTTTTAAATTATACAGTGGGGCAAATAAGTATTTAGTCAACCACCAATTGTGCAAGTTCTCCTACTTGAAAAGATTAGAGAGGCCTGTAATTGTCAACATGAGTAAACCTCAACCATGAGAGACAGAATGTGGGAAAAAAACAGAAAATCACATTGATTTTTAAAGAATTTATTTCCTAATTAGAGTGGAAAATAAGTATTTGGTCACCTACAAACAAGCAAGATTTCTGGCTGTCAAAGAGGTCTAACTTCTTCTAAAGAGGTCTAACGAGGCTCCACTCATTACCTGTATTAATGGCACCTGTTTTAACTCATTATCGGTATAAAAGACACTTGTCCACAACCTCAGTCAGTCACACTCCAAACTCCACTATGGCCAAGACCAAAGAGCTGTCGAAGGACACCAGAGACCAAATTGTAGACCTGCACCAGCTGGGAAGATTGAATCTGCAATAGGCAAAACGCTTGGTGTAAAGAAATGAACTGTGGGAGCAGTTATTAGAAAATGGAAGACATAAAAGACCACTGATAATCTCCCTCGATCTGGGGCTCCATGCAAGGTCTCACCCTGTGGCGTCAAAATAATAACAAGAACGGTGAGCAAAAATCCCAGAACCACACAGGGGGACCTAGTGAATGACCTACAGAGAGCTGGGACCACAGTAACAAAGGCTACTATCATTAACACAATGCGCTGTCAGGGACTCAAACCCTGCACTGCCAGACGTGTCCCCCTGCTGAAGCCAGTACATGTCCAGGCCCGCCTGCGGTTCGCTAGAGAGCATTTGGATGATCCAGAAGAAGACTAGGAAAATGTGTTATGGTCAGATGAAACAAAAATAGAACTTTTTGGTAGAAACGCAGGTTCTCGTGTTTGGAGGAGAAAGAATACTGAATTGCATCCGAAGAACACCATACACACTGTGGAGCATGGGGGTGGAAACATCATGCTTTGGGGCGGTTTTTCTGCAAAGGGACCAGGACGACTGAGCTGTGTAAAGGAAAGAATGAATGGGGCCATGTATCAAGAGAATTTGAGTGAAAATCTCCTTCCATCAGCAAGGGCATTAAAGATGAGACGTGGCTGGGTCTTTCAGCATGACAATGATCCCAAACACACAGCCAGGGCAACAAAGGAGTGGCTTCGTAAGACGCATTTCAAAGTCCTGGAGTGGCCTAGCCAGTCTCCAGATCTCAACCCCTTAGAAAATCTGCGGAGAGAGTTGAAAGTCCGTGTTGCCCAACGACAGCCCCAAAACATCACTGCTCTAGAGGAGATCTGCATGGAGGAATGGGCCAAAATACCAGCAACAGTTTGTGAAAAGCTTGTGAAGAGTTACAGAAAACGTTTGGCCTCCGTTATTGCCAACAAAGGGTACATAACAAAGTATTGAGATGAACTTTTGGTATTGACCAAATACTTATTTTCCACCATGATTTGCAAATAATTTCTTTTTCTGCCCCCCCCCTCCACATTCGGTCTCTCATGGTTGAGGTTTACCCATTTTGACAATTACAGGCCTCTGTAATATTTTCAAGTGGGAGAACTTGCACAATTAGTGGTTGACTGGGCCAATGTTTATTCTTTATATCCTGATAGCAACCCTTTCTTTTTCGTCCTGTCTGTTGCTCTACCATGTTTGCAAAATTTGCGCAAAAGCGTTAGCATCGACTTCAGTCTTTATAATGAATGGGGAAAGGGGGAAGTGATGTATGCCGAAAATCTGTCAGCACATTTGTAGTTTTTTTTTTTTGTGTGGCAGAGTTTCTGCTACCCTCCTTAAAGTTAATTAGTGCCGGCGAAAGCGATACAGACCCCCTCAAGAAATAAAAAAGGTGACATTCAACTAGTTGTCAGTCGGCGTAACACAAATGTTATGAAACTATTTCATAAAGGTTGAAAAGTTACCTAGTGTTGCTTTAAATACCAATATAGCCCAAGTGACAACCAACCCCATTCTCCACTAAGCGATCGTGTAAAATGTGGAATAAAGTGTCAGAATTACACGTAGATTTTCAAGGTCTGTCTCCACTCGAGATTCTGTCGACTCAAGCCCTCAAAAAGCACTCCGCCATCCCCAAAAATAGAAAACGCCATTGAAAAGTGATTGGTGTTACGGGCGTCATTTGCAGCGCATTCAAGATATTTCCGTCCGCCAGGTGTTTCATTTTATTCCGCGTCACGTTCTGCCGTCCAATCAAATGTCGCAGTGGGACCTAGTCGTCATGTGGGCCAATCAGTGCTTTCATCAGCGTCATGCGGTGAGGCACCTACCGTTCGGAACGGCGCCTGTTTGGCTGGAGCTTCCAATCATTCGCGCACATGCGGGGTTGAGCAGATTTAAAATCACGCACACACTCGCTCATGCACCAGCAGCTTACCTGAATAAAGGTGTTTGAATTTCAAAGCCACGAGTTGCACATATTCAACCAGGGGTGGGCAAACTTTAGATTTAAGAATTCGATTTTGTTTAACAAAACTGTAAATTGCTGATGTTTTACTATTTTATCATAATTTATCAGTTTAGAATGATTTTGTGAAATACAAAAATGTAAAATTATTTATTTTGTATTCTAGGTTGAAAGTAAAATATTTTTGTGTAACCTGAGTTTTGACTGGTCAGTTCGACCCAAGGACTGTGCAGGTATTTTAAAATTAAGCCCACTCTCAGTTTGAGCTCTATGAATAAATATCCTGATCTAAAATAACCCCACTATTAATTACACTGCAAAATATGTGCTAAAATGTGTTAAAATATAAAATGGGTCAGAAGGGTTAAATATTTTTTAGCCAAAAAACGATGAAAAAGGCACAGAATTACAAAATTTTAACTAAAATGGTTAAAATGTTATTTTAGAGTAGCATAATATGTGGCAAAATAAAGATTCACGAAAAAAAGTGGAGTTAGTGCACATTAATTCACACTAATGAAATAACAAGCACTAATGACTTAACCCACGTGTTATATTTGACTAAAATAATAAATCCTAACTAAAATGCTCATTAAAATTATTTTTAAATAGCCTAATATTTTGAATAATATATGAGGAAAAAAGTGAGTTAATGCACTTTAATTCATACAAATAAAATAACCAGTACTTATGACTTAACCCACAAGTTAACGCATGCTAACTATGTTAACTCATACAACTGAGTTATCAACTCATGCTAATTAATTAAATCATGGATAAAAATCTTATCGAAAAAAGCTCAAGTCATACTAATTTTTTAAAATATATATGGTAATGTACATTTTGTTGTCTATTTCCATTAAAAAGTTAAATAAATCCAACTATTGTAAAAATGAATACAGGTAGTCGCCGGATTACCAGCGAATTCCCCCGCTTCAGTGGCGACGTAACCTGAATTTACGCGTGAATCAGAATTAACCCTCTAAGTACCCCTAAATACCCCCCAAATCTCAAAATAACTATCCAAAAACATGCATTATACGTCATATTAATAAAATAAAGTTAAAAAATAAGACATTGTAAGGTACAAAAAGGGACTGTTTACCTGTTAAAAAAAAAAAAAGAGGACTGGAGACAAAATGGCGGACAAGACTACAACGATGTAAAGTCAAAATCACCTTGTAGCCCAGGGACTACTGGTACTAAAAAGTAGAGATGTCCCCGATCCAATCACTTGATCAGAAATCGAGCCAATCGCGCCTTTTTTTTTCCAGAGGATTGGAATCGGGTGAAAAGGATCGGGTTTTTAATTTAAAAAAATTTTTTTTTAATTTGAAGCGCTAAAAGGTAAGACAATAATCGAGAAATAAACAATTGCAAAAAAACAAACAAACAAAAAAACAAAAAAAACTAAAATATTATTATTAATATTATTATATTATTATTAATAAAATCTTATACTCGGCAACAGTCCGGCAAATATTGGAGGAGGAAATACTGCATGTTAAAGTACTGTCGAGTAGTACTGCAACGATTAATCGATTAACTCGTGTAATTCAATAGAAAAAAAGCTTCGAATCCAATTTTGCTGCTTCCAGTATTCCTTTAATTAGAGTAGCGTTGTAATGGTTTGTTTGAAAGTATTTGCATTTAGTTTTACTGATTTGGGTGAATACACTGCCTTCTAGTGGCAACAGTGAATATGACATAACACATTTAACATGGCTGAATCCAGCTGCTCCCTGTTAGGACCAACATTAGGTAAGTTTTTGTTGAGCTAATATGTTTTTTGTGCATTGGTAGTTTATAGGTATGTTTAGCCGTTTTTGGGAGGGAATATGTTTGTTAAAAAATTTTAAAAATTAGAAAAAAAACCTTAGCAATTTATAACATTTAAGCTAGCGGACTTTTGCTATGCAAGTTAGGAAATGGTTCTTTTGTTCAATTTAGATCCTCATTTTTAATTTAAAAAAAAAAATCCATTTGAGGTTAAACTCAGGTATTTTAATATATTTTTCAATAAAAGTGAAATTCTGCATCGTTTGAAGAAACACTTGGGATGTTCATAATCCGATTACTCGATTATTTGAACTAACTAGTTGCTAGATTAACCGACGACTAAAATAATCAATAGCTGCAGCCCTACTGTAAAGTACAGTATTGTAACATGTTTGGAACTTTTTGTTTTTTTAAACCACACTTTTTTTTTTTTGGTATCGGATCGGGAGTCGATATCGGCAGATTCTCAAAATCAGGTCGACTCTGACTCGGATGTAAAAATATGCCACTGGCACATCTCTACTAAAAAGATTTTTTTTCTATTATTGATGCAACAAAAAGGGCTCTGGATAGTTTAAATGCCCAGTGAGCCAGCTAAAAACAGTATAATGGGCTTTCTGCCCACCCCTGGTATAAACCATCTTGTCAATGCATTGGAAGGCAAAAACCATTCAAGACCATAAAAAGGAAAATCAATCAAGTACCTCTGAGCTTTCCTAAATTGACACAGTGTGCAGTCCAAAGAGGGCACAGAGAAGGAACAAAATTGTAAAGAAAACAAAAAATACATCTACACGTTTTTTTGGACTGCATGTTTCTAAAAAAGGCAAAACATTGCTTTCAGTGTACGAGCAAAATGGAAGTTGATGAAAAGGCGGAGATGAATGCGGACCCCAGGAGAGCTGCCACGCACGCACACCGGCGAGAAAAGCCTAGGCCAAACAAAAGCATGTGATCCGACCCAGCGATGCAAAGCCGTGCGAGAGTGTCACTTAATTAGGCGCGCGGTGACGAGGCCGCCTAATTAAGCCGGCCGGCCGCTCGCTCCTCGGCAGAAGTTGCTCTCTCATCTCAGATCATCTTTAAAAGCCGCATTTCACATTTATTAGTTCCAGCGCAAACGCTGAAGTCATCCATTTTGCCTCAAATGAAAAACCCAATAATCGTTTCCATGGGACCGTTTAAAGAAAAGGAGGAAAAAAAACCTCAATTACAGGAAAGAACTGACCTTGCTTCTGTGCCTAGAGAGACAACTTCCTCCCCGCGCCATGTGGTGATGAAGATGGTGGGGGAGTGTGTGTGCGTGGAGGGTGAGGGGCTTAGGATGGATGATATGTAGCAGAATAACAACAGGAAGTGAGGTAAGAAGTGGCCGTACCTTGGTCGCCAATCATCAGGTGTGCCAGACCTTAAAGGAAGACAAGAGCACAGTCAGCACAGCAAAGGATCATGGGGCGTGTTGTCAGTGTGTTGTGTGATACGCGGACTACACTTGTGTGACCAATCGCCTAAAATCACGGAAACTTACTCATCCTCAGCGGCCGGAATGAGCGGTCATTTATTTTTTTATGGGTGATTATGCACTTACCTGAGAGAAAAATCCCTAGATAAGTTTCGAGCGACCCCAAAAAATATGAAATAGTTAAAAAACAAAAAAATGAAGGTAGAACATGACCAACGGGAAAACGAGATGAATATGTGCCAGCAAGATATAGAAGCATTAATACTGAATTTCCTCAGATAATGGGTATTCGTTTTTTAAAAACTATTTATAAGAGCTTAATTTGCAGAAATGTATCTTATTTGTGTTCATTTACCCAGCAACAGTAAGGCGTTAAATGCACTTGCATGAATTACGTATGTAATTTGCATTTTTATAGCAATATTCAAACTTATTGGTGCTTATTTAATGACATTCACAGAAAATTCTTATTGGTGTGAGGTTTTTACATTGCCCCCCCGAGGGCCGCAATGACCCCCAGGCCGCAATTTGGAGACCCGTCCTCTATGTGTACAAACGCATTTTGTATATAGCATATTGAAAACATCGTGCTTTCTAAAAATCTATTGTCTATTTTTACATAATTGCAGTATTCACATGAGTACAAAAAAACCCATTTCATATTACCGTAATTTTCGGACTATAAGCCGCTACTTTTTTCCCCTCATTTTGAAGCCTGGTGCTTATGGTCCGGTGCGGCTTATTTGTTGATTTATTTGGGTTAATAGGTAACACTTTATTTGACAGCGGCGCATAAAACTGCCATGAAACCGTCAAAATGATTACATTGTCATGGGCATTAATGAATGCAGATGTCATTAAGTCACTCACTGCAGTGACATGATGACAATCGCTCACCAGATATGAATCAAATGATACAAATATATTTTAGGGCTGTCAAAATTATCGCGTTAACGGGCGGTAATTATTTTTTTTAATTAATCATGTCAAAATATTTGACGCAATTAACGCACATGCCCCGCTCAAACAGATTAAAATGACAGCACAGTGTAACGTCCACTTGTTACTTGTGTTTTTTGGTGTTTTTTCGCCCTCTGCTGGCACTTGGGTAAACTGATTTTATGGGTTTCAGCACCATGAATGAGCATTGTGTAATTATTGACATCAACAATGGCGAGCTACTAGTTTAATTTTTGATTAAAAATTTTACAAATTTAATTAAAACGAAAACATTAAGAGGGGTTTTAATATACAATTTCTATAACTTTTACTAACATTTATCTTTTAAGAACTAACAGTCTTTCTGTCCATGGATCGCTTTAACAGAATGTTAATAATGTTAATGCCATCTTGTTGATTCATTGTTATAATAAAGAAATACAGTACTTACAGTACTTACACTATGTTGAATGTTTTTATCCGTCTTGTGTCTTATCTTTCCATTCCAACAATAATTTACAGAAAAAAATGGCATATTTTATAGATGGTTTGAATTGCGATTAATTTTTAAGCTGTGATTAACTCGATTAAAAATTTTAATCGTTTGACAGCCCTAATATATTGACAAACTCTTGTCACGAATGCAATGTAATTCAATATATTTATTCAATGAAATGGTGTAATGCAAAAAAGAATCACAAGTAGTTGCAGATTTTGACTGATTTTACCGTAATTTTCGGATGTCATTAAGTGTCATCCGGCAAATTATGTCTCTAACTCCATTTATGTCCAGCTCGGATCTTTTACATCCGTTCAAAAGTGAGATAATTAGCCGAATGACACAAAATGATGTAGTGCTGCAACGATTAATCGATTAACTCGAGTATTCGATTAGAAAAAAATATTCGAATTAAATTTTGTTGCTTCGGGTATTCGTTTAATTAAATTGGCGTTGTAATGGTTTATTTTGAAAGTGTTTGCATTTAGTTTTTCTGATTAGGGTGGATACACGGCCCTCTGGTCTGCCTCTTTTCACATAGCTGAATCCAACAGCTCCCCGTTAAGAGCAACGTAAGCTAAGTTTTGTTTGAGCTAATGTTTTTTTTTTTTTTTTTTTAATAGATTCATAATTTAGTTAATAGGTATATTTAGCCTTTTTTTTGTGGGAATATGTGTCTGAACCACTAGCATTTCATAGCATTTAAGCGAGCTGACAATTCTATGTAAGTTGGCCAATTGTTCTTTCGTTATACATAGATCCTCATTTAAAAAAAAAAAACGTTTGAGGCTCAGTTCAGGTATTTTAATTTTTTTATGTTCCTTATCCGATTACTCGATAATTCGAACTAACTAGTGCATAGATTAATTGACTACTAAAATATTCGATAGCTGCAGTCCTAAAATGATGTCTGTCATAAGCATTCATTCTTGCTCATGGCACTGTTATGTCATAATTATGATGGTCTGTTAAATAAAATGTTACTAAATTCCATAACTAGCAATTAATGAAACTATAAAGAAATACAAGAAATAATTAGCACAGAATTATGAATTTTGATTGTTAATTACATCTGTAGCGCTGCAATGCATGCTAGGAGGCATGTTGGAAGACAACAGTGTTGACAGCAGGTGGCAGCAGAGGTTGACTGTCTCCCCCAAGGGAGCAGTGATGGCCAAATGAAGCGTCCTGAAGCGATGAAGCTTTGCAGCCAATTGGTTCAAAGCTTAATGGTGGTTCATTTGGTCTTATGACAGTCTTACGATGCCACAGTCAAATAAAGTGTTATTGGTTGATATATTTTGGCTTAAATATCCCATAGTACAGTGAGGACAGCTGCGGCTTATAGTCCAGTGCGCCTTATCTATGAACAAATGCTGTTTTCGTGTCAAATTTGGTGGGTGGCGGCTTATAGTCAGGTGCGCCTTATAGTGCGAAAATTATGGTAACTGCTTGCTCCCATTGACAGCAACAAACATCCTATTCATTTGGACATGGAGTAAGTCAGTCATGGATCATTGTCTTTCCAACTTTCAACTATTTATCTGCCAACCCTTCCCAGTCCAAATGAATTGGACACCTATTACTGTCAATGTCAGGGATGGAGTTACGTAAAGTCACTTTACTCCGCTATTGGAGGAAATCCAGTATTGGCGTAATCGGCGCAATTAGGCGACCTACCTGGGGTGTAGCTGTGCTCTGGGCGGGTGTCACGGCCAGGCGAGGAGAGAGAGAGACAGACATTCATTAACATGCATGCCAAGCCCTCGGGTTACCATGGCTACTACTTACTGTACATGCACACCGCTCCGGGGTTAACGCGCATGCAGACGCCACACGCCCGCTACGTTTGGGTCCACACATACACGTAATGCTGTTCTACACGTTCCTACCTGCGGGTTCGGGTCAAAGGGCCGCTCACCCTCAAAACTTACCTTGAGGCCGCTTCCTCTCCCCTGAGCCCACCCCGATAGAGCATGCACACACACATACACACACCCGCACGCTGACAAATTATGTCATAATGAGACGAAATAGCAGGAGGGGATGGCGTCGCAGTGCGGGAAGGGCATGCGAGGTTTGATATTAGGGGTGTGTGAATATGCGGTGGTGACCGATTCTGACGGGATAAGCTCATTGTCCAGTTTATTTGAACTGGGAGAGGCTGCCAGCGAATGATTGCAGATAGACCTCCCAGTTCAAATGGGATTGGATATCAGTCACTGTCAAACAAGGTATCAAATCACACTTTTTAAAGTTTCTTAGCGCTTGTTCTCGCCGTCATGTGGTTATTTTAAAGGAGTTTGTGATTGTCGCGTTCATACAGTAAATATTTTTTTTGTAGCTTACCAGAATAAATATAAAATATGCTAATAACTCGTTATGAATGAAGTTCATAGCAGAGCTGGGCGATTTTTAGATGAAGATCCACAAAAATGTAGATCAATCTCAGATCAGCAGTCATTTTTATTCGACTCAAGGTGAGGAAAATTGTAAATTCTGAACACACACAAAAAAATTGCAGATCTTATACACTAAAATACAAATTGCATTTCATTTTCGAGCGCCTGCTATCTTAATGCTTATATACAATGGTAGAAAGACACCATTGTATGAAAACTACCAGGTAAAAAAGCAAAAATAGTAAAAAAATAAGTCATTGTGATCTTTTTTGGGGGGCAGATCGCCTAGGCCTATTTGATAGTAGTTGAACGGACGCGTGTTGTGCTTGAGACCACAACAGGCCTGGCCAAGAAACAATAACCCACCCAAAAGTAAAGATTAAGACTTCTGAGAGTCAAGACCAAGGCAGAAACAAGACACAGACAATGTCATTCAGGAACAGAGTCTAAGATCAATTCAAGACCAGTCTTGAGTGTATAACACCAGGAACTTAGAGGTGATTGCTCTAAGAATGCAAGGGAAGCTCAGCTTCCCCCAAAATGTCAAAAATTAAGTGATCAAATGTATACTGTTGTGTGTACATTAGTGGTGTCAACAATAATTGATGCGGCGATGCATCCCGATGCGGGGCATGGACGATTCCCCATTTTTCCCCATTTGTAATACTATTCTCATGTTTCATTTTTTACACACGCATAACTCTGGTCAAGTTTCCCACCAACCTCGTAGAAGCCAAAATGTCTCCAGATGTCTGCTTTCAATGTCTTAGGTGCATCAATAATCTTTCTCGCTCTCTCTTCCTCCGCTTCAGCCATTGTTATGTTATGTCCTATCTCTTAGAGGTTAGATCTTGTGCCCGAACCCGACCCAAAATTCGGGTCGGGTCGGGCCCAAAATGTTAAGCATTTACGTTCGGGTCGGGCTGCCGCGCCGACTAATAAATTATTTAAAAAAAAAAAAAAAAAAAGGGATAAAACCGAGAGCAGGCTCTCTGTATTGTGCATTTGCTTGTGCACGCACAAGAACGCCGTGGCGCCGCCCGCTTTTTCTTCTTCTCCTCCCGATTCGTTAAGACACTTATTTATGCACACAAAGGCAACACAAATGTGATCCTTTTGAATCTTCTCCTCTGTGTGTCTGCAAAACCGCATGTTTTTTTTTTTTTAATATTAAACTTTCCCGGCGTTATTTCATTGTGTAAATGCTTTTATAATGATCATGAAAATATGTAGACTATTTCAACATGAAGAAAACTTGCGTTTTTTTCTGCCAACTGAGAATTCGTTACGAAGGACACTTTTATTTATGCACACAAAGGCAACAGAAATGTGATCCTTTTGAGTCTTCAAAACCGTTTAAATTTTTTTTTTTTTTTTATAGATATTAAACTTTCCCAGCGTTATTTCATTGTGTAAATGCTTTTATAATGATCATAAAAATATGTAGAATATTTAAACATTAAGAAAACTTGCGTTTTTTTCTGCCAACTCGAAGAAATGAAAATAAATTGCTGCTGCTGCGTTTTTGTTTTTTGTTCGCGTCACTCCAACAAATTAAAAACAAAAAAAATCAGGTTTTTCATGCTGGGCCTGCAAATCTAGTTAATTGATCGGGCTCGGGCCGGGCTTCAATACCAGCGGGCCATGTCGGGTCGGGCTGGATTTTTTTTAGGCCCGATCTAACCTCTATTGCACATATATAGTGGGCTAGGCCTACATTTTACTTTTGTTCTACATTGCAATTTAGTTGATGTTTTGTTTGCAACTGAACTGATCCCTGGCTTGATATTGCGATAAAGATGCTGCTGCACTACAATATTTTCTTTCTCGTTTTCTTTAATATTTTTATTGATGGGTCCTTGTGACTAAAATACCGTGCCTGTTATTACTGATTTTGCACAGGAGTTCAGATGTTGCACTGTGTGAAAGGCCGCTACTGTGTGTATAAAAAGAGAAAGCCCTGGTCTCATTGAAAGCACTGATTAAATGCTGTGATCTGTTATTTATATATATATATATATATATATATATATATATATATATATATAAATGAAACTATTTTCATTTGACTTCAACCAGGAGTGACACAAGAGCCAAAAAAAATGTCTTTAATGTCTGACCGCTTGTGTTGCCTCATGATTCACGAAAAATATGCTTTGCTTTAGAATTTTAATGCATCCAAGGCTTTAATGCATCGCGATGCATTGCCGAATCGAACCTAATCGAATCGTGACCCTCTGAATCGAACACCAAATTAATTTTGATACAGAAAATAAATTACAGTGCATCTGAAACAAATGATTCTAACATATTTGAGAGAAAAAGCATGTTATTTTGCCTCATTCAAAACTTAATTTCTGAACATTTCAATATGTAAACTAAAGTGCAGTCACATTCGTAAATGAATGGCTTCTGATTTTTGAAATGTAAATGAACCAATCTATTGTGATAAAACAACAAAATTCCAATAATTGCATTAACCATCAAAGTGAAGTCTAACTAACTGTAGTCTTGAAACAAATCTGAATAAGGAAAAACATTGCAATAAAATAATGCAACCTGGTTAAACTTGAGAGTAGCTGAGATCTGTCATGACAGAACATCGCTTCAGTGATATCTGGCGCCATCTAGCGTCGTGAATGGGTATAATGTCTAGATCGCGAATATAAGACGACCCACTTTTTCAGTCTTATTTCAATGCAAAAAACCCCGACTTATTTTCGGGCCAATACGGTAGCTTCATTACACTTGTTACGATGTGGCTTAACAGTGCAGACTATGCTGCGTCTCTAAAGTCGAGAGTACATCGTTCCACTACAGCAAAACAAGACCAGTCATTGGCTAAAGGCTGGGTTCATCCCACCCATGAGACACTCTGCGTTTCTGGTGGTCTATGGGCGGTGGGCAGGGCTCGACTGACCCTTACGCTCTGATTCTCTGCATGATAATTGGATGATCTGTCTGAGGCGGAATCCCTTTTTGAATGACAGCGAAATGATCGAATCAGTGATCCCTCAACATCTGTGGGAGGCATTTTTCATCCCATTGTTCTGAGTTGAACCGGAAACTTTCATAATCTTTGATTATTTTAGTAGTCGAGTAATCTATCAACTAAGTTAGTTCGAATAATTGAGTAATCAGGTTAGGAACATTTAATGCGTTGCAGAATAAATTTTAGGAGATATAATACAAAGGCTTGCTGAGATTGCACTTTCAAAAGAGCATTAAATGTGAATACAAAATAAAATTCCCGAGTGTATCTTCAAACTATGGAGACTTGGACTTTTTTTGGACTTTCCTAAAACGATATAAAAATAAACAAATAAATAAATAAATGAGGATCTAAGTACAGCAAAAGAACAATTGGCTAACTTGCACAGCAAAAGTCCGCTATCTTAAATGCTATAAAATTTTAACATTTTTTTTTTTTACAATGCTCTTTAATCGTTCAAACAGATATTCGCACAAAAAAACTTCTAAATATACTTATAAACTAAAATCATGAATGCATAAAAACATATTAGCTCAAAACAAAAACTTACTGTACCTTATGTTGTTTAACAGGGAGGAGCTGAATTCAGCCATGTTAAATAAGCTATGCCATATTCAATGTTGCCACTAGAGGGCAGTGTATCCACCCAGATCAATAAAACTAAATACAAACACTGTCAAAACAAACCATTACAAGGCTTCTGTAATTAAACGAATACTGGAAGCAGCAAAATTTGATTCGAAGCTTTTATTTTTTGTAACCAAATTACTCCAGTTTATCGATTAATTGTTGGAGCACTACATCCTAGCGACATTTGATTTGTTTAAAACGACTAGCAGAATAATAAATCGAGCTTATTTTTGGCATTTTTTTCTAATGTAACTGCTTGTGTTTGGAGACTTGACTTCTGGCACTCTAGTTTCTTTCCCTACCGAGCAGCGGATGCCTCTGAGTCTCTCCGCCGTCACAAAGCACTCACAGGCGGACATACTATGCGCTTTCCTTGAAAGACAAGCTTCCGCCACTTCAGGAAGTGCGATATTTTAAATTAGAACTGACTAAATTCTCTAAAAACCCATAAAAATCATTAAAAATTAATGATATTTCGATGCCGTTAACAAATGCTGATCAAATGGATGATCAGCCAACAAACAAACTAAATTTAGTTAGTTTCTTCTTCACATTTTATTTGTTCTACGGTAGTTTCTTCTTCACATTTTATTTGTTCTACTCCTGGTGTCCAAGATATGTATTACAGAAGCAGCAGCATGATGTCCATTGAATTGAAGCACGAAATCACGATGCATGAATCTCACACTCCTTTTCAGGAACTTTATCGCAGAAGTCCAGCGTTTAACTAACGAGCAATAAGAAGGCGCCGCTATCGCGCAGAAATATGCAAATGTGGCCGACAAGTTCTTGACTGGAGACCCACTCGAAAGCGCTACAAGTCATAATTGAGAGCGGAGAACCAGGGAGGCCGAAGGCTGATAATTCCGCTATTTCATTTCCATTTAACTAACAGGAACAGAAAAAAACAGTACGTCGAGGGAATGAGCGGAAGAAGTCGTCTCGGCTCTGTGGCTGGTATCATATTGCTTGGTGTGAAATATTTGAAGACAAAGCACTCTTGCGTAAGGACTTTTCTACGTTTCTAGCCTCGGGACCTTTCCCTTTGCTCCACAACGGTTGTTGAACTGTGCGACGCCAGAAGACAAATGTCTCAGCCAAGATTTCTGAAGAGGAACTACAGCTGGGACAAGCTGACCGGAATTGAACTTCAGGAGAATTTGTCTAGTGAAGCCACATTCTTAAAAAAGATTATTTGTGAAAAACTCAACTTCCAAAAAAAAAAAACACATGTACAAAGTACATGCTTGTTATTCAACATTCCACAACTCGGGACTACAGCCCAGCAGAATGAAAACAGATGTGTACATTATTAGAGGGAACCTCGGACTTAAAAACTTGTAGGCTCCAATAAGCCACAATTGTTCTGTTTTATTAAAATATATTATGAGAAACACATCAAATATTGCCATTGATTTAAAAATTTATAATATTTAGTGCATGTTTTGACCTACGGAGGGCACCATGTTTTATGCGTGCAATGGACGCTCGGGGTGATGACGTATTTGGCCTGGACTAGGAGAATAGCTGTGCTAGCTAGCATGCGAAGCTAGTATGACGACTGGCATGATTTTTTTTCACATTCTGCTGCTGGTCAGATTGTTTTCTTACAGAGCTGTGGGATCAGTTTCCGACATCGTACCTGCATCTAATTCCAGCTCATCAGCAGAGTCTTTAAACTGATCCTAGGCAAGTTGCCGAGATATTGACTTGCTGCCATTCAACAGTTTGTATTCTCAATCCCTTTGTTGCTTGCCTTGGTTTTTTACGCGGCGAGACATCCAACACATCGGTTAAAAGCGGGGAGTACTTACTACTTGTGTTTTTATTAAGTGTATTACCGTATTGGCCCGAATATAAAACTGCTTTTTGCATTGAAATAAGACTGAAAAAGAGGGGGTCGTCTTATATTCGCAGTCTAGACGTTATACCCATTCACGACGCTAGATGGCGCCAGATATCACTGAAGTGATGTTCTGTCATGATAGATCTCAGCTACTCTCAAGTTTAACCAGTTTGCATTATTTTATGGCAATGTTTTTCCTTATTCAGATTCGTTTCAAGACTACAGTTACAGTTAGACTTCACTTTGATGGTTAATGCAGTTATTGCAGTTTTGTTGTTTTATCACAATAGATTGGCTTCTGGTTTTTTAAATGAAATA
Source organism: Corythoichthys intestinalis (assembly GCF_030265065.1). Classification (NCBI taxonomy): domain Eukaryota; kingdom Metazoa; phylum Chordata; class Actinopteri; order Syngnathiformes; family Syngnathidae; genus Corythoichthys; species Corythoichthys intestinalis. Next base: position 28,970,373 of record NC_080415.1, read on the forward strand.
AACCATTCATTTACGAATGTGATTGCACTTTAGTTTACATATTTAAATGTTCAGATATTAAGATTTGAATGAGGCAAATGAACATGCCTTTTCTCTCAAATATATTGTTATCATTCATTTCGGATGTACTGTAATTATTTTCTGTATAAAAATTAATTTGGTGTTCAAAAAGTCTTTTCAAACCAAAACAGGGGGTCGTCTTATAATCAGCGCCGTCTTATATTCGGGCCAATACGGTATTACCGTTTCATTGCCTCAAAATACTTTTTGCATGCGTTTCCCCTCTCATACTTTTAAAGACTGTTTTCTTGTGGTAGCTTTAAATCAGATTGTTGATCTGTTGACCACATTAGTCATGTTAGTCATGTAGCATATTTAAACCACCCTTATTTGATATTACTAGGTTTAAGTATTTTCTTTAGGCATCTTTAGTATGTTCCGTCTGTATGCATCTAAACAAAACAACACGACAACACACGGTAGTACTTTGGGTGTCAAATTAGTCTCTTGTAGACGTTGCGCCGGCGTAGAACATTATGGCAGAACACAGTTTTTTTTCCTACTCTCGTCTCATCCCGTCTTTCCTGTTCATTTTGCTTTTGCTGCTCGTTTTTGAAATATCGACAGTGCTGTCATGCTCATTAATGGTCCTCTCGGGTTCAAATTGAAACGGCTGAACAGATGACATGTTTATGTCACTAGAGTCATACTCTGGAAGCCCGGCAGCGTAACCAAGTGACGTCACCGCCCTGCAACGTCAACAACAATGGCGACCTAATAGTTAAACAAATTTTACTAATTGTATAAAAACGAAAATATCAAGAGGGGTTTTAATATGAAATTATTTTAACTCATACTAACGTTTATCTTTTAAGAGCTACAAGTCTTTGTACCAGTGGTTCCCTTTAAAATGATCCTTAATATCAGTTTTATCAGGATATTGCAAGTAGGGGTGCAACGGTTCAGTTAGCCCACGGTTCGGTTTGAACCTCGGTTTTGGGATCACAGTTTCGGTTCCGTTTTTTTTTTTTTTTTTTTAACTGCCTTTATTTTGCTTTTTAAAAATGAAATAAACACTTAAAATGTAAACATTTTTTACTGTTAAAATGCCTCTTAGCTCTTTGGCTAGTGTAGTGACTGACTACTGAAATACACACACAGTAGTAAAAAAGTTACTTGGCAAAGTAACAGGTGATACCTTTTATGGTTTTTGTTTTTTTCATTAAAAACAAACAAACAAACAAACAAACCCAAAAACATAGTAACCTTTGCTATGTTTGAAGGTCATTTAATGTTGTGAATCAACTGTTAAAGTTGATAAAATCGCTCCAGTTTTTGCATTAGCTCCCTTCTATCTACTTTCGACATGTGAAATTTTTAAAAACTGTTTCATCCTTTAAAGATTGACTCAAGTCAAAATTTTGCCGATTTATGAGTATTTTAGATGTTGCTTCGGTTCGCTCAGAAGGTTTACTACAACAGAGCCTTTCTGAGAAGTTTACTGCTCTAAAATGGCGGCTGTTTACTTACGCTACCGAGTGTCATTTCGCATGTAGTTCTACATGCATGAGTTATCTAGGCGTAGATTGTATGCTGTCGGCTACAGTCAGGAAATATTGGAGCCACCTAGCCTAGCATCGCGTTTGCTACAGCGTCTCAACAAACACTCTTCCCTCTCCGTGTCTGACTTTTCTCGCGTCATTCAACCAACGTATTAATGAACATTAGCCACGTTTACATGCTGACTTTTATTCTTACCGATTCAAATCATTCCGAATGGAAATTTCAGATCAACTGTTTACATGGCACTTCATCTATTCCGATCCAGCGTTTACATGTGACTGCCTTTATTCCGAAAGGACGTTTGACAACTGCCGTCTGACACGCACAGATTAATCAAAACAAAGCGTCACGTTGCAAAACATGGAGATCGATCGTCGGAGTGCTGCCGTTTTAACTTTAACCCACCTGTTGTGTTAGTGGGGTCGTATCCGCTTCTGCTGTTTTGCTCTTTTGCCTTGTAGTAGCCGGTTTTCCGCCGGTTTCTAATCTGGTCAACGCTCCGGTCTATTCCGGCTTCGTGTAACCTCTCGTGAACTTTTTAAAATAGTTCACTGTTCCTTGTTTTACGCCCGTCTAAGCGAGCAATTATATTCAATTCTTTTAAAGTTTGAATTAAATACAATCTTTCCGCCGGACTCCAATTAGGTGCGCTGTGCCTGGAAGCCATGTTGCAAGTGACGTTACTTACGTCACAAAGTGACGTCACCACGTCAGTACGGAGCATGTGCAGAAAGAATGCAACCAGACACCATTCCGCTTCCCTGTTTACATGATATAATTTTACTTCTAATCGGTTTGGGAAAAGGAATATTCCACCCCTGTGAATCAGAATGAAATTCCATTCGGTTTGGGCCTGTTCATTCCGAATGAGGTGTTTATATGGAACACATTTATTCGGTTTGAACAAATATTCCGATTGTAATTGGAATATTTGGCTCCATGTAAACGTGGCAACTGTCTCGTTGCAGAAACAGTGACCAAATCCGAACGGGTGAAAAAAAAAAAAAAACGAGAAAGATATCTGTGGGTGATGCCGGCTGAGGTGCCGGAGGCATGTCATGAAAGTGTTGCCATTAGCATGGGGAACAAGCGCTGAGCAATGCTTGCAATTTTTTTTTTCCCCCAATATTTTCTCTCCGCATTGTAGTCCACGGGGAAACCAAAATGTTGGCACACCGCAGATTTGAAAGAAGCCGGCGCGTCCTCAAAATTCGGTCTCTCCACTCCTCCGCTCGCCATAGCTATTTGTTTTCTTTCTTGTTTCACTTTCACTTCGCTCATAAGCGAGAGAGGGCGTTACTCGGCTTCTATTCCACAGGTGCTTGACAGCGATCCGACATTTACTTACGGGGCGGGAATTTCTCCACAGCGGTGCTTCACATCAATTCATTCCACAAGCATTCGGAATACATTAATTGCAAAACTGAAAAGGCGTGGTTCATAAAGGTGTATTGAACCGTACAGGGCGAACCGTACGGTTCGGCTTTGAACCGCAAACCGTTGCACCGCTAATTGCAAGGGACATTGACACAGATGTATCGACAGTTATTGTATCGCCATATTGTGAGATCATCGCTATCGCGAGCCTTGTATTGCAAATCGTAGTGGTGCTCCAACAAATTGATTGGACGTCTATCACCGTCAATGTCATTGAAACAATGATTCACTACCATTCAACAAAGAAAACCAGCTATCTAACGGAATGCCCACATCAAGCAATTTTTCGGCCTCCATTTTAAGAAGACAAGTGCTATTAAAGCGACCTGCCGGGAGGATATCGCTTCCCGGCGGCGACATCAATCGCCATAGAAAATGCGAATCCATCTGTATGCAAATAAAAGAGCCCATTAAAAAGTAGCCGTTGTATGTCGTACAGTATATATCAGCCTGGGTGTAAAATGTAAGTCTGGTCGCATTTAGCCACAAGAGCCGCACTGCTGCTGTGACTAATGGCGGAACCTCACGGAAGGCGTTAATGTGTTTCTCCGCGTGTTGTTTGCACACACACGGATGCCGCATGTGTGTGCGTTTGTTTGTTTGTGTGTGTGAAGACCTGCAGCAGTTGCATGTAATTCTCCGGTTCCTGCAAGACCATTGATCAACGCTTGCCTAGTAAACGCGTATGTGGCCAAAACCGTGGCGGTATATTCAGTAGGGGTGTGATAAAGTATCAAAAATGGTGATACCAACAAGTTGCTACCAAAATTTTCCACTAAAATAGCGTCTCTGTTAACTGAATGGCTGCTATTGACGGCGCTAGACGCATTTAGACTGTGAGGGGCGAACTAACGTTCATTCGAAACGAGCATTCGCGGCCAGTATTTATGATTTTTGGGGCATTTACTTTCTGTTCATTTTCCGGGACAGTGGTTTGAAAAAGTATCTGAACCTTTTGAAATTTCTCATATTTCTGTATTAAATCACCATCAAATGTGAGCTGATCTTTGTCAAAATCACACAGATGAAAAAACAGTGTCTGCTTCAACTAAAACCACCCAAACACTTATAGGTTTTCATATTTTAATTAGGACATCATTCAAACAATGACGGGGGAGGGGGGGGGGATAAGTGAACCATCAAATTTAATTTTTTGTGACCCCCCCTTTGGTAGCAATAACTGCAACCAGTGCTTCCTGTAGCTGCAGATTGGTCTGGCACATCGATCAGGACTAATCTTGTCCCATTCTTCTCTACAAAACTGCCTTAGTTCAATCAGAATCCTGGGATGTCTAACATGAATCGCTGTCTCTAGGTCATGCCACAGCATCTCAATGAAGTTCAAGTCCTGACTTGGCTACTCCAGAAAATGTATTTTGTTCTTCTAAAACCATACTCAATTTGATTTACTTCTGTGTTTTGGATCATTGTCTTGTTGCAGCATCCATCCTCTTTTCACCTTCAACTGTCTGACAGACGCCCTCAGGTTTTCCGGCAAAACTTTTGAATTTATTCTTCCATTAATGATTGCAAGTTGTCCAGGCCCTGAGGCACAAAACAGCCCCAAATCATGATGCTCACTCCACCATGCTTCACGGAGGGGATGAAGTGTTGATGTTGGTGAGCTGTTCCATTTTTCCTCCACACATGACGTTGTATGTTCCTCCCAAACAATTCAACTTTGGTTTCATCAGTCCACAAACTAACTTCTGTGGAGTGTCCAAGTGCCTTTTTGCGAACATTAAACAAGCAATTATGTCTTTTTAGACAGCAGTGGCTTCCTCTGTGGAGTCCTCCCATGAACACCCTTCTTGGCCATTGTTTTACATATAGGTGATGTGTGCACAGAGATATTGGACTGTGCCAGTGATTTCTATAAGTCTTTAGCAGACACTCTAGGGTTCTTTTTTACCTCTCTGAGTATTCTGCGCTGAACTCTTGGCATCATCTTTAGTGGACGGCCACTCCTTGGGAGAGAAGCAACAGTGCCAAACTCATGTGAAGACAACTTCTCTGACTGTCGATTGATAAATATCCTGACTTTTAGAGATGGTGTTGTATCCTTTCCCAACTTTATACAAATCAACAATCCGTGATCGCAGGTCTTCAGACAGCTTTTTTGACCGAGCCATGATGCAAATCATACAATGCTTCTCATTAAGACAATTCTTACCCGGTGTGTGTTTTATAGTGGGAAGGGCAGCTTTAAACCACTCATCAGTCATTGGGCATACACCTGACTTAAAATATTTGGTAAAAATTTCAATTGCTCTTTAAGTCTCCTTAGGCAGAGCGTTCACTTACTTATTTTTCCCCTTTCTGTCATTGTTTGCATGCTGTCCTTTTAAAATATGAAAACCAATACGTGTTTGGCTGGTTTTAGTAAAAGCAGGCACTGTTTTTACATCTGTGTGATTTTGACAAAAATCAGATCACATTTGATGGTGATTTTATGCAGAAATGTAAAACATTCCAAAAGGTTCAGATACTTTATCATACCACTATATTTACAAGTCACTTTCCTTTTGAGTTTGAGTCAATGCCGATTCAGTTGGGGCGATTCACGGATCACTTCCTGTTCTATAACCCAAAACCAACAGGAAGTGACCCAGAAATGCCCCAAAATTAACAGGAAGGCTAGGTTCATACCGCAGGTCTTATTGCACGAATCTGATTTTTTCGTGTTTTTCCGACTCGAGTGAGGCACTAGCTTCACGGTCTGAACTGGAAAAGTAGCAAAAAGGTGGACCACTTCAAAACTGATCTAGGTCGCTTTCGTATGTAGTTAAAATCCGATCTGGCCCAAATTTTTCCAGAATGTGGCTGCGGTCTGAACTGTCAAGTCCCCCAAATCGGAATTCACGTAGAAATTACATCGCCTAAGAGCGAGAGAGACAGTGCGCTACGGTAGCAATGCAGCTGTGCTTTAGCGTTAGCGCCAAGCTTTGGGGAAGGGACGGGCTATACAACAGTCATTTAAAAAAAAAAAAAAAAGGTTAAGGATAAGCCTGAAAATGCTCGGTTTTCTCTCTGCTCCAAATGAGCAATATTTCAAGATTGCTTACGCGGCAGAGAATTGAATATCAGACTAAACGGGGATTCTTTATGTCTGTTATTTGTGTCCTTTATTTGGAAATTAAATGTGATCATCCTTGAATGACGTTGAGCCAGAGTGTGTGGTCATTTGTTTTGATGCTCCTGCGCATGCGGGTCAGTTTGCTCAGCGCATCTCAGACCTCGAATTAGTGCGCATGCGTAATACTTGAACGGGCTCAACTGACAAAGGTAGTCTGAACAGACACGCCCAAAAAACAGATTTGACAAAAAAATCGGAATTGTGCTTTAAGACCTGCCACATGAACCTAACCGAAGTGACCCAGAAATGCCCCAAAATCAATAGAAAGTGAATGAAAATCAATAGCAAATGACCTGAAATGCCCCAAATTAAATTCATTAGTTGCCATTGACCGCCATAGTCCCATCCGTTTGAAGTGGGAGGGAAGGCACCCTCACAGTTTAAATGAATTGGACATCTAGTAGGGATAAACTAATCAGTTCACAGCAAAAAGATGAATAGAGCTTCTTTTTCTATTATTACTTAGAATGATTTTCTGACCAATGCATCGATAATTGCTATATCGCCATATTGTGAGATCATCGTTATCGTGAGCCTTGTATAGCAAATCGTATCTTATCGTCAGGTGCCCAGTGGTTCCCACTCCTAATTCCTACCTAACAGCTATTTGGATAGCAATTCATGTTTTAGTCTAGAAAGCAAAGTGGCAATATGAAATATGACATAACTCATTTAATATGGTTGAATCCAGCTGCTCCCTGTTAAGACCCACATAAGGTAAGTTTTTGTATGAGCCAATTGTTTTTTTAAGCATTTGTAATTTAGTTTATAGGTGTATTTAGCAATATTTTTTGGGAATATGTCTTTGAATTATTTTTTAAGAGCATTGTTAAAAGAAAAAAAAAATTAGGATCTTATAGCATTTGAGCTAGCGAACTTTTGCAATGCAAGTTGGCCAACCGTTTGATGCTAAACGGCGGTATTTTAATTTATTTTGAAATGAAAGTGCAATTCTGCATAGTTTGAAGAAACAGGGAATATTAATAATTAATATTTTGTATTTGCATCTTTTGAAAGTGCAATCTTAGCAAGCCTTTTTTTACATCTAAAATTTGCAACGCATCAAATGTTCCTGATCCCATTACTCGATTATTTGAACTAACTAGTTCATAGATTAATCGATTAATGAAATAATTGATAGCTGCAGCCCTTAATAATTACAAAGATGATTAGCCTAAAGAAATTGGATTATATTTACTTTTGAGAGGCTGAAAGACAAATTTGACAATTTTCAGGTAGCAATTACCGTATTGGCCCGTGTTTTTTGCATTGAAATTAAACTGAAAAAGAGGGGGTCATCTTATATTCGCAGTCTAGACATTATACCCATTCACGACGCTAGATGACGCTAGATATCATTGAAGCGATGTTCTGTCATGACAGATCTCAGCTACTCTCCCCATTCACGACGCTAGATGGCGCCAGATATCATTGAAGCGATGTTCTGTCATGACAGATCTAAGCTACTCTCAAGTTTAACCAGTTTGCATTATTTTATTGCAACGTTTTTCCTTATTTAAATTTGTTTTCAGACTACAGTTACAGTTAGACTTCACTTTGATGGTTAATGCAGTTATTGCAATTTTGTTGTTTTATCACAATAGATTGGTTTATTTACATTTCAAAAACCAGAAGCCATTCATTTACTAATGTGATTGCACTTTAGTTTACATATTTAAATGTTCAGATATTAAGATTTGAATTAGGCAAAATAACATGCTTTTTCTCTCAAATGTATTGTTATAGTCATTTGTTTCGGATGTACTTTAATTATTTTCTGTATAAAAATTAACTTGAGTCTTGAAAAAGAGGGAGTCGTCTTATAATCAGGGCCGTCTTATATTCAGGCCAATATGGTATTTGCTGCCTGTCTCTCCCATTCTGAATGGATTGGACGTCTATACCCACCATTGGCAGCCAATGACTTAAAGCAACATGTATTGCAGAAATTCAACTTAAGTAACCTGAATGTTGTGTGGAGGACAAAATAAGGAATCATATCAATAATATTGTACAATCTATATTCATACGCAGAACTGCGAACCGTTGCTGTTTTTTGAGGAGAAACAGCAAAAAGCCTCAGGCAGCAGCAGACTAGTGAGGTGGCGTTGGGGTGCGTGCGGGCTGTGGGCGGCTATGCAAAGGAATGGCGATGGGGACAGGAAGCACAAGGACGGAGATACGCTCCCGGCATGAGGTCTCCCCCATTAGTGCTGTCTCCATGGTAACACTGGCCAGTGTGCGCTTCGGGCTCTAGTTAAGGTAAGAAGACGGAGAAGCGAGGGTGGAAGGGTGCGAAGACCAATTGGTGATTAATGGTGAGGCCGCGTTGATTTTTTTTTCTCTCGCAAGGACGTTAATAAACTGGGAGTTCAGTGCAATTGACAGTGATGGACGTCCATATCATTAACGCTTTGGCTGCCAGTGTTTGCAATAGACATCCAATCTTTTGTGCCGTAATCGGACATCGTAGTAAAGTATATGGAGATTTGATGACACGTCTTATCTCTTATTTGGTGAGGTTTCGGGTAATTATGATGATTAAGAAGAACATGGGTGGCGGCCATTTTAGAATGGCTTACTGTATATCACAAACTTTATGTAATACTTCAAATTGAGTTAATATATTGGCAGATGATGGCAGGAATAAGGAAACTGCCATTGATGCCGTTAGACGTCCAATTCATAATGTTAATAAACGAACATTAAAAAATTTAAAAGATAAATTAAAAAACATGACGATTGTCAATATTTTTGCTTTTAATGTATTTACATAAAAAAGTATTCCAGTGTATATAGTGCCCTCCATAATTATTGGCACCCCTGAAAAAGACGTTTTTTAGCTTCTAATATTTATTTATTTTTTAATTCAAATAATATGGGACCTTAATGGAAAAAAAAAGAGAAAAATCCAACTTTCAATACAAGTGCATTCATTCAGTGGGGAAAAAATCCCACATAAAGAAATAATTTTTTGACATCAAATAACGTGTGTCACAATTATTAGCACCCCTGGTGTTAATACTTTGTACAACCCCCTTTTGCCAACAAAACAAGGTCTGGGGACTGAGATGGCCATGGGAGGAGCTTGATTTTGTGTCTGGTGAACCATTTCTGTGTAGATTTGGCCATATGTTTAGGGTCATTGTCTTGCTGAAAGACCTAGTGACGACCCATCTTCAGCTTTCGGGCAGAAGGCAACAGATTTTGATTTAAAATGTCATGGTATTTCAAAGCATTCATGATGCCATGCACCCTAACAAGGTTCCCAGGGCCTTTGGAAGTGAAATAGCCCCACAGCATCACTGACCCAGCCCCATACTTCACAGTGGGTATGAGGTGCTTTTCAGCATGTGCATCTTTCGTGGCACACCAGACCCACTTAGAGTGTTTGTTGCCAAAAAGCTCAATCTTGGTCTCACACAAAAATACACACGGTCCCAGGCTTCAACTGGGACTGTGTGCTTTGGTCAAATGAGACCAAGATTTCAGGGGTGCCAATAATTATGGAGGGCACTGTATTCTCTTTTATGATGCATTTGTAATTATTAGAATGGTTTCACTAAAAAAATGTCAAAGGGAAGGAAAACAACAGTCAATGTTCTATTTTGAAAAATCAAATCTATTTCAAATATTAAAAAGAGGGTGAAAATAAATATTTGAGTAGTCTCTATCGGCCGAAAAAAAGCCTTTTAAAATGATATCTGATAATATCGACATTGATTTTAGGCCAATATGTATGTTGCCTTCAAAGTGAATGTAGAAGCCTTTGTACAAGGCTGGTCACAGCTTTGCACGGCAGTTATGCTTTTTGGTCATTAGATGTCTCCAAACTAAGATGTTTGGGATTTGTTATGCTAGCAGACCATTTGCATTCATGGTGCAAAAATTAAATGAACAATGAATGATTGAAAAATAATTCATTATAAACATATAACTGCTGTGTTACCAGAAAGAAATAGTCAATAAATAAAAAAAAATACAAAATTACAATAATAATAATGATTATCATTATTATTAGGGCTGTCCCAATGAATTTTTGCATTCGAGTCAGTCACCTGGTTTTGAGAATTTGCCAATACTGAAAAAGTTTTTTTTTTTTTTTTTTTTTTTAATTTATTTGAAAAAAAGTTTTATTTGAAAAAAAAAAAAAAAAAAAACATGTTACAATACTGTCCTTCCTCTTTTTTCAGGATTGTTGTGGAGTATACAGCGTATATATGTTTGTTTCTTTTGGGAATATTATTGTATTTTAATCTATGGGTGAATATATTATTATTTTTTATTTTTTAGCTCTTAAAAAATAGTCTTTAAAAAAATATTTTTAAAAAAATTAAAGGATATTATAATACTAAGGGCCTGTGAGATATCAATAGAACCGTTATGTGGCAAGATAACAAATTTTGATTAAGTTAAAAAAAAAAAAAAAAAAAAGAATTGCTCATGAATGTGATTCTTATCGATAATAGATCGAAAATTACGAACATTTCCAAAAGTATTCCGGAAACAGCAGAATGGGGCGGCGACATCACAACAGGGAAACAAAAGGTCGAGGCAGGTGCCATCGTTGCTTATTGACGAGAGAGTTGCGTTCGTGTTTATCAAAAAAAAAAAAAAAAATCCCTAAAATGGTTCAAACCTGTCATGCTATGGGTGTACAAATAGCCATTTGTCGCAATGTAGTACCCATGAGTTCCCGAACGCGAGAAAAAGAGCTGGACTACGCAGACAATGAGTAATGTTCGTCCGTGCTAAGAGGGCTAATTTTGCAGACCCAGCCTCCGGCACGGTTTTGTGTGGTGCGCATTTTGCACCTGAAAGCTATTCGAAATATGGACAAATGAAATCTGGTTTTGCTAAGAAATTGCTGCTGAAAGCAGATGCGGTGCCCACCATACACGCGCAGCCACCTAAATGTCCCGAGATATCAAAAGGACAATGACTGGCTCTGATGAGACCACCCCACCACCCCAGGCAAAGCAAAGGAGGGAAATGGCCAGAGTGAGTACTCTTTTATAATAAGAAACATATCACGCATTGGATATAGGACTGGACACATGTATAAATTATCGATCGTAAAATATATAGAACAAATCCTCTAATCCCATTCATGTTTGTGTCGGCTGGCAGAGCGAAAACCTATGATAGCACAATAAATTATTCTATACGTTACTTTATTTTGCGGTCACGGTTTATCAGCGTCACAAAAAGAAATGCAAAACAAACCATTCGGTGTTTCCCACACGATCTGTTGCCGGTGTTGTGCCGAAAAATGTCCCCCCTGCTGAAATGTCCCCCCCTGACGGGAACGCTTTTTTAATAACGCTTTATTGAGCATTTATTTTATTTTATTTATTTGTTTATTTATTTTATTATTGCGCGCCCACACGTCATTCGTACAAACAGCTTTTTCTTACCAATCGATGGACATGGATAATATTTTCTTGTACCGTGAATATTGTATTATTTTACTCTGCTTGAACTAATAAATGTCATACCTGTGTGATTGTCATTGGGATATGCTCGTAAAAACCTTTAGACCAGAGGTCACGGAACCGCGGACCTCGGTCCGGTTCCGGACCCCAAAGCCGTCTGGACCGGATCTCAAGCTGTCCGGACTAATACACGTTGCAACAACAAAAATCATTTTATTCTGCGGGTTTGCAGAGCGGAATTGGGCAACAAACAAAAACCTTAGCGGTGACGCGCGTGAGCCAGCCAATGGGAGTGAAGCATTTGTAAGTTATTTTTGGAACAGCATGTCTCACACTCGCTTTCCAGACTCCGCAGAGTGACAGCCAAAAACTGAGCCGAATGAAGTTGGGGGAAGAGGTGAAAAGGTACGGCAAATGGCGTGCTCAAAACTACGCAAGATTGATGCAGAAAACAGTGTTTAAGGAGGAGTAGACCAACACATTTTTGTTCATTTTACCTGGCGGCAACACAAGACCGCTATCATGCCTCATCTGTTCAGAGACTGTGTTCTGCCAAAATCTGCTACATCGGCGAAACGTCCTACAATAGTCAAATTTGACACCCAAAGTCATACCGTGCGCGCTAAACTTGTTTTGTTTGGATGCATACAGGCAGAACGTACTAAAAATGCCTAAAGAAAATACTTAAATGCAGTTATACCAAATAAGGACGGTTTAAATACGCTACGTGACTAATGTGGTCAACTGCTTCAAAGCTCACAGAAAAAACCACAATGGTTAAAAGTATGAGAGGGTAATACATGCAAAAGTATTTTTGAGGCAATGAAAAGGTTCTAAAAAACTAAATAAAAACAAAAATGGTGAGTACTCGCCGCTTCTGACCGATGTGCGCATGCGTGCGTATGCTTGTGCAAGCGCGCTGAGCGTTGTGTAGACGTTTCGCCGTGTAGTAAGGAATGGCCGAACAACGGTAGCGCTTGTAAAAAGCAGCAATTTGAAAAGGCACTATGAGACGAAGCACGCAGCTTTTTCGCAAAGTTTCCCTATGAACTCTGCCATCAGTTCTCAAAAAATAGCGGAATTAAGGGCTCAATATGATCAGTTTATTATTTATTACTAATTAATTATTATTAAATTTTATTTGTTACTTACTATAAATTTATTTTTTTATATTTTATTTACATTTTTGAATGTTGTAATTATCAGCATGGCCACGTAAAGATACGTTTGTATTTTTTGGAAAAAAAGTATTCAAAATATTTCCGGACCCGAGATTGTTGTAATTTTTTTTATTTCGGACCCAGAGGATGTTTAATTCATGACCCCTGCTTTAGACTAATACATTTTTGTTCAAAGATGGTTATGTGGTCCAGTCCACGATTTGTTACTAAAATACAGTACTAGTATTTTGTGTAATTTATTTATTTTAAACTGATTTTACAGTTGTAAATCCATTACTGTAATGAGTCCATGAAAATATTTGATGTTTTTACCTCAATAAAGCGTTATAAACAAGCGTTCCCTTCAGGGGGGACATTTTACGCGGGGCGGCTATTTTTCGGCACAACACCGGTGTTTCATCAGTGTGATTGCTCCCCTCAATGATCCTTTCATTAGGCTGCATTGGCTTTCGTTTGGGCTCAACTTGATAACCCAAAACACCAAAGAAAGGTTCATAACTCTCCTGGTCACCATTAGAAGAAGGTTCGTTACGTCGGATTCGTCACTGCAACTAGAAACAAAATCGTCCGCCATCATCGCCGCCATTCAGTACTAAGCACTGAGCCGGTTGTTTTCTTGTTGTGACGTCACGCACACAGTATGCTAGATTTCCAGGATCTCGGGCGCCGGTCGTTTTAGCTTGACAACTGATCCAAATTTCTATCATTTTCTTGGTGTTGCGATGTGTGTAATTACACGAGGTGGCATGATATGAATCCAAAAAGCATGCGTTTATGGATAAATGATGGAATATTAGCATTTCCCCAGGTGTTGTCATACCCTTTAAAAATCCGACCCATTTCACCCAATTCGGATCCTCTGAAAAATGGCACAATCGGCCCGATTTCTGATCACGTGATCTGATCGGGAACATTCCTAATAACTATATGGTATGTAGAGCTGCAACTAACAATTATTTTCATAATCGATTAATTCAACGATGATTCGGATGAATGTCACTTCTTTCAATTACCTTCACAATTTACCTTGAAGTTCTTTTCAGCAGGTGGTAAGTAGCAATGAAAACAAAATGGATGACTATTTCCTTCAACTGTATCGATTATCATATTCGTTGGCAACTAATTTATTAATCGATTTCATCTATTAGGTTTTGCAGCCTTTTTGTCTGAAAATTTGCAAACAATATGAATTGTTGTTTTCCAAAGTAAAAGCAGATTTTTGTTCATGTTCTAGTTTGACTTAACAAAAATATAATGAGGAAATCTGATAATGTCTACAACTGAGAAGTTATACGTTATAATTTTAAGAATTTAAACAAGGTGAAGGTCCTAAACAATTGGTTATCAAAATATTTGTCGATTAATTTGCTAATCGATTAGCTGTCGATTAATTGTGCACCTCTAATGGTATGTATCGGTTTCATATTGGTTTTTGGAGTTGGACAATATCGGGGTATCGGTTAAAAAGTCATTATGGGACACTACAGAAATTTCATTAGAATTTTATTTTAGCGATAAAGATGACGTTGACGTATAAGCTTTACTTTTGGAGACCACACAAACTGACGGGCCAGATCTCGCCCCCGAGCCTTGAGTTTGACACCTGTCATAAACTATACTCACTGCCAAAAATCACTGTCAATGGTAGCCAGTGAGCTAAGAAATTTTTAAAAACAGAATTTTCCCATTTTCGCTTTTCTTGCCTATGCCACGATCTAATTATGGCGCATATTCTGATGATTTGCCGTAAAAAATGGGGTGCTTGTTTTTCAAATTGCAAGGCGAGTCGGATGAAATGCGCCTGAGGTACTCGGTTGCCGGCTGCTATTTGCAGTACTAGTCGTAAAGTAAGATTCCTTAGAGTGACACTTGTTTTGGCCTTAGGCTGATTTAAGTGTATTAAACAAGCGGCCACTATAAAACATCCAGTGAGGAACATAATATTTACTTCTGTTGTCATTTTCTGTAAGCTTGTTTTTGGTCCGTTAACATTTTCCTTTATTTGCCAGTGAATAATACATGAGTCTCAATGCAATTTGGTGCCGATCCAAATGAGGATGGTTAGGCCTCTCCTAAGCGCTATTCTACTTTTAATGGGAGTCTGCACCGTTTTATGGTATTTAATGACTTGTAACTGGCTCGGTTTAATCTCGCGCAAGAATAGGAAAATGCGCAGAGGCGTCCTAAAACGCCGCAAAGCGTTGAAAATATTGGCAGGCCACGAAACCGTTCAGTCCGTTCAGGGCCTCGTCGAAGGCCGAGCGCAATCGATGGAAATCCATTAGCGCAGGCAGCCAGATGACAAGCACGTAAGCAGCGTTGATTTCCAGCCTCTTAAGCGACTTCCAATTAAAGTCTGGCCCACGAGCGCGTCCGTAGCCGATCCATACGCGAGTCGTTTTCGGACTCGACCGTCACGGAAGATGCAGAAGCTTGTGCTTCATCTTCCATATGGATGCGCTTCACAAAGGGAACGTCGAAATCTGAAATACTTTCAAAGTTATTTAACTTCTTGGCAGTAGAGCTGCAAAAAACAACTACGTTGATAGTCGATTAATCACAGATTATTTTTGCAATGAGTCAACTAATGGTCTTGTCTACAAATTATTTAGAGTTACATTTTCACATTTACTTAAGATCGTTCCACATAGTATTTTACTACTCTGGGCTTTACATTTTGGCTGGTAAAACACATTAGAAAAACTATATGCTGAGAAACGGAGTATAAATCTGATCTACGGATGTCCCGATCGTATATATTTGCACCAGAGTCCGAGTCAACTGATTATAAGAATCTGCCGATACAGAGTCCCGATCAGATACCGGAAAAAAGTTTTTTTGTTTTTTTTGTTTTTTTTAAACAAAAGTTCCAAACATGTTACTGTCCCACGGTGCCGCCTTCATAATGTGAATTATTTTCAAACAAGAATAACGTAGAAGAATGCTTGCCTTTATGAAATGCCTCATTGAGTGAGTCCACTCAAATCCACTCACGCTTTGACGCTCACGCTGCTGAGAACAGCTTCTCACTTACACAGTGAGATGCCATAGCACACTTACGCAAGTTTAACAATGATTGACAAATTTGCGCCTTGTACCAAGTAGGGCAGCAGCTATCGAATATTTTAGTCATCGAGTATTCTACTGAAAATTCCATCGATTAATCAAGTAGTCGGATAAACATTTTTTGGAGGGGGGTAAAGAGCAATTAACTCATTTGCTCCCAATAAACGTATAAATACGTTCTATTTTTAAATGCTTCATTGTCCCAAAAATGTATTTATACGTCTTTTGCATTTTTTTTTTTTTTTACAAGAAGCATCTATAGCTTCCGCTCTATCTGAGAAACAAAAAACAAAGCTCCAAGCTAGAGATGTCGATCGATCGGGATGCCGATCGATCGGGTCCAATCACGTCATTTTCAAAATATCGGAATCGGCAAAAACATATCGGCCATGCCTTTTTTTAATATATATATATATATTTTTTTTTAAATTAAATCGTTTTCTAATTGTATTTAACGTTACAGACATAATATGTTACACTCATCCAGAGTCTTTAGTTTAGGCTTAAGGTAGGGTTATCAAATTTATCCTGATGAGTAGAGTGAATTTTGGCAGCATTTGGAGCCTTTTTTAACAGGCTAAAGCCATACAATCCCTCTCCCTAAGATTAGAAATATCATGGGAAGCAATGTGGGGAAGCAAGGTAGCAATTGATCTTTTTCTTAACAGCTTATGTTATTTCCCAACGCAGAGAAGATATATGAATTAGTAGCACTACGCACAGTCATGGTTCCACTTCCCATCGTGCATTTGGGTTGAATGGCTGCAGTATCATTTACTGAAAGCTCAACAAATACACTAGATGGCAAATTTAGTCACAATACACAAAGTCACAAGTCTTTCTATCCGTGGATCCCTCTCATAGAAAGAATGTTAATAATGTAAATGCCATCTCGAGGATTTATTGTCATAATAAACAAATACATTACTTATGTACTGTAGGCTGAATGTATATATATTCGAGTTTTATTCATTTTTTTCTTAATGCATTGCCAAAATGTATAAGATCGGGAAAAATTATCGGGAATGACTGGAATTGAATCGGGAGAAAACAAAAAAAAGCAATCGGATCGGGATGGGCAGATACTCAAACTAAAACGATTGGGATCGGATCGGGAGCAAAAAAAACTGATCGGAACAACCCAACCCATTTTAAAGCAATAAAACTGGCCACTGGAGGGCAGCATTTGTAAGACCTGCAACCTGATTCAACAGCTATGAAAGGCCGAGCAGCACGGTCGGAGCGCTGGTGGCATGATGCCAGGCGCTGGACGACCGAGCAAAATGACTGGGACCACTGTGTAGCGGGTTCGCCAAGCAGACCCCGCAGAGACTAAAAAAAAAAAAAAAATCCATCTTTGTGAGACAGACAAAGATAAGGGAAAAGTTTACACGGCTGACGCGGCAACAACGGCGTCATCTCGGCGACACCAGCGTCATCTCTCAGTAGTAATGTTTAAATAAATTGTTACTTTGCTATCAAAAGCTCTATTTGTCTTGTTCTTCATGATATTTTATTTTGTGAAAGGAAAACATTCAGATGTTAGGGATGTAACTAATGCAAAAAATAGCTGTGTTAAAGTCAAAGTTATGTTTGAAATGTATGCGTGTACAAAAAGCTAATTTTCTCCGTTTTTTTTCCATCAGAAATTGGAAAATTCTCTAAGCTAATTTCTAATGCGGATTTCTAAAGAATGGAAAAAGATATGAACTTACATTTTTTTCTGTTGAAAGAAGAGAGTCTACTCTTTCTTTTGGTGGGTTCCATGTTTATATAGCAATAGAACCAAATTTTCTGTGGGCCTTGCAAAATCAGTCAAAATTCAGTAAAACGGCTGGGAGCAAAGGGCCGTGCTCTGGTGAAAATGGCTGGGAGTGAATGAGTTAATATAGTACATGCGAAAACAAGACAATTCACCTAATATTGAACCATTTTTAGACAATCAGTGTCTTTATTTTAGAAGTACATTGTTGAAAACAGCCAACAATTGCATCTCAGATGTGACTAAAACAACAACAAATTCACTGCTTTCACTCAAAAAACTTCTTGATCTTATAAAAAAAACAAAAAAATTCATACTTCTTACCTAAAAATATCATTACACTTGATAACACACATTACTTTAAAGTTATGTGCATTTCCCACGTGTTTCAATTGAATTTCCATTCGTGTCAAGCTATTTTTAAGTTTTTTTTAAGTTCTAGTTAAGTTTTAAGTTAGTCTAAACTGTAAGTACTGATAGGATTTTGAGTTTTTGCAGTGTTCAAAATAAATGTATGATACCTGCTGTTTGGAGCACATTAGGCACCAATGCTACTTGGTGTTTTATCCATCAATGACTACTGAGCTAAAATTGACAGTTAGCTTTATTGTTTTTATTTTACACCCTCATCACTCTACCGCGTTGTGTTTTTACAGATTAAATAAAACTTGTATGTAAGACACGTTAGCCACGCATTGACAGTTGTCATAATGAATAGAAACCTAGCCCTCTGCAGGGCTAATGTTACATAAGCAAGGTACAGTAACGTTATTTATTAGCCCTGAGATGTCTACTGCTTTAAGATGGCGGCTGTTTACGAACGCCGGAGAGTGTCATTTCACATCTAGTTTTATATACATGTGATATCTATAATAAGTACATGAAAACATTAATTAAAATATTAAATTTGGGTTTAAGAAAAAGAAAAACAACATTATTTTAAATTATTACATTAAAAAAAAAACATTTAAAAAAAGAATAAGATTTGGAAAAATCTAATACATTACAAAGATAATCGACACAAACCAGAGAACATATAAGGTTTTATTATTATTATTACTTTTAATTACAAATATATATTTTTTAAAATACATTAACTTAAAAACAAAGAAAATAATATATAAACAGGGCTCCAGACTAACATTTTTTACTTGTAGCACAGTGGCCCCCAACTTAAAATTTTAGGGGCGCAAGCAGAATATTCAGAGGAACACACTGTAAATCGATATGCAATGCTTTCCTCTAATTTTCACAGTTTAACTGAGAAATATTTTTATAATAAATGCATAAAACTAGAATATATATTTTATTCTCTACCAGTTTTGACATCAACCAGTAACTTGGAAATTAGATTAACATGGGAATTTTGTTCTGTTTCTGTCGCTGTCACAACAACCAATCAGCAACGGATTTACTGATCGACAAATCACCTGCGAGGACACTGGCCAACCCTGAAATTGACATCCACACCACACACCATACTTTGTCAACATGGAGGAACGTATCATCATTGCAGTGTGCGACCAACACATACATCACATACACATACATCTAAACTTTCACCAATATGCTTGTCAATTAGGCCAGCACATCACAGGTAGTCCCCGGGTTACGACGTACTCAACTTATGCAATCCCGATTTTACAACGCTAGAGTCTCATCCTCCATTTTCTCTGTTTTTTAGTACTTTACAGCATCTTATTTTTTACTTTACTTTATTAACATGACTTGTTCTGTCCTCCATTAGCGTGAAGTTGTTCAGCTTGACAGACAGCAAACAAAGCAATTGTGCCTTTTAAAGCTTTTTACTTCCTTCCCTTTTGAGGATTTGTAAAGCTGCAACACACTTATGTAAACGTCTGTTCAAAATGACACACATTTTAAAAATAACACACTCGACACAAAACGATTGGTGTTTGAACGTCCATCTAGTCTGCTCAATATGTAAATTTAGTAGATTAAATTGAGCTAATTTGCCTCACAAAAGTCCGCTAGCTTAAATGCTAACGTATTTGCAAATCACTCACACATAACTCCATAAACTGTAGCTCTAAACCTTATCAAAATTGCATATGTAGAACATACTAGTATATTATTAGCTGATGCAACTTACAGCCTTATGTGGGCCAAACCAGAGAGCAGCTATTCTTTACTCATGTGAGATGTCTGAATGCTCCTGTATTAAAGCATTATTGAATGACAGTCCAGCCAGAACCAACGCTGCCACCAGAGGGCAGTGTATCCTCCACCATTAAACAAAATCCAATACTTTTGGACTTTTTGGATAATTATTTTGAAATTTCAAAGGGTTTAATTCCGATTTACACGGAAATTCAGGGTTACATTGCCAGCGTAGGAACGGAACTTGTTTGTAACCCGGAGACTACCTGTATATAGTTCGAACATCGCGATGTGCGAATGTGCACAGGACATGCAATCCTGGGGTTTATTTTTAACATGAAAACATTTTTGCTTCATAGAGGCAGCAAGCGTGCAAAGACATCGCCTCCTGGATCCCTTTTATATCCAGCAACCTTCATCAAACAGAGATGAATACCCTTAGCCTGGATTAAACTGTATTATATGAATACAATGTGGTCATGGTGACTCATCCAAAGTCTTCCTAAACAGAGCTAATCGAGTCATCTGGTGAAAATTCTTCTAGTTTTAATATCGCAAACCCCCAAAAAGTTGCAATGTCAGTCTTTTCTAATACCGTTCAGTAGAGATGTCCCGATTTTCAAAGTATCGGAATCGGCAAAAAAGTATTGGACATGCCTTTTTTTTTATTTATTTATTTATTTATTTTTAAATTAAATTGTTTTCTAATTGTATTTAATGTTACAGACATAATATATTACACTCATCCAGAGTCTTTAGTTTGGGCTTAAGGTAGGGTTATCAAATTTATCCCGTTAACGGCGGTAATTAATTTTTTAAAAAATGTATCACATTAAAATATTTAACGCAATTAACGTATGCGCTGTATGACCCACTCACGCATTGTCGCGTTCAATCTGTAATGGCGCCGTTTTACCTATATATAGAGCTAAAAGGCAGCGTAAAATGAGTAGAGTGAATTTTGGCAGCCTTTGGAGCCTTTCTTTAATTGGCTAAAGCCTTACAATCCCTCTCCCTACGAGTAGAAATATCGTGGGAAGCAATGTGGGGAAAAAAGGTAGTAATTGATCTTTTTCTTAACACCCTATGTTATTTCCCAACGCAGAGAAGATATATCAATTGGTACCAGTACGCAGTCATGGTTGCACTTCCCATCATGCATTTGGCCAGAACAGTTAAATGGCTACAGTATAATTTACTGAAAGCTCAACAAATACACTAGATGGCAATATTTAGTCACAATATACAAAGTCACATTTATCCTTTAAGAATTACAAGTCTTTCTATCCGTGGATCCCTCTCGCAGAAAGAATGGTAATAATGTAAATGCCATCTTGAGGATTTATTGTCATAATAAACAAATACAGTACTTATGTACTGTATGTTGAATGTATATATTCATCCGAGTTTCATTCATTTTTTTCTTAATGCATTGCCAAAATGTATATGATCGGGAAAAATTATCGGGAATGATTGGAATTGAATCGGGAGCAAAAAAAAAGCAATCAGATCGGGAAATATAGGGATCGGCAGATACTCAAACTAATACGATCGGGAGTAAAAAAAAAAACATGATCCGAACAACCCTACCGTTCAGCCCTATTGTCAATTATATTTTACCACCGGGAAGGGTGTGGGGCAAAACCTGACAGCTTCAGTGTGAATTTCAACTCTGGGAAACAATTTTATTTTTGTACACCTGCCAGCAGATGGCAGCAATTTTCGTTTTCTAAAATTATAAACTCAGCAAAATTAGTGAGTCTGAACAAGTTGCATTTTTGATGAAAACAATCTCTTTTCTACTGCAGATTTCTCAAGAACAGAAAAAGGTCAAACCAATCTTTTTTTCCTGGTGAAAAAAAGTATTGAGTATATGATTGCACAATAGTCTGTGTCCTGAAAAATCAATCTGTTCTAAAAACTGCTGGCAGTGATCAAGTCTGACAGCACTATTTTTATGTAGGAACTCCAACTAAATTTAGTTAAGGGGAAGGTTACTATGTTATTATTCTGTCATAAACAAAGAAAAGTCATTTCCATTCACTTTTAATGAAATCCCACAAAATTCTTTTTAGTACAGTCTTGGGATTAGACCACGTTTCTTCCAAACTAAGCTTTCTAATTTGATCACTCCCCGCGGCGCCCGAATGTTTCGTGGACTGGGAATCACTGTCATCGAGGGAAGGTTCCACATACTAAATAATTGGCCGGCGTGGGAAGAGGAAATCAATTTCCCGCAGCATTACAATGCGTATCACGTCGTGTTTGTGAAGGCCGCCGGTCCGCAGACGCTGAGAAGCAGAAGCGTTCTGAAAAATGCATGTGTGTGTTTTGAAAGCTCTTGCACAGTCAACACCCGTTTCACCCACGACCCTGACCACAAACATTTAAAAGTGCTTTTCTTTTTTTTTTCCTTTTTTTTTTTTTTTGCCGGGGGGGGGGGGGGGGGGTCTTAACTCATTGAATGTCTGATCAATTTTGCTCGGGAATCCAATCATTCAGACAGTAGATGTACGTATACATCGATTGGTTAAGTATCGATCCAATCAAAATCGATAGAAACCTCAATCAACATGACCAGATTTTTTTGGTATTATTTTTCTATTGCTTTAGGTGAACTGTAACTGTGTGAAATGTCCAGGTCATAGTTGGTTGAAATGAAATCCCATCATGGCAGACTGTATTATTGGCAAATCAGGTTTCCCCTACATATAAAAGATTGTGGTGCACCACCACACCAAAATAAAAGCCGCCACGCCTTGCAAATGAGATTTTTCCTTTAAGGCCGTTTCAAACAATTGGCAGCCTAGTGTGAAGGACTCAGCAGAAACCTATTTATTGCGTATCGAAATGTCCGTAACTATCCGCGGCTCTCTTAAGAGATGATCGGACTGGGGAGCTGTGACGTAGAGGGAAGCGAGGAGGAAAAATGGTAGAGATAGTGGTCGCATGTCGAGGCAGCCCGCTTTTATTTTGTTATTGTTTTTCTGTATTATTGTTGCCACAATAAAGTGGGTAAGCCAATACAGACTCCTCTCCTCTCCTTCCTCCAATCCGGGGCATTACAGTATTTTGGATCGGACTTTTCGGCAAAAGTGAGCGGTGGACGGCCGTCTTGGACGGCAAGTTGGAATGAATTTGCGCCAAGAGGCGGCGCTCAAAATAGAGCCTTGCTCCATTTTCAAATAGCACCGCCGCGCTACCGTCAACAACGCATCCAATAGCAGAGGGCAGGATTACGTATATCTGTGCTATCAGGCTGTTTCGGCAGACAGATATGCAATCACGACTGACAAAACCTTGATAAATGCGCTCTTTTTCCAGGTTTCGCGAAATCTGGGGCACTCGAAAAATGACTGTCATACCTTTCTTTGCTAAGCTAAATAGTGCGTTTGTGTATAAATGTAGTTCACGAAGAAAAAAAAAAAATTCACCTTCCCGCTGAAACTAGTAAAACTCTACACGGCTATTAGAATTTCCCCCTACTCTTTGAAATGGGTCCGTTAACAGAAGGACTATTATTGTTGTGGTAATGTAGTTCCTATTCGGGCCAAATAAAAGGAAAAAGAAGGACTACGAGATGTAAGTCGTACTATTGTTATGAGAAAAAAAGTTGTATTATTACGTAGGATAATGTAACTGTAATCAGGTGCTACACATTTTACGTACATGAACCGTAGCCGAGAGCTATGACATTAGCCTGGCTGATGAAATATTTCGAATAGATCTTTGTTTTTTCTTGGGAAAATAATGTGAAAAAAATCTCATTATGACAATATGACGCAATTTTGCCATGGCATGACATGCTGAGGCTGTCAGACTTCGATGCAGCCCACCAACACAGCTTCAAAAAATCCAAGGGGAAACCCTGCAAATACTGTGTTATTGTCCAAACAATTGATATTTAGGGTTTCCTTTAGTGCTTTATATGCCTGGTGGGCCGCCACTTAACTAAGTTATCAAAAACTTCAAAATTGTTTGGTTTTTTATTGCATTTGCTGAAATGTAACCAATTGTGTTAAACTTGTATGTAATGTATTAAATCCATCGAAGGCCCTTGAATTGAATCGTTGTAATATGGGCACACATGGCATCATCTAAAAAATCAATATCGTATCGTCTCATGACGAAATTGGTCGTATACACCCCTATTTTAAAAAAAGGTTTTTATCCAGACGTTTGAAAGGTTTCAACAATAAAATTGTTTCATATTTTGTTATTGCTTGGAGTGAAATTTAACAGATTGCTGTAGATGTGTACATATTCTATTACATTGGTCACAGGTTGTTGAATTGATTCTTCGTAATATCGGCAGATATCAAGCTGTCGTTCAAAGAATCTATCGCATGTCGTCATGATGAGATTTTCGCTGCTAGCCATCAGCGGCAGTGAATGAGTTGATGAGTTAAGATGTCACAAGATGGCGCCAAAGCCTCGTGAATAAGAAATTAGTAATAATATGTGTTAAAGAAGTATGTTGAAACGATACTTTAGCATGAGCACAAAAACAGTTCGTCATCGGATAACAAAAGTTACGTTTCCGAAAAATCAACACATTTGCGGAAATGAGAAGCCAAACCGATGAATTCGAATTACGAGAAGAACGACTCGCGTCGTGAACCGAAGTTTGACTGTATCCGGAGGTGTGAGCGCGGGTGCGATGAGATGCATGTCAAGGGGTCAGCGGGGTTTTCTGGGCCTTACCTTCACTGCAGTCGTTGCCTTGGTAACCGGTGTCGGAGCAGTCGCATACGGCCCGGTCGTCCACCAGGCTGCACACCCCTCCGTTCTGGCATCGGTGGTCCGGCCCGCAGCCCGCCGTCACCGTCACGCCCTCGGAGCCGTCCAGGGCGGCCGGCGTGCCGTTGATGCTCAGCGCCCCCATCCACCCGCGGAAGGCGGGGCGGTCGCGGACAGAGGGCGAGGTGAGGCGCAGCGGCGATGCGCGGAGCTCGGCCGTCACCCCGCCCACGTAGGTGTGGCTAAAGACCGTCATGTCTCTCCTCTTGCTCTTGACTTCGGCCCAGCCCTCCAGCCGCCCGTCCACCTCCAACGAGGTGTTCTTCCAGTCCCTCTTGACCCGCACGGCGTGCCATCGACCATCGCTGACCGCCACGCCCGACTGCAGCTCGGCCGGCTCGGCGCAGAAGATGGAGAAGCGTAGACGCAGGTGGCCGCGCAGCAGCAGGAGCTCCAGGAAGTCGCAGAAGCCCTCGTCGTCCAGATAGAGCAGGAGGCCCTCCTGGCTGTGCGTCCGCAGGCTGAAACTCAGCACGCTCTCGCAGCAGGCGTTCCACACGGGAAAGCGCCCCCACTGGCTGGACACGCCACCAAACTCCAGCACCTCGCCTTGGGCTTGGCCCCCCACGCTGCACAGGCTCAGGCCCAGGAAGAGCAGAGGGGCGGCCGCCCAGACGCACATGGCCATCACACTCATACACGCACTTGCCGCTCACGCACACACACTTTTTAGGAGGGGGGGGGGGCTGAGGCTAAAGCCAGGCAGATAGCCTCATGGCAGTTTTCCTGGAATTGCACTCCGAGCTCACGCTCTCATCGTTTTGCACGGTCCCCACTCAGTCTTGCGTCAGGTAAGCGTGTTTGCCTGCCAACTCCATCTTTGTGGCCTAGATCGGGCCCTCTCCCCCCCCTGCAGGAAACTCCCCAAGGGGCCTGATGTCTACCACACGCTACTAGAGAGAAATGGCATGGTCATTGCGGGGTTCTCCTCCTTCCTCCTCGTCCTCCTTACTTAGTGGGGGGGAATCAGGTGTGCCTTGTCATCACTCTCCAGCCACCTACAGAGAAAGCAAGATGGCACCATCACGCTATCTTACAGTAGACATTCACATTTGGCCTCAAAGTGTCTCCTTCTGAACATTCCGGAACATTCTCACTAGCAAACTGACCATTTTTTGGTGTGTGCTTGTCGGATCGATACGACGTCTTGCGGCACCGTGAAGCATTTTTTTTTTTCTTTCACAAAAGAGCAAAGCGGCGCTGCGGCTGATGACTCAAACGTCGAATTAACATCTCACGCGACAACGAGGAGAGAAGGCGACATACTGGTTATTGATAGACGGCATGAACGACTGCGGTTGAAATATCGATTGTCGATTTGCGGCCATTGCTTCCATTTTCTCCCGCGGATCACCTTCCTCGCCTTTAATTACTTCTACACTCTCAAATATAGATATTAAAGACTGTTTTTGGTTTGTTTTATTTTCAAACCACCCTTAAAAAACAAAAATAAAAAAACAACAAAAGCAGCCGACCTACCTCGCAAACATCCTGTGGAGCCCACCCCCCACTTCTTCCTCCTTCAAGCCGTCGGAGGTGAGCCTCACCGCGGCCAAGACGCCCGGCGGTGGTCGGTGCCCGGTGGCTGCTCGCTGGGTGGCTAACGCGCCGCTCCGCTCGCAAATGACCACACGTCTTTCCTCATCTGCGAGGTCTTTCTCGGTCTGCTCCCGAGAGGAGGAAAAGGTGCAGTCGGATGATGATGCTCCGAGAGAGGAAAGACGCGCGCGCGCAAGGAGAGCGAGGGGTGGTCACGTGATGGAGAGGAGCGATAGACGCAGAACAGAGGGAGAGAGAGATGCAGAATATAGAGAGAAAGGAGAGACAAAGAGACAAACGGACAGAAGCAGAAATGACTACAGTGTTACCTCTACATACGAAGTTAATCCGTTCCAGGACCTTGTAAGTAGAAATGGTCGTATGTCGAGCAGGATTTCCCATAAGAATACAGTGTATCACAAAAGTGAGTACACCCCTCGCATTTCTGCAGATATTGAAGTATATCTTTTCATGGGACAACACTGACAAAATGACACTTTGACACAATGAAAAGTAGTCTGTGTGCAGTTTATATAATAGAGTTCATTTATTTTCCCCTCAAAATACCGTACTGGCCCGAATATAAGACGGCCCTGATTATAAGACGACCCCCTCTTTTTCAAGACGCAAGTTTGAAAAAAATATTTTTTCAACACCAAATTAATTTTTAAACAGAAAATAATTACAGTACATCCGAAACAAATGATTATAATATATTTGAGAGAAAAAGCATGTTAATTTGCCTCATTCAAATCTTAATATCTATGCCCCTTGCAATATCCTGATAAAACTGATATCAAGGATCATTTAAGGGAACCACAGATAGAAAGACTTGTAGTTCTTAAAAGATAAACGTTAGTATGAGTTAAAATAATTTGATATTAAAACCCCTCTTGATGTTTTCGTTTTTATACAGTTAGTAAAATTTGTTTAACTAGTAGGTCGCCATTGTTGTCGACGTCGCAGGGCGGTGACGTCACTTGGTTACGCTGCCGGGCTTCCAGAGTATGATGACTCTAGTGACATAAACATGTCATCTGTTCTGCCCTTTCAATTTGAACCCAAGAGGAACATTAATGAGCATGACAGCACTGTCGATACTTCACAAAACAAGCAGCAAAAGCAAAATGAACAGGAAAGACGGGACGAGACGAGAGTAGGAAACAAAAACGGTGTTCTGCCATAATGTTCTACGCCTACAAAACGTCCTACAAGAGACGAATTTGACTCCCAAAGTATTACAGTGTGCTTTCAGCTTATCATGTTTAGATGCATACAGATAGAACATACTAAAGATGCCTAAAGAAAATACTTCAATGTAGTAATATCAAATAAGGGTGGTTTGAATACGCTACGTAACTAATGTGGTCAACAGATCAACAATCTGCTTTAAAGCTTCCACGAAAAAAATGCTTAAAAGTATGAGAGGGAAACGCAAAAAGTATTTTGAGGCAATGAAAAGGTAATACCATATTGGCCCAAATATAAGACGGCCCTGATTATAAGACGACCCCCTCTTTTTCAAGACTCAAGTTTGAAAAAAAGATTTTTTCAACACCAAATTCATTTTTATACAGAAAATAATTACAGTACACATCTGAAAAACAAATTAGTACAACAACAAATTTGAGAGAAAAAGCATGTTATTTTGCCTCATTCAAATCTTAGTATCTGAACATTTAAATATGTAAACTAAATTGCAATCACATTCGTAAATGAATTGCTTCTAGTTTTTGAAATGTAAATAAACCAATCTATTGTGATAAAACAACAAAATTGCAATAACTGCATTAACCATCAAAGTGAAGTCTAATTGTAACTGTAGTCTTGAAACAAATCTGAATAAGGAAACACATTGCAATAAAATAATTCAAACTGGTTAAAACTGAGAGTAGCTGAGATCTGTCATGACAGAACATCGCTTCAATGATATCTGGCGCCATATAGCGTCGTGAATGGGTGTAATGTCTAGACTGCGAATATAAGAGGACCCCCACTTTTTCAGTCTTATTTCAATGCAAAAAACACCGTCTTATATTCGGGCCAATACGGTAACTCAAAATACAGTATAACCATCAATATCTAAACCCCTGGCAACAAAAGTGAATACACCCTTTAGAAACTACATACATCCTAAATGTCCAAATTGAGTACTGCTTGTCATTTTCCCTCCAAAATGTCATGTGACTCGTTACAGGAATGCTGTCAGCATTGCTGCAGAGATTGAAGCGGTGGGGGGTCATCCTGTTAGTGCTCAGACCATACGCCGCACTCTACATCAAATTAGTGCGCATGGCTGTCACCCCAGGAGGAAGCCTCTTCTTAAGACGGTACACAAGAAAGCCCGCAAACAGTTTGCTGAAGGCATGTCAACAAAGCACATGGATTACTGGAACCATGTCCTATGGTCTGATGAGACGGGCGGGCTTTTAATTTAAAAATTTATTCTTAGTGTAGAATCTGAAGTATATGCGACTGCCTCCAGAAATCTGTACATGACATGCTTTTGTTTTGAAGTGTTCACCGGAAGTACGTTTGCTACGCCACTAACCGTAAGCTTTACGCTCCGTGAAAAGAAACAAAAACAAAATGCACTTCTCTTTCGTCATGCATGTTATATCAGTAATAGATTTTTTCTTTTGTTCGCATCGCTTGCAAATTCTTGAATCCAGCGAGTTTTCATGTTTGATGTGTCACATTTTAACCGCAATTTTGCGTTGTGGAGAAGACTTTCAATATTTTATAGCAGACTAAAGTGGTTAGTACATTGTCTTTTTTGTATTAACCTCAATGTAGCAATGCTAATGTTTTACAAAGTTTAATATAGAAGTGTTTCCTTATTTTGTATGTCTGAACTTTAATTCCACAGCGTGTTGATGGCTAATAAATATCTGTAAAAGCTACTGGAGTGGATATGTAATCAACACGCACGCGTGCTGAGTGGACTCAGCACACACACGCACATATGTATGCACGCACACACGCGGCGATAAATTGCAGCCGGGAAAATGAACGCCCTCATTTTTATTTACCTTGCGATAATTTGACTTATTGCATATTGCAACAGGCTTAGTTGGAAGACAGGAAAAGGGCAATCGTCAGGCTCCTAGGCTCGATTTCTAGCTCGCCATCCTTTTGTCGGAATAGTCCCAAGGCAGGGCAGGGCCACCTGGCCTGCATGGACCAACAAACCCAGTTACGAAAATGCAATAGCATTAGCATGTTAGCGTTAGCATGCTAATGTTTAGCATGCTAACATGATAAAATACAATAATACAGCACAGACACAGAAAATCAAATGAACACACAAATTACAGTAGTATACGTTAGCATTGTGGCTAATCCGCTAACAACAGATGTAAAAATTCAGACTCAACAGTTCACTTGGATGTAGTCGAGCACACGCACTAACAGGTCCCCAACACAAATAAAAAGGTCTGGTTGTATAAGTTATAAAATAGCTTTTAAACAAGTTTGAAAAATACAATTGGTTGGATATATTAAAAAAAAGTGTTTGACCTGCAGCTGTTGCTCCTTGGCTTCTCTCCCACACGACTGAAGGGAGAGAAGTCAAGGAAGCTTATATAGTGCCTAAATGGGCAGTGATTGGATAATTGGCATAATGTGACTTGTCATGTGACGTGGTGCATTCAGGGAGTGTGGGAAAAACAAACACTGGCTAAAAATAGGATATCTTAACCTTACCAAATGTGATAATTATCGTTAAGCTTGGCATACATTCTGAAGTGTGCTATGGCAACTCATTCATTGTGTAAGTGAGAGGCTGTTCTCGGCAGCGTGAGCGTCAAAGCAAAAAAAAAAAAAAAATTAGGGCTGTCAAAATTATCGCGTTAACGCGCGGTAATTAATTTTTTAAATTAATCACGTTAAAATATTTAACGCAATTAACACACATGTCCCTCTCAGACAGTATTCTGCCTTTTGGTAAGTTTTACAGCAAGTTTTTTTGTGCTAACAATGAACTCTTGTGGTTGCTTTGCGACATGGTTTATTGCTTTCTTGCCAGTTCAATATGGCTGCACGACGTCTCGGGCTGACGCTTACGTTGTAATGTTGTGCTTATATGATCCTTGGACAAGATTTGTCCGTAAGTATGGTTGTTGTAAAGAATGTACATATTATGTTAGTAAGCGAAATGTTATATTTTTTGTATGAGACGCTTTTTGTTTATGTTTAGTGAACCTGTATAGCGTGCTAAGCTAACGTTGTTGCTAATGCAATGCTTGCGTACTTTTTTTTGTAGTTTCACTACGGTCTAAAGAGGACAATGGTTTGAGGCTATTTTATTAATAAATCAGATGAAAAAGGAAGAAGTCTGCTTATTAAGGTGTTGTTCACTAGCTGTCTAGCTTTGGAAAAAGTAGACGCTTCGGAGTGAGGACAGCATAGACAGATTTAAATGACAGTAGAGTGAAATGCCCACTACAGTACTTATGTACCGTATGTTAAATGTATATATCCATCTTGTGTCTTATCTTTCCATTCCAACAAATTATTTTACAGAATATATATATAATTTACAGAAAAATATGGCATATTTTATAGATGGTTTGAATTGCGATTAATTGCGATTAATTACGATTAATTAATTTTTAAGCTGTAATTAACTCGATTAAAAATTTTAACCGTTTGACAGCCCTAAAAAAAATAAAACATTCAGTATTGATCGGGACTCCGTATCGGCAGATTTTCAAAAACAAGTGACTTGAGCTCGGACTTGCGGTCGGGACATCACTAGTATACGTATCATTAAGAGTGGGAACGTCTTGGTACCTCACGATACGATACGTGATACAAAGCTCAAGATATCGATGATCTGACGAAATAGCGATACAACGATTATCGATACATTGGTCAGGAAATCATTCTAGCATATTCTACAAACAACTAATGAACAGAAAAACAAGCTTCTGCTGTGAATTGGAATGAGTTTATTACTTGTAGACGTCCAATCCATTTGAACTGGGAGGGTGGCAGCGAATGAACATTTGTTCATTCGCTGCCAACCCTCCCACTTCAAACGGATTGAACGTCTATGGCCGTCACTGACAGCCAATGCCGGGCAATGGGGTAATTTTGGGCCATTTAAGGTCATTTACCTGTTGATTTTCAGTTACTTCCTGTTGATTTGGGGGTGTTTTCTGGGTCACTTCCTGTTTATTTTGAGTTACAGAACAGTAAGTGACCTAGAAATCACCCAAATGAATAGGCAGTGACACAAACTCAACAGGAAATGACCTGTAAATGCCCTAAAATGAACAGCAAGTGACCTGTAAATGCCCTGAAAATCAGAATAACTGTAAATGCTCTGGTTTCGAATAAACAAACGTTCCCAGTCTAAATGGATTGGGAGTCGAGCACCACCAATATAGCCTTAGAGTTACCTGAGACACTATTATGGTGGAAGATTTTGGTAGCAACTTGTTGGTTCTTTTTTTTTTTTTTTTTTTTTTTTTTTAAGACATTGACACTTTTTCAAAACAAAATTTCCATTTTTGGCAGGAGCATATCGATAACCTTTTGGGATACAAAGTATCACGATATATCACCTATTCGATATTTTGTCACACCCGTACATATCATACACTTACCGTAATCCAGACTAAGGAAGTTTATCTCTGACTGATGAAGATTGGTGTATATAAAAGGGATCCAGAAAGCTGTTTTGCTGCACAATTGCTGCTTTTACGAAGAAAAACAAAAGTTTACAAAAAAAAAAAAAATAATAATAACAATCGCACGTCCTGCGATGGGACTATTGCGCATGCGCAGAGGCGTCGCGTCCCATTAGGCAAACCAGGCAATTGCCTAGGGCCCCCAGACAGGCCAACAGATTTAGCACACGCAGCTTTACTGCACTGTCGCAGCGACAAGTGCGACAGTGCCAGTGAAAGCCTTGTGTCTGAGTTCCCTGATGGGGCCCCTTCACTTGCTCTACACCCCCCCCCCCCCCCCCTCACGTGACTCAGAGTGAGAAGCGATCTGGCTTTTTTTTAATTGGCGTATATCCAAAATGAAGACCAGTTATCCCTCTGGAAGCGACAAAAGAAAGAAAAAAAAAACAGAAGAGGAGAAAAGGAAGCCAGACAGCGGTGAGTGTACTATGTTACTGTAGTTTTATGTCCTAATGTAGTAGAAGCAGGGCACTTTGAGTGTCCTAAAAGGCGCTCTATGAGACCGAGGCGTTATTATACTTTTATTAAATATGCTGTTGCTCAAAGTCCAACTGTGCCCCTTACTTGCACACGCTCGAAGGGCCCCATGTTGCTTGTTGCCTGGGGCCCCCGGGGACCCTTGCTACGCGTCTGCGCACATTGCGATGGCGATGTTCAAACGATATGTTGTGCAGGCCTAATGCACAACATAAAATAAGATTAAATACAAAATTAAATGTTTTTGACCCACTAATAAATAAAATATACTGTTTATACAACCTGCAGTAAATCCAATTCTCTTGAAGTGTCAGTTTTTAATGAAAGTAGCTTTTCTGCTTTACCACACCAATGTCTCTCCCTCCGCTCATCGAGAATATTAGCCGCAGCGCTCTCACTGCTCATGCTTTTTTATTTCCACATCCAAGTGTTGCTCTTTGTAACGGGGTCAAGTCAAATCGCGGCAAAATACACATGCTCCGAATTGACCTCAGTGAATTGTGTGCTGACAGATTCCAATTGTTTTGTTATCACTCAGTAATCTCTAAACTGATTCGATTGGAAGACGACAAGTAAGTTTTATACTGTAAGTAGAGTTGCATTGGGGGTAGTTATCGCTTCAGCTAACTGGTCAAAGGAGGCAAAAAGATATTTTCTCTCGCCAACGCTTCCGAGTTCGGTAATGTTATTTTGGCGAATAAAGCGTGTCGGACCGAAACCAAATTTTTAGTGACACTCATAACTCAAGCAGCCAGGTCTGCCAAAGTGTTTGATGTATTTCGTTATTTATATTAATCTTTTGAGCTTTGTTACCTTGATTAAAGAGTTTAATCTGTTCTGCAACCATTGTTAAATCCTCAAATTGCTCTTAAATTTTTTACCCCAGTTTGCTCAAATCACAGATTTTGTCTTAAGAAATTACATACACTGCTGGCCAAAAGTGTTGGCGCCCCTGCAATTCTGTCGGATAATGCTCAATTTCTCCCAGAAAATGATTGCAATTACAAATGCTTTGGCAGTAATATCTTCATTTTGCTTGCAATGAAAAAACACAAAATGATTTAAGTTTTTTCCCTTTTCCCTTCCTTATCATTTTACACAAAACTCCAAAAATGTGCCAGACAAAAGTATTGGCACCCTTTAAAAAATTATGTGATGCTTCTCTAATTTGTGTAATTAACAGCACCTGTTACCTGTGGCACATAACAGGTGGTGGCAATAACTAAATCGCACTTGCTGCCAGTTAAAATGGATTAAAGTTGACTCAACCTCTGTCTTGCATCCTTGTGTGTACCACATTGCGCATGGAGAAAAGAAAGAACACCAAAGAACTGTCTGAGGACTTGAGAAGCAAAATTGTGAGGAAGCATGGGCAATCTCAAGACTACAAGTCCATCCCCAAAGACCTGAATGTTCCTGTGTCTACCATTCGCAGTGTCAACAATAAGTGTAAAGCCCATGGCACTGTAGCTAACCTCCCTAAATGTGGACTCAAAATAAAAACTAACGAGAGATTTCATCGGAAAATTGTGTCGATGGTGGATAAAGAACCTCGACTAACATCCAAACAAGTTCAAGCTGTCCTGCAGTCCGAGGGTACAACAGTGTCAACCCGTACTATCCCTCGGCGTCTGAATGAAAAGGGACTCTATGGTGGGATCCCCATAAAGACCCCACTTCTGACCCAGAGACATAAAAAAGCCAGGCTGGAGTTTGCCAAAACTTACCTGAGAAAGCCAAAAATGTTTTGGAAGAATGTTCTCTGGTCAGATGAGGCAAAAGTAGAGCTTTTGGGAAAATGCATCAACATAGAGCTTACAGGGGGGAAAAAAAGAGGCCTTCAAAGAAAAGAACACGGTCCCCACAGTCAAACACGGCGGAGGTTCCCTGATGATTTGGGGTTGCTTTGCTGCCTCTGGCACTGGACTGCTTGACCGTGTGCATGGCATTATGAAGTCTGAAGCCTACCAACAAATTTTGCAGCATAATGTAGGGCCCAGTGTAAGAAAGCTGGGTGTCTCTCAGAGCTCATGGGTCTTCCAGCAGGACAATGACCCAAAACATTTCAAAAGCACTAGAAAATGGTTTGAGAGAAAGCACTGGAGATTTATAAAGTGGCCAGCAATGAGTCCAGACCTGAATCCCATAGAACACATGTGGAGAGATCTAAAAATGGCAGTTTGGAGAAGACAAACTGCAAATCTCAGAAACCTGGAGCAGTTGGACAAAGAAGAATGGTCTAAAATTCCAGCAGAGCATTTTAAGAAACTCATTGTTGGATACCGGAAGCGGTTGTTCACAGTTATTTTGTCTTAAGGTTGTGCTACCAAGTATTAGGCTGAGGGTACCAATACATTTGTCCGGCCCATTTTTGGAGTTTTATGTAAAGTGATCATGATCTAAGTTTTGTTTTTTTTCCGTTCTCTTTTGTGTTTTTTTCCTTGCAAACAAAATAAATGAAGATATTACTACCAAAGCATTTGTAATTGCAATCATTTTCTGGGGAAAAAAAATTGGGCATTACCTGACAGAATAGCAGGGGTGGCAATACTTTTGGCCAGCAGTGTAACAGCTCACAATTTCAGTTAAAAAAAAAAAAATCTTAAACCTCGGCGCTCATAACTTATGTTACCAACCGACTTAATAACATCTTTTGCTTGAAAAGGTCAACCCGGCCCCACTTTTTTTCGGCTTAAGCGTTCACCTTAATTTAGCGTGTTGAAGAAAATTTGCAGCGGGCTGCTTTGTCTCCTCTGAAAAATAAGATGATCAAAGACACGTGCACATCTCCGTGTCCTTTTGAGCTAATACGTGCTTATGTGGACGTATTTACTCCGGCGAGGTATTAAAGGCTGATTAACAGCGTCTGTGCGAGCCCGCGAAGCAGATATTAAGGCATATTTAAGAGCACGGAGAGCCGCTTCGATATTAAATGCCAGCCCGAGGAGCGGCGATCTGATGTGTGAAGGAAAACGAGAAATGGGGGGGTTACTATGGTAACAATCTCAGCATCGCCGCCGTCGCCTTCCCAATGGACTGACCACCGCCCCCCTGCCGATACGGCCCTCATCAAACTAACTGCTCAGTTTCCCTCTCTCTCCAAGCTGACCTTTCAGACTAAAAGGCGTTATCAAATAATAATGCTCCTATGTGTTTTCCCGAGAGTGGCATAAAACTGCAAAAAAAAGGCAGTGTGAATCGATTGCGCATTTGGGGCAGTGCCCCAACCGGTCCATCGATGTTTTTCCAAAACTGTACGTCGTTACATTTAATGCCATTGCCATAGACTTCATCATGTGTTGTGACATTCATTGCGTCACACCTTCCCGAAAGGGGCCGTCCAACACTCCGCTTCATTTAGTAGCAGTCGGTCACATGCAGCAATCTAACGCCGGATTTAGGTTGAAAAAGTACGAAAGTTGTACTGCATACCAACAGGAAGGATTGTTTCAGGAGTGATTTGGTCGAGGATTCAAGGTAATTATTATATTTTTCGTACCATGCATGCATTTTGGAAAAAAAACAAAAAAAACCCCAAATCAATGGTAGAAATTAGCCGCTACAGCATTGGCATAATACTTTGCAATATTTATTAAATATAAATGCTACCTGCACATTTTTTTGCTTTTAACCAGGAATCGAGACTGTTTTACGTCCATATCTATAAAGAATTCAGGGATTTAAGCATTTATTCACGAGAATTTTCAACGGAAAAAGCTTTGTTTACATATGGTGGGCCCTAATTACCTGACTCACCTCATAGTTTGCAATATTTACGTAAAATAAATGCTACCTGCATTTTTTTTTTTGTGTTGCTCTTAACCAAGAATCCAGACTGTTTTACATCCATATTTTTATAAAATTCAGGGATTTAAGCATTTATTCATAAGAATTTTCAACGGAAAAAGCTCTTTGTTTACATATGGCGGCCCCTAATTTCCTTACTGACTAGCCTCTTAGTTTGCAATATTTACGTAAAATAAATGCTACCTGCAGGTTTTTTTTTTTGCTTTTAACCAAGAATCGAGACTGCTTTACGTCCTTATCTTTGTAAAATTCAGGGATTTGAGCATTTATTCACAAGAATTTTCAACGGAAAAAGCTCTTTGTTTACATATGGCGGCCCCTAATATCCTTACTGACTAGCCTCATAGTTCGCAATATTTACGTAAAATAAATGCTACCTGTTTTTTTTTTTTTGCTTTTAACCAAGAATCGAAACTGTTTTACGTCCATATTTATAAAGTATTCATGGATTTAAGCATTTATTCACAAGAATTTTCAACGGAAAAAGCTCTGTTTACATATGGCGGCCCCTAATTTCCTTACTGACTAGCCTCATAGTTCGCAATATTTACGTAAAATAAATGCTACCTGTTTTTTTTTTTTTTTTTTTTTTGTTGCTTTTAACCAAGAATCGAGACTGTTTTACGTCCATATCTATAAAGAATTCAGGGATTTAAGCATTTATTCACAAGAATTTTCAACGGAAAAAGCTCTGTTTACATATGGCGGCCACTAATTTCCTGACTGACTAGTGTCATAGGATGCAATATTTACGTAAAATAAATGCTACCTGCACAGTTTTTTTTTTTTTAACCAAGAATCGAAACTGTTTTACGTCCATATTTATAAAGTATTCATGGATTTAAGCATTTATTCACAAGAATTTTCAATGGAAAAAGCTCTTTGTTTACATATGGCGGCCGCTAATTTCCTAACTGACTAGCCTCGTAGTTCGCAATATTTATGGCGGAAAACACAGACAAGACTGAAAAAGGTGTTTCTGCTCTTGCACCCCAATTTAAAATAAACTGTTGTGTTTTAAGGCAAAACAATATTTGTGTTTGATAGAACAATATGTCTATATGCTGCCATAGCAGATTCATGGCGCATTAAGCCCCCGAACTATTTTTAATTTGTCCGTTTTACCCTGGAAACCCCCGTTTACAGACGTCACGCAACCACTTTTGTTTTAACCCAGCCATACAAAGATGGTAAGTAATTATATTTATTATTCAAAATGTCATTTTTAGCTTAGGCTAATTAATTGATGGCTAATATTTCGTAAAAAAAACACTTAAAAAAATTATTCACTCGCATATTTTAAAATTTTAAACAAATTACGTCACAATGAGAAAAATGGTGTCTGTAAATAAGTCACGGATAGTCATGACTATCGCTTAATTGAATTTTTTTCGTGACTGTCGCATTTTCCCCGATGTGTTAGATAAATAATCGATCCAAACAAAGAAAAATGTGTGAAAGGGTAAATATATGAAAAAGAACATCTCGACCACTCCTTGATGTCTGCGATTTCTGCATCGCGACCCTTGTTATATTACCATGTTTCACCCATAAAATCCCCCCAAAATCTGGCTGTGGCCTGTCACAGCTGTGTGTTGACACTCAGTGATACATGCTACATGGAGTTTTTGGAGTGAAACAAGGTAAGTAAGCAATAATATCTCGTTAAAATCATGGCGTCTTTAATTCTGCTCTCGCGGAACCCAGTTTGGGTTTTGCTGTTGATTTTTTTTTTTTTTTTTTAAATGCCCTCCTGTTCAAAAAATTTCTTCCCCCAGAAAATGGAGATTTTAAGCTTTCCAATGATGTATCACACATGCATATAGGACAATTTTGAAATTTGGCCAAATTGGGGGTCTCAGAGCAGAAATTCAAGTCACCTGATTGTTTTTCGACTTCTGTAAAATAAATGCTACCTGTACGTTTTTTTTTTGCTTTTAACCAAGAATCCAGACTGTTTTACGTCCATATCTATAAAGAATTCAGGGATTTAAGCATTTATTCACAAGAATTTTCAACGGAAAAAGCTCTTTGTGTTTCCACTCGGTCAGCTTTGACGGAGATAGGGCCCCTATGAGTCGGCCACGCTTTGGTCTCGTCAATACATTATGAAGTCTATGCCAACGGGTCTCATGTCCAACAAGAGGCAGCTCTGTATTAGGTCCATTGCAGGGCCAGAGTTTAGGGGGGTGCTGGCCAGTGTTGTTTGCGTCAACGATAACAATAACGAAAATATTTCGTCAACGAACAATTTTTTTCATTACGATAACGTCATGATGACGCGCTGAAAACGTGTCTTGGGAGACTAAAACATAAGACGGATGCCAGCTGTCGTCGGACGACGCGAGAATAAGATGAAAATTCGCCATATTTTCCGTCGTAAATTCACAATGTATGATATTTTTGCATTGTATTTGTAGTTAGAACGCATTTAGCAGTGTTTGGTCGTGTCACTCATGTGATGTGCTGCACCTCACTCCTCGTCCCACACACGGGCTTAAGTGTGTGCCCATTAGAAGGTTCATGATAAACAAATACTCTGCTTTTGGCTTTGTTATTTATAATTAGATTTTGTTTCTATTAACATTTTTTTCAGGTTAAGACACGCCTCAATGGGAAAATATTGCCTCTTGCTACTGAAGAAATTTCAGGATACAAAAGGCAAAAATACTGTATTGCTGGGAGTTGCAGCTCCCAAGGTTTACTGAACGTAACATACAGTACTTATAGTTGCTCTGGCATTTGCTATTGCCTAGCATTCCTGGCATCCAGTTGGCTCAGAGGAGCCTCTACTGCATGTGTATGTGTGTATCCCACCATCCTCTTCATTCGCCCCTCATGTTTCGATAGCTTTACATGAGTATTAACTTTTATTGTTTAATCTATTCTTTTTTTTTATACATTATGCACACCTCTGATTTTATGTTTATTGTGCAATAATCTAATTGTGACATGTATTTGTTACATGTTTTGATGCATTTTTATGCATTATAAAAGATTTATGTCTGAATTTTGGGGGGGCTCGGAACAGATTAGGGCATTTACATGGAAAGTGTGTCTCTATTTACAGAATTTTCAAGTTAAGAAATTACTTCCTGAACCAATTAATTTTGTAAGAAGAGGTAGGTAACACTGTGTTACCCAACTCCAAAAATCTGATACCAATATCAATGGTATGGGGTTTTAACGGTGTTCAGGTGTATGTGAAAGGTTCTATAGTCATGATGCCGTTTTCTCCCCAAAAAAAGCAAATTGACTGCATTAGTGGCTGTGGCTTAACATGTTCAGTAGGTTAAAAAAAAAAAATTACATTTCATGTTTCATACAGAGCAGTCACACACAAATTCTGCCCAGCAACAACTTTTTTCTTTTATCTATAGAAGTTCCTGCATGATCCATGAGATGCCACTGAGTAATTTGATTTCCTTTTGTATCATTTAATTGCAGTTTTTTTTTCCATGGCCTGGAAATATTACAGAAAATATGACATATTAGCAGAGTAAGAATAATGGGCGCTTCAGATGCGCTGCTGCTTGATTAAACAGGGAAAAAAAAACTTGCGCAATTAAAATAATGTAAAAGCCTTGCAATTCAATGTTTATATTTCTGCTTGAAATCATCTTTGGAATAGTTCTAGAATTCCTCTTCATAAGGAAATTTACAAGATAATTTCCACTCATTTGGAACTTTCGAATGGATCCATCCGTCCATTAGCCCATCCTTCCTCCTCATCCTCTTTGACAGGCTGACAGCAAGCGCTGACCCTTGACTTTTTTGCCTACTCAGCATTGATAAGGTCACTGTGTGCACATATATAAAGTATTAAGTGCATGAGTATTTTTTATTTATATATAAATTGTGTGTATGGGGGTTGGGTAATGTGTCAGAAAATAAGGCCCAAAATAAAAAGTCATCCGTCAGCATCTCTCAGCATGCGAGCCCGAGTGTGAGCAATCCACACTTTGTATGCGTGTCAGTTTTCAGCACACACACAGTGCTGCTGTGATAGGAAGAAGCAGCTTGGCGTGCATGTGACAAGAAAAAAAGCATGGCGATGAACACACACCTACCGTTAAAGGTGTGTGCGAGTGTTTGACGGGCAGCCACCCCGTCCTAAATGAGATTAAACGGGAGGTTTGCCTCTAATCGCGTTATAATGAGTTTCTGTGTCGCTCGTACATTCACTAATTCCGCTTGCCAATAGTGCAAACAGCCACCAGGGTGTGTGTGAGAAAGGTGAGAGGGGGTCACCTCCAGGCAATCTCGCGCTCGTTTATAACAATAGCGGCTAGCCGTCCTGGTCCGAGGATTGCAAGCGGTGGTGTTAGCACATGGATGCTTATTTGCATACAGAGTCCATCCATGTATGGATCCGCAGGTCGTTAAAAGTCTCAACAGGAATTAGAATTGATCAGCTGACTAGCAGATGGGGAGTGACTGACAAGGAGCCGAAGCTTGACTGTGTATGTGGCCCCGTTTTAGGGGCACTGCCACGCCTGACACAACATTGCATCCATTTTAGTAAATGTTATACTTAACCGATTCACTGCCATTGACAGCGATAAAGATCTAATCCATTTTAACTGACTGAATGACTTGAAATAATCATGTTTCAGTGCCAGTCCGTCATGGTTGTCTTTAAAACTTTTACAGTGAGTCACCACTGCCAGTCCCTGCTAGTCCAGTGGGATTGGACGTCTATCAACGCTAATGGCAGCCAAACAGGGGCAGAACTTGGGGTGGGGTTGAGCGGGCCCTGACCTGTTTGCCGACATAAAGTGGGCGTGGTTGGGCGGGGGCAGGGTCAAACAGAAAGATAAGATGATGCACTGAGCAGTACCATATTTTTGGGATTATAAATTGCAGTTTTTTCATAGTTTGGCTG
This sequence comes from Corythoichthys intestinalis, assembly GCF_030265065.1. Lineage (NCBI taxonomy): Eukaryota > Metazoa > Chordata > Actinopteri > Syngnathiformes > Syngnathidae > Corythoichthys > Corythoichthys intestinalis. The sequence goes on from NC_080415.1 coordinate 29,011,278, forward strand.
GGGGTGCGACTTATACTCAGGAGTGACTTTTGTGTAAAATTATTAACATATTATTATATACTTTTACATGTTATTTTAGTGTTTTGGAGAGACAGTGATGGTTTGGTAAACTTGTTAGCATGTTCTTAATGCTATAGTTATCTGAATAACTTAATAGCTATGGCCACGTTCGCCTTCTGCCTTTGGCAATGTGTGTTCAATTGTATTATTGACTTTTTATATTGAAATGCATGCTTTTAGTTTGTGGCGCTTTCACGCCCAAGTGGGGGCGCACTCGCACTTGTTTACGCGAAGAATAGCGCTCACTCGCCAGAAGAAGGTGGACAGCTACGCGGCGTCTGAGCGGGTGGGCGAGAGAGCGAGAAACATGGCCGCGAACCTACGTTCATTGTTTATGCTTGTAAAATAACTCTACAGAGGCAGCGTCTGTGTGTATCATCTTTTCTGTTGTTGTTGTGTTTTCTACCCGCAATCGGACACTTACAGCCAGTTGTGTGGTTGTTTGAACGATGTGCTAATGCTAACTGTTTGTGTCATTGCGGTAATAGCAGCTAATTATTTATTTACGTTGATGCGAACCTGTTTGGTATCGAGGACAAAATGGATTTGTATTATTTCTATTTTTAGTTTCACTCTTCAAATGATGTCATAATGACGGCCAAAATAAAGTCAGCAAATTATACGGAGGTCCAGCATCGTCATTTGGGAGTTCAGCTCTCTGTATAGCCAGGACTGAGCCGTAGCGTCCTGGTGAGGACAGTACATTCGCATTTCGTTGTTCATGCATCATGTAACATTATTATACTTTATACTTATTGAGCATGTTGTTCTCTATTGTATTTTTATTTAAAATTGCCTTTCAAGATGACATATCTGTTCTATGTGCTGGATTTTATCAAGTAAATTTCCCCTAAAAATGCGACTTACACTCCGGTGCGACTTATATGTTTTTTTCCCCTCTTTGTTGGGAATTTTATGGCTGGTGCGACTTATACTCAGATGCGACTTATAGTCCGAAAAATACGGTAATATAGACAGGTTTCCTGAGCGAAACATGGGCGGTGCCATCTTTGACATTTTCTGCTAAGGACTTCCGGAAAAGACAGAACAACATGAAGTGCTGTTCAAGTAAGCGGTGTGTAGACAATCAATCCAGAGGGACCCACGGAAACTAAAAAAAATGGATTCAGCATGACGTAGATGAAGCTCCAGGACTTTTTGTGTTGTGTGCTTGTTCTTATCACTTCATTGATCATTCGTGGACAAAAGGTCTGTGCAGCCTGTGTTAACATGAGGTGTAGATTGATACGCCGGCCACTTGAGTGACCAAAATGAGGCAAAATTACAAGTAATATTACAGTTGCCGAATGCAGAAGGGCCGACACGGATTTATAACACGGAAGTTATATTCATCTGGTTAGATAATAGTTATGGTATTATGAGCTCATCACACATGTACATATAAACACAAATATTACGTCATTCTTTTTATTGCAGATATTGATTACAATAAAACTTTTGTACAACATGATTTGTTTTATTCAAAACGATTGGTGCATGTGCAAAACAGATCAATAAATCACAATTTATAAAATTAGAAAAATATAAAAAGGTGGAACATAAGCCGAGCCTTCCATCATCAAAGTAGAATGCACGTAGTCTCGGTTTTTGTCCATCAACGGACAGTAAGTGCTGTTGTGCCTAACACCGTTTTCCACCTGTAAACAAATTAACAAAAACTTGTAACACTTGCATTTAGGATAAGACGCCCATGTATAACTTGTAGATGAGTGTCTGTTTTCCATTTCTTTATTGTTGTATATCTTTATGTAGCAAAGCCAATGTCTCAGTATCTCAGTTGTGACGCAAAACACTAAACTGTAGTCAAATTGAACATAATTGTGTCATCCTACATGTACTGATTAGCAACAGGCTAGCAGCAGATAATTTTGCAGCCACAGTAGTTCAGTAGCTGTAGTAAAATTAAACATAATTAAAATCATCATCATAATAATATCAAAGACAACAAGTCGTTTCATGCGCAAGATCTTAGCTTAAGTATTTTTGGAGAACTGGACACATGAAAATGCAGGGATAGGAAGAATCTACCTTCCATAACACAGCAGCAACATGGCTACATAAACTAGGGTGACCAAACGTCCTCTTTTGCCCGGACAAGTCCTCTTATTACGTGCCCTCCGGAGCGTCCGGCCGAGTTTCATAAATTCATGAACTAGTCCGGTTTTTATGATTTTTCACGGGACCAATTTGAAGAGAATCCCTCCGGGCGCTAGGGGGCAGCGCCTGCCTGCGTTGACGTGGCTCAGACGAGTAGGGGCGGGAGAAGGAGTAGATCTTTTTTGTTGGCAGTTTACCCTTTGTTTCATGGGGAATTACCACCGTCTACTGACGGTTTGGCGAGAGATCCGACTACAGTAAGGAGTTCTAAAAGACGTGGCTCCATACACCTTTCTGTAAGTTTATCTCCTGTTATTGTCCATCACGTGTCTTCTGTTGTATATAGGGTCATATGTGTACACAGAGATGCAGTATATTGTATGAGTCTTGTAATTGTTCTACGTTAGTTTATTTGGTTGAATGCTAGAATTCTAAATAGGTGTGTTTCTTTTGAATTTTTTTTAACGATAAATACGTATATAATGGCAACTGTTGATTTCAGTGGGAGATTTGTACTGGTGTAATCTGTAAAATCCCGTTTGGTGTCACATCTTTGCGCTGCCGATGATTGCATACTTTTATAGCAAAGTCTGATTTTGCCTCGTGTCCCATACTCGCTAGTAGGGTAGCAATCAGTGAGCTTAGCCGCGCTTGGCATTATGGGCAATGTAGTTTTGAACTGCTGTGTTTGGAAACATGATGGTTGAATAGCTTGTCAGTTTATTTCGGTTATTGTTTGCGTACAATCTAGAACATTGAATGAGAATAAAAATTGAGTGGGAATAACAATTTGTCAATGACAATTGTCGTGATAGTAATTTATAAAAATGTTGAGTTGGCACATAGCCTACTGTGTGTGTGTATTGACTGGACTACATTTCCATTAGTCTGCATTACATTATATTTTTTAATCACTATTCGGGTTTTTTGTTTGTTTGTTTGTTTCTTTACTTTTTTTTTAGGAAGAATAAAGCCTGTTGAGTAACGAGTTGAGTAAAAAAAAAAGTGGGTGATATAGGCAACTTTGAGTGATCCTCGAGTAAAATTCAAGTATCTCGAGGCCGGTCCGAGTGTCCTCTTTTTTGGAAATCAAAATATGGTCACCCTAACATAAACACCTGGTCTTTGTGGTGTCACGGGCTTGGTTCCACATCTGCCTTCATGAACATGTTTTCCTCCCATGTCGTGATGATGGCAGATGGATGCGGTATTTCCAAATTGTCTTTTTTGAGGGATTTTGATGAGCGATGCCACTCCAGCTCTACTGTTGTTTTGGTTAGAGAACGTGGAAAACTGAAGTCGCGAGCAGAAATACGCAAGTATAGCAGAAGTACCTCGGAAACTTGTCGATAGAGTTTAATTGTTAAAATATCTCTGCCAGCCGCTTGGCCGGTTGTCTGAAGGTGCCCGAAAAAAAAATTTCCACTTGCACCCCATACATACACACAACGGGCGATCGTCTTCAGGTGCCTGCAAAAGTGTGGAGTGGCCCGCGAATAACTGTCCACTAGCACCCCCCGTTAGACGGTCCACTCGCGGGGTGGTGTGAGTCACGCTTATGCTCATTGCACCCAGGCCATGTTGACATTTGTTCCGCAAACTGCAGCCAAAGATATGAAGTGATGTTGAAGCCGTTTGAAAACTTGGAAGATTGTTAGTGTGATTCCTTAGTTTAAGTGGTAATATGCCAAAATACTGTGTGGTCAATACAAAAACTGTTAATTTTTTGAGCATCTGCAGTCCGTCCATTTCCCTCAAAGGCAGCCAATGAATTAATAAAGAGCACAAGACAGGGTAAAGGGATTTTATAGTGTTTCTAACTGTTAAACTGGTCCAGGGGGCAGTTATGTTTGTGACCAATATGTATTCTACATAGCATGAAGTGACTGTGAGAATAGTGTCCAAGGGAAAGGCGCTGTCACTGGCCTATAAAATGTAGTGGTGTATTTGTATTTAAAATAGTAAGCAGTCCCTAATTTACTCAATTAACTTTTAATAGGCTGACAAAACCGTTACAATTGTGCACTGTACAAATTCAGCCTCTACAAGACTCTGGGGACCAAACTGATGCTTCTATTTTTCCCCAAAATGTCCTTTTTATATTTTATACAGACACAAACTTACGGCGGTATGAAAAAGTATCTGAACCTTTTGGAATTTGTCACATTCCTGCATAAAATCACCATCAAATGTGACCTGTTCTTTTCCAAAATCACACAGATGAAACAACTGTCTGCTCTAGCTAAATCCACCCAAACATTTATAGGTTTTCATATTTTAATGGGGATAGTATTCAAATAATGACAGAAGGGGAAAATAAGTAAGTGTACCATCACATTTAATATTTTGTGCCCCCCCCCGGCAGCAATAACTTTAACCAGACGCTTCCTGTAGCAGCAGAGCAGTCTGGCACATCGATCAGGTCTAATTTTGGCCCATTTTTCTACAGAACTGCTGTAGTTCAGTCAGATTCCTGGGATGTCTAACATGAATCGCTGTCTTTAGTTCATGGCAAAGCATCTCAATGGGGTTCAAGTCTGGACTTTGACTTGGCCACTCCAGGACATGTATTTTGTTCTTCTGGAACAATTCTGAAGTTGATTTACTTCTGTGTTTTGGATCATTGTCTTGTTGCAGCATCCGTCCTCTTTTTTAGCTTCAACTGTCTGACAGACAGCCTCAGGTTTTCCTGCAGAACATCCTGATAAACTTTTGAATTCATTCTTCCATTAATGATTGCAAGCTGTCCAGGCCCTGAGGCAGCAAAACAGCCCCAAATCATGATACTCCCTCCAACATGCTTCACAGTGGGGATGAGGCGATGTTGGTGAGCTGTTCCATTTTTCCTCCACACATGACATTGTGTGTTATTCCTAAACAATTCAACTTTAGTTGAATCAGTCCACAAAATATTTTGCCAAAACCTCTGTGGAGTGTCCAAGTTCCTTTTTGCGAACATTAAACGAGCAACAATGTTTTTTTTTTTTTTTTGACAGCAGTGGGTTGCTCCGTGTGGTCCTCCTAAGAACACCATTCTTGGCCATAGTTTTACATATAGTTGATATGTGCACATAGATATTGGACTGTGCCAGTGATTTCTGTAGTCTTTAGCAGACACTCTAGGGTTCTTTTTTACCTCTCTGAGTATTCTGCGCTGAACTCTTGGCATCATCTTCAGTGGACAGCCACTCCTTGAAGGAACTGTGCCAAACTCTCTCCATTTATTGACAACTTCTCTGTCCATTGATGAACATCCAGACTTTTAGACATGGTTTTGTATCCTTTCCCAGCTTTATACAAATCAACAAATCCTTGATAAAATGTTTTCAGACAGCTCTTTTGACCGAGCCATGGTCCACATTAGACAATGCTTCTCATCAAGACAATTCTTACCAGGTGTGTGCTTTATAGTGGGCAGGGCAGCTTTAAACCACTCATCAGTTATTGGGCACACACCTGACTTAAATTGTTTAGTAAAAATTGGTTTCAATTGCTCTTTAAGTCTCCTGAGGCAGAGGGTTCACTTACATATTTTTCCCCCCTTCTGTCATTGATGCATGTTATCCACATTAAAATATGAAAACACATAAATGTTTGGGTGGTTTTAGTGAAAGCAGACAGTTTTTTCATCTGTGTGATTTTGACAAAGATCAGATCACATTTGATGATTTTATGTAGAAATGTGAGAATTCCAAAAGGTTCGGATACTTTTTCATGCCACTGTAGATTAGTATTTTCTTTTGCTCCGAATGATTAAAAAAAAAAAAAAAAATTCTTTAAATCAAGCCCTTGCACTCATTGTTTTTTTTTTTATCCTGCCTGGCAACATGAGACAAAACTATAATAATGACAATTGCAAAGTCGAAAGCTATCTTAAGGTTATATAAAGACTAATGGACAACATTTGTTGCCAGTTTTCTCAAGGGACATGGGCTCTCCGACCTTTTAACCCTGACCACAACTGCGAGGAAGGGGCTGTGTCGGCATGGCGACTTGCAGATATTGATGACAAGCTGGAAACCTGAGCTTAAAAGTCAACGGCAAACACTTTCCGAACAAAACAAGAATCTTTGCAGATGATTTAAACTATGATCGGATGGGGCACTGCACTTGCTGCCCCAAATGCAAAATGGAAAGTTTACAAGAGTTTGACCTTGGCACATGTCATGAATTAATGGAAAAACTTAAGGAGATTGTATCGACTCAAACCAAGTGCCTTTGCAGGTGTGGCACGGTAGGGGGTAGTGGGCAGAAGAGGGGGCGGTAGGGGGTCCACAGATAAGGACGAACAGGCAGAGGAGAGTTACTATGACGACCACATAGGAGATGCTAATTGTCCATTCTCTATCCTCCATAAAGTTTAAGAGCCTCGGTGGCTGCTGCTGTTATTCTAACCCAGACACGGAGCACCCCTCTGGGATTCGCATCGCGCCTCCGACCCCCCCGCCTGGTTCGCTGATTCGCTCTATACATTCACTTCATCTTTTCCCTCCATAACAAAACCAACGACTTTATTCCCCCGCTTCCCTTCCCCTCCTTATACTTAACTTCTGTTGCCGCTTCAAGCTAAAGATAATTCGATCATCTCGCTGCGTCGCCATGGCAGCGCCATGTTCTATTTCTGGTGTCATAGTATCAACACAATGACACACGCGCGCTGCCGATTTGACACCCTCTCTTACTCTGTGTCGTCCATTTACTCCATCTCTAGCCAGACCTCCGCTCGTCTTCCTCCTCGCCATCAGTTGGTTGCTAGGCAACTGGGATCATTGATCTGCAGGAGCGCTGTCATGAAAACACACACGCACGTATACGCATAAACACACACGTAGTTAGTGGAGTAGCGCCTTCAGTGAGGGCAGCCTCACTTACGGGATAAAGAGGAACACAAGAAAAGGAGGATTTCAGACACTGTATATGTGCATGTTCAAAGACACTGTATAAACATGCTACATACAGCACTGTACATTTTTATCCATTCATAGTATATTAGATTTAAATTTATAGTTATTTTAAAAAATATATACATTTTTGTAAGAATGCCATTATGCAAACATTAGGGCTTTCAAACGACTAACATTTTTGATTGAGTTAATCACAGCTTAAAAATTAATCGTAATTAATTGCAATTCCAAACCATCTCTAAAATATTTTTCTGTAAATTATTGTTGGTACATAAGTATTGTATTTGTTTATTATGACAATAAATTCACAAGATGGCATTAACATTAACGTTCTGTTAAAGGGATCCACGGATAGAAAGACTTGTAGTTCTTAAAAGATAAATATTAGTACAAGTAATTTTATATTGAAACTAGGGTTGTTCCGATCATGTTTTTTTTTTGCTCCCGTTCTGATCCCGATCGTTTTAGTTTGAGTATCTGCCGATCCCGATATTTCCCGAACCGATTGCTTTTTTTTGTGCTCCCGATTCAATTCCAATCATTCCCGATAATTTTTCCCGATCATATACATTTTGGCAATGCATTAAGAAAAAAATGAATAAAACTCGGACGAATATATACATTCATCATACAGTACATAAGTACTGTATTTGTTTATTATGACAAATCCTCAAGATGGCATTTACATTATTAACATTCTTTCTGTGAGAGGGATCCACGGATAGAAAGACTTGTAATTCTTAAAGGATAAATGTGACTTTCTATATTGTGACTAAATATGTCCATCTAGTGTATTTGTTGAGCTTTCAGTAAATGATACTGTACCCATTTAACTGTTCTGCCCAAATGCATGATGTGAAGTGCAACCATGACTGTGCGTACTGGTACCAATTGATATATCTTCTCTGTGTTGGGAAATAACATAGGGTGTTAAGAAAAAGATCGATTACTACCTTTCTTCCCCACATTGCTTCCCACGATATTTCTAATCGTAGGGAGAGGAATTGTAAGGCTTTAGCCAATTAAAAAAAGGCTCCAAAGGCTGCCAAAATTCACTCTTTTCTCTTTTTTTCTATTAAGGTCTCATATTATTTGAATTTTAAAAAAATTATTAGCTACAAAACACATTTTTTTCAGGGGTGCCAATAATTATGGAGGGCACTGTATTAGCAAATTGGAACATAAGTATAATGTTAAAATAAATAAAAAACAAAATATTCTAATTAAAATAAATCCAGTCCTTTAGGTGAGCCTAAACCCACAGCCACAGCTCACCATTATTACCGTTAGAACAAAAATAATTGAATTATTTTCCATAAAAAAGCACATGTGTATGACTCGTATCATGTTTACATTATACACACACTCTTAACAAAAAAAAAAAACACGTTTTACCACCACTAGACACACTAAACACGCTGGAGTTAACTCTCGTAGCTGGTGGGAAACACGACAGTGTTCTCACCTTTAATTTTGTATAAATGCAAAATAATATTGGAGATCTTGCCCCCTCGGCAGCTAACCTCCGCAAACATGTTTACATGTCGTTTGGCACTCCACCTCTAAGCCGCGGCCGTCTGTAACTTTGCAAGCGATTTTTGTTTTTCTTCGATGGGGCAAAAAGTTCAGGAATTTCACTTCCTCCAGCCATCGTGTTGCACAGCTGACTCACTGACACTGAGCAACAACCGGTGGGGGAGGGTTAAGCCTTACAACAGCAAGAGTGATTTCTCCATGCATTTTTGGGACATAAAAAGATAGCTAATACTTTAGGAATGGTATGACGGACACCTTTTGCGGTTTTGAAACCTTGATTTTCATACCATGGTATACCTTGAAACCGGTAATCTGCACATGTCTAGTTAATACCCACCTCTGATTATTACTTATATATTATAGTTATATATTGGCCAATATAGTTTGCATTTTACATCACTATTTATTTTAGGAACATTTTATGTCATTTTGTGTCATCCGGCAAATTATCTCACTTTTGAATGGATGGAAAAGATCCAAGCAGGACATAAATGGAATTAATTTCAATTCAATTTTATTTGTATAGCCCTAGATCACAACAACATTGTCTCAAAGGGCTTTGCAGAGGCAATATGATACACAATCAGAAACAGCAAATGAAGCAACAAAGATGAATAAATAAATTCAAGTCCTGGGTTTCCCCCATCCTTAGACCCTCCATGTCGGCAAGGAAAAACTCCAAAAACTCCAGTCTTCGGGAGAAAAATGAGAAACCTTGGGGAGTACCACAGTCAGGAGAGATCCACTACCAGGACGGATAGACAGGAAGCCCCAGGACCGCTAATAGGAATTAGGAGGTTAAGTGCTAATTAGTGACAGAATGACACCTGTCATATGAATTCATTAATGGCTATTATAGTGTCGTGTCATAATTATGACGGTCTTATGACGCCACTGTCAAATAAAGTGTTAACCCAAATAAATCAACAAATAAACTGCACTGGACTATAAGCCGCAAGATTCAAAATGAGGGGGAAAATGTAGCAGCTTATAGTCTGAAAATTACGGTAAAATCAGTCAAAACATGCAACTACTTGTGATTCCTTTTTGCATTACACCATTTCATTCATAAATATATCGAGTAACATGGCATTCGTGACAAGAGTTTGTAAATATATTTGTATTATTTGATTCATGATATCTGGTGAGCGATTGTCATCATGTCACTACAGCGAGTGAATCTAAGCTTTCTTCATTTATTTATTGATCCTTGAAGCAAGTGGGAGACATGCTCATGCACTGCTTGCGAAGAGAACATGGAAAAAAAAAAATCAAAATGTTGTGATCAGATACAAGAAGCAAGCAACAAAAACTCCCCAAAGGTTACAATGACCCCAATTTAGCTTTTGTATTGTAGCTCATCAAAAATTAAATGAAGAGGAAAATCAATCATTTAACTTGCTGACGGAGCTTCTCCTATCTGATATCTGCCAGCGAGAGAAAGCCGAGCGGCGCTCAAACAAATTAAGATCAGCACTAATCTCTTTTACACACACCAGCTCTGTCTTAAACAACACGGACGGGAAATAAAATATAAAAAAAAAAAACCCTCCTGTTACAAGAAATTTGTTGTGCTTGTCAGCTTCTCTGCTTGCTTATTGGGCAGACTAACCACTGCAGGATTCTGACTGGAGACATTTTGTATTTATGCGGGTATTTGAAACAATCCCAAGAACTGTCTGGGTTGCCGCCACATTTGCAGCAAATTTGCACCTGTGAAAATAAACATTATGAAAAATGAATATGTCAAAACTGGCAAAACTCAGTAGAAATGTCTGCGCTTTTTGAAGTACCTTTTCAGTTCACTCTGTGAATATTTTTGAGTTCACTTAGGGTCAATAGAGTACCCACATTGACTTTCATATCATGCGTCCGCTTGTTACATAGTCACAAAACACCTCTAAAGGGAAGCGGAGAGAGCACTTTCAGGATCAACGCTTCTTGGGATGGGAGTCACGGGATCAAGAAGTGCTTTTTGCGTGCATTTAGCTTTTGGAAGAGGCTTTATTCACCCCAAAAACCTGACCTGACCCCAATCGGGACAGAGTAGCATAAAATCTCTCAGGTTGGTTTGATGAAAGCAGGGAGGTTAAATGTGTTGACACATGTTTTAAAAGAGGACGCAAAACATTTAACTGCAACTTCAATGCAAGACTGGTGTGACAGTAAAAGAGCAAACAATTATGGAAAATAAGTCAAGTGAGGACATGACAGAATCAAATAGAGTGGTATCAAAATGTTGGCAATAACATTTGCAGGAACCCACTTTTAAAATGCGCCCCCCCCCCCCCCCAAAAATGCTTATGAAGGCAAAGGATTCTGAAACACGATCAAGGAAATTTAGCGACCCCTGGTGTCAGGGTACTGAAACGATTACAGAGAACCGTTTTCTTTGACGTTCGCACACACTAACATCAGATATAACTTGACTTGAGCGAACGGGAGACATTCTAAGGCTGTGTAAGATCATGGCGAAGTGAAATATTAATAATAAAAACAAGAGTACTGACAAAACCACTTTTTGCGATTGTCACTAAGGTTTTCACCGGCGTTGCGTCGCACAACGTCAGGTGCTAGCTAGCTTTAGCTGAAGGAACACTCATTGTAGTAACACTACTACCTTCAAAATAAAAACGAACATGCGTACGGCATCGAGTTATGTATATTTTTATATTTGTCACCCCATCGAATACTCAGTAAAGTATATTTCCTTAAAAATGTAAACTGGTTTTAAGGCACTTCAATAAAATTTAGCATCAATTAAATTATTGAAAACCTTAGTGTGAAAAGCAACCGGAATTGAGTGCGTCCCAAAGGTGGCTCTTGACCTGCTTTTGAGCTAAACACGCTTCTGAGATATAACTATATTTTTGACCTCCTATTTTTAAAATCAAGCCATTATTTTTATTATTGCGGTGTCGTTTATTTAAAAATTGGAATCATGTGGGTGTTCGGCTACGGCTCGCTGATTTGGAAGGTGGACTTTCCATACGAAGAGAAGCGAATTGGTTACATTAAGGGCTTCAGTCGTCGATTTTGGCAGGGAAGCACGGACCACCGCGGGGTGCCAGGGAAAGTGAGTCTGACGTCACCAAACATCACAGTCGTGTACCGTTTTAAAACAATAAAATAAAACTATGCAACGATTCATCACATTATAATTGACTAGAAAAATACTTCATTTCTGGCACTTTCCCCCCCACAGCCGGGTCGGGTGGTGACACTTGTGGAGGACCCTGAGGTAAGGAAACATTTGCCGAAATACTATACATATAATCCATAATAGTGATACATGTAATGTAGCTCGTGGGTAGTTACTATCACTAGAATTTGGGGGGGACAGGGTGGTCATAGGCAGTGTTGTTAATCTTACTTTTGAAAAAGTAATTAGTTACCGTTACAAATTAGTTCTCCTAAGCAGTAAATTAGTAATGATCCATTCTATAACATCTTTCACATTAAATATGTTTATATTAACTGATTGAACTGTCTTTTTGACCCCCCCTCCACCCCCTCCAAAAACATGGGTCATGTCGTTTACATTTTTTTTTTTTTTCCCTAATTTCACCCAAATTTCAACAACTTCAACAACAATTTGCAACAGCTACAGTGGTGCAAATAAGTATTTAGTCAACCACTAATTGTGCAAGTTTTCCCACTTGAAAATATTAGAGAGGCCTGTAATTGTCAACATGGGTAAACCTCAACCATGGAAGACAATGTGGGAAAAAAAACAGAAAATTACATTGTTTGATTTTTAAAGAATTTATTTGCAAATCATGGTGGAAAATAAGTATTTGGTCAATACCAATACCAATACTTTGTTATGTACCCTTTGTTGGCAATAAAGGAGGCCAAACATTTTCTTTAACTCTTCACAAGCTTTTCACACACTGCTGCTGGTATTTTGGCCCATTCCTCCATGCAGATCTCCTCTAGAGCAGTGATGTTTTGGGGCTGTCGTTGGGCAACATGGACTTTCAACTCCTCCACAGATTTTCTATGGGGTTGAGATCTGGAGACTGGCTAGGCCACTCCAGGAACTTGAAATGCTTCTTACGAAGCCACTCCTTTGTTGCCCTGGCTGTGTGTTTGGGATCATTGTCATGCTGATAGACCCAGCCACGTCTCATCTTCAATGCCCTTGCTGATGGAAGGGGATTTTCCCTCAAAATCTCTCGATACATGGCCCCATTCATTCTTTCCCTTACACACATTAGTCGTCCTGGTCCCTTTGCTGAAAAACAGCCCCAAAGAATGATGTTTCCACCTCCATGCGTGGCAGTGGGTATGGTGTTCTTCGGATGCAATTCAGTATTCTTTCTCCTTGAGAACCTGTGTTTCTACTAAAAAGTTCTATTTTGGTTTCATCTGACCATGACACATTCTCCCAGTCCTCTTCTGGATCATCCAAATGCTCTCGAGTGAACCGCAGACGGGCCTGGATGTGTATTTTCTTCAGCAGGGGGACACGTCTGGCAATGCAGGATTTGAGTCCCTGGCGGTGCATTGTGTTACTGATAGTAGCCTTTGTTACTGTGGTCCCAGCTCTCTGTACGTCATTCACTAGGTCCCCCCGAATGGTTCTGGGATTTTTGCCCACCGTTCTTGTTTTCATTCTGACGCCACAGGGTGAGATCTTCCATGGAGCCCCAGATCGAGGGAGAATATCAGTGGTCTTTTATGTCTCTCATTTTCTAATAATTGCTCCCACAGTTGATTTCTTTACACCAAGCGTTTTACATATAGCAGATTCAGTCTTCCCAGCCTGGTGCAGGTCTACAATTTTGTCTCTGGTGTCCTTCGACAGCTCTTTGGTCTTGGCCATAGTGGAGTTTGGAGTGTGACTGACTGAGATTGTGGACAGGTGTCTTATACCGATAATGAGTTAAAACAGGTGCCACTAATACAGGTAACGAGTGGAGTCTCGTTAGAAGTTAGACCTCTTTGACAGCCATAAATCTTGCTTGTTTGTAGGTGACCAAATACTTATTTTCCACTCTAATTTGGAAATAAATTCTTTAAAAATCAAACAATGTGATTTTCTGTTTTTTTTTTCCCCTTCCACATTCTGACTCTCATGGTTGAGGTTTACCCATGTTGACAATTACAGGCCTCTCTAATCTTTTCAAGTAGGAGAACTTGCACAATTGGTGGTTGACTAAAAACTTATTAGCCCCACTGTATATAAGAGTGTAATGGTATATAAATTAACTTTCAAATGCTGTTAGAAGAAAAGCCTTTTGTTTTTTTTCTGTTGTACTAAACCCGCACTGAACCGTAACCCTCGTAGTGAGATACATACTCATCCGTGACCAGTGTTGTTAATTTTACTTTAAAAAAGTAATTAATTAGTTACAAATTACTTCTCCCAAAAAGTAATTGTGTTAGTAACTCAGTTACCTGAATGTAAGAGTAATTAGTTACTTGGCAAAGTAACTAGTGATAATTATTTTTTTTCTCAAAAAAAAAAATCTAGTTCTATAATATGATATCTACCGTGTCATGTGGGCGTAGTTTGTCGGCCATGGCTACAGTCAGGTATTATTGGAGCCACCTAGCATCGCGGTTGCAACGGAGTCTTCCCCTCTCCTGCTCTGCTCTCTCGTCTCCGTGAGTCCGTTTCTCTCAGACTTTTTTTATTCAACCAACTTATTAACGCATAGTAATGCACGCTTTTCCCGCCTCAGTAACGGTAACGGCGTTGCCAAGATGAAAAAATTAATTAGATTACTCATTACTGAAAAAAATAACGCCGTTAGTAACGCCGTTATATTCTAACGCCGTTATTAACAACACTGTCCGTGACTTGTGTGTACTGTCACACCCCTAATATATATACTGTTGATATATTTTCAATATGCAGGCGAGGCTCTGAATCTCTTCCCTCTCCCATCTTTGCTGATCTGATTTATTATTAAAAAAAAAAAAAAAAAAAAAAAAAAAAAAGTTTATGGATACATCATTCAAGAAAAGTTTCTGGCAAGGGACTATTTTAGGTGATAAAAACAAATTATTATTATATAGTAGCATTGACAAGGACAATGCGCACTTGGTGATGATAATGCATACTCAACAGGAAAACAGTCCATTATTTTCAATTAATTTTACCCGCCTGAACTCCACGAACTATTAAAAAAAGTTGGCCGAGAGATTAAGATGACGCCCCCACGCTAAATGCTAATTCTAGCGAGAACACGAATGCTATGATAACGCTCCGAGCCACCTGGCATCACGTTTGCAACGGTGTCACAACCCTCTTCCCTCCTCACCCCTCCCGCTCTGCTCTCTCCCTGTCTCTCTCTCTCACATGTGATTCAACCACTTGTAGTACCGCACAACTTCACATGCTCATTATCGGAAACGGCGTTGCAAAGATGGTGATAGTTATTAATTGGATTACTCACTACTGTCAAAAATAACGCCGTTAGTAACGGTGTTATACTCTAACGCCATTAATAAAACTGGTCATAGGTCACCACAAGACCCAAACTTATGGTGCATAATTTTTTTTAAAAATTATTTAAAAATTATGTATTCACTACAAGCCCCTCCCAGTTGAATTAGATTTGACGTCTATCACTGTCAATTGCAGCCAATAATTTAAAAGTAGCCTAAACCTAAAGACGCTCAATTAGACAGTGAATCTTCTCTATTTAAGCAAAATGCCACCATGTTACATCATCTTTTTCACGCTATTCACTCAGTTTATGACACCTACTGTACTTTTCACCTCTACTATCATAACAGATGAAGATTAATGAAACAACGCCTCGTTATACAGCAGTAAAACGCCAATTAGCAGCTGATGATCATAACTTTTACTACCTTGTAAGCTGTCACCGTATGAGTGCGTTTAGCCACGCCGACGGCATACAAAAGAGCCCCGTTGTCAGAAGCTAGCAAGGTCACAGTGCGCACTAAAAAAGATGATATCGCCTATTCCGCTGAAACAAAAGCGAGGATGACTGCTTGTTTGTGACCTTGGACGGGAGATAATTTTTTCCTCTCGACTGGGGAGCCGATAACGCTTAGAAAATCTGCATTAAAGAGAATAGCGATGCATATCTGACAATGTTACTGCGGAAGTTAGCGTAGCTTTTTTGCATTTGGCATATTGTTTCTGGAAACTAGGTATGGTAGGGTTCTTATAAATAAATATTATTTAAAGGGAATATCTGTGACCGTTCTAAAGTTCTGTATCCATGTGTCCAATCAGGGTTGTGTTTGGGGCGTGGCCTATAAGCTTCCCACAGGCCGCGAACAGGAAGTCAAGCAGCAACTGGACTACAGGGAAAAAGGCGGCTACCGCGTTATGGTCGTGGCCTTCCACCCGCGGCCACCTCTGTCGCCGCCCCCTAGCCAGACGCTGCTTTACATTGGCTCACGGGACAACCCCAACTACCTTGGCCCCGCCTCTTTGGAGGAGATAGCCAATCAGATTGTGTGCTCCACAGGGCCTAGCGGGCAGAACACTGAGTATCTGTTTGAACTAGCCGACGCCGTCAGGAGCATCCTGCCCGAGGATAACGACACGCACTTGTTTGGTCTAGAGACGCTAGTGCGTGAAAAAATTCAAAGATCGTAACTTATTCCCAAGTCGAGGTCTTAGATTTGCTCATCAGTCTCAGGGTTTATGTTTTGGCACACAGGAATAAAAAGCTCAAGGCAAACGCGCTACCTTCCGCTTGAATGTGTTCTGGTACAAAGTGTGGCACGCAACGCTTCCAGTGACACGAAACCACTTGATGCCATCACTCTACCAGAACAAAACATGGACGCCTAAAGCCAAATGAACAGACGAAGTGGAAGCTACTGTTTTTGAAAGCATGAAACATCGCAGGATGACTTGTCAAACTGGAAATGATTCTATGCAGGTGTTAAACCACAAGTCGGTACAAAGTTCATGTATAACAATGTTTTGTTCTATTTTGTTGACTTGGGTTTTTGTAAATGTAGCTTCATGTGCGTGTTCACAAAAATAAAGTCTTGAAACATTGGTCTTACCTGAAGTTAGGCTTGGAACTGGCGATCCTGTTGACGTTCAAGACGAATTCAATTAAAAGTACATCTCTGTGCAGATGAGCCATTTATTGATCAGTATAGATTACATATATACTGTATATATTTCACAGACTTAAATATATAAATAATAGGAATAACAATTACATACTTGTGTAAAGCATTTTAAACCACAATTTTATGCAAAATATCAGCATTTGTAACAATAAATGCGATGCAATGTCCACTCTATACGTGATTTGATTTATGTTAACCTTAAATACATAGTGTACATATTTACAGAGCTAAATACTTATATTTAGCATACGACTGATTATGCGAGACCTTGACCAAATTGCCACGATGAATGAAAATGAGCCTCAGAATTAATTAGAAAACAATATTGACTTTTAAAAGACAAACCAAACCGGTTTCCCAGGGAGTATTTCATCCTTGCCTCGGGAAGGTGAAGGTTGACTCACTGGTGCCGCTCCCAGCTTTTGTTAAATGTCACTCCAGCAAACAAATAAAAACAGATGGAGGGATGGACCAAAAGTTGCCAGCATTCAGATTTTTTTTTTTAAGCGTAGTAGCACGGAGACACCAGCAAGTCTGTGAGCACCAGCAGCTGGTCGTCGGTGAAGCGCTGCCGATGCTCTTGCCAGTTGTCGTGGTGTGTGCGACGAAATTCCGACAAGGTTTTTTTCACCGTCATCTTGGAAGCAACAACAGCAAAAAAAAAAATTCACAACTACAGGAACGCGCAGATTATAAGTGTAATTGTTATGTCTATCTACTTTGTATCACTACGTCACTACGTATTACTACCTAATGCGACAAGTTACTATTACTAAAACCTTAACCAACTGGCTGCCATTGACCGATAGATGTCCAAGGGAGGGTTGGCAGCAATTCACCACAACAGACAATGTTGACGAGCCTAGCAGATGCTTAAACTTGAACATTTGAAAGGCTAATTTGTATAGGGTTGAAATAATGTGTATAGATAAAACGGATACTTTCTTAAAGGGATCCACGGATAGAAAGACTTGTAGTTCTTAAAAGATAAACGTTACTATGAGTTCAAATAATTTGATATGATGAAAACCCCTCTTAATGTTTTAGGTTTTATACAATTTGTAAAATAAACATATTGGCCCGAATATAAGACGGCCCTGATTATAAGACGACCCCCTCTTTTTCAAGACTCAAGTTTGAAAAAAAGACTTTTTGAACACCAAATTAATTTTTATACAGAAAATATTTACAGTACATCCAAAACAAATGATTATAACAATATATTTGAGAGAAAAGCATGTAATTTTGCCTCATTCATATCTTAATATCTGAACATTTAAATATGTAAACTAAAGTGCAATCACATTCGTAAATGAATGGCTTCTGGTTTTTGAAATGTAAATAAACCAAGCTATTGTGATAAAACAACAAAATTGCAATAACTGCATTAACCATCAAAGTGAAGTTTAACTAACTGTAGTCTTGAAACAAATCTGAATAAGGAAAAACATTGCAATAAAATAATGAAAACTGGTTAAACTAAAAAGAGTAGCTGAGATCTGTCATGACAGAACATCGCTTCAATTATATGTGGCGCCATCTAGCGTCGTGAATGGGTATAATTTCTAGACCGTGAATATAAGACGACCCCCTCTCTTTCAGTGTTTTTTCAATGCAAAAAAATACAGTCTTATATTCGGGCCAATACGGTAGTTTAACAAGTAGGTCGCCATTGTTGTTGACGTCGCAAGGCGGTGACATCACATGGTTACGCTGCCTTGCTTACAGAGTATGACTCTAGTGACATAAACTAGTCATCTGTTCAACCCTTTCAAATTGACATTAATGACAGCACTGTCGATATTTCACAAAACGAGCAACAAAAGCAAAACTAACAGGAAAGACGGGCTGAGACGAGAATATAACAAAACCGGTGTTCTGCCAAAATGTGCTACATCGGCGAAACGTCTACATGAGGCGAATTTGACACCCAAAGTACTACCATGTGCTTTCAGCTTGTTTTGTTTAGATGCATATAGACAGAACATACTAAAGGTGCCTTAAAAAAATACTTAAACGTAGTAATATCAAATAACAGTGGTTTAAATACGCTACGTGACTAATGTGGTCAACAGATCAAAAATCTGCTTTAAAGCTGCCACAAGAAAACACAATGCTTAAAAGAATGAGAGGAAAACACGCAAAAAGTATTTCTAACCAAGAATCGAGACTTTTACGTCCATATGTATAAAGCATTCAGGGATTTAAGCATTTGTTCACAAGACTTTTCAACGTTAAAAGCTCTTTGTGGTGATATGGTGGCGCCACAGTGGCTTAAAGACTAGCAGCACATTCGACATATTTACGTAAAATAAATGCTAACTGCCCTTTTTTTTTTTGCTTTCAACCAAGAAATGAGACTGTTTCACGTCCATATGTACGAAGAATTCAGGGATTTAAGCATTTGTTCACAAGACTTTTCAACGTAAAAAGCTCTTTGTAGTGATATGGCGGTGCCACAGTGGCTTAAAGACTAGCAGCACATTTGACATACTTACTTAAAATAAATGCTAACGGCCCGTTTTTTATGCTTTTAACCAAGAAACGCGACTGTCGCTGCTTTTAATAGTTCAATGTGAGGCGATATTACCAAACAAGACACGCTAACATGTACGACAAGATTACAGGGTAATACGTAGCGATAAAGCTAGTTTAATTTCACAGCAGCAGTATTTCGCGAGAGCGCGAGATTCGAAAAAGTACGCCACAAAGGCTAGTTGCGAGATTGTTGAAATTATTAATTAAAAAAAATAATAAAGTAAATGTTATACACACAATGGCTTCCTAAAATTTGCTTTAATATATTGTTCTACGTAAAGGACGTCAGTCAAGGTCGGCCCCCCATATTTTTACCTCACCAAATCTGGCCCCCTTTGCAAAAAGTTTGGACACCCCTGGTCTATGGTAAAATGGTGTTCGTCTAGTGAGTGGCAAACTACGTCATCACCCCGAGCGTCCATTGCGGGCATAAAACATGGCGCCCTCCATGTACTAAATATTACAGATTTCTAAATCAATGGCAATATTTTTATGTGTTTCTAATAACACACTGTATTTTGTTAAAATAAAACAATTGTGGCTTATTAGAGCCTACAAGTCTAAGTCCGAGGTTCCTTTTAAGGACTTCAAGGGATAAAGAAACACCTTGATCATGTGCATCTCAGCGGAAAAATCTTCTTCAATAAAACAAAATTTCATTTTTCTGATATATAATAGTTAAGAAAAATGCAAATTAAAGCCAATATTTCCTGGAAATGGGTGAAATAGCCTTTTTCAGACATTTTTAGTGCCACTACTATTTTAGTCAATCAAATGAGAGTATCTCAGATTGTCCTGCCTACTCATGTGCTATTCATGGCTATTGGAAAACCAAGCTTTAATACAGGATACAGGGAGTGAAATGGGTTTAGTCTGAGTCTCTGACAGAGAAAGACAGTGACAGACTGAACAGGTACATCAACTTTTAAAGTGTGCCTGTAATCAGCGTTTATTTGCTGTATGCATGTGGAGTGACTTATGTCACGTCAGTCACATAATGGCTGCAGTTGTACACAGTATTTTTTTTTCTATGTTTAAACATTCCTCCATTATCAGAGGTCTATGAAATGCGCTATTTGCATATTAAAATTTGGAGCAAGTCTGTCACAAGAAGGTCATTTATACATGTGTTGTCTATTGCTTTGAATTTACACATAATAAAAGGATTTTTTTTAAAGTTCTATTTTTTTGGAAGGTCGTGCAGTTTTTCTTAAAAAAAAAAAAAAAAAAAAAAGAAGATTTTTTTCCTCCTAATGCTAAACAAATAACTTTTTAAATAGAATAATACCATGATGATCAAATTTGGGAATTCTCATTTTTTTTGTCCGTATTCCCAGCCATGTTTATGTGCTGCTCTTTCTAGCAATCCTTCTAGCAACACTTCCTTTTTACGATTAAAAACTAACGAGCCCGCTTCTCATTTATTGATGCTAAAAGGCAACGCGTCAGCTATGGAATTAGTGCGACAGGCCAGGAGTGGTGGTGGAGGAGCGGCAGCTAGAGCACAAAAAGGCGATCACAATAAGAGAACATGCACTCATGACTTATTAAAAGGGTCTTGTTCATTTGATTAAATGATTAACTGGAAACTGAGTGCCTGTAAAACCTATTTTAATGGAGAGCCTGGTGTCTAAAATCTAGTGAATTGTGTTGTTTTTTTGTTTTTTTTCTACTTTGCGGCAGAACGAGCTGCTGAATGATCATCTCTGGCTGGCCCACCGCGCTCATCTATTATTTACACTCATTGATCACATTGTGTACGTCTGAGACCTGGGGCACTATTTTCCCCTCAAGTGGCCAGCCCAGTGATATTCTCGCAGTTGTTGTCGTTTTTTTAAGAAAAGTACCTCGATGGGTTGCGGGTCGTTGAGGTGGTCACTCAGGTCCATCAGAATCTGCGGCATCCAGGTGGGGACGTCATAAGGGCTGGACAGGATGCACGCGCTCAGGCCCAAAACTCCCGCGTGGCGACGCACCAGATCTACACCCATGCAAACAAAATGGCCGTCACCTTTTATGAAGGACGTTGGTGTGGTTTTGTGCATGGTTTCCTTTGTAACAGACTGCCTTTTTCATTAATGAAATGAAGGAGGTTTAGTGATTCTGAGGCTGCTTTTGTGTAGTTATCATCGGTAGGTGACATTTATTGAAGCGGAGGTTATGTATTCAGTTCCATATGGCTGTGTTCAAGCATGTCATTTTTAAAAGAAGAAAATGATGTTACAAGATAAAAAGCATTTTTCACAAAGTAGCTTCTTTTTTCATAATGCCTTTTTCCACAAAGGCCTTTTTATTTCATAATGTTGTTTTCCACCAGAATGAAGCGAGTCTGGCTAACTGCGTTAGCATTTGGTAGCGTCACTTTCAGAGTTTCTCAGAGAAGCGAAACGGTTGGATAGTAATTGAATGCTTTTAACACAGCCTGAGCGAGGATTTCAGCAGCAGTCTGTTTTTGATGAGATGCTTTCTGGAAGTTTACTGAACAGTTCATCAACGCTACCAAATGCTAATGACCAGACTCCGCCTTATGACAAAATATCTTCGTTGTCGTCAGTATTGACAATAACGAAAATATTTCGTCGACGAACCATTTTTTCATGTTGATAACGAGCCAAAAACATGGTTTGGGAGACTAGAACATAAAGAGACGAATGCCGGTTTTAAACTGACGAGACGACAACGAGATGAAAATGCGACATCCTTTCTGTCATGTTCACAATACGTGACATTTTCATATTGTACATGGAGAATGTCAGCTTGCATCGTGGTTGGGTTGTGTCAATTATGTGAGATTTGCTGCGCCTCTCCCTCCTCACCGGAGATTAGGATGTGTCTCCAGCTAGGCTGCGCTCCATCTTGTTTGTTTGTAAACAGACTAAGATTTGTTTTCTATCTTGGCAAGAGAGAATATGCAATGTTGCTTTAGCCTTTAAAGGTCTGTGCTGAGTGATCATCAGATGCTAAATGACCTAGCGTTAGTGTAGCATTTGCATTAGCTTCAGAATGGCGAGCGTCCTCTTTTCTGGTCAGTAAGTCTGGAGCAGTGGTTCTTAACCCTGCTGAAGGTACCAAACACCACAAGTTACACATGTGGATTCATTGAACTCTTCAGAATTAATGATCAAAACAGATATATCTAAGCTAGCAAGCTAATAATTTAGCAAATGTATGTTCAAAATTATTCTCATTTTGACAGCATGTTTTATAAACAGGTCAAAATTTGTGACCACGCTGCCGATTGTTCTGTTGTATTCCCTCATACCAAGTGCGAGTTAACCGTCCACTGAGCAAACCTGTTCCTCCTTCCATCAGTTCGAGGAATAGCAGTTAAAAGAAATGGATTAAGCCTGTAAATTTGGAGCAAACCAGTCCAAAACCTGGTCTAAAAAAAAACTTTGCCGAGATTTAATCAGTACGAAAATAGGGCTCTGCGTTTCTTTACACTAGAGTTTGACCGAACACACGTTAAGAACAACTGGTCTAGAGGATGTTAAACACTTGGACAACCTATTATCATTAATTTTACAAACAGTTCATGGCTTCTAGGTAAGATTAATAATAATTAAAAAAAAAAAAAAAAGTATGGTTTTTCCTGCTGAGTGTGTATTATCGTCACAAAGTTGGCGTTGTCCTTGTAGACGCTACAATATTTGCCCGTCTGTCTATGTTCATTTGAAATTGCTTGATTTTTACAGACGGAAACATTTTGAGTAACTGTTGTAGATAAAAACAATTTGAAATGACTAAAACATAAAGACTACCGTAATTTTCGGACTTAAACCGCAAATTTTTTCCCTCATTTCGAATCCTGCGGCTCATAGTCCAGTGCGGCTTATTTTTTGATTTGGGTTAATAGGTAACACTTTATTTGACAGTGGCATCATAAGACTGCCGTAAGACCATCATAATTATGACATGACATTATCATGGGGGTTAATGAATGCTTATGACATATGTCATTAAGTGTCATCCGGCAAATTATGTGACTATCTCCATTTATGTCCAGCTCGGATCCTTTACATCCATTCAAAAGTGAGATAATTTGCCGGATAACACTAAATGACATCTGTTATAGGCATTCATTAATGCTCACGACAGTGTCATGTCATAATTACGACGGTCTAATGGGGCCACTGTCATATAAAATGTTACCAAATACCAAAACTAGCAATTAATGGAACAATTGGAACATTAACTGAAGAAATAATTAGCACAGAACATAAATTTTGATTGTTATTTACATTTGTCGCGCTGCAATGCATGCTAAGAGGCATGTTAGACAACAGTATTGACAGCAGGTGGTAGCAGAGGTTCACCGTCAGTGATGGCCAAATGAAGCTTCTTGAAGCGTCATGGTGGTTCATTTGGTTTTATGACATTCTTATGATGCCGCTGTAAAATAAAGTGTTACCAGGTAATATCTTTTGGAGTAAATATCTCATAATACAATGAGGAGAGCTTGCGGCTTATAGTCCAGTGGGGCTCATCCATGAACAAATGCTGTTTTCGCGCCAAATTTGGTGGGTGGCGGCTTATAGTAAGGTGCGCCTTATAGTGCGAAAATTACGTTTGGTCTTACTAATGTCCCACCCCCAGGAAAAAGTACATTCAGGTTATGCAGTTATATCATCCCTACTAATATTGAGACCAAACCTACGGCCTTGAATGCAAATAAGGTTGTTTAAAAGTTGGTGCGGATAATTTGAGCATCCTGAAAAGTTGTGTTATATCCCTACCGTCCCTATGCAAACCTACGACCTTGATTGACAGCGATAGACGTCTAATCCATTTGAACAGGGAGGGGCCGGCAGGGAAGAATCGCTGTCAGCCCTCAAACCAAATGGATTGAACGTCTGTCGCTGTCAATGTCAGTGAATGCGAAAGCTTGACTATTTTGAGCGTTCTTGCTTGTGAGTTTGAGTATTTGGTATTTATGTGTGTGTACCAGTGGAAGCCAGCTCTCCTCTGGCCTTGGGTAGGCGCGTGTGACTCAGCGTCTGCAGTTGAATCTGCAGACTGCGGTCCAGAGGGAAGAAGTGGCACTGCAGTAAACCACTCAGGGTGGTGCCTGCCATGTCCCTCACCTACACACAAGAGAGTAGCCATCACAAGGCAGGTTTAGGAAGTGAAAGGTATCAACTATTCATGTTTGAAAGAAAAAATACTGCAAGGTTGCAGAGAGTTCAGCTGAGAACTCATTTTGCATATGAACATGACCCGCTTCCAACCGCCTGAAGAACAAAAAATACATTTGCGTTTCTTTTTTTTAACATCACCTCAAGCTGCTCGTCCAACAGCAGACGCATGACCAGCTTGCGGACGCGCTGCACCTCCGCGGGCACGCTGAGCAAAGTGAATAAGTTGGAGAAGACCGTAATCTGTAGGTAGGTCAGCACAGAGTAGCGCGCGTGCCACGACCTGCTGCCGGCCATCTGTAACGACACACGCGATCGGTGAGCGTTCGCCGTGTTGGTAATATTTGCCGAGGAGGGTGTCGTATGTTCGTGCGGACCACCTTCAAATGTCAAGGCGTGTTAATACGTGCGAGTGTGACGAATGAGGCCGTCCTCGGCGGCTACATGACGCATAATTCAGAAGCTTATCTGATGGAATAATGTGTTGGGCTTCATACATGATCACATAAACCAAGCACGGGAACCAGCGGTTGTATTTGTGACTTTGCGTGAGAATGGGAAAAACAAAGTCGTAGGTCATAAAAACAGAGGCTAGGTAAGTTAATTATTGGAATGAGTTTATCACTAGTAGACGTCCAATCCGTTTGAAGTGGGAGGGTGGCAGCGAATTCGGTCATTCGTTGCCATCCCTCCCACTTCAAACGGATTGGGCGTCTATGGCCGTCAGTGGCAACCAATGCCAGCCAATTCATTTTGCAACATTTCACGTCATTTCCTGTTGATTTTGGGGCATTAACGAGACACTTCCAGTTGATTTTGGGCAGAGGTAGGTAGTAAAACGTTATATATACTCCGGTTACATTTACTTGAGAACATTTTGGACGAAAATGTACTTCTGAGAGTAGTTTTACCAAGCTATACTTTTTACTTTTATCCATCCATCCATCCATCCATCCATCCATCCATCCATCAATAATCTTCCACTTGCTCCAGAGTCAGTTCGTGGAGGCAGCAGCTTTAACAGGGAAGCCCAGACTTCCCTCTCCCCAGCCACTTCAACCAGCTCCTCCGGCGGGATCACAAGGTGTTCCCAGGCCAGCCGAGAAACAGTCTCTCCAGCATGTCCTGGGTCGTCCCGCAGGTGGGAAATGCCCAGAACACGTTTTCAGGAGGCACCCGAACCAGATGCCCGAGCCACCTCAGCTGGCTCCTTTCAACGCGGAGGAGTAGCGGCTCGACGCAGAGTCCCTCCCAGATGACAGCTTCTCACCCTATCTCTAAGGGAGAGCCCACACAGTAGGAAACTAATTTCGGCGGCTTGTATCCAGGATCTTGTTCTTTCACTCACAACCCACAGCTCGTGACCATAGGTGAGTGTAGGAACGTAAATCGAGAGCTTTGCCTTTCGGCTCAGCTCCTTCTTCACCACTACAGACTGGTGCAGAGTTTGCATTACCGCAGACGCTGCACCGATCTGCCTGTCGATCTCCCGCTCCCTCCTACCCTCACTCGTGAACATGACCCCAAGATACTTGAACTCCTCCATTTGTGGCAGAATCTCATCCCCGACCCGGAGAGGGCACTCCACTCTTTTCCGACTGAGGACCATGGTTTCGGATTTAGAGGTACTGATCTTCATTCCAACCACTTCACACTCGACTGCGAACCGCTCCAGTGAGAGTTGGAGATCACGGCTTGACGAATCCAACAAAACCACATCCTCTGCAAAAAGCAGAGATGCGATGCTGAGGTCACCAAACCGGACCCTCTCAACACTTCAGCTGCGCCTAGAAATTCTGTCCATAAAAATTATGAACAGAATCGGCGACAAAGGGCAGCCTTGGCGGAGTCCGACCCTCACTGGGAACGAATTCGACTTACCGCCGGCAATGCGGACCAAACTCTGACACCGGTCGTACAGGGACCGAACAGCCCATACCAAGGGGCTCGGTACCCCGTGCTCCCGGAGCACCTCCCACAGGACTCCCCGAGGCACACGGTCATTCTCCAGACCCACAAAACACATGTAGACTGGTTGGGCAAACTCCCATGCACCCTCGAGGACCCTGCCGAGGGTGTAGAGGTGTTCCACTGCTCCACGGCCAGGATGAAAACCACAGTGCTCCTCATGAATCAGATTCGACTTCCCGACGGACCCTTCTCTCCAGCAACCCTGAATAGACTTTACTGGGGAGACTGAGGAGTGGACCCTCCTGTCCCTGTTCTTAAAAAGGGGGAACCGCCACCCCGGTCTGCCATTCCAGAGGCACTGTCCCAGATGTCCACGCGATGTTGTAGAGGCGTGTCAGCCACGACAGCCCCACAACATCCACAGCCTTTAGGAACTCCGGGCGGATTTTATCGACCCCTGGGGCCTTGCCACTGAAGAACTTCCCAACCACCTCAGTGACTTCAACCCCAAAGATCAGAGAGCCCACCTCGGAGTCCCCAGACTCTGCTTCCTCAAAGGAAGTCGTGTCGATGGAATAGAGGAGGTCTTCGAAGTACTGTATTGGCCCGAATATAAAACTGATTTTTGTATTGAAATAAGACTAAAAAAGAGGGGTTCATCTTATATTCGCGGTCTAGACATGATACCCATTCACGACGCTAGATGGCGCCAGATATCATTGAAGCGATGTTCTGTCATGACAGATCTCAGCTACTCTCAAGTTAAACCAGTTTGCATTATTATATTGCAATGTTTTTCCTTATTCAGATTCAATTCAATTCCTTTTATTGTCATTGCAAGCAGAGTACACAACAAAATTGGAGAGCTAATCTGTGGTACCATAAAACACAAGACAGCTTTGTTTCAAGACTACAGTTACAGTTAGACTTTACTTTGATTGTTAATGCAGTTATTGCAATTTTGTTGTTTTATAACAATAGATTGGTTTATTTACATTTCAAAAACCCGAAGCCATTTATTTACGAATGTGATTGCACTTATTTTACATATTCAAATGTTCAGATATTAAGATTTGAATGAGGAAAAATAACATGCTTTTTCTCTCAAATATATTGTTATAATCATTTATTTTGGATGTACTGTAAGTATTTTCTGTATAAAAATTAATTTGGTGTTCAAAAAGTCTTTTTTCAAACTTGAGTCTTGAAAAAGAGGGGGTCGTCTTATAATCAGGGCTGTCTTATATTCGGGCCAATACGGTACTCTCCCCACCAACTCACGGTTTGAGGCACGTCGCATGAGAATTACAGTCGTTTTGTAGGGTCGGTCGCCAACGGGCTTACACTCACTAGGGATTCACACGATTACTGGGTTCTAAATCACAGAGATGATTTGTGTACACTCTACCCCTTTCTATCACTTAGCTTATAGACTCCCCTACCTTCTTCCCCCCCTTTTCCTGGTCAACAGGCCCCCCACATGGTGTCAACCGGAAATACATTTAGCTGACGATAGCACCAACATATTAGTAGTTAGTGTAGTTAGGCGTTCAATGTATTTCTTGTTGTTGTGTTTCTTCTCTTTCTTCTGTTGTTTCTTTTCTTCTGTTCCCCCATAACCCCTTCCTGTTCGCTGTTTTGTCATAATAAATGAGGTATGTTGAATGATCACAAAGGGAGTATGTCAGACTCTCAATGTGAAACATTAAAACTGTTCAGACTATCCGGGCACTTAGACTTTCATTCTCCGTGTCAAACAGCTGAACAGGACAGGTTTAAAAAAAAAAAAAAAAAAAAAAAGAATTACGGTCGTTTTGGTATATGAACTGTGTCGCTGTGTCAAATAGTTCTGGCCGGGCGACACGCCGAAGAAACGCCATTGAAAAGGAAAAAAGGAATATTATAGATGGTTGCTTTTGTAGTACATGCAAAGCTAAGGTCAAATATTGTTTGACACTAATCATGATTAATCGCAAAGATCTAGAGCGTTTTTTGCAATTACCTTACAGTTTTTCTCCTTTACCTTATCCCTGCATGAATTCTTTGCTTTTTTCTTTTCAGGGACAAGAACAATTTATCTACTGTAAATTTGGCCCCAGGGCCTTGAGTTTGACACTTGTGTTCTAAAGCAATTAATGCCGACGAAAAAATTTTTAATCACTGCCCAGCCTCAATACATTTTTCCTGAGAGAAATGCATTTTACCTAGATTATCACCACTTTACGTTTTCTATCAGCAACAACTTCATATAAAGTAGTCGCAACAACAAGGCGCCCCAAAGGCACAGCCCCTTCAAGATAAATCGCTGCTAGCCACAATGCAGTCACAATGGACTGGACGTCTACCGCCGGTGATGGCAGCGAATTCAAAAACGGCTTGGTGCATGAAAGGCAGATTGAATCATAAAAAAACCAACAAGTTTTGCGTGCGAGTGACCTCTTCCAGGGCAGCCAAGACGAGAGGGATGTGTCGGGGATAGAGCAGGCCCTGGGACATCAGAGAGAGGCATGTGCGAGCGTCCTGTTTCATCTCATCATAACTCTCATCAATCTCCACCGGGGCGATCTGCGGGGAGTGGGGGCGAGAGAGAAAGAGCGACGAAGAGAAAGAGCGAGAGAGAGAGGTGGAGGAAGGTAGGGCGACAGCAGCGAAGCAGCGTTGTGAGTAAATGAAGAGAGAAATGGAGTCTAATGGCCAAGTAAGATGGAGTGGGTAATAACGTTGCACTGGGACTGAGCGCGTGTGTGTGTGTGTGTGTGTACGTGCTTGCCTTGAAAAGCAGAGGCAGGAGTTGAAGTTGCTGCTGAACAGGCGTGGTGAACGTCCGCCCGGCGCTGGCCAGCAGCCATTTTAAGACTAGAAAAAAAACAGAGAGAGAAAAACGCAGACACAATGAAAAGCTATTCCATCAAATGGAGCTGCCAGGGTGACCTCACCGTGACGCCTTCACTACCGCGCGACATTCGTCATCATTTTACCGCACGGCAATTGAGTTAATGCCGGTCAATATACATTTATTTTGTTCTCACAGGTGAAAAGATTGTTTTTCATGGTCTAATTAATTTATGATTTGCTACAGGCTCAAATTGTGTTTTCTTTTAAACCTAGAGTAGTAGAAGCATTTTACATCTTTGTTTTTCTTTGCTTGATCAATGTCATGGAAATGCTTTTACATATTTAAGGGAAAGTTTTTTTCAAACAATATATTAAAGACATCAGTAAATATTGCAGAGTACTTTCAAAAATAGCTAGCTTAATGAGAAATTTCTGACTGATACTGTGTACATGTACTTATTAAAGCAATACAACTAAAAACAAAAAGATTAATACCCAGATAATAGTTTTATATTATTTTTAACATTTATTGGGCGTCAAAGAAAATTGAGTAATTAATAGTTAAAACTAGTGCTGCCATAATCGATTAACTCGAGTAATTTAATTAGGAAAAAAAAGATTTGAATTTAATTTAGCTGCTTCCAGTATTCCTTTAATTTAAAGTGGAATTGTAATTGTTTGTTTTGAAAGTGTTTGCATTTAGTTTTATTGATTTCGGTGAATACACTGCCCAATAGTGGTGACAGTGAATATGACATAAGTCATTTTACATGGCTGAATCCAGCTGCTCCCTGTTAAGACCAACATAAGCTGAGTTTTTGTTTGAGCTAGTGTTTATTTCATGCATATGAAATTTAGTTTAATGGTATATTTAACCATTTTTTGTGGGAATATGTTTTTTAAAACAATACATTCAAAACATCACTAAATATTGCAGAGTACTTTTAAAAATAGTTTTATGAGAAATTTCTGACACTGTATTTATTAATACAACGCAAAAATTATCATTTTTAACATTCATAGGGGCGTCAAATAAAATCAATTAATAGTTAAAACTAGTGTTGCGATAATCGATAAACTCGAGTAATTCAATTAGAAAAACGATTCAAATTAAATTTAGCTGCTTCCAGTATTCCTTTAATTAAAGTGGAATTGTAATGGTTTGTTTTGAAAATGTTTGCATTTAGTTTTATTGATTTGGGTGGATACACTGCCCCCTAGTGGTGACAGTGAATATGACATAACTAATTTCACATGGCTAAATCCAGCTGCTCCCTGTTAAGACCAACATAAGTTTTTGTTTGAGCTAATGGTTTTTTGATGAATTCAAAACTTAGTTCATTGGAGTATTTAGCCATTTTTTGTGGGAATATGTGTTTGAACCATTTGTTAAGAGTATTGTTAAAAAAAAAAAAAAAAGCATTTTATAGCATTTAAGCTAACAGACTTTTGCTATGTAAGTTAGCCAATTGTTCTTTTGTTGTACTTAGATCCTCAAATATTTATTTGTTATTCCGTTTGAGGCTGAGCTCAGGTATTTTAATTTTCTATGTTCCTTATCCGATTACTCGATTATTCGAATTAACTAGTTCATTGATTAATCGAATTCTTAAAACAATCGATTGCTGGAGCCTTAGTTAAAACAATTTATGAATATTAATTGAAAAATAAATAAAGATGAATGTAGTAGTGATGCAACTGAGTTTTAAATATTTAACTATGAAGTACAACCAAATATGAAAAAAAAAGCTTATTCCCAATAATGACAATACACTTCATTAACTCACAATGTAATCCAGACAAAATGGAGAAAGTAGGACCAAAAGGATAGCTCGGAATCCCACCACCCCCCCTTTTTTTTTTTAATGTATTCTACATTTGTAGTCAGCATGATTAATACATTCTAATGCACACTTCAGCACTTTGTGACCAGACACACTGGCTAAAATTAGACCTGTGTCATCTTGTAAGCTTCCCACCTGACTAGCTTTTAAAGCCTTCTCATCTAAACCCAATTTTTCCTCCAGCCTTGCAAGGACTAGGCAAAAATCTGCAGTCTGACCCGTCTTGAGCAGCTTGACAGCCTGTGTGCGCCCGTCGGCGGTCTCGGGGGCGTTCTCCTCGCGCACGTGGTTGTGAATCTCCGCCTCGGACGTGAGGGGCTTGAGCCGCTCCAGCACCCGGGTGACGAAGTCGGCTACGTGGGGGGAGGAAGTGGGCTGCGTGTGGGGCAGGGCCACGTCCATCATGAAGATGTAGGTCAGGACACTGGAGGGGGAGAAGAAAGAAAAAGAACACAAGTTAAGTCAGACGAAGATAAAGATTGGGTTGCAGTACAGAACACGTCGGCGTTCGTCGGTACCTGCCGATGCGCTCGCGTACGTTCTTGTACACGTGCGTGAGTTTGGGTTCCAGGTAAGCCAAGAGCCTGTGCAGGAGTTCGGACACTCGCCACTGTTGCTGGGCCAGACCGCCCTGGAGCACGTACAGCAAACTGAGGCGCAAACCGCAAAGTTAAAAAATGTTAAAGAGTGCCGCCGCCGAGGACACGTGAGTACCTGGCGTCTCGGAATGAGCTTCCCTCGCCGATGAGCGGCTTCTCCATCAGCAGCTCGAACAGCCAGTGGAGCTTTCTGGGATCACGGCCCTCCTATTGGACAACTAGCGACTTTTGGCAAGGCAAAGCTTTCCAACTTAAACTAATTGCTGTTACCACTACAGTCCAGCAAGTGTTACTAATAAATCTCTTTGTGTGGTCCGCCAAAGTAAATCATGTGCAACCACAAGTTTCATGCCAAAATAAAAAGTTAAATTAAAAAAAATCTGTAGGCCTCAATGAAAGATCAAAGGCTTCAGAAATCTTAGAAAATGTACCTATAAAAAAAAAAATATATATATATATATATATATATATATATACACACTGTATAGATTTTTAATATTTTATTTAAAAAAAAAATATATTGACAGAACTTAGACGTGACAAGTTTAACGCCCATGCATCATGTCAAAAAAAAAAAAAAAAAAAAACGCTAAAGTCTTAAACCAGTCATAACATCCCAATGCTCACCTAACGCAAGATAGCCTTGACAATAATATCCCAAAAAGCAAATTCAACACAAATAGTTTTTCATTTTTTTTACTGACTGATCAACTGTGACTGCCATTGATTAAATTTCTGATCCATTTGGACTTAGGTCGACGATCGCTTCCAGCTGTTTCTATTTGAAAAGTATTCGACGTCTCTTGCAGTCAATGGCACAGAAACACTATTTACTGCCAGCCCGACCAATACATTGTACATAAATCACAATGACACTGAAACACGATCCCTTAATAAAAATTACTACTTCAAAACTGCAATTTATATTTACCATAATTTTCGCACTATAAGGCGCACCTGCCTATAAGCCGCCACCCACCATATGTAACACGAAAACAATATTTGTTCATAGATACGCCACACTGAACTATAACAGATGTACATAAATATGTAAATAACAATCATAATTCATGTTCTGCGCAAATTTTTTCTTCAGTTACCGTTTCAGTTGTTTCCTTAATTGCTAGTTATACCGTATTGGCCGGAATATAAAACGGCCCTGATTATAAGACGACCCCATTTTTTTCAAGCCTCAAGTTTGAAAAGACTTTTTGAACACAAAATTGATTTTTATTCCATAAAAAATAATTACAGTACATCCAAAACAAATTATAAAATATTTGAGAGAAAAAGCATGTTATTTTGCCTCATTCAAATCTTAATATCTGAACATTTAAATATGTAAACTAAAGTGCAATCACATTCATAAATGAATGGTTTCTGGTTTTTGAAATGTAAATAAACCTATCTATTGTGATAAAACAACAAAATTGTAATAACTGCATTAACCATCAAAGTGAGGTCTAACTGTAACTGTAGTCTTGAAACAAATCTGAAGAAGGAAAAACATTGCAATAAAATAATGCTAACTGGTTAAACTTGAGAGTAGCTGAGCTCTATCATGATAGAACATCGCTTCAATGATATCTGGCGCCATCTAGGGTCGTGAATGGGGAGAGTAACTGAGATCTGTCATGACAGAATATCGCTTCAATGATATCTGGCGCCATCTAGCGTCGTGAATGTGTATAATGTCTAGAACGCGAATATAAGACCCCCTCTTTTTCAGTCTTATTTCAATGCAAAAAACACTGTCTTATATTCAGGCCAATACGGTAATATTTGGTAACACTATCTGACAGTGGTGCCATAAGACTTATTAAACAATCCTATTTATGACATGACACAGTCATGAGGATTAATGAATGCTTATGACAGGTGTCATTTAGTGTTATCAGGCAAATTATCTCACTTTTGAATGTATGTAAAAGATCTAAACTGGACATAAATGGCGTTAGCTAACATAATTTGCCGGATGACACTTAATGACTTATGTCATAAGCATTCAGTAATGCTCATGATAGTGTCATGTCATATACATGACCGTCTTATGACACTACTGTAAAATAGTGTTACCAAATACCATAACGAGCAATTAATGAAACAGCTGGAATAGTAACTGAATAAACGATTAGCACAGAACATGAATTTTGATTATTACTTACATCTGTACCGTTGCAAAGCATGCTAGGAGGCATGCATTGCTATTAACCCAAATAAATCGACAAATAAGCCGCACTGGACTATAAGCCGCAGGATTCAAAATGAAGGAAAATAGTAGCGGCTTATAGTCCGAAAATTACGGTACGTGGGTTATCTGGACCAGTCCATCAATCATCGTCAATGGCAGGCAATGAGTTAAATGTGCTCTTAAACCTACCCCTCAAGGGGGAAAAATACTTCAGTTTTATTGTAAATTGGTTCAATAAACATAAAAATGAATATAATTACATTTCAGAAAACATCTGTATCCCTCTCTATCTTTGCCAGTACACCACAAACAGCGTCAATTTCCAATTAGAACGCATGGATTTCTCTTGCTGGCATTTTTCATCATCAAATCAAGAAATCTGTGTATTTTTTTAGTTGTACAGTAGCAGACTCACGCATGCAGTGGCGACGCAGGTGCCCCAGTCTGTGAAGGTTTCCACAGTCACGTTGGTCAATGCCATCTTGATCAGTGGAGACAAAAAATGCCATAATTTGTCGACCTATACACACCACACACAAAAAAATGAGTTTTCTCCCCTTTGGAGGTGTTTTTATTGACACTAGTACAGAAAACCTCTAAATCAAGGTTCCACTGTAATGTTTCGTGCCTTGCTGAAACTCCACAGTTTGCTTCCCCGGATGAGCCCGGCGGCGATCTCGCAAACGCAACGCTGCGAGCTCTCGTGCGGGTCGGCGGACAACTGCTCCAAGTGCGGCCGCAGTAGAGGTAGGAAGACATCACCATAGTTGCGAAACAGGCCCTTGTGGTCAAAGAGGCGAACGGGGGTCAGTCAAGTTGGAGCTTACGAAAGGTCGCGTCGAGTCGTACCTTAAAGAGACAGAAGCGTCGAGGGTTGAAGCTGTCTTTTCCTTTCCGCTCTTCCAAAGACAGGAACTCCATCAGTTGCTCGATGAACTCCGGGTCGGAGAAATATTCAAAAATGATCTTTTCTGACTGAAAAGAAAATTAATATGAGAGATATTTCTTCTCCTTTGTGTGTACAAGTATGTGTGCGAACCTCATTCATCTCCTCATATGGCAGATCATCTTTCAGCTTTTGTAAAGGAGCGTAGATCATCATTTCTCTATAAAAAAAAAAAAAAAGACACAAAGCGAAATGCCATTGTGATGGAAAGTGGTGGACAAGTCCAAAAATTATTGAACAATAATGAACATTGAATAATGAAGAAAAAAAAAATCTATTGGTGCTAATATTTTTACCGTTGACAGAACTAGGAAACCAACAGAATGCGGGGGTCATGTATTAAGTTCCATGTGTTTTTGTTTTATTCTTTCTTGCGTTATCATCAAAATGGCAGCAAATGTTTGTAACATGAAACTGAAGAAGTGATTTAAAAAAAAAAAAAAAAAAAAAAAAAAAAGGAATTGATCAGCCCATTTAACTTAAATTTGCAAGGTAAGTGGTACGATAATGAGAGGTCAGAAATATAGCAATGCTTTGAATTTGGCTGCTTAGGCCTGTAAGTGTTCCTCCAGTTTTAACTTTGCTGTAGTGTTATTTTACACCATCTGATTCATTGCGTATATTAACGCTTTATAGGGCAAGTGACTATATTTGGCAATTATAACTAAGGTTGTTCCGATCATGTTTTTTTGCTACCGATCTGATCGTTTTAGTTTGAGTATCTGCCAATCCCGATATTTCCCGATCCGATTGCTTTTTTTTTTTTTTTTGCTCCCAATTCAATTCCAATCAGTCCCGATAATTTTTCCCGATCATATACATTTTGGCAATGCATTAAGACAAAAAATGAATAAAACTCGGACGAATATATACATTCAACATACAGTGCATAAGTACTGTATTTGTTTATTATAACAATAAATCCTCAAGATGGCATTTTCTTTATTAACATTCTTTCTGTGAGAGGTATCCACGGATAGAAAGACTTGTAATTCTTAAAGGATAAATGTGACTTTGTATATTGTGACTAAATATTGCCATCTCGTGTATTTGTTGAGCTTTCAGTAAATGATACTGCAGCCATTCAACTTCTGCCCAAATGCATGATGGGAATTGCAACCATGACTGTGCATAGGGGCACCATTTGATATATCTTCTCTGCGTTGGGAAAGAACATAGGGTGTTAAGAAAATGATCAACTACTACCTTTCTTCCCCACATTGCCTCCCACGTTATTTTTAATTCCTGAGAGAGGTATTGTAAGGCTTTAGCCACATCAAAAACGGCTCCAAAGGCTGTCAAAATTCTCTCTACTCATTATACGCTGCCTTTTAGCGCTATCTATAGGTAAAACGGCGTCTATAGATTGAACGCGACAATGCGTGAGTGGGTCGTGCAGCGCATGCGTTAATTATTTAACGTGATTAATTAAAGAAAATTAATTACCGCCGTTAACGCAATAAATTTGATAGCCCTACTTTAAGCCAAAACTACTCTGGATGAGTGTAAGACATTTTGTCTAACAAATACAATTAGAAAACAATTTAAATAAATTATATATATATTAGGGCTGTCAAAATTATCGCGTTAACGCGCGGTAATTAATTTAATTAATCACGTTAAAATATTTGACGCAATTAACGCACATGTCCCGCTCAGACAGTATTCTGCCTTTTGGTAAATTTTACAGCAAGGCTTTTTGTGCTGTCTAACAGCGAACTCTTGTGGTCGCTTTGCGACATGGTTTATTGCTTTCTTGCCAGTTCAATACGGCTGCACGACGTCTCGGGCTGACGCCTACGTTGTAATGTTGTGCTTATATGATCCTTGGACAAGATTTGTCCGTAAGTATGGTTGTTGTAAAGAATGTACATATTATGTTAGTAAGCGAAATGTTCTATTTTTTGTATGAGACGCTTTTTCTTTATGTTTAGTGAACCTGTATAGCGTGCTAAGCTAACGTTGTTGCTAATGCAATGCTTGTGTACTTTTTTTTTGTAGTTTCACTACGGTCTAAAGAGGACAGTGGTTTGAGGCCATTTTATTAATAAATCAGATGATAAAGGAAGAAGTCTAATTATTAAGGCGTCGTTCATTAGCTGTCTAGCTTTGGAAAAAGTAGACGCTTCAGAGTGAGGACAGCATAGACAGATTTAAATGACAGTAGAGTGAAATGCCCACTACAGTCCTTATGTACCGTATGTTGAATGTATATATCCATCTTGTGTCTTATCTTTCCATTCCAACAAATTATTTTACAGAATATATATATAATTTACAGAAAAATATGGCATATTTTATAGATGGTTTGAATTGCGATTAATTACGATTAATTAATTTTTAAGCTGTAATTAACTCGATTAAAAATTTTAATCGTTTGACAGCCCTAATATTTATATTTTAAAAAAAAGGCATGTCCGATATTTTTTTTGCAGATTCCGATACTTTGAAAATGACGTGATCGGACCCGATCGATCGGGATGACATCTTTAATTATAATCCCTTTACAACCTAGCACACTTGTTTAGAAAACAACTAGCTGTGAATGCTCAAGGTTTAATGCCATTGATAGTATTAATACAAAAACATTTTATTCTAGAGCGCTTTTCAAGACATGCAAAGACGCTTCACAAGAACGATGGAAACACAATAGCTCAACAACAATAACAAAACAAAGATAAAATTAGATTAAGAGCAGGATAAAAGTAAAAATTTAAGAGGTCAAGATCAAACCGATATAAGTGGGAGCAAAGTGAAGGGGGGGGGGGGGGCGGTTAATATGGAGGAGATTGTATCAGTAAGGACGGACCAGGCCATGGAGTGCTTTAAAGCAATGTTCCCTCGCAATCGCGCACTGCTTGCACAAACTCAGCGCACAAGAAAATTGATGCAGCGCACAAAATAAAATTCAACAGAAACGTATTGTAGTGTCACTCGGACTACTTCGGTGCCGCAGCACAACACTCCTATTGGTGCAATATGGCAATGCGACGCTCCCATTGGTGCGTTCTATACCCCAACGTGACGTTCTTATTGGTGCGTTCGATACGGCAACGCGACCCTCCCATTGGTGGGTTACTACATCACGATTGTATACATTTGTGAAGTGCATGACCTGGGTGGGTGCAGAGAAAAATAGTGAAAAGTGAGCTAGACTCCTGTGCTGATTTACGGAAGCAAATTTCCGCTGCCAATTTTTGCAAGCGCTACACAATTAATATGTAATTTTAGAACTGAAATAATCTAGTTAATTAGGTCAACAAAATTCTGTTCTGTGCCATTTTGTAATGTAACTCAATAAGCAACAGGTGTCTAGCCAATAATGTGACACAGTTCACTTCACTTGTATGCAGCCCATAAGTGCCTTGTAGGTTATGTAGCCAACAACAGTGCAGCGGAGTAGAGACGCAAATGCTAACCCCTTATCTTGGCAAAAGGAACTGGCAGCGATACTAACCTCATTAAGCCAAAGAAAAAAGAAATGTGGTTCTTTTAAGATGGAATGGCTGTGTGCAAATACAACAAACGGTGAAACAGATTTTTTTTTTTTTTTTAACTTGTCCTGTACAGCTGCTTAGACAAAGGGAATAGGAATCTTGAGTGTCCTTATTGTCTGAACTGTTTTAATGGGAGAGTTTGATGTACTCCCATTGTGGTTGTTCATTATGTTTTATTTATTAACTCATCTATGCCACAATTGGAGCTTTTCCAGGCTAAAGCATGACTCTTCCTATGGTTATAGCAGGACTCTCACATATAACATAGTACACATCTAATGCACAATGAGACTTTTGTCTTTTTCATTTTAAGTGGGCCAAATCAATTATATTAAAAGTAAACTGATGC
Organism: Corythoichthys intestinalis; assembly: GCF_030265065.1. Lineage (NCBI taxonomy): Eukaryota > Metazoa > Chordata > Actinopteri > Syngnathiformes > Syngnathidae > Corythoichthys > Corythoichthys intestinalis. The sequence continues at coordinate 29,049,820 of NC_080415.1, forward strand.
AAATTGTTGCTCTATTTTCGTTCTTTTAATAAGCCATATTACTTGCTATGATCCAAGGTTTTGAACAGGCGTGATACTGGTGTGTGGCCACGGCGTACACATCTGATGTTGCTCACAGTGGTCCTCAGTTTGCTCAGGGGAGCTTGTGTGTCTGCTTAGGCGCATGAAAAATTAGAGCGAACATTGATGACAAGGATCTTGTAGTTGATTCTTTGTTTGACTGGGAGCCAGTGAAGTTGATGGAGGATGGGGGTGATGTGGTGAGGGTCCGAGTGATGAGGCGTGCTGCTGAGTTTTGGAGGAGTTACAGTTTCTGGAGGGACTAATTTGGGAGACCGAAGAGCAGTGACTTACAGTAATTGAGCCGGGAAGTGACGAGACTACAGACAAGAGTGGAAGCAGTATGGCGGTTGATAGAAGGTAAGAGGCGAGAAATATTGCGAAGGTGGAAGTAAGCTGATCTGGTAATGTCGTTGATATGGGAGCGGAAGGAGAGTGTGCTGTCAAGGATGACACCCAGAATCTTAACCTGAGTACAGGAAGAGATCGGTAGATTGTTGATGTTAATAGAGAAGTTATTGTCATTAGAGAGCATGGCGTTGTTGCCTACAAAGAGGACTTCGGATTTTGAGCTATTAAGGAGGCGGAAGTTGGAGAACCAAGACCTTTAATGTCTTCTAAACAGAGAGTGAGGGAGGAGGATGGAAGGGAAGAGGCTGGTTTTGAGGAAATGTAGAGCTGGGTGTCATCCGCTTAGCAGTGGAAGTGAATTTTGTGTTTGCAGAAGATGGAACCGTGTGTGACAATGTACTGTAAACAATGAAGAGGAGCGGCCCCATGACGGAACCCTGGGGCACGCCAGGGAACACAGGGAGGGATTTGGATTTGTGGGGGCCGAATTTGACAAATTGTGTGCGGTCAGATGGTGTTAGATGTCCAATCCATTTTGACTGGGGGGGCTGGCAGCGGTCATTCGCTATAATTGCGATAAGTGCCTTAAAAATGGTTAAAAATTGACATGAAATAAAATACTGTTCAAACAAGAAAATTATTTAATCTTCCATATTACAGTGCCAATAGATATTTCGCAATTTTAAAACATAGTATACTTTTTTTTTTTTTTTTTTTTAACTATGACACGATGTATACAATACGATTGTAACGATGATAAAAGGACATATGACCTTTTTACATCCCTTGTCAAGATACGAGCACAAAAGGGAAAGACAGGTACGAGTCATTATCCTGTCTCAGGATAAGGAGTGAGGATGAATGAATGAAAAAGTCCATTCGTCAGCAAGTTGCCCGTGTATGGGGAGCGAAAGTACCGCCCCCCCCTTCAACCCCTCCTTGTCTTATCTGGGCCAGGCTGTAATTCATCCAGTCAGGTTTATAATATCTAGGCCGGGGCATGCGGCGGCTCCACCTCGTTAGTTCCCGGTCGCCGTTAAAAAGACATAAAAGCGACCCCCTCCTCGTCTCTCCATTAAACCCCGCTAGACCTCCAATCAACGGCGCCGTCGGCTGTTTCCCCCTTACCTCGGCCACGAGTAGTAGCCCACGTGCGTTTTCTCCACGTGCAGCTGCGAGTCCCACGCCTCCTCGCTGAAGGGCAGGTCGGCACTGCTGTACTGCAACCAGCAGTTGGCCTGCCGGTCCCCGACCCACACGCCCTCCGGGTCCGCCACACCACCTTTAGCGAACATTAAACACAGTTACATAAATTCAGAAGTCATAGAGAGCCAAGATTGCTTTCTTCTACTCACTAATGTCCGACAGCTTCACTGCGACTTTCCTTCGTGGTCTTTTGAGCTGTTTCAGGATAGCTGCCATTGATGATATTGCCACCTAAGAGAGAAAACATATTACTGTACAGTACATGTACAGTACAGTGAACCCCCTGCATATTCACAGGTCACTAGGAGTCAATATTGCTACTATCATAAAGCTCTAACATCTCAAATTTTTGCTCACAAAGTATATACTGCAACTGGATGACTACCAGTTCAGGGTGGCGCTGGGATAGGCTCCAGCACCCCCGTAACACTCGTGTGGATAAGCTGTTGAGAAGATTAATGAATAAAGTATATACAGTATATGGCGGAAAACACAGACAAGACTGAAAAAGCCGTTTCTGCTCTTGCACTCTGAAAGAAGGTGCTGTATTTTAAGCTAAAACAACTGTTGTGTTTGATAGAACAACATGTCTATATGCTGCCATAGCAGATTTATGGCGCATTAAGCCCCAGAAATATCATTAATTTGTCCGTTTTACCTTTGAAACCTCAGTTTATAGATGTCGCGCAAGACGTCTTTTGTTTCAACCCAGCCATAAAACGAAGGTAATTCATTATATTTATTATTCAAAATGTCTCATTTTTAGCCTAGAATCATTAATTGATGTCTAATATTTCGTTTAAAAAAAAACAAAAAAACAAAATTTAAAAATTATTCACTCACATATTTTAAACTTTTAAACAAATTACGTCACAATGAAAAAATGGCGGATATTTACCTCATAACTATCGCTTTATTGTATTTTTTTATTTTTTTTTTGTTACGTCGCATTTTCTCCGATATGTTAGATGATAAATAACCGATCCAAAAACATTGGGGAAAAAAAAAACGTTTAAAAGGGTAAATATATGAAAAAAAAAAATCTCAACCACTCCTTGATGTCTGCGATTTTTGTATCGCGACCCCTGTTATATTACCATGTTTCACCCATAAAATCCCCCCCAAAAATCCAGCGGCAGCCATTCACAGCTGTGTCTTGACACTCAGTGATACATTCTACATGGAGTTTTTGGATCGAAACAAGGTAAGTGCGCGATAATATCTCGTTAGTCTTGGCGTCTGTAATTCTGCTCTCGCGTGCGCTCGCCTCCACTTAGGGTTTTGCTGTTTAAAAAATATTTTTTTTTGTAAAAAATGCTCTCCTTTCAAAATATTTTTCCCCCAGAAAATAGAGATTTCAAGCTTTCCAATGATGTATCAGACATGCATATGGAACAATTTTGAAAGCTGGCTAAATTGGGGGTCTCAGAGCGGAACTTCAAGTCACCTGAGTGTTTTCCGCCATTTATATTTTTAAATATGCAAATTTTGTGACTGATATTTGCCAAAACACAGAGGTCAAGTCACTTGTATATCAAACCACCACAGTGCTTTATAAGCCTGTCGGGCCAACAGGCTTATCTGGGTGAAACTAATATCAAAGTCGGAGATTTGATATTTTTGGTGGCCAAAAAATGTCATTGCATGTAATTGACTTTCTTAAATGAATTAAAAGGGGAAGTTTAAGAATTTTTTTTACATAAGGCTTAATCTTCGACAGTTTGGTGTGACATTGTTTTGACCTCATGGGTATTTCGAACAATGATCTGCATTTTGAATTTATTTGACTAGGTTAGATCTGTTAATATTGCTTTTTATTGGCGCGCTAAGCAGGCGTCATTGACTCGCATTAGCCTAGCCACTCCGGGACCCTGAATGGGACGGGACGGATTTTTTTTTTTTTTGTTAATTCAACTCCACCAACTGAAGGCACTTTCATATGAGACCAAGAGGACCAGGGTCCGGTTGGAGAGCTACCGCACATCAACACTTGCAAATGTTCAGTATTCACACTGTGACAACCGAACCTTCGGAGTAGCATTACGTGGACAAAAGGCGCACTCGCTGATTGGGCATATTTAAAAGAGGAAATACCTCCCTCCTGGGAGGGGAGGAGGCGTGCAGCATCACAGCAGCTGCACTGATGTAGCATAAGCGCACCCTGGTCCGCTTAAATTCACACGTGAAGCAGGGTGCACTTAAAGTGGACCGAGAACAAAGAGTTTTGACCGGACCGCAGTTCATTTGTTTGGTACGAACTAGAGGTCAAATGAGCGTTCACATTTGCAAAACGAAGCTGACTATCTGAGAAAAAAAACTCTGGTCCGTTTAAAATGCCCCAAACAGTGCAAGTGTGAAAGCGCCCTAATTAAACCCCCGCTAACTCAAAGATTAAGCCTAATGTCAAAAATCCTGAAATTCCTCCTTTAAACCTAGCTGTTAAAATGTTGTCTAAAAGAATCCTACGAAGTATTTCATAATGAGTCAAACATATACTTCATAATGGTATTGACAGGACATGGGGCCGATAAATAGGGGGCCGATCTCCATCAAAGCTGACTGAGTGGAAACACAGACAAAGAGCTTTTTACGTTGAAAATTCTTGTGAATAAATGGTTAAATCCCTGAATTCTTTATAGATATGGACGTGAAACAGTCTCGATTTTTGGTTAAAAGCAAAAAAAAAAAAACGTGCAGGTAGCATTTATTTTAAGTAAATATGTCAAATGTGCTGCTCTTCTTTAAGTCACACGGTGGTGCCGACTTACAACAACAAAGAGCTTTTTATGTTGAAATGCCTGAACCTGACGTATATATATCAAGTTAATTTGATTGCTGACACTGTCAAAGTCAAACTCCGCTTATGTGTAATATGTTGTGTCCAATTGATATTAAACTAGTGCTTGCAAAAACTTATTAAATCGTACCGACACATTTAAATTCAATATTTTAATAATTTGTTTCCACATATTACCAAAACAATTGCCACTTTTTAAATATTCACACTTTTGACCAAAAGCTAATTTTTTAAACACATTTTTCATCAAAAGGGCAGACCTTGCGTATGCTTATGGAGTCATGAATTAGGCTTTGTGTAAAGTAGAGGACGGCGTCCGGCGGTAGTGGGTGATCGTCCCTAAGCAGGAGTGACAGTAAATCTGCAGCCGTGTGCTCAAACTTCCAAGGCCTGGACCAAAAAAGAACAAGTTATAATGGAGGACAAATACTATAAATAAATTCTACCAGGTAGAAATATTTTAAGGCAGTGATAAGTCTTGAGCATTCATTTCCAATACTCACAGCTCTCTGTCTTCAAGGCAGTCCAACAGGTCATTAACCAGCTTCTCATATTTCCTGAACAAGCAAAAACATCGTGTAGCTGAGACTTTCTTTTACATTAATATGACTGATGGAGTATTGCAAAAGTATTTCTCTTACCGGGCATTAACGACATTTCTAATTCTCTGCCGTTGAAGACCCTCCTTTAGCTCCTCGACAGAGAGAGTCTGCGAAGGTGCCATTTGTTTGGCGATCTCAACGCAGCTTTCGGATACCTAAAAATTGAGATAATTTAGGGTTTTGTGACACTAAAGTACGCAATCGTAAGTAGAGACACTTACGGTAAAAAATATGCCAACAGTGTCGTGCTGCCTGTGGATCCGATCGACGATGTCGTCCAATAGGTGACCCACGGAGTGCTCGTCTAGGGTTGTGGAGGGCGACAGACCGCAGCGGACCAGTGCTGGCCAAACGGCGCCTACGCAGTCCCAGTCACGAAGACTTGCCAGGCAAACGCCACTGTGCGCCGCTTGCAAGCAGTACAGCGCCCCCTGAGGATGAGGAGAAAAGAACATGAAAACAAAGGGATTTGTGTAAAGTTTCATTTCAATACATTTTTGTTGAGTTGTCAGACGTTTTAACCAATATGCCGATATTGTCCACCTCCAAAAATCTGATACCGATATCAAACCGATACTGATCTATTAGGTCTTGGACTTGTTATGGGTAATGTATTGTGATGACCAGTGTTGTCAAAGATTACTTGAAAAAGTAATTTAATTACGGATTACGCCTAAAAAAAAAAAAGTAATCTAGTTACTTTACTGATTACTTCATTATCAAAGTAAATAAGTTACTTTAAAAGTAATCTATCAGTTACTTTTTACCCATTTTTCTCCCTTTGCCGCCTCAACATAAGAATGACAACAGAAAAATGTCATCACATGTAATTGACTTTCCGATGATTGAATTTAAAGGGTAATATCAGAATTTCGCGGTTGCTTAGCCACTCCGGAGCCCTGAACCGAACAAATATCTGACAAACGGCTTGGAATTTGTTGAAATCAACTCCACCAACCAATTAAACCCCGCTAACTCTAAAATTAAGCCAAATGTCAAAACTTCTGAATTTCGGGTTATGGTTAACAGCATATCAGTGCCAATGTAAAACAATGCAAACTGACGGCACAATAATCAACAACACACAAGTGGATTGTACAGTGCAATAAACACAAAGGTGGTGGCGGGCGCGGATGCACGTGCAGCTGTGCACATTAACAACCCGGAAGTACTCCTCTCAACACTTACGCGGTCAATTTGGCCACAAAACGTGGCGGCAACTAAGCACTTTACACTCAATCGGACTTACAACACATCCCACAGATGCTAAACGAACACATAACCTCACGGCATAAATGTGCAACACGCATATCATGTAAATAAAGCTTGCCAACTTGGAGCGATGACTGCCCGTCGTTGCTACGGCAAAGCTACGAAACGGCCGCGCATGTAGGGGGTCCAACCTTTTGCTGATACCCTCCATGATGAAGGAAAAATACTCACCTTCATTGATAGATATCCACAGATCAACATTCCCTCGCAACGTCTCAACACTCGGTTCGAATGTCCACCCACCTCAATCCCACAACACGTGACGCGAGACCAAAACAGGAAATAGCTAAGAGGATGTCATGGAAACACGTACCGGGAACCTTTTATTTTAGCATTTTCTATTCAAAATGCTCTTCGTACATGACTGCAATATTCTTCATTCTACATACGTTATGAGGCAATGAAAAAATAGTAACGCAGAGACACTAAGGAAAGTAACTTTAATCAGATTTCTGGTATAGAAAAATGAACGCGTTAGATCTAGATCTTAGTGCATCTTAGTTTGGAGACATCCAATGGTCGATTAGCATAACTGTTGTGCTAAGCTGTGACCAGCTTTTGCACAAATGCAGAAGGCTTCTACATTCGCTTTGAAGGCAACATGCATATTGCCCCAAAACCGACAATGAAAAACTGATGTCGATATTATTTGATATTCTCTTAAAGGCAACCTCAGACTTAAATACTTGTGGCTCTAATAAGCCACAATTGTTCTCTTTTACTAAAATATGTTATTAGAAACACATAAAATAATGCAATTGATTTAAAAATCGATATTATTTAGTACATATTTTGACCTACGGAAGGCGCCATGTTTTATGACGCTCAGGGGGATGATGTCGTTTGTCACTGTCACTAGACGAACACTACCGGTGTTCTGCAAATCTACACGGCGAGACGTCCAACACATGTGCTCATCGGTTAAAAGTAGCAAGTACTTACCATTTGTGTTTTTATTGAGTCTTTTAGGACCTTTTCATTGCCTCAAAATATTTTTTTGCTCTCATACTTTTAAAAATTGTATTTTGTTTATGTAGCGTTAAAGCAGATAGTGACGTAGCATATTTAAGCCACCCTTATTTGATATTACTACGTTCGAGTATTTTATTAAAGCATCTTTAGTATGTTCTGTCTGTAAGCATCTAAACAAAACAAGCTGAAATCGCACGGTAGGACGTGTCGCCGGTGTAGCACATTTTGGCAGAACACAGTCCCCCCCCCCACCACTCTCGTCTCGTCTCATCCCGTCTTTCTTGTTCATTTTGCTTTTGCTGCTCGTTTTTGTGAAAGAACAACAGTGCTGTCATGCTCATTAATGTTATTCTCGGGTTCAAATTGAAAGGGTGGAACAGATCACATGTTTGTGTTGCTAGAGTCATAGTCTGGAAGCCCGGCAGCGTAACCATGTGAAGTGACCGCCCTGCAACGTCAACAACAATAGCGACGTACTTGTTAAACTAATTTTAGAAATTGTATAAAAACGACAGAGAGGTTTCAATATTAAAGTTATTTTAACTTATATCTTTTCAGAACTACAAGACTTTCTATCCGTGGATCCCTTTAAAATACTTTCATCGGCCGATATTATAGGCTACTTGATAATATCGGGCAACTGTACATTTTAGTTTCGCGAACACAAAACAATTTTCAGTTAGTTTTTTTTCCCATTGATTACTTTTTATTTACTGTAGTAAACTAAAATGTTTTTCCATATCTCAAGTTTCCATCATTTAGCTCATTTTCATTAACGATAATAACTTTGGGCACTAAGTAAGTGTTTTACCTTGAATTGTTGTTGCGTGCTCGCAGATTGTTGCGGCGACAAAAGTTCCACAATTCGAGGAATCAGGTCCCGGTAGGAGAAGCTGTAGGTCGCTAGCGCGGTGGTCAGCACATTCTGGGCCCTGCTACGGACCTGCCGGGGGAAATAAGAATCGATTCAAATTTGGAATAAGGTTGTTTGTTGCAAAATGTGTTAAGTGTATAATGTTGTACCTGACTGTAAGTGCTGGTTGACAGTAGCAGAAGGTCACAAAGCAGCTGCTGGTGGACTTCTTTGTATTCGCAGCCCTCGACCATCAGCTTCCTCATCTATTAATGATATATTGAAATGATTAAATTAGGGCTGTCAAACGATTAAAAATTCTAATCGAGTTAATCACAGCTTAAAAATTAATTCATTGTAATTAATCGTAATTCAAACCATCTCTAAAACATGTCATATTTTTCTGTAAATTATAGTTGGAATGGAAAGATAAGACACAAGATGGACATAAACATTCAACATACTGTACATAAGGACTGTATTTGTTTATTATTACAATAAATCCACAAGATGGCATTAACATTATTAACATTGTTTCTGTTAAAGGGATCCACGGATAGAAAGACTTGTAGTTCTTAAAAGATTCATTTAGTATAAATTATAGTAATTTTATATTAAAACCCTTCTTAATGTTTTCGTTTTAATAAAATTTGTAAAATTTTCAATCAAAAAATAAAGTAATAGCTCGCAATTGTTGACGTCGCTGAGCGCGACGTCACATGGGCTCCCTGCCGTTCTTCCACAGTGTCTAACTACGTAACGTAGTGATTGAAATACACCACAAGGTGTCAATGGCGAGTTTTAAATTAATTAGAGATCTAGCAAAGTCTGAGTACCGTAAATTCCCCGAATATAACGCGCACTTATTTTCCCCAAAATCAACTTGTAAAATCATGGTGCGCATTATAAACGGGTACATTGATGAAGACAGAAATATATATCTATTACATGTATATATAAACCGATTTTGTTTTTATTGACACGGCGGTAACGTATGCGGTGACCCGTTGCCGACCCTTACGGTACGTGACGTCACCATTTTGTTTCGGTAATACTTCACTCTAATCAGCCGAATGATTTCGTCTGTGTTAAATTCTGCTTTTTTCACTCTTCATAAAGCACAGAATTTAGTTTCTTGAACTCATTTGAGTCAACATTTATTGCAGCTCCGCAACTTGGACCATAACAAACGTAAGCACACAGACTTCCTGTGTCCATCAACTATATCTGTCCCTCGGGAAACTCAAACCCAAATAACAATAGTTCCTATTATTACTGTCGTGTTGACAGCGATGAGCTCACGGATTTCCGGCTTACGTTCTCACTTTCATTTTACCGTATCAATCCATGGAAGAAACATTTATTCATCATGATGAAACAAGTTATACAGCAGCCTTTAGAAGAAAAGTCACATCTGTTTTGTTTTCTCCTAGATTCTGGTAAGTTGGAGAAGTTGTCAAATCATATTATTACCGTAAATATTGTCAGTTTATGGTAATTTTTTGAACTACCAATGTGCTATGCTTGTGCTGTGTTTCCAGTCAGTAAAATGACATTTCTGTATCTGCACACGAGCTCTGTTTTCTTGTATTCTTCTATTTACTGGTGCTAAAATTAGGGTGCGCGTTATAAACGAGTACAATAATTTTCCCTAGATCTTACAAGTAAATTTGGGGTGCGCATTATACACGGGTGCGCCTTATATTCGGGAAATTGCGCTAAGTTTTATGTGTATTTTGCATAGCTATTTTGATTGGGAATGCCAGTTCTCTTTGCATTGAGCCTTTTTCTTTTTGTGAACATTATTTTTTTTGAAAGATAGGAATATTATTTTTGTTGTGCTTTCACGAAATGATACTGCAGCGACTTAACTGTTCCGCCCAAATGCATGATGGGAAGTTGGGCAACCATGACTGTCAGTGGTGGCTGCAAATGGTATACAGTATGTTCTGCGTCGTGTTTAATTAAGCATGTTAAGAAAAAGATAGTCTCCTGTCATTCTTCCCCACGTCGTTCACCACAATAGTTATGTTTGTTGTGAAAGAGTTGCCAATGCAAATAAAAGGCGCAGTCCACTCGCATTTCTCTGCCTTTTCACTTTCAATGTGCTAAAACGGCGTCATTGTAAATGGTTTGAGGCAACGCATGAACGGGTCATTCCATGCATGCATTAATTGCGTCAAATATTTTAACGTGATTAATTTTAAAAATTACAGCCCGTTAACGCGATAAATTTGACAGCACAAGATGAAATATATTTGTGTACACTTTAAACTGTAAAATATGTTGAAAACCTCGTGCTGCAGTAAGACCCGGTCGATGAGCAGTGCCCGAATATGCTGCTTCTTTCCGTAAAGCTAGAGAGAAATAAAAACAAGATAAAAAAAAAAAAAGAAAAACATTTGTTAATGAATAATTCATCAATGCATCGGCAACTGGATTCCTCTCTATTGGGCCCACCCGGTTTTCCATCGACTTCTTGACCAGTGTGAAGCTCTTCCAGCGGGAGTCAAACTCTTTCTTGTGCGTGCCTCGGAAAAACAGGAGGTCGCCGATGATCTGCAGGCGTGTACCATCAAAGACTGGGTCAGAATTTTGCTCAGGGAGGCACTGATAATAACTTTTTATTTAATAATAGACTACAGCAATGCTTTGTCACTTGCCATAAGTATCAATAAAATGGCTACCGTCAAGGATTCTACAGACTAAAAGAAAACATTGGGAATTACTTGTTTAGAAAAAATGGATTGAAAATCTTGCCGTCAATAGCCATGGGTGAGTTCTGATTGTAGAACAAAACAAAAAAAGAACAAGAAACAACAGACTAGTCACCTTAATGATGACAAAGAGTGACTTGGTGTCATCCTCTGTGTGCTGCAGGATGTGATCTGATTGGTAGGAGAGGAGCATTCCATTACAGTCACATGCAGCGAGAGTGTTTTTATTTTGTGTGTGCATTCACTCACGCAGCAGCAGCCTCATTGTGCGGCAGATGGACTCTCGGTAATTCTCGCGCGAATCATCTGTACAAACGCGACATTGACAAATGAGTGCTGCAAAGTGTTTGGAGTACTTCTGAATGTGTGTTCTCACCATACTCCATGCCGATGTATAGCTTGAACTCCCCCAGGTTGACCATGGAGGGCACTCTGAGGTAGAGTTTGAGAATCATGCATTGTGGGTTTACATGCATTTTGATATGTTTGTGTTGGAGGGACTCACAGATCTGCTACGGGAGGTCCATCAAGAGGAGGCAACAACCTGCCAGCCCCGAGAAGGCTGTGATGCACGATGGCAAGGCTCTGCAACAGCTCTTCCCTGTGCCCAAAACCCAGGGAAATTATTTATGAAAGCTTAATAAAGATTACAGTTCCAAAATATGTATAGTTAACTCATCGGCTGTTATAGACCCTCCAATCCATTTGTACTGGGCTGACAGCAAATGAGTTAAGTCACGAGTTAACTCATTGGCTTCCATTGACGGAAACAGGCAATCAATTTGAACTAAGCTGTCATTTGCTGTCAGCCATCCCAGAACTGTGAGGGTGGGCAGCGAATGGGATAACTCAGTTGCTGCCATTGCCAGAGATGTTCAATCCATTTGAAACAGGAGACGATATCAGCAAATGATTAAAGTCCAAAATAAATTGGATGTCTATCGCTGTCAAGGGCAGGGAATGAGTTCATTAAAATTATTGTAATAAATGAGTTACATCTGCAGACCTTTATTGTGGCTGCACAATTCGCACCTGCTCATTGGCTGGTCCCCTGAAACGTGGCCCCCAATTCGCTCCAGTTCAGGTTTAAGGAGGCGGGACAAAAGCAGGAAAACAAAATTCTCCTCGTCCAAACTCGGAACGTGCCAGCACAAACACAAAGCTTTGAGATCGCCAGGTTGACCCCAATCCTGTGACAGACAAGCATAAACTTCAGGAACCTTTATTCTAAAACGGGTGTCAAACTAATGTTTTCCATGGGTCACATCATCCATCAGATAGTAAGTATTCTATAATTTCTGAAGTCCTCGGCTTTTTTCGAGGAGTCCAGAAATCGTTTTTAAATTCCATTTTAGTACAAAACATCATTTCGAAATGTTGCAGTGGGCCGGATCCTGCCCCGGGCCTTGTGTTAGACACCTTTGTTCTAACTGGTCTTAAAGCAACACCAGGCAACTTTTCAGTTTTGGGCAATTTTAGCGACACAGGTGAACAAAAGTGGTAGTGTTTTGTCTTAAAGAGAATTATAATACTAAGGGGCTGTGAGATATCAATAGAACCGTTATGTGGCAAGATAAAAAATATTAATAAAGGTAACAAAAAAATAAATCACATTCATGACCAATGGCGTACAACCCGCAGGCTATTTTTAGACCGTGACGTTGCATCGTAAAGCGGAAGTAAAGCCGAAGTGGGACATTATAGACCCGCCCTCGCATAGACACAACGCAATTAGTGCTACTTTTTGCCGGTAATCTTTCAAAAACGAACATGCCGATCACGCATTGCTTTTTTTGGAACTTGTAGAAGCGACTCTAGACATTACGACACACAAAGGATGTTTTCTTCATACGTTTCCGGAAACCAAAAACTCAGGAGGTAAAAATGTGAAGACCGAATCAACTTGCACGGACTTTAACACCAGCTCGGTGAATCCATTCACATTTCATATGCAGTAAACATTATGTTGGGTTGGCATGGTCTTTCAGAGGACAAAGAGGTAAGCAGTTTTTATATTTTTAACTTATTTTTTTAGCGTAACGTTGTGCCGTACTGCTTCTGTCTGACAATGAATGACCTGAAAAGAATTACAATGGTATCTGACTGCCACTGTTACCGTTTCTGTTATATATACAGTATATATAAACAACATTAGTAAAGGGGGAAGTGTAAATAAATCATAGGATTAGGATGTGTTATCATGAAATAATTAAGTGTTCGTTGGCTGTCACTGAGTAGCATTTGCGATCGCTACACAAAGCTAACTAAATTACCCCCAAGAACGGTAAGAGACGTAGGACAACCAGAGGATATATAAGAAAGACAGGGCTGATGGTAAAGGATAGCTTGTTGAAACAGGAGAATGTCATTGTCAGTCGCGTCGATAAAAAAGCTAAAGCTATGCTTAGGTCGGCTCGTTTTTTTCGTCTTTTTCAGCCTTTGACACAAAATCCATCTCTTTAACTGAACATTTTTATGTTCTTCCACATCTTTGCCAGTGAATTTGGCACCAGGCACATCATTTTCGGAAAGAATTGGTAGGTTTAAGTCTGTAAACATCTCCTTCGTACACGATTTCCATTCATTTCCTATTAGGGACAAATGGTGGCTTGTCCTTACTTAGCAACAGTAGCTAATGTCATGAATATAAATGAGCGGAAGTGACGTGTTGCTTGCGGTACGCCATTATCGAAAATAGATCTACAATTACGAACATTTCCGAATGTATCCCGGAAACAGCCGAATGGGGCTGTGACGTCAAAGCCAGGAAACAAAAGGTCGAGGCAGGTGCCATCGTTGTTTATCGACGAGAGAGTTGCCTTTGTGTTTTATCAAAAAATCGCTAAAATGGTTCAAAACCGTCGTGCTATGTGGTGTACAAATAGCCATTTGTCGCAATGTAGTACCCATGAGTTCCCGAATGCGAGAAAAAGAGCTGGACTACGCAGACAATGGGTAAAGTTCGTCCGTGCAAAGAGGGCTAATTTTGCAGACCCAGCCTCCGGCACGGTTTTGTGTGGTGTACATTTTACACCTGAAAGCTATTTGAACTATGGACAAATTAAATCAGGTTTTGCTAAGAAATTGCTACTGAAAGCAGATGCGGTGCCCACCATACACGCGCAGCCACTTAAGTGTCCCGACATATCAAGAAAGAGGACGATGACTGGCACTGATGAGACCACCCCAGGCAAAGCAAAGGAGGGGAGCAGCCAAGTTTGAAATGGCCAGAGTGAGTACTCTTTTATAATAAAAAAACATATTGGATTGGATATAGGACTGGACACATGTATATATTATCGCTCGTAATAATCCTTTAATCCCATTCATATTTGTGTCTGTTGGCAGAGTGAAAACCTATGATAGCACAATAAATGATCATTATTCTATATATTACCTTATTTTGCGGTCACGGTGTATCAGCTTCACAAAAAGAAATGCAAAACAAACCATTCGGTGTTCCCCCACACGATCTGTCGCCGGTGTTTCATCAGTGTGATTGCTCCCCTCAATAATCGTTTCATTAGGCTGCACTGGCTTTCGTTTGGGCTCAAATTGATAACCCAAAACACCAAAGAAAGGTTCATAACTCTCCTCGTCACTATTAGAAGAACGTTCGTTACGTCGGATTCGTCGCAGCAACTAGAAACAAAATTGTCCGCCATCATTGCCGCCATTCAGTATTTTGTCAGGCCCCAAGCACTGAGCCGGGTGTTTCCTAGTTGTGACGTCACGCACACAATGTGCTAGTTTTGGGGATCTGGGGCGCCAGTCGTTTTAGCTTGACAATCGATCCAAATTTCTATCATTTTCTTGGTGTTGCGATGTGTGTAATTACACAAAGTGGCATGATATGAATCCAAAAGGCATGCGTTTATGGATAAATGATGGAATATTAGCATTTCCCCAGGTGTTGTAATACTCTTTAAGGAATGATGACCACCGCACAGTGTCCTAAAATCCTCATCTACCAGTTACTTAATGTTGCTTTAAAGTAAGAGTGAAGTAAGTCACTCACTCGTACGGGGAGTTCTTGTCCGAAGCCACCCGCCGTGCTGCGGTACTCAGTCGGATAAACGAGCGAGAGCGAGCGTAGCGTGTGCTCCAGCAGGCTTGCGGCCAGCGCGTACGCCCGTTTGCAGCGCAGACGCACGCACGTGCCGAGAACGCGCTCCAGCTCGTCGCCGTACCGCAACAGCTGCTCGCCGTCCACGCGGGTCACCTGAAATACAAACCAACACACAAGAGAGCAACGTATTAAAAATGAAAGCAGCACCATAATTCACCGTGTTTGGCTCGTTCTACTCCCAGGAGTAATAAAACACAACAGAGAGGGTATCAATAAGTTCTGCTTAGCGACAAAGTGGCCCGATATTTACGAGCGCGAGGTGCGCCTGGGGCCCGCTACGAGAAATGTCGCGTGGTCATCATTTTTTTCCCCTGGTCTCAGCCCTCCGTCTTTCTCGAGCAATATCAGAAACTTTCAGTGGAAATGAAATATCATCTCTCTGCTTGCCCAAAGGCACCACAGTGGGAGCGCTTTACTTTTGCAACCTTGTATAATGTGTTGTGTCATACCTCAGATAGCAGCTGGAGGTTCCAAAGCAATTCTTTATCCAGCTCCTCTTCATTCTGGAGGTCCTCATCTAAACGCAGAGAAAAGATGAGTTTAGAAATTTTGCTGAGTTCTCTATTTACAGCTTTACCAGAGGCAGTTTCATTAAATTCAAGCTACATGGACCTTATTAATATTTAAAATGAATATTTTGGGTCTTTTGTGAATAATTGCATAATTTTATTTCCTCACTGTTATGATGCAGGTAAAAATGTGTGGCATTTAAAATAAAGTGATAAATACAAATTTTTACCTACATTTTATGTGGTGTTATTTCTTAATACTCATGTAAAATTACGACACTATTGGGGCCGAATAACACAAAAACGAGATTAAAGTCTTACTGTTACTACGAGAAAAAAAAAGTATCATTACATAGTGGTAATGTTCACTGCAAAAATACACCTCCTTAAAATTACCTGCAACATGAAGCAATTATCAGAGAATCCCAAAATTTGAAAAATAAGGTCCTAATGAAACATTTTTTTCAAATTAGTAAAAAGAAAAGTCAAAATGAATAGGTGTAATAAGTGCTTTAACATCTATAACCCTTGCAAAATCCTGTTTAATTTTCTCATGGAAGCTGCAGATGCATGTGTTTACTTGCATCCATTTTTTTTCCCTCAAAAAGAAGTGTCAAAATCCTGAATTAGTCTCAAAACCATGAAATTTTAGATGTATCAAATGTGATACATTTGGTAATAAAGGGTTAAAACTAGTTAAATTCCCTTGTTTTCAGTGTAAATCTATTAGAAATAAGTGAAATTAACTGCCAGTACTTGAAATTTTACTCAAATTTCTTGAAGAAAAATAGCTAGCAAAAAATAAGATTAACAGATGTATTTAAAGCAATAAATTAGAATATTTAATCTTAAAAAAAGCTTGTCTGCCAGAAATGTTCTTAATTCAAGAATAAATATTGTTCAAAACATTATGTGAAAGCAAATTTGTCTTGATTTAGATGAAAAATTACCAACTTTTAGTTGTATGGGCTTCATAAGAACAAATAGTAATATTTACTTAAACAAGTGGAATAATCTGACACATTACGGTAATCTGTTAACAAGTACCAATCAAAACAAGATACAGGAAATTAATTTAAAAAATAAAATAAAATAAGAATCTGATTAAGACGTCATAAATTTGCAGTGTAGCTGAATAAGCCGTACGTTACCGTACCGAATAAGCTGTTAGGTAGCTCCTAGCTAAGGTACATGTACATAAAGTACGTAGCGGCTTATTCAGCTACATTAGCTACCATAAAAGTTGTATTCCTACGTAGGGCTAATGTAGCTGCTTATTCAGCTACATTAGCTACAATAAAAGTTGTATTCCTACGTAGGGCTTATGTAGCTGAATAAGTCGCTACATACTTTGCAAAGCGCGTTGCCGCCAAAAAATATTGAAAACATTGTATGTTTTAGAATCGGTTTTACAAAGTACAGTAGGTTAGGTAGCTCTTTTATTCTTTTAGTAACAGTACGAGAAATGTTGTACTGTTACTACGAGATTAAAAGTTGTATTACGTAGGGCTAATGTAGCTGAATAAGCCGCTACGCACTTTATGTGCATGTACTTTAGCTAGGAGCTTCCTAACCTACTGTACTTTGTAAAACTGATTCTTAAACATACGACGTTTTAAATATTGTTTGGCGGCAACGCACTACGTAAAGTACTAGCGGCTTATTCGGCTACCTTAGCCTTACGTAATAATACGACTTATTCTTAAAGTCACAGTAAGAGAAAAGTAGGAACAGTACTTTTCCTGTACTATTACTATGAGAATAAAAGTCGTATTCCTACGTAGGGCTAATGTAGCTGAATAAGCAGCTACATACTTTAAAAAGCGCGTAATAAAATGACTTTTATTCTCATCATAACAGTACTATTTGTTCTCGTACTATTACAAGAATAAAAGTCGTATTCCTACTTAGAGCTAATGTAGCTCATTAAGCCGCTAAGTACTTTACGTAGCGCATAGCCGCCAAACTATTAAAAACCTCTTATGTTTTAGAATCAGTTTTACAAAGTACAGTAGGTTAGGTAGCGCCTAGCTAGGGTACATTACGTAAAGTACGTAGCGGCTTATTCAGCTACATTAGCCCTACGTAATAATGCGACTTTTATTCTCGAAACAGTACTACTTTGGTTGTACTATTACTACGAGAATAAAAGTCGTATTCTTACGTAGGGCTAATGTAGCTGAATAAGCCGCTACATACTTTACGTACATGTACTTTTATTCTCGTAACAGTACTATTTTGGTTATAGTATTACTACGAGAATAAAAGTCGTATTATTACGTAGGGCTAATGTAGCTGAATAAGCCGCTACGTACTTTACATAGCACTTTGCCGCCTCAGTTAAAAATCAATATTGAAAACATCGTGTTATAGAATCGGTTTTAAAAATAAAGAAATCTTGAATATGTTGGCATATCTACATCAAATTAACAACGATAGAATTTTTTTTTTTTTAACTTTTCTTCTCGTAGTAACAGTACCACTTAAAACTCTAGTAGTCTTTTTTACCCCCTTCATATGGCCCCAATACTCTGTCGTATTAAATTGACCTGCTTAGAATTTAGAAATGAAGAAAAAAAAGCAGGAATGAAAGGCTTTATACCAGTACTAATCAAAATACTTAAATCTTTACCTCGGTGACAAGCTGCACAAATGTCCATTATACAAGCTTTTTTTTTCTTTTTTCTAAATTACACCCCTAAAATACATTTTAAAAACAGTACAAAAGGTGCCTTAAAGATTTAACGACTCTTTTTTTTTTTTTTTTAACTGGGTAAATATGCATTGAGTCACATTGACACATTATCCTTTTTCTGCACCATTAAAAAGATTCAATCAAAAACCGGATTCACAGCCAGTGCAAGCTGACAGCATAATAACTTATTGGCCCGGCATGTTGTTTGACGATAGGCATATATTAATTAATTCACTGGCTTCCAATGAGTAAGACAGATGTCCAATCCATTAGCGATTGCTCATCTGTCCCCGTCAATGGCAGCCAATGAGTTAAAAAGCGGTGTCCAAATCACACACGTAATATGTCGTACTGACTTTCAGTAAGTTGGAAAATGAGGCTGCAGCAGTGAGGGACAAAGAGTCGGAGCGACTCAGCAGGATGACACTGAAAAGACAAAGGCACACAGACACACAAAAGCGCGAGCAATAAAGAAAAAAACATAAGGTAGATTGAAGTGAAACAACAATAGGACACAAAAAAGGACTTAAAAATGCATTAATTATGAAGCAACGTGGAATTTTGAAGAATAAAAGTGATAACACTACTATACAACAAATACACAGACCTTTGCGGCCGCTCTGCACATGTCGGCCACCATTCTCCCTGACACGCATGTCTCAAAGATGTTGGAGGTAGCAAAGTTGTACACTTTCTGCAGTGCCACCTAACACAAAAAAGAAAAGCACAAATGTCACATGTCACATCAATTCAGGTTTTATCCCCTCTCATGTTGCAGCGCATGTTTCACCTACATGAGAAACACAGACTATTTTTCTTCTTACATAGCACACGCACATGATTTTACAAACAAGAGGAACGTCAAGATTGGGGTGACCATATTTTAATTTCCAAAAAAGAGGACACTTGACTAGGGTTGGACATCGAGAATCGAGCATCGATGGGAACCGGTTCTAACACGCCGATGCTCCCGGAATCGTTCGAATTTTAAAATTTCGATTCCTTGTTTCGATGCCCTGACCGCCGAGCGGAAAAAAATTGCTCGAGTTTAAAGACTGATATTTATATACAAGTTATAATTAGCCCTGTGAGAAGTTCATTTAATTTTTAAAAAAATGTTGAGAAGTTAAGACTTTAAAATAAACTATGCAATTTTTTGGACCCTGCATTTTTTTTTTTTTGACTCTGCCTCTTAAAAGAATCGGAAATCGTTCGGAAACAGAATCGAAACGTGGAATCGGAATCGATAACCGCAATCGTTCAATTTCAAACAATGCCCAACCCTACACTTGACTCTGTCTCGAGATACCTAAATTTTCACTCAAAGATGCCTTATCACTTTAACATATTTAAAGTGTGCCTCCTCCATCTGAAGAGAAAAATTGTTTAAAAAAGAAAAAAAAAAAAAAATATATATATATATATACATTAGGGCTGTCAAAAATTATCGCGTTAACAGGCAGTAATTAATTTTTTAAAATAAATCAAATTAAAATATTTGACGCAATTAACGCACAGGCCCCGCTCAAACAGATTAAAATGACAGCACAGTGTAACGTCAGCTTGTTACTCGTTTCTTGGTGTTTGGCGCCCTCTGCTGGCGCTTGGGTCCAACTGTTGTGTTACACCATGAGTGAGCATGGTGTAATTATTGACGTCAACAATGGCGAGCTACTAGTTTATTTTTTTGATTGAAAATTTTACATATTTTAATAAAATGAAAACATTAAGAGGGGTTTTAATATAAAATTTCTATAACTTGTACTAACATTTATCGTTTAAGAACTACAAGTCTTTCTATCCATGGATCACTTTAAGAGAATGTTAATAATGTTAATGCCACCTTGATGATTTATTGTTATAATAAACAAATACAGTACTTATGTACCGTATGTTGAATGTATATATCGGTCTGGTGTCTAATCTTTCCATTCCAACAATAATTTACAGAAAAATATGGCATATTTTATAGACGGTTAAAATTGCAATTAATTACGATTAATTCATTTTTAAGCTGTAATTAACTCGATTAAAAATTTTAATCGTTTGACAGCCCTAATGTATATATATATATATATATATATATATATTCTAATTCACAGAGGTTACCTACAAGGCTTTGTCATTCCTAAAATAATTACGCAAAAAAAACAAAAAAAACCCCACACTGGCTTAAATAGAGATTTCAAAAAATTGCTCTTCTGTATTGGCGAATACTTCAATCATTGAACAAAATAATAGCAGTCTTTTTTCAATTCTTACTGTACAAATAACTAATCTGAAACTAAATCTATTCTATCCTCTGCTACATCACGATTACTAAAATTTAACAGTGACTTTTGTTATAATTGTATGTAGCACTTTTGGCAATTTCCATCATGTGTTGATGGCTGCACTTCATGGCACTTCAGCTCGCAATTCAATTTAACTTGAAGGTAGTTTGTTAGTGTGTCCAATTATAAATAAAAAATGTCAATTGATAAAATTAACTTACCGATGCAATCTTTGAGTCAATAGTTGCAGGCAAATTGTGTTCAGCAACAAATTGGCAGAATAAAATCTCCGCTTTCGTCACTTTTCATTCTGCACACTTCATCTTTATGACCAGTGTTGTTAATCTTACTTTTAAAAAGTCATTAATTACACTTACAAATTACTTCTCCCAAAAAGGAATTGAGTTAGTCACTCAGTTACCTGAATGTGAGAGTAATTAGTTACTTGGCAAAGTAACTGGTGTTACCTTTCATGTTTTTTTTTTTCCTTCATTTTTTCCAAAAATAAAAACCCAAAAAACATACCATAATTTCTGGACTATAAGGCGCACCTGACTATAAGCCGCCAGCCACCAAATTTGACATGAAAACGGCATTTGTTCATAGATAAGCCGCACTGGACTATAAGCCACAGTTGTCCTCATTTTATTATGGGATATTTCCACCAAAAGATATTAACTGGCAACACTCATTTGACAAAGGCATTATAAGACTGTCATGAAACCAAATGAACCACCATCAAGCTTTGAACCAATTGGCTGCAAAGCCTTATTGTTTCAAAAAAATCTTCATTTGGCCATCACTGCTCCCTTGGGGGAGACAGTCAACCTCTGCTGCCACCTGCTGTCAACACTGTTGTCATCCAACATTCCTCCTAGCATGCACTGCGGCACTACAGATGTAAACAACAATCAAAATACATGTTCTGTGCTAATTATTTCGTCAGTAACTGTTCCAGTTGTTTCATTAATTGCTAGCTATTGTATTTGGTAACATTTTTTGGGATAGTGGTGCCATGATACTGTTATAATTATTACATGACACTGTCATAAGCATCATTGAATGCTTATAATAGATGTCGGTTAGTGTCATCCAGCAAATTATCTCACTTTTGAATGGACGTAAAAGATCTGAGCCAGACATAAATTGAGTTAGTGACATATTATGCCACATGACACATATTGACATCTGTCATAAGCATTCAGTAATGCCCATGATAGTGTCATGTCATAATTATGACGTTCTTATGACTGTCTTATGATCCCGCTCTCAAAAAAAGTTTTAACTATTAACCCAAATAAATCATCAAATAAGCCGCACTGGATTATAAGCCGCAGGATTCAAAATGAGTGAAAAAAGTAGCGGCTTATAGTCTGAAAATTAGGGTAGTAACCTTTGCTATGTTTGGAAGAAATTTGATGTTGTCAATCACCTGTTAAAGTTGTTAAAATTGCTTCCCCTTTTTGAACTAGTTCCCTTCTGTCTACTTTGAAAACTGTTTCATCACTTAAAGATAGATTCAAGATTTTGCAGATTTAGGAGTATTTTAGATAAAAAGTTACTTAGGTTCGCTAGGAAGGTTCACTACAACAGAGCCTTTCTGAGAAGTTTACTGCTTTAAGATGGCGGCTGTTTACCAACGCCGCAGAGTGTCATTTCGCATGTAGTTCTAAATGCATGTGATATTTAGGCGTAGATTGTAGGCTGTCGGCTACAGTCAGGAAATATGAGAGGAGTCTGGCTGCAGCCCGCCTCTTTCAGAACCCTGCGCCGCCCAGACTCTCTGGGAAATATTGGAGCCATCTAACCTAGCATCGCGTTTGCTACAGCGTCACAACAAACACTCTTCTCTCTTATCTCTGACTTTTCTCGCGTCATTCAACCAATGTAGTAACGCATATAACGCACATTGCCGAAACGGTGACAAAATCCGAACGGAGAAAAAAAAACTAGGGCTGTCGAACGATTAACATTTTTAATCGAGTTAACCACAGCTTAAAGAATTAATCGTAATTAATCGCAATTCAAACCATCTATAAAATATGCCATATTTTTCTGTAAATTTTTGTTGGAATGGAAAGATAAGACACAAGACGGATATATACATTCAACATATTGTACATAAGTACTGTATTTGTTTATTATTAAAATAAATCCACAAATTGGCATTAACATTCTGTTAAAGCGATCCATGGATAGAAAGACTTGTAGTTCTTAAAAGATAGATGTTTGTACAAGTTATAGAAATTTTATAGTAAAAACCCTCTTAATGTTTTCATTTTAATAAAATTTGTAAAATTTCAATTAAAAAATAAACTAGTACCTCGTCATTGTTGATGTCAATAATTACTCAATTCTCATTGTGCTGAAACTCATAAAATCAGTTGCACCCAAGCGCCAGCAGAGGGTGTGACAAAACACAAAAAAACACAAGTAACAAGTAGACATGACTCTGCTGTTATTTTAATCTGTTTGAGCGGGACGTGTGTTAATTGCGTCAAATATTTTAACGTCATTAATTGAAAAAAATAATTACCGCCCGTTAACGCGATAATTTTGACAGCCCTAAAAAAAAAAAAAAGGTAATGCACGAAAAACGTACAGATTTTGAACGTACAGCGTGCACATTTAAAAATCAGTGTTCTCTTGTACAAATTGAGCCGAAACCGAACAACTTAACAGGTATGACTTTTGCAAAAAAATATATATATATAAAAAAATATTAATCCCGCAAAAATACCCCCAAAAACTGTTAGTCTTTTATACTTTTTGTCTCCTTTCAAAAGTAGGGTGAGGAAAAAATTATTTTTAGGCAATATTGCCAACTATAGGTACCAGAAAATGCATTACCATGTATATGCGTGTGGAGCACTGCGTGAGGACGGTGCTGACAGTGGACGACAGCCCCATCTCCACCAAACTCTCCAGCTGCGTCTGAGTGTCCGTCTCCGCGTCGTCTCGCGTCTGCTCCAGTGTGCTGCTGTCGATCAAAGCAAAGCACCTGCACGCACCAAGCCAATCTGATCGTACAACGAAGCAAACAACAACAAAAAAACATCTACCTTCAAGTGTTACCTGTCCAGAAACTGTAGGACAAAATCTTCGAACTCAGCAGAAGCAAAGCACAACTCTTTTTCCACCTGAAAATTTAGGAAAGGTGCGTGTTTTTGTTTTTTTCCACCCCTCGGGGCCAGCTGATAAGTTGATTTCATGTACCTCTGTTAGATCACTATGTCGAGATGGTGCAGACGAACAGTCGACCAAAGGCACCAGCGTGGTAAAAGTGGTGATGAACTGAAAGGTTATCTGAAAAACAGCCGTCGCAGTCTGTGTGCAGTCATGATAATTCTTGCTGGTCGATCTATTTTGAGTGACTTAAAATTGGACATCAATCGGCATTAACGGGTGATTTTAATATAAATGTTAGTATTCTTTTACTAACGACCACAAGACATACTTGTGAGTACTTTAAGAGCAGTGCCGGTCTAATTTGAATGGCCCTTGAAGTGCCCCTGTTCCCATTTTAGCACAAAGCATGGCAATTCTTTTATAAGTAAATCTAAGGTCAACCAGCACCCCATTTTGATTAAAAAGGCTAAAAATATTGTCACTCGTTTGTGCTACATTTGTGCACCCGAGTAAGATAAGTCCGACTTCCCACCTTCCTCGAATGCAGCATTAGGATACGGAATAGCTGCGAGTGATGTCATCACTCGAAATTAATATCTCAATATTCATGAAATGATAGCAGCACTAATGAAAATTTTTACAACACAAATGAGCACAAACCTAGCAAAAAAAACGAATGGCACCATTGGGGTTCTGTTCCGCCGTAGATGGGGGGTGCGTGATGTCATCATTACAAATTAACAAATTAACTCATTTGCTCCCAAAAACTTATAAATACGTTCTATTTTTAATTGTTTCAGTGTCCCAAAGACTTATTTATACGTCATTTACGTTTTATCTCTAGGTTCTGATGCAACTTAGCTGCAAAGCACAATGCTGAAAATCCATTTTAAAGCAATAAAACTGGCCACTGGAGGGCAGCAGAGCATTTGGTAAGACCCGCAACCCGATTCAACGGAATGAATGGCTGGGCCGCCCGGCCAGGGCGCCGGCGGAAGACGACCAAATGGACGTCCAGGATTCCAGGCGGCGGACGACCAAGCAGAACAACCGGGAGGACGCCCGGGATGCCAGGCGCTGGACGACCGAGCAGAACGGACGGGACCACCAGTGCACCGGACGATGCCGTTGAGTCCGTGCTGCTCGCCGAGCAGAGCCCGCGCACCGTGCTCGGCCGCTCGCGTCCCCCGTACCCTCCAGTGTCCCGCGACTCAGCGGACGGCGCACGGCCAAACCAGTTCCCCTCACCGCGAACAAGTTCCCCAGGCGAACTCCGCCACGAGGCAGTGGTCACCACAAAAGAAAGACTCAATCTTGATGAGAGGCGGCGATAAGGGAAAAGTTTACCCTGGCTGTCGCTGCCACAACAGCGTCATCTCTCAGTTCAATAGTTTAGTTATGTGTAAATAAATTGTTACTTTGCTATTAAAAGCTCTATTTGTCTTGTTGTTTATGTTCATTTGTAGAAGGAAAACATTATTCAGGTGTTTGGGATGTCACAAAGCAGAAAATAGCTGTGTTAAAGTCAAAGTTATGTTTGAAATATATGCTTTTACAAAAAGCGCAATTTCTCTGTTTTTTCATCCGAAATTGGCAAATTGCCTAAACTAAGCTATTTTCTAATGCTGATTTCTAAACAATGGAAAAAGATATGAACTAATTTTTTTTCCTGCTGAAAGAAGAGATCTAATCTTTCTTTTGGTGGGTTCCATGTTTATATAGCAGTAGAACAGAATTTTCTGTGGGCCTTACAAAATCAGTCAAAATCCAGTAAAACGGCCGGGAACGAAGGGGGTTGCATCGGTGAAAATGGCTGGAAGTGAATGAGTTAAAAGCATAATATCTACAAATCAGTCGCGGCAAAAACAAATAATTTTACAGCACAAATGAATTACACTATTTTTAGTCAATTTAATCAAAATCGGGAACTGGGTGACCTCAGATTGGCCTATAAAAAGAATTATAAATATCTTAAAAATGATAGCAGCTCAAATGAAAGTTTTTACTGCACAAACAAGCACAAACGTAGCACAAACAATTAACATCACTTTAATATAAATTTGCCTCTGATCGGGGCCAAGTTCACGGAGTTAAACTACACTGATGTTTTTACCGGGATAATCTGCATATTGCCTTGTTGCCCGAAATAAACACTGAACAAAGATGAGGGTTACATGTTGCCCCTTCTTGGCCCCTGTTCCAGAAAAATCCTAGAACCGCCACTGTTTAAGATTTAAACTAATGAGCGAATGAATGAAACACGGCCCTCACCATGCACTTGCTAAAGTCGTTGGGGTCTACTCCTGGAAGCGAGCCCATAAGCAAGGGCAGCACGTGCAAACGGCCTTCCGGGTAGCGCTCGCCGGGGGCCACCAGGCTGCGCGCCATGCCGATCATACAGCTGAGCGTGGCGGTTAGGGTGTGCGGTTCCGTCAGGGTCTCCATCGCCGCGTACGTCCTATAAAAGTGGAGGGAAGTTGAATTTGAACCTGATGAATTGTGTACATGTGATTGGCACACTTACTTCTCCAGCACAGGTGGGATGGCTAATTGTGGTGTGAGGAGAGCCAGGTTTTGCAGGGCAAACGCGGCATCTGTGCTCCCGGTCTTACTACACAAAAAAAAAAAAAAAAAACATTACCCCCCCCAAAAAAAAAAAAAAAAAAAAGAAGAAAAAGAAAATCATTCATAGACATCACTTCCAAATTTGATCTACAGTTTTCAACGTCTTCATATGCTCTGGATCTTGGCGACTTCATATAGCTATCCATTAGAGGTGGGAATCTTTGGGCACCTAACGATTCGATTACGATTCAGAGGCTCAGATTCAATTATAAATCGATTATTGAAGCACCACAAACCCCCCCTTCCCCGGCTTTTAATTTTTTGTACACTAGTTCCCAAATTGTTCAAAAATCCTCTCAGGCTAAACAAACTACTATTTCAGTATCAAGTTAACCATTAAAAACAGTAAATAAAATACTCAAGTCCCCATTCTGTATCGGCAGCTTTAAACTACATTCAATTAATTTAATGTTGTGAATCAACCGTTAAAGTTGTTAAAATTGCTCCCATTATTCCATCATTTCCCTTTCGTCTACTTTCGATGTGAAAGTTTTAAAACTGTTTCATCATTTAAAGATAGATTCAAGTCAAGATTTTGCCAATTCGGGTTTTTTTTTTTTTTAGATAAAAAGTAATTACTGTAGGTTCACTACAACAGAGCCTTCTAGAGAAGTCTACTGCTTTAAGATGGCGCCTGTTTACTAGCGCGAGAAAGTCTGTCATTTCGCATCTAGTTCTTAGTATATGATCTAACTCGGCTGTCGTCTGTCATTTCACATCTAGTTCTAGATATATGTGATATCTACCATTGCCGTATGTTTGTAGCAACTAGCAACTTCAGGTATTATTATTATTTATTTTTTTATCTAACGGCATGAGTTGAACAGATTTACTCCCGGTCTGTTCCTCATTGCGTCCTGAAGACTGCTCTGTGTTTTATTTCCGCTTTACCTGGTAAAATTCAATAATCGGAATTTGGATGTTTGTGAATCGTTCTCGAATCTTCCACAGCTGAATCGCAAATAATCTAAGAATCGGAAATTTCGCACGGCTCTACTATCCATGATAACCAAATAACTCAAATTGCAAAAGTGTATTATGTTCACTAGATTTGACATTACCTAAACATGGCCAGCAGGGCGGCGCCTGTGAGGCTGCGAGTGAAATCTTCCAAATCTTCATCAGTGAGCCGCTGACTTTCGGGCACCAGCGTGATCCAGCCGGGGGTGGCGTGGCGTTCACGGTGCGCCCGACGCACCACGCTTGCCGGCAGACGTTGGAGTAGGCGCATGAGGCGAGACTGTGCACCCACACACATACACAAGCAGGTTCAATTTTAACGTTATCGGGGAACGGCACACCGCCGACAAAAGTTGTGCACTTCATCATTGTGCTGAGAATGAGGCGAGTTCTGAATGACAGGTCATAAATCTAAACCGGAGTAGTGTATGTGTGAGTGTCAGATGCTTACCTGCCAGCGACCGTGATTGGACGGATGATAAAAGGAAGCGATGCTGTTAAAGAGACGGGTCAACTCTTTCTGCGCGGGGT